>NW_004567123.1:23989658-24081143 GCF_000260355.1 Condylura cristata
GCTCTCAGGTACTCGGCTAGAGGAGTGCTTGGTGCACACGGGAGTGTCTCTGCCGCTCTGGCCACGCCCTCTGAAGTCCAGACTCTGATAGTGCAGGTCTCGGGCCATTTCAGGGTGAGCAGAGAAGCTGTTCTGTGTTTGTCTTTGATGGCATGATTGGGCACTTTCAGTGGGACAGGTTCTGTGCCAGCCCTCTGTGTGGATTCTCTCATTTTATCCGTCTCATCCGGGGAGGAGGCCACAATCAAGAAGAGAGCAGGCCCACAGAAGTAAGTAACTCACCCACGACCACATGGTTATGTGGGGCGGAGCTGGCCCCAGCACCAGGCGTGAGGCTCCTGGCTCCTAGAGCGCTGGCCTCCCTGCTTGAGGAACAGGTGGCCCTTTGGTAGCTTCCTACAGGCAGAGGCTTAATGGTTCCACAGGATCTGGTCTTGAATTGCTGTGTGCGTACCCTATAAACAGGAAAACGACAGTGATGGCACTCGACCGCCCCTTTTAGGAGGAAGACTGCTGCAGAGGGGAAGGCGTGAGGGTGGCGTGGGAAACGCTGCACCTGACCCCAGGGCACTGGAGGCCCCTGAGGTTTAGGCCTTGTGAACTGGGCTGCATTTCCCCTCCCTGGGGAATGTGTAGCGGGGTGGCTATTGACGGTAGCCGGACCAGAGGAAGTACTGGGAATCTTTTGGTGGGTGAATTAGTAATGTTTATTAGTACCTGGCTCAAGTCCCACGTGCAGGTCGCAGGTACATGGCTACAGAGACTACAGAGGTTGGCGCCAGGCTGTGCTGGAGCAGGCCAGGCCTCCGGATCTGCCACAGGCAGCTATGTGATTTGGGGATGGGGTGAATGGAGGGAAAATAACACAACAGTTCAGTTTATTCTGCCTGGCTTTGTACTCAGCCAGGAGTTGTCCCAGAGTAGGTCTGACTGGGGTTGAGAATCTGACTGTCCCTTGTTGGCGCTGAAGTTTCTGCCTGCGTTCAAGGTGTGGGCTTTCTGAGTGTTTGGAAAACACACTTTATGTGCAGAATGGCTTCTGAACACGGGCAGACTGCTGACCTGGTGCTCAGCTGAGCTTCACAACTAGAGGAGATACGGACTGCTTTGGACTTGGGTGGCTGCAGAGTTTGCTCGCTAAAGGCATTTATTTCTAGGTTGATTTTGAACTATACAGGCTTTTTCTGTACACATCTATTCTAGAAACCACTCCTCTACCACCATGTACGTTGATGAGTCATTTGGTTCTTTGTCTTGGTTGCCATGTGAATCAGTGTTTGGCTGGGCTGTGGCCCCCACAGGCAGATGGGAGTGGAGACCTTGCCTGGCAGTGCCCTCAGTTGGCGATGCGCTTCTGCTTTGGCTGTCAGGGTGATTCTTGTTGCTCTCACCAGTTGCTCTCATCACAAGTGCTTTTGTTCCAAAGAGGCGTTCAGTGACCTCGCCCTGGGCATCCTTCTGATAACCAGAGCGTTAGTAGAAGTTACTGTGTTGATGAAGAAGCTGCTAAGGAATCTGTTGGAGGCCCCTGGTGTGCACGTGGATGGATCTGAGTGGAGGCCCAGCTGGGCTTGCTCAACTCTCCTCTGAGTTACGATAGAAGCTACGTGGTGTGGTCAGTTGCTGTTCTGGTTGCCCATATCTATCCACCCAGGGCAGGTTTCTCAAGCTCGCTTCTATCGCCATTTTCGGCTGAATCGCTTTGTGCTGTGGGCCGTGCACTGTGGAATGCAGAGCAGCTTCCCTAGCCTCCACCCATGAGAAGCCAGAAGCAGTTTTTTCCCCCCACCTCCCCCCCTACCAGATATTCAGACTGGTCTGAGGTGGGCTGGGGCGAACCCTCAGCTCTGAAAGGATCCAGGACTCGCTCTGCTTCTGTTGTGAAGTTGCCATTCACCAGTGGGTCTATTTAAATGTGTATGAATTTGCATGAAATACAGCTAAAATTTCAGTTCCTCTGTCACACTAGCCATATTCAGCCCCACTGTGGCTAGTGGCTGCCATGTTGAGTGGTGGAGACACAGAACACCCCATCACCAGAAGCGTCTGGGCTTCCTTTTCTCTGCAGAGGATGTGAACGTGCATGCGTGTGTGCATCAATTGCGAGGGTGATTCTATGAGGACACTCAGACTTACTTACATGTAAAAAATAAAAGAGTAAGCCAAAAACTGATGGAGAGGGAGACAGAAAGAAAGAAAAGGAGGGAACGAGACAAGATGTCAGCGAACACCTCGACTCTAGATCGGATTTTGGAGCCAGACAAGTGTTTTACATAACTATAAAATAAAAACAGCTGGAAATGGTAAGTCTTTCCCCCCTCAAAACAATTCTTGATGCTTTCCCTCCTTCTAAAAGGCCGCCTGTTTCAGGCTGGAACAGGAGAGGAAGCGCAGCTGGGCGTCAGCCTCGCACTGGGCTCCTTGCCACTGGCTGGCCCAGGCTCCACCAGGCTCCGCAACAATTACGTTGTTGATTTTTATTATAAAGTCTATGAAATCTAGAGAAAAATAACATACCAAACAAATTTAGATTTTGCTGTGGAAATTTACATTCTTTGTGTTTTTTAAACCCCTAAATGATATCGAGATAGTTATTTAAAGATTTTAAAAGAAATCCAAGGAATTTCTTGTTAAAACTTGGAGAGAAAATATGAAAATATACCCTTTTTTTTTTTTAAGATTTATTTATTTATGCTTGCAGAACTGGGGTGCAGGCCAGAGGTGTGGTGGGTGAGAGGATTCACCAGAGACAGAGTGGGGAACAGGACAGGCAGGTTGACATGGTACACTGCTGAGGGGAGCAGTGGGCAGGGAGAAGTCTGCCACGCCATGTGGGTCAACTCCAAGGGCGGAGATTGAACTCATGCTGCAGCGGCTTTGGAAAGCTTCATAATGCGGTGCTTTAACCCATTGTGCCACTAGGGAGAGCCCCCCCCCTTTTTTTAAATTAAACAAGAGGGTCTCCAAGAGAAACAGCTAGAGTGGGGGAAAAGAAGGGAATCAAGTTTGGAGTTAGGTGGTCAGTGCAAGGAGGTGGGCAG
Source organism: Condylura cristata (assembly GCF_000260355.1). Lineage (NCBI taxonomy): Eukaryota > Metazoa > Chordata > Mammalia > Eulipotyphla > Talpidae > Condylura > Condylura cristata. The sequence goes on from NW_004567123.1 coordinate 23,992,700, forward strand.
ACAGGGCTGCTGACCTCTGGACAGGCTGACACAGCTTTGAATGTGTGGGACCTTTGATAGAATTCCAAATGTGTTGCCCATGTGTCCTGGCTCTGTGACTCTGGGTGGAGAGAGAGGGAAACTGAGGTGCAGCTGGGAGGGGTGACTGACAAGAGCTTCCTCCTTCACACACAGGAAGGGCTAGAATGAGAACTGGAATGGCTGATTCTGAGTGGCCCTGGCGGCTGCTCATGTGCTGGTCAGAGCCCGGACCAGCCCTGGAGCCGCCTGAGTCAGAAGCTCAGCTCATGTGGCAACTTGTTTAAGGACACCCAGCTCTGGTAGAATGACCTGGCCAGGCACCTTGGCAGAATTGGGACTAAGGCAGTGAGTAGCTGCCAAGTGAGGGCTCTCTGTATGTGAGGAGCTATCAGGTGTGCACCTCAGTTCTGTCATGAATTGAACCCCCAAACGCTATAAGAGAGGTAACAGTATTTGCGGGTTATAGAAACCAGTAGAAATGAAATTAACTTGTTAGGGGGAGAGGCACATGGGGCTTGAAAGTGGAGGAGCCAGGACCCACTCCAGGTCTAATGCTACAGCCTTTTCACGTGACATCTTGCTTCTCAGGTCTTCCTGATTTGGCAAATTCTGAATTAGCCAACAGTTCCACCCATGCAGAGAAGGGGCTCAGCCTCCTGGGTGTTCTGTTTCCTTGACCTTTGTTCTGTCACCCCATATGCTTTATGGAATACCCGTTGCTGATTTTTTCAGGATTTAGTCCAAGTTCTCAATTGTTTGAAGACTGAACAGTGCAGCAACCTTTTAAAAGATACGCTAAATATCAGATGTGTCCAAAAAAAAAAAAAAAAAATCAGATGTGTCATAGTTTATTGGAAAAAGCAACATGAAAACAATGCAGCGCTATTGGCAGGCAGCTTTCAAAGCACTACAGATTATGTTTTGAGCTCAGGTTTCAAAATATTATGGTAAATTATTTATCACTAACTATATAACTTTTAAGTGGTTCTAATTGATCAGAGAAGGTAGTCAAGAAGCTCTAAGTATCTTAGACAAATGTGGAACTAGAAAAGTTGTCAATTTTCTGTTTCAAATCCCACCCTTTTGTCTTCTGCATCTACTAATTGGTGACATCACCCAGATTCGTCTTTAGGATCCCATTTTATTGACCTAATTTATAGCCGTGGAATCGCTGAGATAAATAAATTGTGAATTCCTTTAGCTTTTCTAATACACTGATTTTAAAGAGAAAAAAACGAGTTCCGTAACGTCACCAAACTTTAGGCTTCTAATATGTAAATCACAGATAGCAATTAGTATGCCTTGAAATCAGTAGATAGAATGGAAATGATTCTAATTCGATATGACAAGTCACGTGAGCAGGATTTGTGCCCTTCCCTAAGACCATACCTGAGGACCTGCAGATACCAGATCACGGGATGATGGAGTGGCTGGGGGGAAGGCTCAGAGATTGGTGATGATGACAGGGACTTTAACAGTGGCGGCTGTTCCGTCGCTTAGCTCTCCCACAAGCCCCTTTCCCACCTCAGCACCCTTGTGGCTTTCTGCCTGGCCACCATGGAAACCTCTGTCACTGCTTTTTCTTCTTTTGGTCTTTAGTTCTAAATGTTCACTGAACCTAAAAAGATATCTGATTGCCTGTGTGATGCAGCCCAGTGTTGGAGGTGGAGCCAGATCGCCAACCACTCCTGCCCCGCCAGCACTATTTTCCTCTGTCCTGTCGAGGTTGTCATTACTCCCCTGACCCTGTGTAATACCGGGCCCGTGGTTGGCATTCGAGGCCTCTGATGACCTTGCTCATTCATTTGTCTGTCTCCCAGTCGCGTCCTGCCGTTCCTTTTCACACATACTCACGTTCCAGCCAAACTAGTCTGTCCCCTATCATTTCCGACCTCCAGACTGTCATTATGTGGCTTCCTATCAGCATGCCCTCCCCTTTACTTCTCTCTGTCCAAATCTCATCCTTATTTGTGATTCAAGTCCAGCTCCTCCACCCCAGTCCTTCCCCTCCTCTTTGATAAACATTTGAGAGCCTCTTGTGCTTTCTTGAAACCCCACTCCTTTCCCCCTCACCCCCCAGTTTAATCGCCTCTTGTTCACTGTCTGTCATTGTGGGTCAGTTGGTTCTATGTCAAGTTCTTTAGAGCCCTCTTTCTGCCTTACAGAGATCAGCTCACAGTTGACTCTGAGGAGGTGCTGGCTGCATAATTGCACTCACTCCTACATGCTCGAGCTAAGCCCTTTCCATGCTTTGTCTCATTTAATCCTCACAGCAGCCTTTTGACACATGCTGTTATTCATATGTTCAAAGGAAGAAACACTCAGAGAAGTTAAGCTCTTTGCCCAGGGTCACTTAGCTCGTAAGCTGTAGTGCTAAACTCTTGTGTTGGGGCCTTCTGCCTTTTAACTATCATGCCCATTTAGCCACCTGAATTAATGGTATTGAAACAACTTAAAGTAGGGCATGTAAAAACACATCAGATACAAACTTCTGAAGATGCCATCAATTCAAAACCAATACTTGTTCTTTTTTTTTAATATTCTTTTTTTTTTTAAAGATTTATTAATTCATACAGAACTGTGGTACGAGCCAGAGGTGCAGGGACAGTGAGAGACTTCACCAGAGACAGAATGGGGAGCCCTCTGGTGGGGATCAACAAAATACACTGTTGAGGGGAGTATCAGGCGAGACAGAAGAGGTCTGCTGTGCCATGCGGGTCACCTCTGGGGTCGGGGATCAAACTCGCACTGAAGCAGCTGCGGCCAGCTTGCAGTGCTGAGACCTAACTTGTTCCACCAGGGAGGGCCAATACTTGTTCTTTTTTAAATTGCTGTGTTCTGTGGGTTATAACAGTGCTCTTTACCAGGAGTCATTCATAGCTGGGGCTCCATCAACAGTGGCGAGGGGAGAGGCAGCCAGAGAAGGTTTTCCCAGACTCTCTCTCAGCAAAGGCTTCTTGGGAGCTGGTGTCTCAAGGTCCTCATCCTGGTAGGCAAGACTTGGGGTATTGGAGGAAGGCAGCAAAATTGCCCCTTTGTCTCTGTACCTCTTTTTTAAATTTCAAAATAGCTGATATACCAGGTGGGAGGTGTGTGTGAAAAAGTGACAGTACCTCAGGTATTATCCTGAGTCCTCTGGGGCCACAGAGATGAGCCAGTCCTGATTGGAGGCCTTTGCCATAAACAAAGTACCTTCACCTTCAGAAAAAGAGAAATAAGAGTTTTCACTGTGAAGCTAGGCAGGAGAAGGGAACAATGCTTCCAGCTCCTGATTGCAAAAGCGCCCCAAAGCCTGACTCTGGGGAGCACTTTCCTTGGCTACCCCGCTGCCTCCTCGTGCTGACTTGGTTGCAGGAGCTTGTTTCTAAGCATGGATGTTCTGGCACCTCTGCAGCCTGCCCAGTTGGTAGAGGGCCACGGAGAGCGTGTCTGCGGCGGGGACTGACAGTGTCTCCCTGTGTTAAACTGTCGGGACAGCTTGAACCCAGGGCTGAATCAACGCACAGATACTTTTGAAAGGCTTTGCGCCTGTAGTAGCTGTAGCTTGGGCATTTAGTTCTCACTACAAACCTATTTTGCAGCTCAGGAAATGGACATTCTGAACAACTGTACTTTGCCCAAGGATGTGTGGCAGTGGCAGCTCTTAGCTGTAGTCTAGTGCTGAGTGTGGAAGATGGATCGGCAGGTGCAGTGGCGCCTTGGTGTCGGGAACAAAGGGATGGTTGGAACTGTGGGGCGGAGTCCTTAGTGTGTATCTCTGTGCTCCCGTCGCAGGTTTGCAGGTGGGCACACACAAAGCTGTGGAGAGGAGAAGCTGGTGTCAGGGAAGCTGTTTGGTTCGATCTGGACTAATGGCAGGAGTCCAGCGTCACGCAGATGTGGTGCAGGCAGACGGAGGGGGAATCTGCTCGCGTGGCTGCGTGGTTTCAAGCTGGGAGTTGGCGGTGGGTCTCTACCGAACATAACACAACATCAGGTTGTGATATGAGTCAGACAGTAATCAAAACCATAGACTTGGAGAGTGCTATACCCAGAAGGAAGCTTAGAGAGAATCTCAGGTTTGATTTCCTTATTTTACAGTTACAGAAAACCGAAGGCTGTGGGTGCAGCATGCCTCGGGCGTAGCGTATTAGCTCCAGAATGAGACAGCTTGCTGGTCAGAGGGAGTCTGTAAGATGCAGCTTCAGTAGAAGGGGAAAAGTAGACAGGACAGCTCCTGGGAGGACAGGACAGGACAGTGTCCCCATCTGCAGTTCAGAGAACTTGGTCACTGTGAAGGAGAGTGGCTGGCAGGCAGTCGGGAGGGTTAGCTGGGCCTACTCAGGATTTGCAGGATGCAGTGGCCTGAGCTTTTTTGGAGAGGGAGGAGTCGGTGGAGAGGGGAAAGCCGATACTTTGGAAGGAGAAGGAAGGGAACCTGTCACAGGCTGGGGCTTCTTCTCCAGCTCTGTGGCAGGGCTCGGCTCTCCGGTGCTGTTCTCGTCAGTGGACTGGTTCTTTTCTCTGCTCACCTGTAGGTGATCGCCGTGGTGATGGATGTTTTCACAGACATCGATATCTTCCGAGACCTGCAGGAAATAAGTCGGAAACAAGGAGTTGCTGTATACATCCTGCTGGACCAGGCCCTGCTCTCTCAGTTTTTGGATATGTGCATGGATCTGAAAGTGAACCCTGAACAGGAGAAGGTTTGTGTTACGCTGTTTCTATTGTGGCCTCCTACAGATGTTATGAGCTGGGTCCAAGGTAGTGTCCCCATCTGGCAGCAGTGAGTACTCTCCAGGCGGGCGTATCGCAGCTCGATTCTCATGACAGCCCATCCGGTGCGTGGTGTTTTACCTTTGTTTAGATCTGGCAGTCGTGACAGTGCCCTGCATCCACAGGCAGCAAGGAGGAGGATGGGCACTGGCCGCCGCCTCGCCCCAGGCCCCGCTGTCATGTGCTGCCTCTCATTTCTCATTATTGTAAAATTTGACTTTACGTCCTTTGCTCCCAGCATGAAAGTAATTTGAGCTTAAATCTTTAAATGTAAGGTTATACAATTAGGTTGCTTCTTTTTTGGTGCAAAGAGGCAAGAGAAATATTCATGTTTATGATACTCTATTTTTAAAAGCTACTTAACCTATACTTCAAAACTTAATTCATGAACTTGTTCATCACCACCTGTGAGCCACATGCTGTTCCAGGTACTGGAAATAAAGCAGTGAACATAAGGTACAGAGAATTTGGTCTTTGGTCCCCTAGGTTATTACACAGGAGACAGAAGCTTAACCTTTTTGTTATTATCCAACAATTAGGTTTACAAAGTTGTGGTGACTTACCTTCGCCCAGATCCCTGCTTTTTGTTTTCCCTTGAGGAAAGTGAGGATTGGGCTTTATTGGGTATTTCTACCTTGTCACTGTGCTCCAGGCAAACTCATGATGGAGGTAGGATTGACGCTGGCAGAGAGAAGGGAACGAGTGACCATGTGACCCATCAGCCAATTAAAAATGAGTTCAGGCCCTCCCTGGTGGTGCAACAGGTTAAGGCGCAGCTCTGCAAGCTAGCCTCAGCTTCAGTGTTCCATCCTCGGCTCTGGAGGTGACCCACATGGCATGGCTGACCTCTCCTGACCTGTCTGCTGCTCCACTCAACAGTGCACTTCGTCATTCTGCCTGCTCTGCTCCCCACTCTGTCTCTGATGGATTCTCTCACCACACCTGTACCTCTGGTCTGTACCCCAGTTCTGTATGCATAAATAAATAAATCTTAAAAAAAAGCGTTCAGGGGATGGGAGGAAAACGAAAGTCAGACGTGGAAAGCATGTCATTGGCTAGCCAGATGGTCATCTACGGCTGCTCTTGTCACATCAGGTGAGGAAGTCAGTGTGAGAGTTTAATTTCAAAGTACTCTTTTTGTAGTCAAGGCTGTATGCTAGGAGCATGAAAGTCATGGTTCTAGCAGAAACTTTGATCAATGATTGCCTCTGACCCATCTATCCGTAGAAACATGGGGATATTTACTGACTCAGCGAACCACACTTGATTTCTACCTTCACTGACTGGCACCCAAATCTTTCTGGAGGGCTTGACAGGGGCCTGTAACTCTGGCCTCGCCTATTTCATACTGTCATAATGTCTTCCTGGGGACGCACAATCCCCTTTCTGGCTCCTCTACTCAAGGCATGTCTGTGCTGTGGCCCCAGGCTCTCCCTAGAAGGGCTGCCTCCCCTCCCCATGTGCCTGCTCCATGGCTGCTTGAGGATCTTGCTCACACATTTGTACGCAGGCCTCAGAGTGCTTTGGCCACAGCCACAGAGGTGTGTCCGATATTCAGATCAGTGCCAAAGGGAAAGATGCACAAAATCATGTCTAAATCTGCCTGAAGTGCTGTTTTTTATGCTTGTTATTATCTGCTGATCCTTTGAAACTTGGCTGAGAAAGGAATCGCCACTTCTTCCAGACGCCTTCCCCAGCAGGCCCATGTGTACCTCCAGAAGTGCCTCGCCTGTTTTTTTCATTAATTTTCATGTTGAAATAATTTAAAATGTACAGATACATTTCAAAAACAATATAAGGAATTCCTGAATATTTCTTGTATAAGCTCTAAGTATTAACATGTGTGAAAATTCGGTACAATTTTCAAAATCAAGAAATAACTTGATACAATACTGTCATCTACCTACAGGCCTCACAGGCTTCACCAATCACACCACAAATGCCCCTTTCCACATTCCAGGTTCAATCCAGGAGCACACTTTGCTGAGTTGTCTTGTCTCTTTTCTGGATTGCTCTGACTGTCTTTGTCTTTTAAATTATTGATGCTTTTGAAGATTAGACAGTTTTCTGTAGAATTTGGGTTGTCTGATGTTTTCCCTATGTTTAAATTCAGAGTATGTATCTTGGGAAGAATATCACAGCAGTGATGTTGTTTTGCCATCGTTTTTTGTATTGGTCTGTTGTTTTTATTCTGAAATAATGATAGACCCACAGAAGCTGCAAGGATAGTACCAAGGTTTCCAGGCAGCTTTCACCTTGTTTCCCTCCAGTGATCTTCATCTTGCATCTTCACGTCAACATCTGGAAATCCACGCTGGTACAACATGTGACCACAGTTCTCTGCCATCTGAACACGTGTGAACTTGTGCATGCATCTCCAGATAAAGCTCTCCTCCTGCTCCATGTCTGCTCTCCTCTAGGGCCCTCCCCACCCTCCACAGCCCTCCCCTGACAGCCACTGATTTGCTCCCCACCGCTATACTGTTGTCACTGAGGAGTCATCTAGTATGTGGCCTGTGAGACTGGCTTTTTTCACTTAACATGATCCCTTGATCCATGTGCAACTATTTCTGTATCTATTTGTTGTGTCTTGTTGTTTGTGTGGATCAGTAGTTAGTTCTTTTTAGTTTATGAATAAAGTTGTTATGAATATTCATGTGCATGTTTCTGTGTAGGTTCTCACTTCTTTGAATGTGTCTTGCTGTAGATTTTTAGTCATTGGTGACTTTTCTCTTTCTCCTAGTACAGGCAAACCAGACATGTGCCTTCTACCTCTATTGTCTATATAGACACATGACTTGGAACATAGTAGGGGCTTTCTTTGTTTGTGGAATGAGAGAACTGAACAAAAATCTTAAATATTTAATTTGAGTGAGTAAGGTATTTATAGATACTTAGCTACTGATCTGCTCCAAAGAATGCAGATTGTCTTAGTATTTTGCATACCAAATATATACACATTTACATGTGTCATTTTACAAGGATAATTATGCATAGCTATGTACTATATAGCCTCAGTATATTACCACTGCACCATTTTTTGTAAATACATACTTGTAGGAGATGCGATATTGCTGGTTAAAACACACAGTGTGTGAATGTTTCTGCCTTCGTAGCCCTGTCTTGGCAGGGCTTGTCCTGTTCCCATTCTCTGTGCCCATCACGGTCAGTAAGTGAAATGAGCTGTTGGGCACTGGTGAAGCTATTACCAGGCAGGAGAAATATCAGTTTAGCTTCTTCAAATGTTAAAATGTTACTTATTATTAGCATGCTTGATTTGATTATTTTATTCCCTGCGTTTTGTTTCAAATTGTTTCTCAGATTTTGTGGTTTAGCATCCCCCAAGGTGAGTCTTCTTTTACAGCACATATATACATGATAAGGGTCAACAAAATCAATATGAGGAAAGGGCACATGAGAGACGGTCCGATGTGGAGCTACGTGAGTCCTGGGAATCCCTGCCTGCCGTCTGTCACCACCTGCGTCTACTGGGTGGTGACCGCGAGCCACTGTTGACCAGAAAGTTGTCTAGCTGGGAACTGTAAACCAAGCCCTCTTTATCATTTGCTTGCTGAATTATCCATTTCTTTTTCTCCTGTCAACAGTTGATGACGGTTCGAACTATTACAGGAAATATCTACTACGCAAGGTCAGGAACTAAAATTGTTGGAAAAGTTCATGAAAAGTTCACCCTGATTGATGGCATTCGAGTAGCTACAGGCTCCTACAGGTATGTTTCTAGCTTTGCCTATGAATTGGCATTTTTAAAAAGTGTTATATAAAAGTAAAAGCGTCTTTTCCCTCTCTCTACAAGCCTTTATGGCCAGGTGTGCTAGTCTCTATGCATCTGTGTTTGAGTAGGTTAACAGAGCCTGCTTCTGTCGGACATCATTGTGTGACAGTTACGTTTCAGCCTTGTGGGTTGGGTGGGGGTCACCTCTACTGCCTTGTAGCCCACAAAACTAAAGTGCACAGGTTAAAACTTGCCTGAAGACCAGTAGGGAGTAAGTCCTAGAGTAAAGCCTTGCCAGGCCTGCAGTGGATGAATTAGGGGTGACAGAAATCCTGTTTCTGGGGGCTTTGACTCCCTCCCCCCCTTTGTCCTTTAAGATCCTCACTTGAAGGTAAAGAGCGGTTACAGGCCTTGACCTCAGCGTGGAGTGCAGAGATGAGGCTAGGACCTTCCACTTAGATCCTCCACCTTCTCCAGCCTTGTAATTTAATACTTTGGTCTAGAAAATACTGATGAATGTTTCTGGCTCCACCTTTGAAGTCTTATTTTGGCAAAGGCATCTTAAGGTACAGAACAGGGAAGCTGAATAGAGGGTGGAGATAATGAGAAGTTAACACTAATCTCTGGAAGTTAAAATGTCATTTTTGCTTTTGTCACTCCTCTGGCAGTGTGTCTGCCACCTCGGCACTAGATTGTCAGATGGTATCAGGAGGTGTGTCTGTGGAGTTTAAAAAAAGAAAAATTCATTTTTGAAGAAACGCATCCCTGAGTACTAATTATACATCAGCCCTGAATAAAGGTAGACATGCAGGGTCTATGGAAAATGAGAAGGTCACACCAGAACTGATGCCTTTCTTCTGAACAGATGGCTTAGAACAAACTTAGCAGTCTTTCTTTCATAAAAAGTTGGTAAGAAACAAAAACTAGACCCAATGTTGGTATTATCGATATTAACGCAACTTAGCTCCAAATGATTTTTTGACTGTTTTAAATATAAAGTACAAAAGCCACCCTTTACCTGTGAAACTTGCTGCTGTAGAGGAGGAGGATGGTGCTGAAGATGAGGGTTTCCATCTGTTGAGGGCATGTAGTGATCCTGACATTGATGGGTGTCCTGTTTACATGACCTCGGTGAGGCTTTCCACCAGAATCTTCCTTCTCAGGCTTTGAAGTTAGTTCTGAGGGTTGAATTCACTTGAGCTGGGATTCTGGATACAAGTGACAGTTTATTGATCTCTGAGTTGAAATATCCTACTCTTGATACAAATTTATCACTGGGGTGATTTGTTGCCAAATACAGAAGGCTAAATCAGCCTACTTTATGAGGAATGGATTCTGGTGACTCGTAACTTGGCAGTGCCGAAAGGTGCAGTTGGTTTCTAGAGGCTGGACACGGACTAGAGCAGCTTCTCCGGCTTCTGCTTCTCTGCTCCATCTGTATTCAGTCCGCACTATTCAAGGGCAAAGATCCGGACTTAGACGGCCTTCGGCGGCTCTCTCACCGAACAAGCTGCTGTGGCGCAGGCATCAGGGCTTGGAGAAGTATCTGGCCTTGGTGGGTCACATGCCCACTCTGGGAGGATGCGCACATCCAAGAGGATAGGATGCTCTGGCCAGGCTGGGCTGCTGTCCACCTCTGTTGTGACTAGAGAAGGCTCATAAAGGGAAAACGGGACTGGATGAGTGGGGTGTGTTACCAGAGGAGGGGGTGGGCCCAGCAGCTCAGGCCACTCTCTAGCGAGCTCTAGAGATGCTTGGGCAGCAGCTCCCAGCACGTCCTTAGAGGGGCTGTGTGGGCTCCTTTGTGAGCACAGCAGCGCTGCTGGGGCCCGGCAGTTCTGAGCGACTGGTCTCACCTAGGGCAGATGCCTCTAGCTGGCTTCCCGCTGTGATACTGCTGGCTCTTTTCCTCGCTGGCCTAGATATTTTAAAAGCCTTTTCTAATTTTTAAAAACCCTGAGGCTGAGATTATGTTTTCGTATGCTGGTTAAGCAACATTTTTACCTTTCTGTTGACATATTCATGTTACATGCAGCATTAAGAGTAATTGAATTCAGGGCACAGGGGTGGCACAGGGTTTAAGTCTCTGCACTATCAGGCTATCACCAGCTACCACAGCTGAGTTCAATCCCCAGCCAGGAGCTACCCACATGGTGCAGCAACCTCTCCTGTCTCGCCCGCTGCTCCCCTCAGCAGTGCACTTCATTGATCTGTTGTTCTGCCCCCCACTGTCTCTGGTGAATCCTCTCATCCCCCTGTACCTCTGGCTACATCAGATTCTTGTATGCATAAGTAAAATAAATCTTTAAAAAGATTAGTTGAATGCACACTAAGGAGTAGGTATATTGTCACCAGCTTCTGTTTGTTTTTATTCCTTAAGCTTCATGTGGACAGATGGCAAACTGAACAGCAGTAACTTGGTCATCCTGTCGGGCCAAGTGGTTGAACACTTTGACCTGGAGTTCCGCATCCTGTACGCGCAGTCCAAGCCCATTAGCTCCAAACTCCTTTCCAACTTCAGGATCAGCGGCAAGTTTGACCATCTGGTTGACTGGAAACCGCTGTCCAAGGAGCTCACGTTGGGCAGCCTGCTGCGGCTGCGGCTGGCCAGGCTCTCCAGCACTCCCAGGAAGGCGGATCTGGAGTGCCAGGCACGTGCTGAGGGCAGGGCGGGTGCGTGGCACCACGACTCCCGGTCCTCCGTCACCAGTGAGGAAGACTTTATCAACAGCCACAAGGAAGAAGCAGCGGGCGGGAAGGTGATCGACGCCGCCACCCAAACAGAGCCTGGAGAGGAGGCGCCGGTGGTGAGCCTGAGCGACGCTGGGACACAAACCAGCACCACCACTGAGTGCGCTGGGACCCAGACCGCAGTCGCCACCAGGGTGGCGAGCTCCCAGACTGTGGTTCGGTCCATGCCAGCCACCACCCAGACCGATGTGGACGAAAACGTTCTCTCTTCTCAGGAAACCCAGTCCAAAGAAGGGTCCCCAGTGTCAAGGATGTCTGTGTCGAGGTCTTCCAGCTTGAGGTCTTCCTCCTCTCTGTCTTCCCAAGGCTCTGTGGCAAGCTCCATCAGCTCCCAGACCTCCCTCAGAACCACTGACTTCATCACTCCTGGGCACCCCAAGTACTGGAGCACCCCCCACCTGGATCTGTGCTTGAGAGACTCATTCAGAAACCTGAATAAAGAGCGGCAGTTTCACTTGGTTGGCATCAGATCCCGGCTCAACCACATGCTGTCCATGCTGTCCAGGAGGACTTTCCTTACTGAAAACTACCTTAGTTTCAATTCTGGAAACGTTTCCAGAGCAGCAGCTAACCTGCTGACTATCAGAGATATCCCACTGTATCCCTCCTACCAGTGACTGCCCGCCCGCTGCGCCTGGTTCCATCCAGGCTGCTGCGGATACTGCCAGGCCGTCTGCCCGGTAGCCGGTCTCATGCCCAGGGGCCTTTCTTTCACCAACATTTAATCACTTTGATTCTCTTTGAACTCTGTAATCTGCACATTATTTTGCATGTTTTTGTTTTATTTTTGTCATGTGTAAACCAGGTATTGGTGTCATGTTTTAAACACTATGGATAGTTTCTTAGCACAGTTGTAATAGTTCTTAAAGAACCATTCTAAAAGAGAATGGTTAGGTGTTCAGAGTAATTCAGGTAAGAGATAAAATGTTTTGCATTTTTCTCAATTTGTGTACTCTTCTGTTTTAGAGGTCTGAATCACTAGTATTTTTGTGATCAAAATCCTGTCTAGAGATAAAGAAACGAGCAAATGAACAAACAAAACAAACTTAGATTCTGACAACGAGTCTTGGTGTCCAGAAGGGAAGTCAGTGGGTGAAATGGGAGCAGGGGGCCAACTGTCTGGTGATGGAAACTAGACTTTTGTTGGGGTTGTGATGCCATTTATACAGATGTCAAAGAAGAAAGCTGTATGCCTGAGGCCTGCGTGGTGTTGTAAGCCAGTTCTTCTCCTAAGAGGTCGTGTTTAGAAAATACCTTTTGTCATTCTCTTCTGTAGCACTGAATAAATCTAAACGACTTTCATTTGGTGGTTGCCAAAGTGCTTCATTTTTCCTCAGTAGAGCTTTTATCTTTAATTCTAGGATTTTCACAGAATACATGCTCCTAATAGATGCTTATGCATTTGTTTGTTTTTTAAAATGGTGTTGGGGTGAAGAAGTGAATAACCCAACTTGTAAAAGAGAAAATATCCACTTAAAAGATAGAAAACATAAAACAAGTGTCCGAATCATACCTTCCTTAGCCACTGGAAGTTTGATGTTAACTGCCTGTAGTTTGAATGAGGAAACGTGTCAGAAACGGCAGGTCTTCTCATGCGCTCTAGCTTGTCTTTTCAAAGAAGCAGCTTAAGCTCCTTAGACAAGGATTTTGATTCTCTCTTCCTCTGCCAAAAAGGGCCTGCATGTACTTTCCTGGATTCATCACAGATATGAACCCCACAGTCCCTATGGGCCTAATTGCATCAGATGGGTGTACTGACAATGATTTAGCAACCTAATATCTTGGAGTAGGGGCAAAAGAGGACACTGATTATTATCCCAGATTCCTAGTCAAGTGGCAGGCAATGCAACTGGTTTCTACATCCTGCTAATCAGGATTGGTATGGTTGTGGAATCCTGTTTTTGTCTAATCTCTTTTGTGTGGACAAAGGGAAGAGTTAAATGAGGGCCTCTGCCTCCTCCTGATTTGACCAGTGTGAAGATCTATAATGGGGAGGGTGTTGTCTGCCACATCCACCTGTGCTGAGGTGTCCAGATCACGCCCTCGCCTGAGTACACCTGGGCTCCCCTGGTCATCAGGGAGCTGCTGGGGAGCATTGCAGTCTGGGCTGTGCAGCACACAGGCAGTGGATTCACGTCCAGAGCCAGCCTGGAATAAACACAGTTAATTGAAATTGTTCACAGATTTAGGTAATTCCCTGTGTACTACCTTGGACCATTATGACCATGTAGTGGTCCCACAGCTGGAGAAACTGAGTTCAGGTTAAGTGGCATATTCAAGGTCACATGCCTGGTAAAGGGTGACACAAGCATTTAAATATGAATTTTGAAATTCCAACTTTCAGCACTATGGAATATCTGTTTCTCCCCAAGGATAACTGGAGACATTAGAGGCTATCTCTTGAGAAATGGCAATTAATGCAATAGTGAATTGAAACATAAAAACCTTGTGGAAAGTCTAGGCATACTTGACATTTCAGTTCAGGTCTATAGATCAATGCTTACTAGTACACATTCATAGAAAGGCTATGTTCCGTTACAGAAATGATGAATGAAATAAATTTGAAGAGGACTTTTATTGCTGTATTACTCAGATTTTCAAATGAGGTAATGATCAGGGTGACTTTCTCAGAGCAGTGCCTATTACAGACTTACCTGGCCACAGAATCCTTTTTTTGGAGCAGGACTCAACCATTCTCTGAAAGCATTACCAAGGATTAGAAATAAGAACAAGAGGAAAAGGTAATCCTAAGACAATGGTCTGATCTTGAAGGCCTCCCTGGTGGTGCAAGGAATTAAAGTTTTAGTGCTATCCAGCTATCGCCAGCCACTGGCATGAGTTCAACAACCAGCCAGGGAGCTAATCCACTTTGTGCCAGCAGACCTCTCCTGCCTTGCCTGAGGCTACATGTGCTAACCGCAATGATAAACATATTTTTTGGGTAAGTCTTATATTTGACTAAGATGCTCAGTACCCAAGACAGAGCAAACTGGTCAGAACATCTTTCACAGTGTCCATAAATTAAGATAATCCAAGTATAGGAAGGACAGTTCTCGGTACTAAGAATTTCTCACGAGGATCTTCTTATAAAAATGATACTGTGGAAGGAGAATGGGTTCGTCAAGTAAAATTCAGTTGCCTGATGAAGGACAGGACTTTGGAAAGCTAATGTCATGCATATACAGATGTTGCACCAGAAACCTCAAAGTTATTTCATTGTTTTTCAAATGACATTTTATAACTGTGAACACTCCGTTCTCAGAAGTGTTCCTGTTTGAACAATAAAGCACCTGACAGACCTAAAGAAGTTTCCCACTTCCAACTTCACAGGCATGCATGCACAGGCCAAAATGCTAGACTCTTCTGATAGTTAGGTTTCCTTCCTAGTGCATCTTTCCACACCTCTGTACCCAAATCCTTGGAGCTAAGTAAACACTTTAGCTTATGCTAATACATGTGTGAACTTAATCATTTGTATGCAAGCCAAGAAATCATGCAGGTTTACATATGTAACAAGTTACAGAGGACTGTGCTTTAGAGTCAGCCTAAAATTAAAATCTCAGTATAAGTACAGTTTAGTAAAAGCAATTCTGCAAAGGGCCACCACTTACTTTTCAAAACGGGGGATAATTTTCTCTGATCTGGCTTGATAGAGGATTTTTCTTAACTGTATGTATATAGTTCTACCACATAAAGTAATATAATGGCCAGTTATATTTGTTCATTAATCTCATCCTTAGATATTCTTCTAAGGACAGCAGTTCTGAGAACTTTTAAACTCCTTTCTCTGGCCACATGGCTCTGGTGACACTGACCATCCCTGACGGTTTGCAGTGGGTGACCTAGGTTTAGATCAGTCAAGACATGGTTTTTGCTGGCTCAAGTGATGATTTCAGGGATGACTACATGACCAGTCAAAGAAACTTTGGTTCCAGAAATTTTGTAAAGGGACTTGGTGTTTGTGTTTAAGAGAATGGGGTTGCTGAGTTGACCTAGCCATCTAGGTGCCATGAAACAACACCCAGATCAGCAGAAGGCAGGACAAAATGATTGGAAATGAACCCCATTTGTCACATGTTTTGCCATTCTGTCCTGAGTCACAACTTCTCAAACTTTTTAGCTTCGAAGAGCAACTTCCACTTACATGAGAATGAATTACATTTTCTATGGTGATATAAAACTTGAACTGATACAGAGATGAAAACCCCTAATTCCCGTGCCTCCTAAACATGGCCCAGAACCAGATATTTAGACTGGAAATATTCAAGCCAGAAGTACCAATATAACCCCCTATAATCTCAGGAAAACATCTACTATGCATCCATGAAATATGGTGTCAAGGAATGTTATTTTTCTGGAAAAACAATTTGGGAGTTGAGAGATGCACCCATATATGATGGTGATCAAACTCATGGAATTGTTGGCAGTGAACTAAAATTCTGGATGCCATCTCAAGAAACAGTGGTTTTAATTTTAGAGTAGCTATTTTAGGCCATTCTTTCTGAAAATAATTAGGAAGAATAAGATAGTCTATTGAGAATATGACTAGTTTGTGACAATAAAAACATCAACATCTAAATTACTATTTAGGTGCATTTTCTGCTAGATATCTGTATAAGCAAAGCAACCTCTTAGGGACACTTGAATTGGAGAACTTTCTGGGACAGATGGCTTTAAATGGCTCATGTCTTGAAAAAAACATTGACCTGAATATTGAGTTCTAGTTCCAGTTCTGATTGGGAATTAGCTCACTGATCCTGATCAAGTCTTTGTAATTTTTATGAACCACAGTTTCCCTTCTATAAAACCAAGAACTTAGGCTCCATCATGACTAAAGCCTCCTTCAGTTTTAAATTATGACTCAGTAATTTGGGCATGACCAATCTGTCTCATAGTAGAAGAAGACTTCATATAAGGCATGAGTAATTTATAAAATAATCAAAAATAGCATATATTTTATTTTCTCTGTAATCACATATAAACCCTGTTACCTATACGTGAGCCTTTAGTGAAGCTGAGACAAAAATAAAACAAGGATGGATCAATATCCTTAAGAATTGAACTAAGTATGGAGCATTGTTTTCATATATACAAAATATGTACTTTGTTACGGGGCTAGGAATATGGCTGTGATATTCGATGCTTGTCTTCAAGTAGCTCCCAGTGTAATAGTGGAGGCAGACTAACCATAGTTCAACTAAATTCAAGTGTTATCGCAAAAATGAACACACAGGGTCCAAATCTACAAAGGAGGAAGGATGGAGAATTTAAGGTGGAGGGATGATCATGTCTTTAACCCTATTTTAATTATTATGGAATTAAGTTAGAACCTTCATCCAAATGATCCACCCATTTCTAGTTTTATTCCAATCTAAGTAAGACCCAGTCCTTTCCACACCCCAACCCCAGCGCCCTCCGGTTTTTTTTCAGCATTACTCTGAAGTCCCCAAAGACTTTATATCACTCCCCATGGCTTTATTTACGGATAACAGACACGACTACTTACACAGCATTTACTAATCACCCTGGCCCCAGCCTTGGATAGAAGTTCCCAACTGCAGTATTTGGTCGCACAGGAGGCGCCCAGTAAATATTTAGTGGACCAGCAAGTAAGTCCTTGAGGCAATGACTGTTCTTATTTTTATTACCCTTTAATTTGAAAATGAAAATAATCAGCATTTAGCAGTTACTACGGGAGGCATCGCCTCAGTGGCGGCAAGACGCTCCTGCAAGCAGTCCTTTCCAAAGTTTGCTCGTTTGCCCTCCGGAGAGCCAGCAGCCAGTCCAGGCCACTTGGAATCGTGGACAAGGCAGATGCCTCTAACAGAGGTGTGCACCCTTCCGACAACATGGCAGGCTGGGGTCACGCGGGCCCGGGGGCGGGGCCACAACGCGGGCCCGGGGGCGGGACCACAACGCACGCCCGCGAGCAGTCGCCAGACACGTGGTCCGAGGGGGCGTGGCCGTAACACAGCCGGAACAGCAGAGGCCTATGCTCTCGCGGGCCACGCCCCCCGGCCGGCGGCTCGCGCGTGACGAGGGGTGGAGTCTTCCTCGTGACCTTTCACCCCAGCATGGCTGCGCCCGTGGGACCGGTGAAATTCTGGCGACCGGGTAAGGTCCTTGGCGGAACGCTGGGTAGATTCGGCAGCCTGACTTTGGTTTTAGCCCTGCGGCCGGCGCCCGGGGGCCCGCGGCCCTGCTCGCAAGCCTGACCTCGGCGGGCTTGCCGCCATTGCCTTGGTTGGTGCTGGTGGACTGCCGCTCAGGCGCCCACTGTTGTATCGAGGAACTCGGGGTCCGCCTCGAGCCTGGGCAGAAACTCTCTTTGTGACCTTGTTCGATTCTCTCAGCCTCCCGGGGCCTCGTTTTCGTCTCTCCAGATGGCTGTCCTACCAGTCCGGGACATGGGAAATGCTGAAGCGCCCACGCGTGCCCTGTTAGTACCCTGGGGTTACGTTGGGGCTGTTCTCGGTTTAGGAGTTCGAGCTGTGGAATCACTGCCTGAGTTCCAGTTTTGGCTCTGCCATAAGCTAATAGTCATTTAACCTCTCTGAGTCTGAGCCGCCTCACCTGTGATATAGGCAAAATAATGTCTACCCGGTGAGTTTGAATGATGAGCACGCCTTGCTTGACGTAGAGTAAGGGATCATAAATGGGAAGGTGTTTTAATTTCTTTTAGGGTAATTCTTGCTATCCCGAGTGTCTGCCAGAGAGAATCATCCTTCATATTGGCTACTACCCACTTCCCCTCTTACAGACATGGCATCGCAACTCACAAAATGCTTTGCTTGTAATTCCTTTAATTTACTCATCAATCAGGCTTATGTTGAATGTGTACGTGCCAGATCCTGCTAGAGGGGGTAATTCCTTGACTTCCTGCAGTTTCTTGTGAAAAATAAGTGCCTTAATAGTTATCAGCTGTTTTTTCTCCCTACACGTGCACCTCTGCAGGCCTGCATTTGCAAATACATTGCAGCAAAAATGAAATGAGACAGGAAAGGCAATATAAGGAAAGCTTTTAGAGTGGCTCCCTGTACTTCTGACCTTGCAGATCAAGTTTGTAAGAGGTAAACCCAAGCAAGGGATGTGTTCATTCCTTAAAGAAAAAAAAAATCATAATGACAGTTTTATGATTCAGCATTCCAGTCATTAGCCAGTTACCTACCCATCTTGATTTTTATATACAGCCAAAGTTAAGATTCCATTAGGTAATGAGAAACTATTTTATTAAGTTCTTTAATACAGATCAAAGTGCTTTAAATATAATAAAGGGCTGAATGAATTGTTGAACATCAGACCAGGATACCATAGAACATGGGATTACTCTAAGCATTCTAGTCCATTATTAGTTGGTTTATTGAGGGTATACTTACTGAACAGCTAATCCTGCCATCAAGTGGTGCATACAGATGACTGGGACCCGGATCCTGCTCTCAAGATTCAGTGTTTCTTTTCTCTCTCCTCTAGTGTGAGGTTAGATATCTTTTAGGGGAGATTTTAAAATCAGTCAGAAGAGGGTGAGGGTAAGGAAGATGCTTTTTAGCGTCAGACCATGAAGCCCATCCTCACTTCCTTTGACTAACTTTGTGAGTTGGTAGAATCACTTATATGCTCAGAATTTCAGTTATCTGTATATTGAGCATAAAACCTGTCCAAAGGATTTTTTGAGGACTAAATGAAGTACATATAGTACATATGTTCAGCCCTACAAATGACTATAGTTATGTAGAAATATAGAAAAGATTGCATGTGCAAGCCACTTTTATGGCTATCTTTCTTACTAATACAGAGAATCATATTACCCCTGTGATGGAGATATTATTCTCATTTTATCACTGAAGAAAAGTGAAATTAAAGATATAAAGAATGTAGGGAATATATGGTGAAGGTCAGGGAGTTGGTTGAAATTGGATATAAGCCTAGATGCTGGAATCATGAGCATATCCTGTAGGTGGGAAGTTACAAACTCAGGTAGCTAGAGGGTTCTTTCTGACAGTCTGGCTGCTTGGTGGCAGTAATAGGGAGCTATAGGGACTGTGGCAAACTAGAGTGGACATACACTGATAGATATGTGCAATGCAGAGAGACACTGGAGCTAGCATTTGAGATCCCAAAGCAGGAAACTATGTTTGGTTCTATATTCTTGTCCTATGGGCACAGAGTTGCCAACTTTTTTTTTTTTTTTTTAAAGAAACATATCCACATTCGAATGATAAGTTTTTACATGTTACATTATACTACAAAAGCTTTGACTATAGTGTGTTTGGGGATCCTGAGTCACTAGTTTGTGGTTGCTACCGATTTGTAATTTTTGTCCTAAAGAGCCTTGTGTGACCTGCCTGAAAGTTTTGTAGAAAAATTCGAATTAATTTGCTACCACAAGTGGATCAGAAGGGCCTGGCCATTTTCATTCACTCAACAAATATTCAATGATTGTTAACCTTGTGGCTGGTAAATATGTGATCCGGCATGTGCACATACACACACATACACACACCCCTAGAGAAGTTTTATAAGAACAATATTGATTTTCGGTATGCCTCCTGATATTTTCCATTCTGTTTCTAGTTCATTATTAAAGAATGCTGGTCATGTCCCACTCCTGTAATTTCATAACTAATTAGTGGTTCACCATTGGATTTTGAAAAGCTGGTTTAGGGGGAATGCTGGACTGGGGATGTGCAGTTTTATAGATGGAGAAATGAAGGCATTTATGGTTTGCAAGAATTACAAACTTGTTACTCCCTTAAGCATACAGAATGTTCCCAAGGGAAAAACAACCATAGGCAGCGAGAATGGGTCATGGGGATGTAGAGAGGGGGAAGTAGCTTGGCTTGGTTGAATGAAGTCTTTTGTAAGGAGTACACATCTTCTTTATTGACTGATAGCAGCTGTTCTTGTAAAAGATCTCATAACAGAATTTACTTGGGTGGACTTGGCTGTAGGTTAGAGACAAAGAAGGGTGGGGTGATGAAGAAAACACCTGCATGGATTAAAGCCTGGTGGGGGAGGAAGAAGAGACCTTGCAGGAGCAATAAGATAGGCTGGCCACACTGTAGAGGTTTAGACTTTAGACGATGTTTGGAAAAGAAGGACACTGGGGTCAAAAACAGCCATTGAGGATAAGGTAGTCCTTGCAGTAGTTTTGGATAAAGGTACCACAAGTTATTGAGATGCAGCAGTAATGAGGAGAAAAGCGAAGGAAGTCTTCAAGCACAGGCTTTGTTCCAGGTCTTATTCTCTTATCATGTTAAAAGCAAGGTCAACATTTTGGCAAAAACAAAACAAAACAAAACAAAAACGATGCAGTAGTGCCTAACTTACCTGATTTTTGGCAGTCAGGGACCTCTGGAACACAACAGTATTCCTAGAAATAAATGGAAAAGATCAGAGATCTATAGAAGAGATCTGAACTTATCTCCATGGGGCTTATGGGCCTGCAGCATTTTGTGTCGTGATATGTTTTTCAGGACAGGGAGTTCATATCCTTGTTCAGATGATTGAAGGGGTCTGGGTCAAACCCTCTTCCCCCAAATGTAAACATAAGTCACTGGGTGATTCGGATCACAAAATTGCTATACTTTCCTTAGCATCACAGATTCTGTGTCCTGCAGTAACAGAAGGCATTTTTGTTTCAGTTCCCTCCCACTGGGTTTCTTCCTTTTGTTGTTTGATTACAAATGAACAGGGGTGCCAGCATGAACCCGGAACTCTGACATAGTCTTGCGTGGCCAGTGTGCAGCCTACTGTCTTGACACTGCCCTGAACATTTTAGGGAAGATTTTTGTCTTCTGACCAGTACTTTCCTATAAGCCTCCTAAAGCTAAAGTTTAATAGCTCTTAGTAGTTTCAAAGGCACTGCTTTTGTTGTTTATCTTGGTTTTTGAATTTGAACAGTGTTCTTTCAGTGTTCTGAAAAAACATTTCTGCTGCAGGTACAGAGGGACCAGGCGTCAGCATCTCTGAAGAGAGACAGAGTCTAGCTGAAAATTCTGCCACAACCGTCGTGTTTAACCCGTACGCTGCCCTTTCTATAGAGCAACAGAGGCAGAAGCTGCCGGTATTCAGGGTACGTGGGGAAGAGTGCTCGATCTTTTGTCTGATGTGGGGGTCGGCAGTGGGGTATTTGGCACTGAAGGGAGAAGGGTCATCTTAATCTTAGTGATTCTCTCAAGCCCAGGGAGGCTGGGTTCTCTAACCGGAAGGGATTAACTGTCCAAATATGTGTGTTAGTTAACCTTATAAATCTTGAAAGTTCTCAGGATGTTTTTCAGTTAGGTCTTACATATTGAAAACTGGTAGAAAAGGAATGGCATTCTTTTTTTGTTTTGTTTTAAGACTTATTTATTTGTGCATACAAGAACTGGGCTGCAGACCAGACGTGCAGGGGTGAGAAGATTCACCTGACAGAGTGGGGAGCAAAACAGGCAGATTGAGCAGCGGGTGAGATAGGAGAGGTCCACTCTGCCACCGGGGTCAGCTCCCTGGCCGGCTGGGGATCCAGTTCGTGCTGTACAAGAAGCTCGGTAGGCTATGTCTTTGACCCCTGTGCCTCCAGGGAGGCCCAGGAATAACATTCTTTTCCCTCACTTTAATTGTGGGCAATTTCAAATACAAAGAATTGTAAAGAAAGTAGCAGGGTAAACTTTTGTGCATGCAGCTTCAGCAAATTACAAATATATGGTCAGTTTAGCTTTGTTGTTAAGGCATATTTCTGTATGTTTGTAAGGTAGCGCTTAGTAGTTTCAGCCCCAGTGCCTTGCCTTTGTTGTATGACTTTGGTTTTGAATTGTACCTTTTGCATAATTGTATCAGAATATCTGAGAAAACATTTCTGTACAGGTGCAGGATGAACTGGGAGGTTGGTTATTAGACTTGCGATTTAGGACTGGTAATTCCCACTGAGAGGGAAGGGATTTTGGTGTGGTTATCACATACCATGCGTACATCCAGACATTTGATTTATTAGTGTTCATGAAGTGGAGCCTCATGTCACAAGAGACCAGAGCATGAGCGGGGATCCAAAACGGGTTTCTTTACGATGAGCCGTTGTCCCTCAGCACGGAGGGACACAGTCGTGGACACTCCCTGTGTTGGCCAGTCTACACAGGAGGCCAGATGGTAACAGGAAGGTGGGCTCTGAGCCAAAGTCGACATTGATTTACTTGAAAGAGGCTTATTACATACAGCTCCCCATACAAGGTGATGAGCACTGTTTTTACCTCACAGGATGCTGCTGGGGTCACCTCGCTGTCCCCTGCTTCCCTCTCTCTCTTTCCTGGACAGTGCTGAGTAAAAACTGCAAAATTCTTTTACTTAGGGAGCCCCTGAGGCCTTGCTAATAGTTCTTTAATTAATATGTTCTTTTCCAAGTGGATATGAAGCAGCAGCCTTCTTTAGCCAAGTTGCCTTAGTTAGTGACAAAATGACTGAATGACTAAACATTCAGTCACTCATGTGCTGAGAGTCTCTAGATTTCTTCTTCATGCAGTTCACCTTATTGTTGTGTGTGAATGTTAACTAGTTTGACTCTCAGGAGAGAAGATTCTAGGTTCGCTGTTGCTTCCTCACCATTGGGGGGCTAGTGTGAATGGGGATAAAGTGTCTAGACTCTGGAGCTGGACTTGAGAATCTCATCATTTGTGCACTGCACACTTGCTTCACTGTCTGAACTCTTGTTTCCATTTCTGTGACAAGGGACTAGTAGTACCTCTCTCAGAGGATTGTGCTGAGGGCCATCTGAGAGCAGTTAGCAAGATACCTGATCTGCTTTCTCCACTGCTTTTGGCAGTCTACCATAAGCTGAACACTTTGATTCCCTTAAATTAACCCTTTCGAAGTGCCTCTTCACCAGCTTTTCCTAGTTTCTCTGCCTGCACCTGTCAGTCTCACTGTCATTCTCCCAGTGTCCACACAGGAAATCCTGTTATCTCTCTCGAATGTCACATAGTGGATGTTCCTCACAATGCTTTGCACTTAGCACGTGATTCATGTATAATTTGAATTGCTGCCTTCTGTTTCTCCAGGCTCAACCAGTCTTTTTTGCTGTTGCTCAGTTTTCTCAGTACAGCACATTTCCTCCAGCTAAAGCCTAGACCCTTTATGTCTACATTCAAGGCCTTTCACAACAAAGCCATAGCCACACCTCTTGTTACTCATTTCCAGGCAGACCTGGAAGAATGGTTGTGGGCTTTGATAGTACTCACCCAGGAGGATTTATGGTTTGTGATCTTCCATCTTAATTTAGTTTGCTTTTGTTACTTCGCTTTCCTGAAATGCCATCTCTGTCTGCTTGTATTCAAACAATCTTTCAAGGTTTTCCTCATGATCCGTCCATCCTCCCACCTATCCCAGTATGGACCTGCTGTTCACAAAGTAGTGGCACAGAACCCAAACATTTCTCCACCTCTCATCTAAAACTAGAAAGCACAAGGTCAGCAACTGGCAAAAAGCTCCGAGATGACAGTCACTAGAGCACTGCAGCAGAATATCCTTTGGGAGATTTCTATAAGAAAACTATGTCTTGGGCTCTGCCCTGGCCCTACTGAGTCATAAATCCTGAGGATGGACTGAGAGATCTTCATTTCTAACACATATCCTGAGAGATTTCACACAAGATTTGGTAACGAAAAATCTGGATTCCAAATAAAGCCAAACGCCAAATCCCCAAACAGCCAATAGTTTATTTTCCAGTAAGAACTGGCAGCATCTCTCCCGGCTCTTCTGATCTTCACCAAACACTCCTTGTTGTGGAATCAGGTCCTTTGAGTGGTGATCAGAGTGGGGGAGTTTGACAGTGTTTTATTTCATTCCTAACCAGGTGTTGTGGAACATCTTATGACTTTCCAGGTGTGTCTGTAATCAAATATGTACCCTGAAAGACATTGTGAAGCTAAATGTGACTTTTCAGTGGCCAAACCAGTGTTTGGGTCTGCTCACACTGCATGGGTGAAGGACAGCTCAGTTGAAATATAGATAGACCCGAGGGATCTTTATTGCGCCTGTGGACTTAGAGGTAGAGGGACTTTCTTAGAAGTTAATAAATTAAAAAAAAAAAAATTACAAGTACATGATGTCCAATTTCAGTTCTCCACACCACTGCTTCCCACCCACCTCTTCTGCTCCCTGAAGGTGGCACGATTACCAGTTTCTTGGTTTGGTTTTCCCAAAGATAACACACACATATATGAGTGTGAATGCATTTATCCATTCATAGCATCATACATGCTAGTGCGTGGCGCCTGGCTTCTCTTATCTTACAGATCATCCCCTTTCCATACACGTCGACCTTGAATCCATTTTAACAGCTGCACATTATTCTATCATGGAGTGTTTCATAGCAGATTTAACGAACTCCCTGTTGATGAACATTCCGGCTATTTGAATTTTTGGCAATTATAGATAATTCTGCAATGAGTATGTGTGTGTATTCTATATGTCTTTGTTCACATGTATTAGTCAATCTGTAGTGTAACTTCTTGTAAGTACAATTTTTAATTAAAGGGTATATGCATTATATATTTTGCTAAATTACTATACCCAATTGTAACTGTATCAGCTTATTTTAATACCAGTAGTACCTGAAAGTTAAATGTGCATTTCAATAACTACTAAAAAAGTTACTTTTCTTTAGCAAATATGACATTCCTAATATTTAGCTATCTGTTTAGGTATTTTGACTCATGCATGGCTGTTTAAAATTTGTGGTTATGTTTTTCAGCTTAGGAATCATATATTATACTTGATAGAAAACTATCAGACAGTGGTGATTGTTGGAGAAACAGGATGTGGGAAAAGCACACAGATTCCACAAGTGAGTATGTCATTTCAGTGTGTCTTTGCATTTGACTTGATTGGGAGGGTTTTGTAACTTGAGAATTGTCCTGTGTCATTTGCATTTTTAAAATCTCTCAGAGAGGTGATATCAAGCCTACTACATCTTTTTATTAAACTTTTGGTGCTTATATTGTAGTTTCTTTGATTAGTGAAGTAGTGTTTGTTTTTGTTTTATTGTAATTCCAAAGCAGTAATTGAATAATTATGCTCTGACAAGAATAATGGGGACTCATTCAGAGATGTGTAATGCATAGTTTTTTCCTCAAATAATCACCATTGGAGAGGTGTGATAAAATGAATATTACTGCGTTTGTACATAAAAATTTACTATTGCAGAATTATGCAGCACTATTTAAGAAACCGCTCTTACCAGGAAAAATCCTATCTGGCATGGATAGAGTTGGAAAGAGGGATTAGGAAAGTCCTTGAAGAAGCAGTGATGTTTGAAATAGACCCTGAACAATCAGTGGGAGCTGGTTGTGAAGATGTTCTAATCCAGGACTGTTGTGGTTAGAGATATGGGGTCAAGTGCCCAGGGCTGCCAGACATCAAGAGTGGAAAGGAAAGGGTACATTCCAAGTGTGTGATCAGAGCCCTGACTTGGGGGTGAATGGTGATAAAATAGTGGCCAGGAGTGAGTCCTCGGAAGTTTTTCCTTCCATTCTTAATGCAGATTTTTACTGAAGTTAAAATACATATAGGAAAGTATAGTGCACAATTTGGTAATTTTTACAAGTGAACCCACCTGTGTTATTGGCGCTCAGATCAGCATTACCAGAACCCCAGAAAACTTCTCGTATCCCTTCTGGTCTCTAACTTCAGTTCTCTCAGCAAACACACACACGAGGGTGTGTCTTATTCTGGTTTCTAACACCATAGATGAGTTCTGCCTACTTTGGACTTCTATAAAGAAATACTACAGCTCTTTTGCCCAACCTATGTGTGAGTTGAGTATAGCTGTATTTATTCATTCTCATTATTGTAGAGCCGGGGTTGACAAACTGGAATTCTTGTGCTGGTGATGAAAAACTCTTTGCAGTTTTGCACATGTTGATGATGTATTTGACTGCTCGGTGCGGACGTGTGGGCATGCTAACCTCTCTCTATATAGTTGTCAGTATCTTGTCTGCACCCCTGGCCCGACAATGAGTAATGGGTTTAGAATGGGACCCAGACATCAGTGTCTCTTAGATGTTCCCCCGATGATTTCATGTGCAGCTGGGGAAGGGCAGGTAGAGGAGATTGGTGTAGAGAAACTGAAATGTAGGCAGCGGAGAAGATGGAGGAAGTGCAGATGGTCTCAGGAGCCTAGCAAATTACTGCTTCTTACAAAGGGACACATGTTAACTACTGAGAGGTTGTCAGTTCACAGTAATAATTATAATAACAAAAGTTGTAATAAGTAATAATTATAGTAAGTGCTACATAATAGTGCCCATAAAGTGGTCACTTTACACATGCTAATGTTTTTAATCCCCAGTGACCCTGTGAGGTACAGACTATTATTATCCTCATTTTAGAGATGGGGCCCTATAGACAGTAGGGAGGTGGCAGACTATAGAGCAGAGGAAAAAGATAGGCCACTTGAGATGATTTTAGTTTGTTTTGGAATTAGTTATATAGCTACTTGGTCAGTTTAGGATAGACTATGTTAGGATAACAAAGAGCCAGAAAATCTCAGTGGCTTAAATACACAAAAGCTTATTTCTTCCTCATACTCTGTGGTCATCTTGAGTAGATGACCCAAGATGCGGGCTCCTCCACGTCATCTCTGAAACCTAAGCTGATGGTGCAGCCCTTCCTGGGACTTGTGGACCTTGTGGCAGAGATGGCAGGACCCCCAGGTGGCACTGAAAACTTTCCGCTGTAGTGGCACCTCTCATGGGTCCGAGCAAATGACATGGCCAGGCCTGATGGCAGCAGGGCGGTAGTGGGTGTGGACTTCTCCCAGAGGCATAGGCGGCACACAGTGGGTCTACATATGGTACAGCACAGCCATCTGGTCGTTTCCGCCAGTACGGCTCAGCTGTTAGGCCAGAGAGGGCCTGCTTAGGAGCTGAATCCAGGGAGAGAATGGCCCGAAGGAGAAGAGGGTCTGAGAGCCTGGGCAGGGTGGTAGGAAATGAAAGTAGGTGGTTTTTTTTTTCTTCTTTTTTCTTTTAAGACTTATGTAAATTTTTTGATACTGTTTAGTAGAATCCTGTAGTTTAGCATTCAGAAGGCAAGATAGGCATGGCTAACTTCTCCCTCTGCCCTCTCTTCTCATACTCACTTGCTTTAGGCAGATGCCACTGTTGTCAGTTTCTTGGTGGAGATTTTATTATATTTACAGAGAAATGTGTGTGTGTAAGTATATATTCCTCCCACCCCTTTTTAAAAATCTGAGTGGTTGCTAGCTATACATTCATTAACACAGCCTGTCTGTTTTTCATGTGTCTTTTTTACAGTACAGATTTCCCATTTTACCAAGTCCCCATAGATAGACATTAGCTGATTTCCAGGTTTGCATTATTACGGTGATTCAGCGAGTTGTTTGCAGATACATAGCTCTGCCCAGGAACCCCTAAGAGGAATAGTGGCAGTTATGGAGGTGCTGGGTCAAGGGCCATTTGCATTTGAATTTAAGTATTTTCAGGAACTTACTTTTATTATAAACATTGTGTTTTTTAAATAGGGAACACAACTCAGGTGGTGCAGATTTCAAAAAGCACAAAGGAATAAATACTACACAGTGAAACTCCTTAGTGATGCTGGTGAGAACGACTGCATTGTTGACAGAGTATACTGCTGGCCCAGATATCTGCCACTCCTCCTGTGGAAGGGTTATTCCCTTTTTCTTCACCCGTCACTTCCCCTTCTCTGAGATGGTCGCTGCTTCTGACTTCTTGAGTGATGGTTTAGGAAAATTGGAAAGGCGGAGGAACTGAAGGTCATGCTAAAGATACAGAGCAAGTTTTTCTTCTCAAATGGTCTTGCTAGATTTAGATAGTATCTTTCCTTGGAACAAACACAGCATACTGAAGCATCCACCAGCAGTGTTGAAATTCTATGCACTAGAATTTTGTGCCATTTTTTAGCTAGAACTCTGTTGAGACAAAGGACAACACAGACACTCTTCACTACGATTTCGATTTGCACTGTGTGTGGTGGAGTCCTCCTCACCCCACCTGCTAATGAGAAGACCAGGTCTGGTGACCACTACAGAGCGGAGAGAACTGAGATGGAATTCAGCCACCTCCTCCCATGACATCCTACCGCTCTTTGTCAACGTGAGACCTGCTCTTGCAGTATCTAGAAACTTCTGCATGGCAGTCATCAGGAGTGGGGTAGAAACTTGAATCACAGTGTATTGAGGAGACTGGCTTCATGGACAGGCTGTTTTTCTTTTCCTTCATCCTGCTCCAAAGAGATTGACTGAGTGTGCTTCTGGTCATGTGTCAGGGCTTTGGTTTGCGAGCTTTAATCCCAGCTCTAGATTTCTGTCTCTACCCTTGGACAAGTTCTTTGCCCTCTTGATTTCCTCATCTCTAAATTGCTGGTTTTGCGATTACCCTGTGCACAGGATCTGTTGTGAGGCTTAAGCAGGGTGTGTGTGCAAGGAGTCCAGCACAGCTCCTGGCCTCTGGTGATGTCCTTGGTGAATCTGAGCTGTGTGAAGTTGCTCGTTGTGTGTGGACTCGGGTGAATGGTAATGTGTGTGTATGTGTTTACTACAAGTTCACACAAGTTTACTGCAGTTTTTATAGGAAAAACCCAACCTTCTCTGTAACATCTTGTTCCTTACACTCATTTTTTTAAACTATAATCTTCAAATAATTTCAGATTAACACAAGAGTTGCAGAAATAATACAGAACCCGTTTATGCCCCTCCCTTACTACCCCTAGTACAGCAAAGGCAGATGTTAATGCTGCTGTAATACTAGTTGCTAGACTAGAGATTTTACTTAAATCTCATCAGGTTTGGACCTCCCAGGTGTCAGCAGGTTACGCCACAGCACTATGAAGCTGTGTAGCCACTGCTGTGCAAGTTTGATCCCTGGCCAAGGAGGTGACCCACATGGTGCAGAACTCTCATGCCTCCCCGCTGTTCCCCTCAGCAGTATGTTTCTGTAGATCTGCCTGTTCTGCTCCCTATTCTTTCTTTGGGCTTACACGCCAGCTCTTAGATGCATAAATAAATCTTAAAAAAATCTCATCAGTTTCCCCATCAGTGTTCTTTTTTGGTTCTAATACTCAAGGTCCTGTATTCTGTTTATGTTATTTCTCTGCAGCCTCCCCCACACTGAGAATTCCTCAGTCTTACATCATGACTTGATATTTTTGATGTGTACTGGGCATTTATTTTTATAGATGGCCCTTGATTTGCATTTGTGTGATGCTGTCTCATGAACAGGATGAACTGATGCTGTTTGTCAGGATCACACACACATGTCCGTAGGGCACTGAGGGGAGAAGCTGGAGACGCTGGTGTAGGTCAGTCTGTATCACCTGGTGAGAGTGCCAGATCTGACTTACAGAGACCATCTTTCCCGTTGCAGTCAGTAGCCAAGTCCTCACTTACCACTGTAGTAGGTTCTTGGAAACTGCATCTTCAAGCAAAAACTATATAATAAAGAAGGCCAGGTGCTTGAATAACATTTTGTTCATTCTTGGCCAGGATTGTTTGTTGTTTTCTCCTCATAAACTTTACAATGAAATTACAAACAATTGAGGGAAATAACATTGATTGAAAGAAGCTTATTCGAGAACCATCTGTGTCTTGGGGAAGATATTTCCAGCTCGCAAATACTCTGCTTCTTTTCAAGCTTGCCAACTCTTTCAGCCTCCCTTTGTGGATACTGTCTGCAGCAACTACTCAAGTGTTTTGCCTCGTGACGTTTTTCTTTTCCTTTCTCCTTCTGCCTTTATTACGTGGAATCTTCTTATATATCCAGTTCTTTTGCTTATTGGTATGGGTTAATAGATATTTATTTTGTTCTATGGGTCAAAATCCAATACAATCATGTATTTTGTTGCTCAGCATGGTCCGGTTTTCAGCTGTGTTCTTTCTAAAAGCTTTCATCCTTTCCTTGAATGTTTCCTTCCTTGCTAGTACCACAGACATTTCAGCTTTTCTTTTACCGTCCTGCACTACCCTGGGCCACCTGCATCTCCAAGGAACCCTAGGTCCTTCTATTGGAAAATGGTGTTTGAAATTGAAATTGGGGTATGCTAGGGTGCTCATCGCTAATGAGTTGTCATTTCCATTAAGTCTCAGTGGCAGACTTAGGAACTATATTTGTTATGTTAACCCTCACATTAAAAATATATATCTGTATATTAAAAAGCGCCCATTTATGCTGACACTTCTGATTCTAGTCCAACACCATAGGGCTTATTTTAGCCCTTCATTACTAGTAATTTCTCGCCAGCTGTGAGAAACTCAGTCCTCATCATCTACAATTTGTACTTATTTGTTAAATTCTAGTATGTTCATAAAATAGTTTCAGAATTGCTAACCAATGCCCCCGTTAGGCTATTTATTAGCTGGATTACAGCATTTAAGTATAATTATTTTTGTTATTAACTTTATAGCATCTAGTTAAGTTCCTGTTTCCCAGCCGCTTAGGTGGTTCCTGTCTTTCCCCTCAGTGTGGTTTATTCGTAACACTAAAGGCTGTTTTGTTAGTGTTTGCATTTCCTTTTGGTTTCCCTCTACACCCTGTTTATTTTGGAGTGTTTAAAGGTTATGTGGCACTTGACTGTAGTTCAGCGAGGGGCGCCACATGAAGTCATGTACTCAGTTGTCGCTCCCTCATCCCCTTGCCCTTCTCCCTTCCTCATAGACACCATTCTCTTTAATTTCTGACTTATCTTTCCTGTTTCTTTGAATAAATAAGCAGATAGATGTAATAGCATTTTAAAGCCTTTCCCCCCCACTTAAGAAGTAATATATATTCTTTGTAAAATGACATTACAAGAACATGTCACTGTGGTAGCCACTGTCAGCCATTTTGGTTTTCAAAATGCAAATAATCAACTCAACATATAACAAAGAAATACAAGTATGTCAGATAAACCAGTCAGATAAATATGTATAAACAAGTCTTATGTATACTAACAGATCTAATGGAATGTAGTATGTGTGCAATATCTAATTATTTTTACTTGAAATAAAATATCTTGTATGATTGGTATTTATATATCTTATGTGGTTGGGACATGTGTTACTGGTACACATTCTCTCTGTGTATCTTAAAATTCTTTGTTCTGCAGATTTAGCACTCTTTGGAGAGATCCATGGGTAGTTTTTATTATCAAGATACTTGTAGTTCATGGCTGTTTTGTAGGACTGGGGAGTCAGAATGTTGAATGTGTGCCTTGGTTCTTCTGTTTATCAGCTCTGATGTGAATTTAAGCAAAATACCTCACAGTTGCAAGCCTCAGATCTGTCATCTGCAAAAACAATTTCCAGAACGTCTGCTAGTACAAGAACCATCTGCTATTTACTTTCTCAATGGTTTGAACACAGTGCAGGGCTTTTTTGGGGGGATTGTTCTCAAGAAGTGGTATCAGATGTATACTAAGATGTCATTGTATTTGTAGTATCTTGCAGAAGCTGGCTGGACGGCAGAAGGAAGAGTTATAGGAGTGACCCAGCCTCGGAGAGTGGCTGCTGTTACAGTGAGTTACTTGTTTGCTATTGCAAAGACTCTCTGTTCTTCTGTTTCAATGCCTAATTTTTCTTTATTTCCTAAGGACTGCAAAGGAGTATGATGTTGCTCCTTATGAAATTAGTTTTTCAAGTTATTTAAAAATTAACTGTGCTCTTATTCCTTTTGCAAAATTGATACAGTACATTAAATTTTTAAATGTTAATAAAGTTAAATAAAACAGCAATAGCAAAAAAGATCTTACTGCCCAGGAAAAACATTGTGAACATTTGTGGCATCATTCTAAAAAAAAAAAAAGGGCTTCTCTTTAAATTCTCTTTTATTTTTACATAAAGAGGAATGTTTGGCTGGATAGATAGAAATTATTTTATAAAAAAGGGATTGCAGCTTTTGTTGTAGTTAGTAAAAGAGGCAACAAGTAAAATAAATGTAGTTACTGAACTTTGGATAGATATTTGTTCACCATAGAGTTTTGACTAGAGTTTGAAAACTAAGAAAAAAGATTACAAAAAACTTGAGGATGTTACTTATTTTTGAAAGTATGCTGTATTTCCAGTTAAGAAAGAGAGTAGTTGAGTACATTTATTTCATCTGCCTTTGCTTACAGTTTGTTGTAGAGCCAGCACTCTATTGTTTAAGATTTATGACTTAAGCTCTTTTAACTTAAACTCCCAAGAGATTTAGCTCTAATTCTATATTATATAGATCTAATGTTCATCACTAATTGTTTTCTGTGGTTTTGCTGATCCTGACTTACTTATTTCCCTTTATTTCTTGATTGCTTGCATTTTATATCCCTGAGATTGTTTGGTTGTGGTATTTGTTGATAGAAGATTCTTGATTCTCTTTCCCTAGGAACTATGCAGACCTTGCTCCATTGCCTTTTAACATGGAGGATCACTGTACAGAAATCTAGTGTTTCTTCCCCCCTGTTTTCTGGCTTGCTTTTTCTCCTTGAATGCTTGTGAAATTGTTTTTGTGTCAGGATATTTGTCTTGGTGTCTTGTTCTCCATTTTCCTAGATGTGGGAGAACTTTAAATATTTGGGGTTAAGTCTCTTTATATCAGGGAAGTTTTATTTTATCTCAGCATGCTTTTCTGTTGCATTTATTTTAGCATCAATTAATTGTATATTAGCTTTTCCTTGTCTATTATTAGTATATATATCACATCACTGGAGTCATCTATTCTTTCGCAGTTTGTTGTGTGGGGTTTCTTCAGGCCTGTCCACAATGTTCATGATTATTTTTAGTCACATTTATTCTATTTTGGTTCCTTTATATCTCTAACTGGGTATCATTTACATCTTTGAGTGCTTTTTCTTTTCTTTACTAGGTAGAGAAGTGTATGTGTAGAATGCGAGATGACATTATTATACATTATAAATTTTAAAGGCTGATAATATCACAAATATTTTTTAAAAATGAAGTCAGTGTTTTTATTAACTTTATAACACATTTCTATAAATATATTTTTTTCCTGTATTTTTGGTTGTATTCCAGTTAATCATCTCTTCACAGGACAGTGATTTTCTATTATTTTCCTACAGAGAGGATGGAGTGATATTTTATTATTTCTCTAGCATGATTTGTTCAGATTTGCTTTTTATTATTGGCACTGTAGAAAAGTTCCTTTAGCTTTGTGACTGGCTGTTTGTAACATCGTTCTCAAATTGGGAAGAGCCTCTCTAGCTCTTTTGTGTCCAAGGTGTGGGATTTGGAGGATTCTGCAGCCTGACTTCTGACTTGTACATTTGAGACGTCATTTGTCCTCAACATTCCTTTGACGTTGTGTCTCTAACTTCTTTTCAGTTTAGCTTGTAATTAGCCTGAATGAAATTATATGTCTTTGGCGGAATTCTACTGTTTCGGGGTAACACTTTTATAGTTTCATTTTAAACAACTTTTTCACTTATATTCCTTCCTTTTTTCCCCTTCTATCAGCTTTAATGTTGACTTAACCTTTTATGGTAATTACTCACCTTTGAGTGGGACCTCTGATTGCTGCAGAATTGTGAGGTTATATGGTCTGGATAATGTGTGGCCTGTCTCCATCTTAACTCCTTGCTGGGAATCGGGCGTGGAGGGGTGAGGTGGGGAGTGGGCTTCTGCAGTGTGTGCTTCAGCTCTTTGAGAGGTCTGGCTCCTAGTAAAATTCTGTGGTCTCTCTGATTTGGGATCTGATACTTTTGCCTTCCTGCCTGCTTTCTCCTCAATTTCTAGATTCTTTGTTGTCAGGATGACTTTTCACTTGAGGTGTTTTCTGTTTTCTGGCTGGAACACACTGCCCACCGAAATTACTGATGAAGACTTCATTCCAAATCTTTTTTTTAATGTGTAGGTAAAAAATGGAGCTAACCTTTTATGCCACTGAGTGATGACTCAGTTACTTAACAATTAGAACAATTTTTCCCATTTGGGGTTCGGAATCCCAGTTCTACTTCAGCTTGCATTTTAGCTCCAAATTTGTACCCATGGATGATTTCCATGAAACCACATGCGTTCTCTTGAAAGAACAAAGAGTTTATAAATAAAGTGTAGTATTAATAGAGCTGTCAAGTTTAAAATGCTACATCTCAAAAAGTACTTTGTGTACAGACCAAAATCTGAAAACAATGTCAGAAACTAAGAACAGATTACATAAGCTGTTGCTTGAGCTCTGAGAGGCAGTTACTAGCTCCTGTGGTCTGAGTTTGGTTAGGCCCGGTGACTCAGGATACGCTCTCATGCCAGCCACATTTCAGTTTCTTTGTTAAAAGGAGGCTCTTTTGTCCACCTCAGGACCTGTGCATTTGTTAATTAGATTCACTAATGGAGACTAGAGCACTGCTCTTGCCACTTAGGAGGGTTCAGAGATTGGCTTTTCTTGCCTTTTTAATTTATTTGCTTCTGCCAAAAAGACCATATTTGTCCAGTCTAGTTGTTGATGTTCTTGGATCTAGAACTTAAATTAATAGTGGTGAAGATCGATTAAATACTCAGTAGAATATGACCTCTAATGTCAAGTGGGTACGATCATGAATGATAATATTAAAGAGTTTGAAGACAATACATATTTTCTGTGTAAATGTGTACTAGTGAAATAGTAAGAATAAACCTGTTGGTTTCTTACTTTTTTTTTTGAAGATTTACTTAATGCACAGAACTAGGGTACAGGCCTGAGGTGTGGGGGTGGGTGAGAGGATTCACCAGAGACAGAGTGGGGAGCAGAGCAGGCAGATGTACTGAAACACACTGCTGAGGGGAGCAGTAGGCGGGGCTGGAGAGGTCTTCCACACCATGGGGGTCATCCCTCTGGCTGGGGATCGAACTTGCACTGCAGTGGCTGTGATAGCTTCATAGTGCTGTGCTTTAACCGTTTGTGCCACCAGAGAGGGCCCTGATTTCTTACTCTTTAGACCCTTAAAATGATTATCTTTGTCACGGAGAGGGCTGGTTCACTTGTGCTTTCAAGGCCTGTTTTCCCAGTAGTGCCACTCTAGGCACATGTCCTCTGCTGTTTTCCAGGATTTATAGTATAAGGATCTGTAGGGTTGAATTTGAAACAATAACAGACTGTCCTGGTGAAATACTGGTTATTGGGAATATAATAACCTCCAGAGTAGAGCAGTGTGCGATGAATTTCTGCTTTCATAAGATGTTTTGAAAGACTGTGTGGTATAGACCAGCTGCTCGGTGATTGATTCTGTTTCGGCCCTCGAAGTCTCTACCATCAAGTCGAGAGACAGAGTCACTTCTGATGCTCATCGCTTTTCAGTTTCCTAAACACTTTCGGCCAGCTTACTCTGTTGTGCTCGACGCAGAGCCCAGTGCAGGGCGCGTGGGCTCCTGAGCTTGGGGGTGCTGTGACAGCGCAGCCTCGGACGCCTCCGGTGCCGGCCCGTGTTCCAGACTTGGCCTGGGCTGACGAGGGGAGGAGGCCTCACCTGTGAACCAGGGAGAACGGCCTGTTTCACAAGGGGTGGGTGTGTCCGCCCCAGAAAACCTCGAATACTGCTTCCCTTTGGTTTTTGCCAGCTTAGACAGGTTGCATAATCAAAGTTAACCTTTTCTTTTAAATTTAAATTTTCAGCATTATTGCTGTTCTCCTTTAATATTTTTTTATTTCAAATATTTTCTATTGGTAAGGTATAACCTTTGACTAGTTGCTGGGGCAGTAGAGGATGTTGCATTGGGCTCCTCTTTTCTGTGCTCCCCTTTTGTAATTTGGTGGGTTTGTGGTCTTTGTACTATGGGTTTAAAAATTTTTTTTTAAATTTTTTATTATATTAGTTTATTTTTACATATTTTTGTGCATTTTTCCATCTCAGTTGCAGGCCCGTTGGGTTTCCCATCACTAAATCACCCATGTGTTTCCATGTGTTTTTTTTTTAAAGATTTATTTATTTGTTCATACAGAACTGGGGTACAGGCCAGAGGCTCAGGGGTGAGAGGATTCACCAGAGACAGAGTGGGGAGCAGAAAAGGCAGATTGATAGTACACTGCTGAGGGGAGCAGCGGGCGGGTCAGGAGAGGTCTGCCTCGCCATGTGGCCACTTCTGGGGCAGGCGGGAATCGCACTCATGTGGAAGTGGCACTAGCTTCTCAGTGTTGTGCTTTAACCCGCTGCACCACCAGGGAGGGCTGTGTTTTTTTTATTTATTTTTATTTTTTTTTTAACTGTACTATGTAACTTGGATCCTAGTGAATGTTCTTATCTGCTCATCACCTTATTTATTTTTTGTTAAATCAGCATTCTTGTTTTCATTTCCCCTTCACTGGTTTGGTAACTGGAACTGAAAGGTTATCTGACCTTTGAAAAATTGTACCTTTTTGTCTCCAAAGAGAAAATTCACTTGGCTCAGTTTTGAATTTATTCAATCCTGTTTTCCTGTCTTCATGGTCCAGTGGAAGGTGCTTTCTTTCAAGGCATGGAGAAATGCAAGCATGGCTCCAGTTGGTGTGCTGCTTTAGGAACAGGACGAATCTTACAATATTTTCTGCTTTAGCCACCAGGAATTTAGAGCTAAATTTGTGACCCAATTTAAATAACTTTGGCTGATCTTTGTTTTTGAATTTCTCTCATTGGCTTTGATCATTTGGATTTTATCTGTAATTTCTTGGATCATGATCTTTAGCATTTTTACTTGATTCCATTTATATTTCATGTGTTCTTATAAGTGGTCTTAGGTCACTTATAGAATGTGGTCAGATATATAAAGTTAATAAACTGCAAATGTTATCACACTTGTTTTCTAATAACCTGCCCCTTTTCTTCTCATTTCCCACTGTGTTCGTATACTATTTACTGACAAGTGACCTTTAGATTTTCCATAGAATGTGCTCTGTGCAGTAATTTCTACGTCTCGGTTTTCAGCATGCTCTTTCTTCCCAAAGGTTGCAGGGAGAGTAGCTGAGGAGCGGGGTGCGGTCTTGGGCCATGAGGTGGGCTACTGCATCCGCTTTGACGACTGCACTGACCCGCTGGCTACACGCATAAAGGTGAGGTGCTGGGCTGCTTTCCCTGATGCAAATAAGGAGATTATTTAGGGGCAGTTAAAACACACAACAGCTGCTTGGTGGGCACTGTGGCAGGAAGTGTATAGAATCACCCTGTCCCTTGGGGAGGTCGGTCTGCTTGGAGGTCCAGAGCTCTTTCAAAGAGTCCTTGGATATTATGTTAGCCTAGAACGGATCTTGGAATAAGGTTAGATGCTTGCTTCTACAGATAAAGGCTGTGAGGACTAGGGGTGCTGAATGGATTCCCATTTGTGCCTGCTGGTGATAGAACCCAGACTCAAAGCTGTTCTTTTTCATGGATGTTTAATTTTTTCCCACTATCTGTATGCTTAAGTCTAAATATAGAAACTCCCTGTAAAAGTCTTAAAAACGGGGACTGTGTGGATTGATATAGAATTCACAAATGTCATTTTTACTCACTAGATTTTTTCCGAGATAATGGATTTTCTGCATATGTTCTTTGATCTAGTTGCCAGTATTCAAATAGTGTAGACAGTAATCAGGGTACCATCAACAGTGTGTGTGATGTACTGCTCTGCTGAAATCAGTAGAACCAGAGTGGTCTGTAAGTGCATGAAAATGTTCTGGTGAAATGAAAATTGGTTATTGGATCTTACCTACCAATTTGCAAAAGAGGAACTTTTGAAAACAATCAGATGAGCTAAATGACACATTTGTAAAAAGATGGACCTCATTTTCCAAATTTCTCTATTTTTATTACCTTTGACATTGGTATTATAGGATAAAGGAAATATAGCTAAACTAGCTACTTTTAGTTAAATTTCAGTGGGTTACGTAACTGGATGATTCTGTTTGAGTTGTACATGACAAGCTTTTGTGTTCCATTTGGGCATAATGTTCATCACGAGTACCATGGTGCCGACCCAGAGGAAATGGGCCAGAGCTAATGTTTACAGAGTAAATCAGGTGGAGTTTTGCTAAAAGATCTGCCCAGCCGTGCTGAGGCTCCCCTCTTTGGATTCTTGCTTGTCAGTAACTCCATTGCTCAATAACTAAAATGCTGGGGCATTTCCTCCCAGTCCTTTGTAGGAATTGTCTTGTATACCTACCAGGACAGAGGCTCTGTGGGCTTGGTTGCACTTAAAGGCTTAAAACAAACAAATATTAATCTACAGTGTACTTAAGTTATTTCTAAATCTTTGTGCTTTTGTTTTATAGTTTCTGACTGATGGAATGCTGGTCAGGGAAATGATGGTTGATCCATTGTTAACAAAGTACAGGTAACGTGTTTTCCTGTGGGTACTTTCCTAATGTTTCCTAGGGTACAAGTAGCTTGAGGAGCAGGAAGGTTAGTAGCTGGGGTCTGTCCCTGTGCTTAGCCGCTGCCCCAAGCCTTTTCTCCTTACTTTGTCTATTCCAACTAGTGATTTTTTTCCTCAATATTTACAAAGTCAAAAAACAGGCTCAGAAGATCCTGTTACTATTTGAGACATGGTGGCCTGTCATTTTTATCTTTTCCCCCTGTAGCTCAGGCTTGATGGTGACTGCAGACACACAGCGCAGACCTGGCCAGCATTTTGTTGAGTGTTAATGTGTAGGATTCAAGTCGTTATGTACACTTTCTCCTTGCTTGTCTTGGTCCCATCACTTAGACATTAGCATTGCCTTACCCAGTCTCTGTAGTATTCTGAGAAAGGATGTCACATTTAACTGGCTGTACACACGGGACACAGCTGTGATCACGTGCTTCTTTGTGTTGTTTTCGGCAGCTCAGCAATCCTTTGGGAGGCTGGGCCTTGTTCCTAGTTGGATGTACTCTGTATGGCATTATGTTCCATTATAATTTAAGCCAGGTATTAGATCCCTTGGGGAACCAGAGCGGGTGCTAAGACTCTTCAAAGGTAGCAATTAAAAACACTATTTTCTTTAAGATATGTTGAAAACACCAAGATATGTTGATGGCACCATTCTTACTAGCTGAGGAGTTATATCCTTGTCAGAGAAGAGTTAAAGCTTTATGTGTGGTATAAGATGATTGATTGCATGGGGGCTAACTACCTAGCAGTTCCTTCGAAGATGGATGGGATGATCTGGACGGTTTGTTTAATGTTTACTGAGCTCTTTACTTTGATTCTTAGTGTTATTATGCTGGATGAAGCTCATGAGCGGACTTTGTACACTGATATTGCTATTGGCTTACTGAAAAAGGTATGACTTTGCTGCCAGACATTTTTGTTTTCTTGTCTGATTAGGAATATAATTTTAGCAATTTGGAAAGTCCAATAAAATAGGAAAGATAAAAATTAAAATCATACTTCTACCCTCTCAGAGAAATTCACTGGTTTTCCATGAATGTTGGTATGTTGGGCCTCCCTGGTGGCTCAGGTGTTAAAGTCTCAGTGCTATCAAGTTATCGCCAGCCACTACAGCATAGGTTCAATGCCTAGCCAGGGAGCTGACCTACATGGCGCAGTAGAACTCTCCTGTCTTGCCTGTTGCTCCCCCTCAGCAGTTTTACTTCAGTTGATCTGCCTGTTCTGCTTCCCACTCTGTCTCTGGTGAACCCTCTAATTCCCCCTACCCCCCCTAACCTCTGGCCTATGCCCCAGTTCTTGTGTGTATAAATAAATCTTTTAAAAAATAAGAATGTTGGTATGTTTTCTTCATTTTTTTGTGTTGTATGTATACCATTTTTTTTTTGAGGACATTGTTATTTTTTACTTTTTAAAAAGTTCTTTTTGTTTCTACTAGAAAATGTTTTTTTAAAAGATTTATTTACTTATGTATCCAAAACTGGGTTACAGGCCAGAGGTGCAGAGGCAATGAGAGGATTCACCAGAGTCAGAGTGGGGAACTGAACAACTAGATTTTTGAAGTACACTGCTGAGGGGAGTAGCAGGCGGGTCAGGAGAGGTCTGCCATGCCATCTGGGTCACCTCCGTGGCCGGGGATCAAACTCGCACTGAAGCGGCTGCAGCTAGCTTGCAGTGCTGCACTCTAAACTGTTGCACCATCAGGGAGGGCCTGGGGACGTCATTTTTTAACATGTTTACCAGAAAGTATTTGACTCTCCCTCTGTTATTGGGCATTTTATGGCTTCTTGATTGGAAGGATTTTAACTCATGTTGCAGTGAGCACCTTTAGTATTAAATCTATTGCATGTCTGTTTCTTCCTTTCTTATTTTATTTAAGCTTTTATTATGGAAGATGTCAAGCATACCCAGAGTAGAACAAAAAGTTTAAGGACCCTTCTCCCCCCAACTCTCTGCCGCCCCACCCCCATCATTTGACTTCAGCAGTTAAAACTTATGGCCAATCTTGTTTTGACTTTACCTCCATCCTCTCCTCTCTTGATGTATTTTCTGATTTTTTTCAACAAACTCCCAATCACAAGCAGTAAAAAACAGTAGCAGAGCAGGGTGGTTAGAAGTGTAGACTAGGTTGTACTCCCTGGGTTAAAATTCTGACTTTACTGTGTTCACAACTCTGCAGTGGGATAATGCACCCCTTTACATATGTACTGGCACACGTCCTATTTGGTAGCCACTAGACACCTGACATTTAAATTAGTTAAAAATAGAATAAAGTAGAATGTTGAGGAGATTCAGTTCTGCAGTCCCACTATGGACAGCACTGCTCTATCATCCTCTGTTGTGAGGCTTAAAAATAAATAAATCAGATCTAGAAGGTACATCCTCTCACAGGCTGTAGAAATCTGTTGTTGTAGGTCTGACCATGGTAAAATTTTCAGATGGCACCTGGCACAAGGTCACAAATAGACCAGATGAGAAAGAGATGCCATCCTGGGAGGAAGTTCACGGCCAGGTGAGGACAGGGCAGATAGGTATGAGATACCTCTCGCCCACTCTCATGTGCCTTTGAGCAATGTGTATCTGATGTACCTGGACCCAAGAACCCCCTGACAACACATAACTATGTGTATGTTAGCTGTTGGTTACTACTGTTATTTTCATTATTTTGTTTGTTGGCCAAAGATTAAGACTTTTTGATATTGGTGAGGGTAATCCCACCAGCTTACAACTTTCTCAGAACAGTATAAGAAGAGGACTTTACTGAATCTTTGACAACACTGAGTATTAGCCTTAAAAAACATAGATATTTGGGGTCCTCCCTCGTGGCGCAGCCGGCTAAAGCACTGCACTAAGAAGCTCAAGCCACTTCCGCATGAGTTCGATCCCCGCCTGCCCCGGAGGAGATCCACATGGCGTGGCAGACCTCTCCTGACCCACCCACTGCTCCCCTCGGT
Source organism: Condylura cristata (assembly GCF_000260355.1). NCBI lineage: Eukaryota > Metazoa > Chordata > Mammalia > Eulipotyphla > Talpidae > Condylura > Condylura cristata. The sequence goes on from NW_004567123.1 coordinate 24,034,179, forward strand.
GGTGTACTTTGTCGATCTGCCTGTTCTGCTCACACTCTGTCTCTGGTGAATCCTCTCACCCTCTGCATCTCTGGCCTGTACCCCAGTTCTTTACGAATAAATAAATAAATCTTTAAAAAAAAATAGATATTTGCCAGTGTGATAGATAAAAAAAAATCTCATTGTTGCTGTATGTATAGTTTTTTTTTTTTTTTTTAAAGATTTATTTATTTACTCATACAGAACTGGGGTACAGGCCAGAGATGTGGTGGGTGAGAGGATTCACCAGAGACAGAGCGGGGAGCAGAACAGGCAGATCAACGAAGTACACTGCGAGGGGAGCAGCGGGCGGGTCAGGAGAGGTCTGCCTGCCATGTGGATCTCCTCCGGGGCAGGTGGGGATTGAACTCATGGGGAAGTGGTTTAAGCTTCTTAGTGCAGTGCTTTAACCCACTGCGCCCCCAGGGAGGGCCTGTATGTATAGTTTTTAAGATTTATTTTTATTTATGCATATAAGAACTGGGGTGCAGGCCAGAGATACAGGGAATGAGAGGATTCCCCAGCACAGAGTGGGAGCAGAATAGGCAGACCTACTGAAATACACTGCAGAGGGGAGCAGCGGGAGAGACAGGAGAGGTCTGCTGCGCCTTGTGGGTCAGCTCCCTGGCCGGGGATCAAACCTGTGCTGCAGTGGCTGGGAGAGCTTCAGATGCTGAGACTTGACATCTTGTGCCATCAATGAGGCCCCTGTTACTGTTTATTTTGCTGTACTTTATTTGATCATTTTTCTTATTTCTTTGTTTTCTTTGTTTTGTTTCTTTTGTCTGTATTTGTTTTGATTTTATTATTTTTGCTTCTAATGTACTTTACCTATTCAATATTTCTTTTTTGTCCATATTTCGGTTTTGATTTCATAATTTATTCTTTTGTTTCTGATGTACTTTTTCATACTTGTGACTATATACATTGATTCTGGTGATACAGAGACTGAAGAGTCAAGAAAAAATTGCTTTTATTCAGGGTAAATTCAAAGCCAGGTTTTAAAATTTCCTTTATACTTTAAAAAAAAATTGTTTTAGCTTTTTATTTTGGAAACTTTAATTAGAAAGGCCAGCACAATCAGTCTTATTTTATCTATAAGTTACTCCCCCACACACCCAAAATACATACACTGAACCGTTGTGAAGTACATTTCTGATACCAAGTGATTTCATCTGTGAATTTCACTATTCACATGGTTTGCTGATGCCTTCTCTTTTAGATTCAGAAAAAGCGGGGGGACCTTCGGCTGATTGTAGCTTCGGCCACTCTGGATGCAGAGGTATGAGCATTTTCTGCCCTCCCCTCCCGGCCCCCTTTAAGTCCTGGAATTGCTGGACATGCCCTTGGGAAGTTTCCTCTGGCAGAGCTTTCTGGCAGAATGGCCTCCCTCCCCTGTGGGGCCATCTGATGTCCTAGATTCTGTGGGATCAGAGGACTCATCTCCAGCCTGTGGGTGGGAATTAGCCTGTAATTAATTGAGTTCGTAATTACCTACTTGTCTTGTTTCTCCACATACATGTTTCTCCTTGCACAGGCAGTAGCTTTTTTTTTTCTTTAACTTTGTTTTGGTTGACTCTATACTGCTTGAATTTATGACTACAGCATTTATATTTAGACTATTTTGGTGTATACATCATTTCTATTTTTTTAAGGTTAAACTTCCATTTTTCTCTCTTAATGACTATATTTTATTCATTCTGTTCAACTCAGCCTGTAATTGAGCTCAACAAATAAGTTTGGCCATTTGCGCGCACACACACGTATGTGTATAGATACACACACACACACATGCATACACACACATAGTCTATATATACAGATGTATATTTATTAATCACGACGCTGACTATAGGGCATTCATACATTCTCTGACTTTCTGGGGAAGCAGACTTGCTCATATTTGGGTTCTAGAACGATTGTTCTGGCTTCTGTGTAGAAGACGCAAGAGTAGAGGTGGAGATGCCAGTCAGGAGGCCAGAGCTGTCATCCAGCTGAGGTGTGAACAGGGCCAGCTTTCCATCTCCCTGTGGATTCAGGGATGCCGGACAGCCCCGAGAGAGGAAAAGCTCAGCTGGCCAAGAGAGGTCTGCATGTGTCGCCAGGCTCGTTTCTTTAGCTCTGTCACAGCTATAGAAGTCTGTTGACTTAAGTCTGCTTGTACAAGTCTTGGATCAAGGCTTCTCTGTTCTTGAATTTTTACCCCCTCTGCCCATGATGCCTGCTGGAATGCTGTTTTGAGGACCCCCTCCTATTGTCATGTCTCCTCTCCTGGCTGGCTAAGTTGCGCTGAACTTAGTCCTCTGCTTACTTGTTAACTTTGCCACCCTCTTCTCCCTCAAAGTTTTTTTCCAGTAGTTTTTTTTTTTTTTAAAGATTTATTTATTCATGCATACAGAACTGGGGTACAGGCCAGAGATGTAGGGGTGTGAGGGGATTCACCAGTGACAGTGGGGAGCAGAACAGGCAGATTGATGAAATACATCGCTGAGTGGAACAGTGGGTGAGACAGGAGAGGTCTGCTGTGCCACGTGGGTCACCTCCCTGGCTGGGGATCGAACTCATGCTAAATCGGCTCAGACTAGCTTTGCAGTGCTGTGCTTTAAGTTGTTGCGCCACCAGGGAGGTTCCCTCCCAGTAGTTTTTATTTTTATTTAAAACTATAATGTCTTTTCTTAGAATTATTGTTAATATTTATTGCTTATAATTGCCTCTCATTATCTCTTGGTGTGGCACAGAGATTAAATCTTTCAGTTCTTCATTCAGGAGGAAACTTGCACTCCCATGCCTATTGCAGTGCTATTTGCTATAGTTAAATTATGGCAGCAAGCTAAGTGCCCCAGAACAGATGAGTAGATCGAGAAGATGTGGCATATATCCATAGTGGGGTACCACTTAGCAAACCAAAAAGATAAACTCTTGCCACATACATCAACATGGATGGGGCTTGAAGGATGCTAAGTGAAGTAAGTCAGAGGTCTGTGGTGGTGGCCTTTGGGTGCGCTGCTGGCAGGTGAAAAAATCCCTCATGGGGTATTTCAGTATTACCTCAATTAAAAATAAATTAAAAAATATTTTAAAAATGCCCCAGAGATTTAACTCTCTGTGCCACACCAAGAATTAATGAGAGGCAATTATAGGCAATAAATGTTAACAATAATTCTAAGAAAAGACTTGGACATTATCATTTTCAAACACAATAAAATTACTAGGGAAAAAACTTTAAAGGGGAAGAGGGTGACAAAGATAAGGAAAAAAAATCTTGCAGTTCCGATAGTCACTGATGTGGATGAGCCGGAAAGAGGAGAGTTGTGGGCTGAAGGGGGTTAGTGGCGTGTGGGATTGGGCAGAGTGTGGCTCCCATGGCCTTTGGATAGAGGCTCGGGGGTGCTAGAACTCATTCCCAGCCTCCCAGCTGCGGGTTCCGTGAGCCACAGACCATTCCAGGCCCCACTGCCTGGGGGACTTGATGCCACCTGCCCTGGCTTCACTCAGGCCCAGGGTGGCCCAGCCTGCTGGTGAGGACACCGGTGACCGTGGCTGGGAGGCAAAGGCGAGTGGAGTATGACGGGGGTGGTCCAGTCGTTGCCTTGATTGGGTTAGCTGCTTTGTTGATGTGTCTAATTAAGCAAGCAATTAGAGACTATGACCAGGTATGGTTATGAAATATTTATTGCCCATTGTATCATATGCTATTGTTTTTCTTTTACTCGCTTCCATCCATGTGGTAGAAAATAGGATTGCTGGGAACTCCCACAGTTTTTTGTCATGGGTCCAGCTAGGAGAGAAACCAGTTTCTCTTTCCAGAAGCCTAGAGACGGAACTGGGGTCACTTGGGTCAGGTATCTACTTGGGACCAGTCTGCACAGGCTAAGGATGGTAGGCCAAGGGGTGGGTGTGCTGCCCAGACATAGCTGGCGACAGCCCTGTCCTGTGGGCCAGGTGGGAGCTGCTACTGGGGAGAGAAGCGTGGTGAGCCGGGGACTTGACCCAGCACGTGTTCTGATCCCTTCCCTGCATTTCATGGACAATGCTCTTCCTTTACAAGATTTTAAGTCTCTTATGTGTGTCTGTGTCAGGGGGTCTCGCTTCTTTCTGCCTGACTGAAAGTCTCTTAGGTGCCCCCTCCTTCCCGTTCCTTGTTCTGCCTGAGGTGCGTGCGCTCTTGGTACTCCTTCTAGCCTGTGGTCTCTGCGTGTATTTTATATTTCCAAAGAAGGAGAAAAGACAAAGACCTTTAGGATAAAGATCTTGTGCTTCTCAGTAAATGCTAAATGTTGTTTCTGGAAAGAGTGACTCCCTGTCTTTTGTACTCTTTAGTGCCACATACTCCTTTAGTGCCTAAGCTGTGGCCACCCACTCCAACAAAATCATTCGGTACCAACTTCCTCCCTGGTTTGCTGGCTTCTGATGACACTCAACTGTGACACTCAACTCTCAGCATCTTCCTCCTCTTCCTCCCACAAACCTCAGAGCCTGATCACCTCTCCTCTTCCTCCTCCCTGTGGCTTCCCCTCAGGCTTCTTTGCTGCTCTTCTCCACGCCTACCCACCCCCATGGCCTGTGGTTTTGTGGGTACTTGGTGCTCTGTCATCTTGACTGTGCACCCGGCCCCAATCTGAGCTGGCTAGTCACAGGCCACTGAAAGTCATAGACCTACAGATCTGTGGCTCCAGCTTCCGGATGTTGTGCCTTCTCTTCCTCAGCAGTCAGGCTCAGAACTGCCGTGACTAGGAAGTTCTTGTCTTGGGTTGAGTACTGAGTAATTCCATCCTCCCTAACGTTCACGTGTGTGCCCATGTCAGTGACAGCCAGGCCTCTGGAATGCACTCCTTTCTCATGCACCTGGCCCGTTCACGCTCTTAATCTCTCTCCTCTGACCTGTTGTAATAGCGTCTTTAGTTAGCCTGCTTGCATCTGGTTCCTGCCCCTGCTGTTTTCCAGAATGGCTACTAGAGTTTGGCACCAGAAGAAGGTCTGATGATCGCATACCCTTGTCTTGCTCACGGAATGCAGTGCTAATATGTAGCAGGACATGTGGCTGCTTCAGTGGGAGAACTGAAATCCCTTGAGTCCCACTAGGCCAGACCTGTACCTGTTGCAGTATCACAGGGAGTGGACAGCAGTTTCTTCATTTTGTACCCAACAGCGATACCCCAGAGGTGAGGCCTTCCGCCCTTACCTTAGCTCTTGCCTCTGTCAGGGGCCCCTTGATGTCGTAGTCTGCATCTGCTGTCATTCTGGGAAGGGCTGCCTCTTCTCCTTAGCTGAGGGTTATGCCACTTCCAGGAAGCCTTCCCCAAACCCAGCAATTAGGGACCTTTTCATCTCTGAGGTTGTAATGTGCAGCTCTTTTCTGGCCTCTTAGTTATTCTTCCTCGGTTTGCTCCCTGCCTGGCTCTGTGCACATGTCTCTGGATCACCCCACCTGTTTCTCCTCACTCACTTTGCCTCACAGGGCATGGGGAGGCAGAAGCCACTTGAAGGGCATTTGCCCCAGAGAAAAGTGAAGCACGATGCCACATGCCTCCTCACGACACAACAAGGGTCTTGTTGGCATGAGGCACTTTAATGCCTGTGCTTGCTCTTCTCCAACATGATTTGGAGGCTGGAAGCCTGGTATGGCACCCGAATACTTTGTTGAGCCCGGTTGGTTATTCTAGCATCCACCTCCAGCCTGCTCCCTCTGTGTTCCATGCATGCACTTGTGTTTCGTGCAGCCCTGGCGTCCCAGTTTCTTGAGCAGCCTGGTGTGCTTTGTAGAGATATGCAGGGAGCAGAGAAGGTAGGATGTGGGAGTACCTAGCCAGGCCTCCTAGGAGTGTAGAAACTAACGTGCAGTGAGGGTCCAGGCGACCTGGGATCGGGGGACAGGGAAGCCATACAGGTCCGATAACGGCAGCTGCACCTGGCGGCACGTCTGCGCCTCCCCAGCCACTGCCTAGCCGTGTCCTGGCCGGCACACACCGGCTGGTTTGGGTTGTAAGCTCTTCTCAGGCCTTTGTGGTGTCCACTTCTCTGCATCTTGGGTTACATTTCCTGAGAGAGGAGGATCTTTGGTAGATCTCCCTACCCCTGCCCATCGTTGGCCTGAGCTCTCATGCCAGGTTTCCCTGTGTGTTTATTGCATGTCTGGTGGTCAGGTGCACTGACGAGAAGGGAACACCTGTTTGGGAAGAAGTGCCGGGGCCCCTTCTCTCAGCAGGGTGCTGTGGGGGTTGGCGGAGGGGGATGTTGGAACAGCGTGTAGTGTTGTCCTACCGCAGGCTAACCCCTCTAGGGCAGGTAAAAATGGAGAAGACACTGACATGCTCTCACGTGGACTGAAGTCTCCTGGGGAGGGGTAGTCTGAGTCTGGAGCTGTGGGGCCGGGCACGTACCTGCCAGACGTAGAAGCAGTCATAGAAGTATGTTTCCTTCGTGTGTCGATAGCTGTCTCTGATCAGATCTGTGCGCCCCACATTGGAGCTGTGCGTCAGCCTTCATCTAGCTTGAATTGTATGAACTAGAACATTTAACTGGAACCTAATTTTTGGTTAGGTAACGACCGTGGAGTAAGAATTAACTAAATGATGCTTTAAATTAAAAAAAAAGAATTAACTAAATGTTACATACCTACTTATTGACTCAAATATTCTACTAATTGTAGTTCTGAAGTGTAATCTTTTATTGTTTTTTTCAAACCTTTAGTAGAGTCTGTCATTAAGATGTGATTTCTCCAAATGCAATCAGTAAGAATGTGACTTTTAATAATTACATTGCAGCCTGTATCTGTGCTGTGTGTCCAGCCCCTCCTGCCCATCCTTGCTCTGCCACTTGCATTTTATTTACTTTCTTTCCATGAATTACTATGAGCCATTTTTAAAAAAAGCAATGAAGAATTGATTTTTTTTTCCTCCTAGAAATTTCGGGATTTCTTTAATCAAAATGACACCAGTGACCCCTCCAGGGATACGTGTGTGATCCTTACTGTGGAAGGGCGGACGTTTCCAGTGGATATCTTTTATCTGCAAAGGTTTGATGATACATTTTTAATGGTCACAATTAGAAACTAGGCTTGTGCCATAGAGTGAGAAGCAACTGTACCCGTTCGCAGCTCCAGGAGCCAGCTGGTGAGGAGCGACGCTGTGTCTCCTGTCACTGGTGGGATGTTCTGGGACCCTGCTCAGAATCTCTGCTGAGTTTGGTTTATATTCTTGCCACTGAGGTGCAGGTTTCCATGGATATCTGGTCACCCGCTTCCATGGGAAAAATCAAGTGATAACAGGCTCTGAAAAGGAGGGCTTGACAGCGTTCAGAAATTGGGTTTTACAGGAGTGCCGGTTGGCAGTATCGGTGGGTTACTGAGTCACTTGGTACTGAGCTCCTCATCTTAGCCAGGCAGGCCTGGCTGGCCTAGCTGTGACTAATCCTTTTGAACAGGTAGGGGTCATCTTCATTCCTGCATCCAGTCACTGGTCAAATAAAAGGCCAATCTCCTGGTCCAGTGACTGGTAAATCGAAGGGTTGTGGGCCTGGCTCCTGAGTTATGGTAGCTGAGGAGCTTACCTAGTAGCTCCATCTTCCAGCTCACACACCGTGTGATCAGGAAGAAAACTGGATACAGCTCAGCCCCGTGGCTCCCGAGTTTCGCTGGCCAGGCATCTCTGCGTGCTGGAGATGGCACATCTGTTTGCTTGGGCTTGTTGCTTTCACTTCAAATGCATAAACTAAAAATCATCATAGTTTACATGCAATTGTGAATTATTTTTGAACGCTATATTTAAAGAAAGGAAAAAAGAATATGTATCTCTTTTCTTCATGTGATTTCCTGCCGCACAGACCAAAAGTACTTTCCTGAAGCATTGCTGCCTGCCAGGTTATTGAGTTGTCACTGCATAATTAACAAGCATATTCTGGTGGTGAACTTATCTCCTGTATCTCTTCAGTCCTGTTCCAGATTATATTAAATCAACTGTAGAGACTGTGATGAAAATTCACCAGACAGAGGGAGATGGAGACATACTAGCATTTCTTACCGGCCAGGTAATTCCTCTGAGCTTTTTTCTGTGATGAACAGACTTGTTCAGGCAGCACCACAGGCCTGTTACCTTAATGAGCTGTTTGTCTTATGTTCTGTTAAATTCTGTGATCGCTTAATTGCATCAAGATTGGTTGGACATGTTCGGCGGCTGATGGAATTGTCAGGGAGTTCTGCCTATAGAGGGTCGTGTCTGTTTTAAACTTACTAGCTGATTCCAGCGCAAAGCCTGTACTTTGCGTCGCTCGCCCTGTTGTGTACAGGGTGGAGCAGAGCCGAGCACGTGTCCTGCTGCACAGTGCTGCTGCCGCGCACCTCTTCGGGGGCACCTTCACAGCTCATCCTGGAGGTGGGGGTGGGCTTGTGCTGGGGAACCACTGAGCGAGCCCGAGAGCTCTTCGGGTGTAGCGCGCTGCTCACAGTTCCCTCCGGTTGTCATCTTTTCCACTGGCGAGCACTTTCCACAGCCTGGTAATCCTTTCTGGGGAAAGCTGATAGTGATTCCATGTGCCACAACTTGTCTCTCTGTGTGAAATGCTTTGTTTGCCACAGCCATGAAAGCCGAGTAAGGGAGTCAGTGTTTTTATTTATCGAGACCGTTTCTGTGCACGGCAGTAGTTAAGGCTTCCGTAATTAATTTGACAGTTGTGACTTCACACCCTGTAGGCACCTTTATGTGGTGGAATCTGATAGAATTCCACCCGATTAGAAATTCATGAGTCTGACCAAAATTAAAATGTGGATTTCAACTATTTTCTCTTGGTATAGTAATGCGGTGTGCTCGATTGCTTTGCTTCTGACTTTTAGGAAGAGGTGGAAACTGTTGTGTCTATGCTGATTGAGCAGGCTCGAGCCCTGGGCCGAACTGGGATGAAGAGACACCTCCGCATTCTCCCCATGTATGCAGGACTGCCTTCCTTTGAGCAAATGAAAGTGTTTGAGCGGGTGTCCCGCAGTGTCAGAAAGGTGAGACTGACCCCTGGCCACCCGTAAGCCTGTTGTACCCTTTGTAATAATGCACTGGAGGGAGTTTTTCTTTTAATTGATGTGAAGCTTGCTAAACAGGTTGATTTAAGAATTTAGGTCCATGCTTCTGTGCAGCACACAATATGTATGTGTTGCAAAGGTTTCTAAGCCTGCCCTGTCCAGGGGTCAATCTGACGGTAATTATCAGATCAAGCGGCTTTGCTTTGCATCTTTTCTGCCTTCTTAGAATTTCCCCATGACCTTGGCTTAAGGGGCTGGCTTGGTGGATTGTAATCCATCAGTAACAATAGGCAAGTCATTACAGATGGCTTCTATATTATTTGTTTTAAGCATCAGTTTGCCTATAGAGCCAAGGTTAAGTCAATTAATTCAAGGTGTGGCTTACAAATATTTAGCCTTGGAATTGGGGTGGGGAAGGGTGTGGAGGGCAGCCTGACTTAAAGGAGCTAGCAGGCAGCTAGTCAGTGTCATGCTTATCCCTCTGCTTTCTCCTCCCTTACATAGGAATGCACAAAAGTGGCCCAAAGTCCGCTACCGAGGTAGTGTGGTAGCTCTTTATCAGCAGGGGCAGAGGCTACAGGGGTTAAGGGAAGGTCTCCTGCTTGCTCCACTCCAACTTCAGACCTCTGGAATAGGGTTGGGAGCCCCTCCGCCCCCAAGGCCATTGTATCTAAACAACTGAAGTCCACCTTGTCAAAAGTGAACTGCAGCCGACCAGTCAGGAGGCCCTGGGGTCTCCGTGTGTCCTGACATGAGCTACTCAGCCTCCAGGTCTGCTCAGAAAAGCACAAATACTAATAACCCTTACACATACAGTCAGGTGGCAGGGAATTCTGACTCTGCTACATGAAAACGCTAGGGAGGATTTAGAAAATGTGTGCTGTAAAAGTGTCTCAAAAAGTTCTAATTGTCCCAATGCAACCAAGGATGTTCCATCAAGATGCAAGTGCTTCAGGATCCTGTTTTGGAACATGAGACGGGTTTAACATCTTGTTTTAGAGGAGCAAAGAAAAGGAATTAAAATATAAAACTGTTTCCCAGGTTCAAAAAAGGAAACTGCTTAAGGAGTTTTATCTGTGAGTGAAACATGTTTTAGTGAAGGACGTGGGACCTGTGCTCCCAGGCCCGTGTGTGTGCACGTGACTGAGCTCCACGCGGTGATACCGTTAGCCGACAAGAGTGAGATGAAAAATGCCACTTCTAACTGCCGCCTGAGTGTGGCCTCTGCTGCTTCAGACTCTGGGGCAGCCAGGTACATGGAATAGACATTGCGGGTGGCCCCGGGGCTACACACCCGTGTCTGCCTCCCTCCCAGGTGCATCATCTTCTTGCTCTGGACTTGGCCCGTATCTGCTTTTCCTCTGCTTTGAACAATGTTTTCTGCTTAGTTCTCTAAAGTATTGACTGCTTACTACTCAGGTTTCAGCTCTAGGTCATTTTTTAGAGAGGCTTTCCCTGACCATTCAGTCGAAAGTAGCATGCCTCTCTGTTGTGCTATAATATAGAACAGCTTTGACTGCTACACACTACTGTGTTGTTTGTTACCTGCTCCATTTTCTTTATAGTATTGTCACTCTCTGAAATTGTCCCCTTGTTTGTGTTCATTATTCCCCACATTCACACAAGAATTGCAGACTCTGGGAGAGCAGGTTCTTGTTTTTCTTACTCATCATACATCCCCTGCATCTTGAGTAGCGCCTGGCAAGCTGCAGACCCTCAGAAAATAGTTAAGTATGTGAATGAATGAATGAGTAAAATACCCAAAATGGTGAATTACTTTTGTGTGCAAAATATAAAAGCTAATACCTGTTGAATACTAGCTGTGGAGCAAGCACCAGGCTCTGTATTTCATGTATAACTCCTCACCAGCGCTGAGAGGGGCTTATGTAGCTGAGGCACCATGCTTAGGAGGTACTTGCCATGTGACTTGCCCCAGGCTGCCTCTCAGAGGTGCTGTCATGTCGATTCTAAATTCTTTTAGGACTTTGGGTAGTTTATTAAAGATGAAAAGATTGAGTAACTTTTTTGTAACTTTTTTCTTATGGGGATCTTAGGTGATTGTGGCCACCAATGTGGCAGAAACTTCCATTACAATCAGTGGGATTGTGTTTGTGATCGACTGTGGCTTCATGAAGCTCCGAGCCTACAACCCCAGGACGGCCATCGAGTGCCTGGTGGTGGTTCCTGTGTCCCAGGCATCGGCCAACCAGCGAGCAGGGCGTGGGGGCCGCAACCGCTCTGGAAAGTGTTACCGCCTTTATACAGGTTACTATGACTTTCCTTAAGGGTTTTTACTTTCTCATAGTCATCCTGGCCTTCAGAGAAGGTTGCAAATATTAACCCTTCACGGGCAGATCTTACCATAAAATCCAGACCTCCCTCGCAAGACCTGTCATCTGGTCCCCACTGCAGCCCTTACTCTGCATATAGCACATCTTTGCTATGACCTCGCAAGGGCCAAAGCTGGCCATGAGTCCCCAGTTAGTGGCCATCCCTTTTAACCTGTCTGTGGCCATCGCCTCTCTGAAGCCATGTGACTGCAGCTCGTGCCACGTGACCTGTCTTTCTTACACAGCTTGATGTGCTGTGTTCTTGCTCTGGGGGCTCAAAGTGCAGCCTGTCTTTCCCTCTGCTTAAAGGTTTTGCTGCACAGCTAAAATAGCAAGAGCTAATCTAAGACTCATTAATAGAAATAGTTGGTCATCTCCTGTTCTGTGCTATGTTTTATGCCCGGAAGGAGCAAAATACAGCGGAATGGACGAGTACTTGGAGGGAGGCAGGGAGGACAAGGCAGAACCTGAGGCCAGAGGAGAGGCTCTTCCACCGCAGAGGCCAGAAGGCTGGGTAGAGTGGGGCAGAGAGAAGCAGGCTAAAGGATCCTGAGATCCAGAGCAGAGAGTTTCAAGATACCTAAAGAAAAGGTACATAGCCTAAAGTTACTCATTTTAACTTCGGTTTATTGGCTTTGCCAAATCCTTTATAGGACCACACGGTTGCAGCAATCTAGAGCTTAGGGTTAGCCTTGGGTAGAGCAAGACACATTTTCAATAAACATTTTAATTTCCCTAGTAACCATTGGGTGGTTGACCAATACTCCGTTGCACAGCTGTCCTGCCATTGACTTATCCATTCACTCTCGCTGGGTGCGTCTAGCTCTGGGCTGTTTGGGCAGTGCACCCGTGGGCTGGCTGTGCCTGTGCAGGCTACTGCTTTTAATGCTTTTGGGCATACACCTGCAAGTCAGGCCATAGGGCAATTCTTTGTTTAACTTCTTGATGACTTTTAAAAAGTAACTGGGCAGTGTCAACTGCTGCTCCAAAGAAATCAAATAGTAGAAAGTAGACTAAGAGAGAGAGGTGGGTTTGGTTAGGAAGGTCTCTGACTTCCTTAGCAAGAGCAGCTTAGAGGAGGTGGAACTGGAGAGGAGCTGCTGGACAGTAGTGGGAGCATTAGCATCCAGCTCTAAGCTTTCTCTGCTAGCTTACTTGTGATGAGCTTCCAGAAAGCAAGCTCTGAGCAGGGTGCTCTCTGCTTAGTCCCTTCTGGACCTTCTAGGACTTTTCTCAGCACATCTGGTCCTGCTGTCCACCTGTCTCCCTAGCCTGCGCTGCGTCCAGCTGAACCCCACTCTTCCTGGACATGCCTTCTGGCTCTTCCTCATCCACCTTTCTTCCCTCTGGTACCTTGCCTTGGGCAGTTGTTTCCTTTGCCTTGCAGCTCCTCCTTGCCTGTCAGGTCCTCCTGATGGCACTTCCCTCCCGAGCGACCTCAGATGTCTTTGCCAGTGGCTGTGCTTCCTCCTCCCTGAGCTTCCCTTCCCCTTAGGAGGACCGCACATTGGGACACAGTCTCTTCCTCCTCGGAGATGGCTGTTTCCTGTCTTGGGCTCAGACCCTATTGTATCACTGAAGCTTCTCGAAGTCATTGTCTATGGCTCCTATAGCCCCTGGACGGTGCCTCAAACACTGGCATCTCTTACCAGAGTTTAGTTGTGAACTAAGGAAGCCCCTTCTCGGCAGGGTTGTGCTCTTACTTGATGACTTTCTTTTCCCAGTGTGCTCTTACTTGATGACTTTCTTTTCAGCAGTGTGCTTGGAAGATACGGTTATGCCACTAAAAGCTACTCCCCAAATGCTCGTATAACTCAAAGGTATATCCCACTTTCTGCAGTTGCCTATAATCCAGGGTCCTCCAGCTAGACCCAGGCACTAGGCAGTTTCTATCAATCAGTCCTCAGAATATTAGTTGTCTGTTTCTTCAAAGAAAACCTTTTTGAAGCTCTTAAGGGGCAGTGCTGTTTTTCACAACATCTTTTGTTTTCTTCCTTTTCCTCTAGTTAACTAAAGCTTTATGTTTCCAGAGGAAGTTGGGCCACCCTTGTGTCAAGGACAGGTGTACAGATAAAATGCTAACTGATGGGGAGGATTTTTGTGGGTGGTGTTCTCTCTGTGATCCATAGCTTCCCAGATATAAAAAGAGTGATTTCATCCTTCCCTCCTTCCCCACCATCCCTTTTGTCTCGGTTTTATGAAAAGTTGCCCCGAGTCTCTCGCCCTCCTCTCCCTTTCCCCCAGCCCTTGTGTCTTGTGCTGCTTCCCATGGGCGGTCAGGGTCACCTTTTGTTCCCAGAGGGCCCTGTAGGTTTTCACCCATCTCTGCGGCAGCAGTGGATTCTGGGCGTGACCGGTGTGCCTGGCTCGTTGATTTTAACAGTGAAATTTGGACACTTTGTTCTTTGTTGGGTTTGGTCATTTGTTATGTTATGCTGATTTACTTTGAAATTATTCTTTGCTATATGCATAATTCTTGCCTTCTTGACTGACATCATACCAAGTGGAGGCGTGAGTCAGCAAATTCTTGTTGGTCTTCATTTAATGTATTGTTGACAAAAAGCATTCTAAAGTCAAAGTACACACTTTTTATAAAGATGCAATGTGTGTAAAGATAATGGGGTTTTGGAACAGTTGACATTTTTCCTGTTTTTTTTTTTTTTGTTGTTGTTGTTGTTGCAAAAATGCACCATGACTTTTCTGACAACCCAATATAAATTGCTCAAATATGTATTAGATGGAATGGTCTTTGTATGAAACAACTTCATTTTGTATCAGATGCACCGGGTCCTAGACCCTAGAGCCTTGTGTTAGAGAAGGAAGGCTGTCCCTTGCATTTGATTGTGACATTTGGTCCCAAACAGTTCTGATTTCCTATCCTCAGAGGAAGCCTTTGACAAGCTGCCTCAATCCACGGTTCCTGAGATGCAGCGTAGTAATTTGGCACCTGTCATCCTACAGCTGAAAGCACTAGGAATTGACAATGTCCTCAGGTTCCACTTCATGTCGGTGAGTTCTGCCTTCCTTCTGTCTGGGGTCCTAGGGGCCGGGGCGCTTGCAGGGGAGTGTTGGGACTTGGTTAGAGAGCGTGGCACCTTTCTGACTGTTCCACTTAGCTCCGGTGTTGTGTGCCGGGGCCCTGTGTGGGGTATAGATGAGGAGAGCCCCGTGAACAGGCACAACTCTTACTCTCTCCCCCGGGGGATGGTCACAAATGAAGGGGTGATCACAGCGTGTGCGCCTTGTGCTTCGGGAGATGCGGGAAGGCCTGAGACCCCAGCAGGAGGTCATCAGGTTAGAGTTGGAGAGCTCAGGGCAGCGAGTCTGTGTTGGTGCCTAGAGGCAGGTGGGAGGCGAGAGGGTGTTGGTGGATCTGCAGGGAAGTCCCATGTCTGATTGCATGTCTGATTATTTCCTAAGGCAGATTTCCAGGTGTGGAATTATTGGGCCATTGTCGCTTTGTCGGTCCGTGTCCTTGATCCTGATCAAATTGCTCTGGAGCTTTACCGCAGTGTGTGGGAGTCATTGTGTCAGACCAGGTTATTTTCTTTTAGAGTTTGGCTAATTTGACTGGTAGGGGTTGAGGGAAGAAAAATATTTCCTGTGCTTTTTTTCTTCTAAATTTCTCATGAGTACACTTTAAAAAAAGAATTATTGGCTATTCTGCTTTTTTTCTGCCTTGTTAAGCTATTTATCTCTTAGAATTAATGTTGATTAGTTAGTGATTTTACACAGTCCTTTAAGTGTTAAAGATAATGACTTGTGTCTATGGTATTATCTTGCAACTCTTTTCTAGTTATCGGTACGTTACTGTTTATTTTTAATGTAAACATTTCCACCAGTAATACCTGTCTTGGCCTTTGTGATTTCTTGTTATTCTTGTGCTTATTTTTTTTTAAAAGATTTATTTATTTTTGCATGCAAGAATAGGCCAGAGGTGTGGGATGGAGTCGAGGTGTGTGTGAGAGGATTCACCAGGGACAGAGTGGGGAGCAGAACAGGCGAATTGACTGAAACACACTGCTGAGGGGAGCGGCGTGACCAGAGAGGTCTTGCTGTGCCGTGTGGATCACCTCCCTGGCAGGGGATTGAGCTCGTGCCGCAGTAGCTGTTGATAGCTTCATAGTGCCGACATGTCACCCTTTGTGCCATCAGGGAGGGCCCTATTGTGCTTATGGAGCAAAGTCTTATGGCCAGGTCAGTCAGTAAGTATTCACTCCTATTTTCTTCTGTGCGCTACCCCTACTGTTTCTGGCATATGGTGTGGCAAATCTTGATTCTTGGATTGTAAAGTCCTTTAGGACAAGTGTGTCAAGATAAACTTAGCAAACAAAGGAATAGAAAAATATAAGTCTCCCTCCCAAAGAAAGCAATCATGTGGTTATTATAAGTGCGGGGAAAATGGGCCCTTTGGTTATTGGTACAAGAAATTACAATGCAAGATGAAGAGTATGTGCAAATCAAAGCCAGTGCAAAGCTCCACATGCAAGATCAAAAGAAAACATAGAGTGGCAGAAATGACAGATCATCATCAGAATATGTACAAGCATTTCTGAATATCATTTAGAATTACCCAGTAAAGAAAAAGCTGCAGGGGAGGGAAGCACACAGGTAGTGAGTGAACACTGGCACGTGTTTTACCTCTCTGGAAGGAAGAGGAGCAAAACTAGAAAGTGGAAAGTGCCTCTTCCATTAAACAATCAGACAAAGAAAAGTGGTAAGATCTAAAGCTGACACCGTTTGAGAAGGTGGTCTTATACTCTGAGCCCTCATGGAAGGCTTTTCCGACATTACTTTATAAGCTATAGGATTGCGTGGTATTTCTTCTCAGGGAAATTTTTCCTGAAAATTAATTCAAAAGAAGAAAATCTTATATCTGTAAGAATGTTTTTTGGTCATTTTATATGACATTCAAGATACAAGTGATGACAGCTGAAAACTTTTGGATAACCGAAAAACTTGGAAAAATACAGATTTGTCCTCATAGTTCCTTCTGATTCTATTCTCCTGGAATTGTGTTATTTTTTTCAGTTGAAGTCATGGGACACATATAATTCTGTGTAGTTAGCAGTATTATTTGCAGTAAGAAAGAACTGAAAATAACTCAGTGTCTGAGTAGTAGGAAACTTGCTTACTTTATAGAGTCTCACCGTAGTGGAATGTTCTGCAGCTGCTCCAAATTAAACGATCACTCTGACCTTTCAGTGGGTACAAGAAACAAATGAAACAGAAAAGTATGCAGTGAAAAAACTATAAAATGTGTAGAAAAACTAAAATTCAACATATATTGCCCTTCCAACTGCGGTAAACAGTGTGCATCATTCTGAGCTGCCTGTCTTAGAGGAGTGCTAATGTGTGCTTAGGTGTGGGGGTATGAGTAGAATTGTTTTTTAATACAAAGAAAGGATTCTTAGGACTTGGTGATTCACTCGAAGTAGGATCAAAGATTGAAAGTAATCAGAGGACCTTACTAATTTTGTTGTACAATTATTCAAAACTTAATTCGCTGCTTTGCTTTGCCTCTTATCTCATGTAACCTTGGTGGGAAAGAGAGCTGGGAGGCTAAATTCCTCCATGTAGGTGCTGTGAGTTTGCCTCTTTGCCCAGGGATGCCATGCGCTCCCAGGGAAGGCTGGTCAGTCAATGACATGGTTCAGTCAGCAGTGGTCTGCGGGATGTGCTACGTGTGTGCACGCAGCCGTCACAGCTTTGGAAAGTGCACTTTTGTCCCTTGGCAATCAAGGGTTGGGTAGAGTGGGAAAAATGAATCCGTGTTGAGATTCTGCCTTTGCCACCAACCACCTGTTTGAATGAGTGGCCTCGTTCAAGTGTCTGTTCAGTAATGCTGCTCGCTCTGCTCATCTGTGAAATCGGGCTAAAGCAATGTGATACTTAAAACACATTTGTTACATGAATGCACTTAGGAGAATAAGCCATGCAGCTGGAAAGAGGACCATAATCTTCTTGCCTGGCTTATTATAAATGAAATAATTTAGAAGTACATGGTAATGAGGCTTGGTGCTGAGTAGATGCTCAGTCAAGATTTGTGGAAGGAAAGGAGGTTGGGTCTGGAGAATCGACGCTAGCCACAGTGTCAGTTTTGCTTAACTTCAGATTGTCTGCAATTCTCTTGTGACTTTTAGAAACCCAGATTCAATGTGTATAGTAGCTTAAGGTAGGCAGCCTCACTGCAGATAGCGGGAAGTCTGAGGGGGGACGCCAAGGGCAAGTCAGCTGAGATAAAGACCAAGTAGCCATCAGGGGGCAGGGCAGAGCAGGGCTTGTGGTGCACCCCGTGAGTGGGGCATGAGGCCGGGGAGTTAGGAGCGAGGTGGAGGGGAGAGTGGACAGAAACAGGAAATGGTCACATTTTTGTGTGTGTTACTACGATAAATGAATTGAGGATTTTCTCTCTTTTCCAGCCCCCTCCAGCACAGTCGATGGTGCAAGCGTTGGAGTTGCTGTACGCGCTGGGAGGTTTGCCCGTCTCTGCTGTGTCCTCTGCCCGTTACTGACGGCCGTGAGGGGTGTTCACTTAGGGGTTTCCAAAAGCGGGATTTCTTCTCCCCGCTCGTAGTCCTCTTAACAACATTTAAGCTTTGTCTCAGTAAGGTGGGACCATCCTTTTTATTACTGAGTTGGGAGAGCTCTTTATTCTGGATACGAGTTTCTTACCTGACCTGGTATGATTACAAGTGTTTCTCCCGTTCCGCCTTTTCACTTTCTTGCAATTTTAGTTTTTTATGTTGTTCAACTCACCTGTTTTTTTTTGTTGTTGTTTTTGCTTGTGCTGTGGTATCTAAAGCCATTGCCAGATTCACAGGCATGAAGATTTTCTCCTAGTTATCTTTGAAGAGTCTTATATATATAGTTTTAACTCTTATGTTTAGCAGGGCCATGATCCGTTCTGAGTTCTACTTTTTGTGTGCAATGAGGGAGGGTCCATCTTCATTCATTATAGTTATGATAACTTCTCTAAAAAGGAATGACCAATTAACTGGATTAAAAGCTTGTCAGTGATTTAAAAGGTGTTTAGGTGGGTCTCTGCGAAGTCAGTCCAAAATAAGTATGTGCCGGAATAGGTTTCCGTTCTCTCCTCTCAGACATGTAGCAGGGACTGAAAGGTTTTCAGGTGTCATCTGTAGCAAGAATGAGAGTATATTTACTCTATGGGGTTTGTTTTCATTTGGATTAATTTTCCCCTAGTTAGAATGACATTAAAATATTTTCTTTTTCTTCACTACTATACATAAGCTGGAAAGAGTAGAGAAAAACACCCAATTTAATTTAGTTTGAAAATGAATTATCACCCTTAAAGAGATGATTATGTGGGAACAAAAGATAAATTAAGTCTTACTTTGAGCTATGCTGTGTTTGTTTTAATACTCTATCTTGGGAATAGTCTGAGTAATCGTAAAATAATGGTCTACACCTTGGAATCCAGTACCTGGATACTGGCCAATGGTAAAGAATCTTAGTGGAGAACTGATGAAGACGGCCCCACCCCATCCAGTAAATTGTCCGGGAGGCAGCTGGATAAACAGCTATGGTGTTGGCACCAAAGAGTGATCTGGGCAAGTGTGTAGATTCAGTTACTGGCCTTGTTATCGCTTGCATGGTATGAGAATGTTATCCTGGACAGGTGTGGCATCTAAGAGACTGGACTAGGAAGAGATCGACAGGTGAGAGAGGAAGCAGCAGGAGAGGTGGCAGAGAACCAGGAGAATGGGGGTCATGAAAACTGGGGACGAGTTTCTACACAGCTGTGTGTCTGCAGAGTCAAAAGCTGCTGGGACCCCAAGGAAAATGTGTAGTTAGCTCCATGTGGTTGTTGGGTCCTGGGGAATTGTGGGACCAGCGGTGAGGCTACTGTGGGAAGAGAGCGTGGGAAGCACTGGAGGCTGCAGGACCATTTCCCAGTAATCCTTGAAAGGAAGCCATTAGAAATATTGGTATTTTAAACCTGAGTGTCAGAGCTCAGAGATCTTTTGTCATGTAATGGCTCTCTGGTGTCAGATGGAATTTGGTCGTGCATGATGTATCTCTTGGGTTCCTTTTTTCTAACCTCCATCATCTTTGATTGGCTCAGCAACTGTGCGTCTCCTAACACAGCAGTGCATGCCTGCTGACTTGTCGCTCTTGTCACAGGTCTGGACAAAGACTGTCGCCTGACTGAGCCTCTAGGCACCAGGATAGCTGAATTCCCTCTGAACCCCATGTTTGCAAAAATGCTGCTTGAATCAGGTGGGTGAAGACCAGTGGCTTCCATTGATTTAATTTTATCAGAGATATTATCTCCCCAAGTTCTGTGCTTCCTTTGGGAGTGGGCACGACGTAGCTGGAGTGGTGAGGGTCAGCTGCGTTAGCTCTCTGGTCTGGGGCATGCTTCTCACTCTGATTCAGTGTTGGCTGTCACCAGTTCAGCTCACACCTCTGTTTCCCTTGGCCTAGTCTTAAGTGTACAGTTTTGTGGCATTAAGTACATTCACATTGTTCTTCATCCATCACCACTACCCTCTTCTAGAACATTTTCATCTTTTCACACTGAAACCGTGAAATACTTATTTTTCATACTGCCTCTGAAGCTACCATTTTACTTTCGGTCTTTGACTGTTCTAAGGACTTCAGATACGTAGAACCATCGCGTTTGTCTTTTTTGTCTGACCTACTTCACTTGGTATACTGTCGCATGTGTCAATATTTCCTTCCTTTTTAAGGGTGAGTAATATTCCATGTGTGTGCATACTGTTCATCTGTTGGTAGGCATTTATAGAGCCGCCACCTTTTGGCTGTTGTGACTGAACATTGGCACACAAGTATGTGAGTCCCTGTTTTCACTTTTTTGGGGTTTATACTTAGAGTGGAATTCCTGGATCATGTGCTAATGCTGTGTAAGTTTCTGCGAAATTACCCTACCATTTTCCACAGTCACTGTAACTAATGCACAACATCTCTGACACCTTTCGAGTTTTTTGAGGGTCTGAGTCAAGGGATAAAAGTATACACTCTAGGCCCTCCCTGTTGGCACAGCGGGTTAAAGCACAGCACTAAGAAGCTAAAGCCACTTCAGCATGCGTTCGACCCTCACCCCCGGAGGTGACCACATGGCTGAGGCAGACCTGTCCTGACCTGCCCGCTGCTCCCCTCAGCAGTGTACTTCCTCGATCTGTCTGTTCTACTCCCCACTCTCCACTCTGTCTCTGGTGAATCATCTCACCACCCCTGCACCTCTGGTCTGTACCCCAGTTCTGTATGCATAAATAAATGAATCTTTAAAAAAAAAAGTGTACACTCTGGAGCTCTTGGAAGGCACAATCACATAGAGTGTACTTTGTGTGTATCATAGATACTACCCCCCCCGCCCCTTGTTTTTGTAACTTTCACATTAATTGGCAATCTACAAAGCTGCATTTCAGATTGATAATGATGAGGGCTATAATGTATTTTGTAACAACCAAGTAAATGATTTTAGTATCTTACATTAAGAAGCTGGATTCTAAGTTTGGGGTGGGGGAACATGAGAGTCATGAGCCTGGAAGCTGTGAGGATCTCACACGGGCAGCACAGTTGCTGTCAGCCCCAGGCCCAGTGCAGAGGGCAGTCTATGCTCTCGGGGCCAGCAGTAGTGGCCAGTGTCTGTACCTGTTTTGGTTATGCCTTGGACTTGACAGATGGAGCCGAACCCTGAGAGGGTCACCCCTATGAGATGGTCCCAGGGCAGAGAAGTAGCCGAAGGGACACAGCCCACGTGTTCCCTGCCTTTCTCTCCTCAGACTTTATTCCAGGATAACAAGTGTCCACTAAGAGCAGGGGCAGGCCAGGTGCTGACCTGCCTGAGTGATGGGCCGCCCTGGCCCCACTCTGGCTCCCAGCCAGAGTCTCCTAGTGTGTGGTTGCAGGTGTGACAGCAGCTCCGGCCTCAGGGCCCTCCCAGGCCTCCTTTCTTCTGGGCATATGTGGATGTAGCATTTGACAGGGGAGAGTGTTTATGTCATAGCAGCTTTCAAAATCAGTCTACAATATGATCTCAATATGGTGCGGGGAAAATATCGGACAGTGACTCTCAGTCCTCGCTGGCATCATTTGTCTCATTGCCATATTTTATATTTGTTTCACGGACGTATTTAAGTTTGGAATCAAATGTGCTTTTTTGTGTACAGGAAATTTTGGCTGTTCTCAGGAAATTCTAAGCATTGCTGCCATGATGCAGATCCAGAATATCTTTTTGACGCCCTCAAATCAGAAGTTCCAGGCAGTAAGTCCCGCCTTTCCCTCAAGCTCTTCACTCCAGTCTCTCACTTTGGCTTTTCCTTGTTAAAACTCCCAGGACCTGCTGTGGCGTGGTGTCGGCACACACAAGTGCCGTCTCGGGTCTGCAGCTGTGCTACATGTTTAATGGACATTGTTTTACTTTGTCCTCACAGTATGCTGGGTGCGGCCATGACTGTGTCCTCAGCGTCAGAGATGGAGGCGCAGGGAGGTTAGCTGCCTCGCTCGTGGTCATGGTCAGAATCGGCACTTCCCAGCTTTCCACAGCCCCAGTGTTAGCATTGTGGTTATTTATGAGGTGTCTGATGCAAGGAGAAGGTCCTGGTGCTGACAGCGCTTTTGCATACTCATGTGTATGTCTTAGGTGCTCCTCGGGCTCGGGAGCAGATGGCATTGCCCAGAGTCTTGCTGAAAGCAGAATTCAGGGGAGGGTCTGAAAGGATTGTGCAGCCTGAGGCGTCCCAGGACTAAGTGTCTACCATGCGCCGGTGAGCTCCTGCGTCTGGAGCTTATATCCAGGTGTGGGCTGGGGGTTCTCAAAGGTGATAGTGCCTGGGTAGAAGGGAGAAGAGAGATAAGAACACTAATATTTACCTAATACCTGTGCCAGGTACTTTATAGGGAATTGTTCTGTTCCCACAGCAGAACAGATTTGACAGATAAGGAAATTGAAGCTGAGGTAGGTTAGGTAACCAATCAGAGGTCTGGCAGAAAATAGCAGAGCTAGAGCTCTGCCCACCAGGTGCTTCCCACTCTGAGCCAGGAGCTATCCATGTGTGGGGTCACCTCCCAGGCCCAAGGGTCATGAAGAGGGCCTTCTAAATGTGGCTTTGGTCTCTCTAGATTCGAATGCACCGAAAATTTGCCGTGGAGGAGGGCGACCACCTCACCATGCTGAACGTGTATGAAGCGTTTATCAAAGTAAGCAGACCAGCACGTGCTCCCCAGGGCAGGTGCACCTGGGTGAGGCTTCTAGAAATTCAGGTTACAGAGGACTGGCCAAGACGTCACTCGTCCGGTTTGTTGCTAGTCTAGCCCCTTGCCCGTGTTTGTGGTGACTTTCCCTGCCTAGAGCTGTGGCCACAGTGGTGGCCCGTCGGCCTTCCCCAGCGGGCACTCTCCTCACTCTTCCCCACCCGGTGCTGTTGGGCAGCGCCGGCTAGTACCCGAGTGGGGAGCTCGGTTCCATTTCTGGCCAAGCAAGGGGTAACGCGTAGTCTGGAGTTGAGTCTCAGCCGTCTCGATGAGTCTGATGCTGCATGTCTCACCTCGCCTCCACCTGCTTGAGGGGACATTTAGTAGACGTTCACATCTGCCCATGTCCAGCCCCAGGAAGCAGTATTGGCTCAGCCGAAGAACAAATAATAACCACTTAGCACTATTAGAAACTGCTGAAAATGAGATGTGTAATGCTGGTGAGAACCGACCGCTCTCATGTAAAGGGAAGGAAGTTAGACATTTCGGTTGTTTGGCATCTTGTTTTTGTATCTTAAATACTTCCTTAGAAGAGGAGAATTAATTTTTGTTTTTCCAAATGTTTGAGGGAATTGATTCTGTTGATAAACAGTTTTCAGAGAAACCTTTCCTCTTCTTAAAGTTATTAATCATGGACTAAGTCAGTTAAAATTTGTTTTTCGGTGCACACGTCACCTTCTCCGACCTGCAGCCTCCGATTCAGAGCAAGCACAGTTGTTCGTTTACGTTGCCTTCTCAGAAATCCTGTGGTTCGCATTTTCTTACTGAAAACCCTTTGTCTCTGACTTAGAATATGATTTCAGAGTAAATTCCCAATAATTTCAGACAAATTATCACACTTAAGAATGTAGAACAAAGTTAAGCATTGTTGATACGAATCATACTTTGGAGACAAATAATTTGCCAGTCATTTTTGATTTGGCAAGTCGTATTGTTTGCCTGTTGTAAAAAGTGAAAAAGGGTAAACTCAAGGCTGTCAGCGAAGGAAAGCTCATCTACAGCCTCGGGGACAGTTCTCTCTAGTACTGGCCCCTCGAGGGCATTTGAGGTCTCAGACGCCATCGCTTGTCGTGAAGTGCCATTCCCTGCTGTGCTGAGTGAGGCTGGCGTGTGGTCAGGCGGCCGCCCAGTGCCGAGGCCTGTTAGAGGGACGGGACACCCGGCGAAGAGCCGGCCCCACCGGCGGGCGCTCGGGGATGAGGCGGCAGCTGTCCTCACACACAGCCTCCGTCAAGAGCACGCCTGTGTTTTCCTTCCTCTCCCTTTGGCTGGCTGTTCTGTAGCACAACAAGAGCTCTCAGTGGTGTCAGGAGCACTTCCTGAATTACAAGGGTCTTGTCAGAGCTGTGACAGTGAGAGAACAACTGAAGAAGCTGCTCGTCAGGTTTCAAGTGCCCAAGATATCCAGTGAAGGTAAGAGCACGAGCCTGCGCGATGCTCTTGCCTGCTCCGTCTGCTTGTGTTCTTCGCGTCCTCCTGCCGGCTGGTGTGAGGCAGGGCTGAGGGCCCTGTGACCGCCCCGGCTCCCTTCCGAGCTGCCTGTGTCCATGAAAAGCCGTGTCTAAAAGTGGGGTGTTTCTTCCGAGGAGGCTCCCTTTTATCTCTGAAGGTGAGTCTTACTCAGAAAACATTTGATGCCCCCTGACAACACTTAGGAATTATTAACTCCCACTTGTCGCACATTAGAGAATTAATTTTCCGATGAAGTTTTTGCAAGAAAAATGACTGTTGGGTGGATAACTATGGCTGTCACATAGCGCTTGAGTTTATCTTCAAATGCAGATGTGCTGAAAGCCGGTGCTGCATGTCCAGCCTGTGTGGTCGGGGCGGTAGCGGTGCCACAGAGACGGGGCTCTGGCCTGCCTGACGGTGGCACCACTGAGGAGGGAGGGGTCCCTCAGGTACACTCACTTCACCCCCACCCTGGGAGGTGTAGTTGATGCTTACCAGGCGAGTTGTAAGGTCACAGGGAGAAGGTAAATAAATCAGGACAACACAGCGGCTCGCGGGCAGAGGGCCCAGCACCCACACTTTTGAGGAAATGACGTGCTTGCTCACTCATTCGTTGTTTTGAATGTCGCGGTGTGCCAGGCCTGCTGTCTGCACTCAGCCCAAGCAGGACCACTGACTGCCGCTTCTGTGGCGGCTCTGAGTGAGCAGGCGGCGCCCCAGTGTTTTCGTCTGTTAATTCATTTCATGCCCAACAGTCATCCAGGGAAAGGCACCCCTATTTTATAGCTGGGAAGAGTGAAGATAAGAGGCAGGTGGACTGTGGGCCACCCAGTGCGGTGGAGTCAGAACCTACACTCGGGCAGCTTTATTCCAGAGCTTTCGTGGCCTAAAGTAATGAGGGGACCAGGGGCCCACGACCATTGCCATAGCGAAGACTCACTGATTTTCACACCTCTGGAAGAGGCATCACCTTGGTTCAGTACACAGACATTTCTAGGGATAATTGTGAGAAGGCAGCAAATCTTGGAGTCAGATTGTGGTTAAGATGTAGATATGAGACTTAATCAATTTTGTGCTTAGAAACGATAGGAAAAGATCATTGAGATGCGGTACAGTACATGCAGGTTTAAAACTTCAAGTTGTTAAAAAGAAAGCAAATAATGAAAAGTATTTTTAGCAGACATGAAAGATCAAAATTTTAGAACTTTATTAGAAAACACGTTCATTTCATACATTGAGAAAGAAAAACACTGTTTTCCAAGTTGATAAATGGGCAAAAGAATGGAATAGAAAATTCACCAATTTAGCAACACAGACCGTGGCCAAATGTACAATGAAAGGAGGGTAACTTGCTGAAACATTGCTGGTGAGGATTCAGTGAGCCTGAGATTCTTAGACATTGTTGATTGCTTTGCAAATTGTATCACCTCTGGACACTTATTTACCAATATGCCACTTTTGTCATCTGTAAGACACCCCCATTGTTTGATAGATCACAAAACAAAGAAAAAATACTCCCAGTTGAAACTATAAAATGCTCTCCTGATTTCAGTGCGTTAGGCCATTATAAAAAGACTTGAGTCTTAGAATTGGTGAAATATGGTCTGTCATAAGCCATGTAAGTGCCATTATCCTTCTGTACAATAATTTGGAATGTATCCTGTGGAAGTCGTCTAATAAATAAGGAAGGCTTTATCCTTGGGAGATGTTTATTGTAGTGGATACTGACACCGGTTAAAATGGAGCATTTGAAGGTGCTGAAGAGTCACACACTGTAGCATATAACTCAGAAGTCCCCAGGGTCCCAGTCTGTGCCTCATGGGAGGGACACTGGTCCCGGAAGCTACTCCCCCGTGAAGGCCAGCACATCAGCCTATAGTGCTGCCCAGGGCTGGCCTGCTGACCTCGCAGGGAGGAGGAACAGCCAAGCGAGCACAACAGCCTGGTGGTGGTGACCGGGTGGTGACCCACAGATGGCCCAGCCTGGCTCCCAGCGCCCGGAGCAGAGGGGGGGGCAGGAGGTGGTTGCGAGGTGGCTGAAGCTGTGGCAGAGCGTCTGGCACTGGCTCCTGCACACCGGCACAGTCAGGCGGGGCCTCATCCAGCACTGTTTGCTGCCCTGTGTAGGTGACCCGGACCCGGTTCTGAGGTGCATCGTTGCTGGGTTCTTTGCCAATGCAGCGAGGTTTCATTCTACTGGCGCTTACAGGTATTTGATCCTTTGTAAAGACATTTGTTGAAGCAGCTGTCCTAAAAATGACCCACCCTCCACAGAGCTGTTGTGCAGGGCCCGTAGAGAACTTCACTAAGTATCGTGCTTCCTTCCGAGCGCCAGTGGAGGCTGTCTTCGCTGTGGAGCTGGTTCTCCAGTCTTCACCCATCCACATACTGTGGAAGGATGATAGTTCGGGGACCTGCCTGACACATTGTGGCCACACTTGCTGTCTATGGATGTGTTGTCTTAATTCTGTGCCCAAGGAAAGTGTTTGAAAGAGGACGTACAGCAAAGGCGTACAGGCCTGGGCGGAGTGGTCTTTTTCTGAATTATTTTCTGAATATCCACCTGTCGCTTTTCTTCTTTACCCTTTTTTGCATGATTTTTTCTTGCTGCCTGGGTGGCAGCAGGGGAGGGGCCAGTACCAGCCCAGGGAAGAGGGCGAGAATAGTCTTGTTTGTGTGAAGGACCATCTGTGTGCCTTTTTGGTGATATTAGACACATCTGTGGGAAAGTCTTGCTGTAAGAATGTAAAATGTCCTTCAGGCCAAATTCTTGTGTTTCTCAAGGACTATCCGTGACGATCATGAACTGCACATCCACCCCGCATCTGTCCTTTATGCCGAGAAGCCACCTCGCTGGTAAGCCGACATGCTGCTGCTCAGTCTGGGAGCTGCCTTGCAGGTCAGGCTGGTTCGCTGCTTGGGCTCCGGGGCGCCTCTGCCCACTGTGTTACGCGGCGCCCTCTTCAGGGCGCCTGCCCTGCCACAGATCTGCTTAAGAAAGCGGTGATCTTCCTCGGCTTCCTGACCCCTCAGTGAGCATTCAGTTCACTCCACACGCAGTGAGCCACATAAGTGCATTTGTGCAGCGTCGTAGCTGGCAGCCAGAACCCGTCCCTGTGCAAGGTGAAGGGGAAAAGCTCATCTCTAATTGTGGCTGTTTACTCTTGCCGCAAGGAACCTGCTCATGCCTCGATCTCATTTCAGGGTTATCTACAATGAGGTCATTCAGACCTCCAAGTATTACATGAGGGACGTGACTGCTGTTGAATCTGCTTGGCTGCTGGAGCTGGCACCGCACTTTTATCAGCAAGGAACGGTAGGAATGAACAGAACCCGTCCCCCCTGCCTGCCACCTGCCTACCTCTTCATCATTGGGATTCACATTTTCTCCAATTTGATGCCTGGGCTTTGTGTTCTTACCCACAGTACCTCCTAGAGTGGCAAGGCCATTATTCTGTCCCCAAAGCATTCTGGGTACAAACACTGTGCCATTTCCTCATAATGAAACACATTTAAAAATAAGCCTCTGTGACTCAAGTCAAAACTGAGAGGGCATCTCCAGCCCTCCTCATGTCTCCTGCTCTTCTGAGCCGTGTCCAGGGAGGTCATTCCCCTCGGGCACCGTCCCTGGGGATGGAGCCCCCTCTCTGCCGAGGTGGTCCGCCCACGCCGTGAGCAGGGTGTGCGCTGCCACGCACGTGCTGAGAGGGTCAGAGGTTGGCGGTCTTCACACAGTCCGAAAACACGGGCTATTTATTGTCTCCCCCAACAAGATTTTTAATTGAGGGTGGCTCTATAGGGCAGTCCATCATGAAACAGCTAAAGCGAATCCGTGAGCTTCCTGAAGAGCACGGCGGGGTCTTGCTCTGTCTGCTCTGCCTTGTTTGAGCTGGGGGTTTGGGCAGCCCAGCCCCCCTGTGTGAATGGTGGGGTGCAGAGTGTTACCGGCGATTTCCCAGGGCCCAGTGCCTAGTTTAGTTCTTGTTCTTGTTTTTATTGTCTGTTTCTTAATTAATCAATCATTTTTTAGTGTTTCACATGTCTTCCAGTGGCTTCATACCTCTGGCGGTTGCTCTAGGAATTATGTACACATCCTTAACTCCCTGTTGACCTTACGTTATCCTCTACTACCCGGCTGATAATGTAAGACGCTGAAGCCGGTATATTTTGTTTTCACTGCCCATTCTTTTGTTACTGTTGTCATATATTTTATTTCTACATGTTTATGTGAGTGTGCTATTTCTACATATTGTCATATGCTTTCTGTATTTGTGTTTTATTTCTTCATGTTCTGTATCTCTGCATTTAATTTATATATATGTATTTATATATACATTGTTACTGTGTTTGCTTGAAGTGATTGTCTTTTAAGAGATTAAGAAACAAGAAAAGGGCCCTCCCTGGTGGCGCAGCGGGTTAAAGCACTGCACTAAGAAGCTGAAGCCACTTCCGCATGAGTTCGATCCCCGCCTGCCCCGGAGGAGATCCACATGGCGTGGCAGACCTCTCCTGACCCGCCCGCTGCTCCCCTCAGCAGTGTACTGCATTGATCTGCCTGTCCTGCTCCCCACTCTGTCTCTGGTGAATCCTCTCACCCTCCAAATCTCTGGCCTGTACCCCAGATCTGTGTAAATGAATAAAAAAAAATTTAAAAAAAAAAAAAAAAAAAAAAAAAAAGAAACAAGAAAAAAGTATTTTCTTTAAATTTTTGAACTTGTTTGTGATAGCTGTCTTAAAGGGCTTCTTACTTGTGAAGCTAACTGCCATTTCTAAAGTCTATTTTATCTCTTTAGATTGTCTTTCCTCTTCATTACATGTTGCAGTTTTCTTTTTTAAAGATTTATTTATTCATATGGAACTGGGGTACAGGCCAGAGGTGCAGGGCAGTGAGAGGACTCACCAGAGACAGAGTGGGAGCAGAACAGGCCGACTGATGAAGTCCACTGCTGAGGGGAGCAGCAGGGAGACAGGAGAGGTCTGCCGCGCCATGTGGTCAGCTCCGGGGCCGGGGATTGAGCCCACACTGAAGCAGCTGCAGCTGGCTTGCAGTGCTGCATCCTCACCCACTGTGCCACCAGAGAGGGCCGCGGTTGCATTTTTCTGTTCTCCTGTGTACTAATTCTCTATCGTATGCTAAGCATTATAGATGCTGTGCTATGGAGAATCAGAATTTTGTTTTTGATAGAATGTTATGTCTCGAACTGGTGGATGACTACTACTGGATCTCACTGTTTGCTTTAGTCTCTAACAGGGCAGGTCTAGAGCACGTTCCTTCTGTCTCCCCACCAGCTGCCTTCGGTGGCTCATCAGGTCCACTTTGATCACTTGCGGTCAGGGTATTTGGGAGGCACCTGTAGGGTGCAACCTCATTGTGTGCGGGAGCCTTGCCCTTCTGAGGAAGCCACCCAGGGCCCTCTGAAGGCAGAACGCCGGCTCTCCGTGCTCCTCACCCTAGTGCTGCCCACGCGGTGGCCGTGTCTCTCAAACACAGTGCCGGGCCTCGGAGCTGTCTGCGGCCCGCAGGTCCTCCCTGGCCCTGCTCCTGGCGCCTTTGGTGACTTCCCATCACCTGTTTTCCAGAGGCCTCTCCCCCCATGCAGAGGCCTGAAGTGGTCTAGTCGGCTGTGTTCACACTCAACATGCTTCCCAGAAACGAGCCCCCAAAATGCTCCCACAGGCACGATGGCATCACCTCCTCTTCTCTTGCCGCGGCTCTGGGTGCCTGACACTAGTTGCCGGTCACGTCAGGTGGCGTGCAGGGGGAGAGAGGAGGTCGGCAGGGGCAGTGGGAGGAAGTCGGCAGGGGCAGTGGCGGCGGGGGAAAGCGGAGCCCTGTGGCCACCCTCCGGCCTTCCCTTTCCTCCTGGTCCTCAGCAGTCTTTGGGATCGAAGCGCCCCCTCCTAGCAGGTCCTCCGCAAGCACCTCTGCCGCCTTCCCCGGCTGTGAGCAGTAGGCAGTGTCCACTCGCGTGCTCGTGCTGGTGTGGCGTCTTTTGCTCCCTTGTTGTTTGGGGCCTGCAGTTCTGCCAGCGGCGGCATCCATGTCGTGGGGCTCCTTGGGGTGCTGAGACGTTGGTTCTGGTCACGGACATCTGGGGGGGCCTGCCCAGCGGGCGGTCAGGGGAGTGGGCGTTCCTCAGGCGAAGGCCCCACTGCGCCCAGGGCAGGGGCCTGACGTCTCCTGGCTGCTGGGCTGTGGTTAAGGGGGTGTCAGGTCTACCCCAGCTGGTGAGCAGGGGCCCTCATGAAACAGCACTCTGCCTCCAGTGACTCTTTCAGGGTTTCCAGCCCTTTGGCTTCCCCGTAGAGTGTAAAGAAAGTTGGGCCCTCCACCCTGTTTCCACGATTGTCATGTTGGCCTTCACGTTCCTCTGCTGTGAAGAGGGACATTCCTGGAGAGGTCCCGGGCGGGCTGTGTCTGCCTCCCTGCACTGCCAGGGTTCTGAGAGGCGGCGTGGGCATAGTAGCCGTCCACGGGGTGCTTGCTAAGCCGCCGGATTGTCCTGTGCCCAAGGAGGCTACCTGGTCCTGGCAGTCTTGAGTAGTTCTTGGGATCGCCAGGTGACGTCAGCTGAGCTGGTCCCGGAACACAGGTGTCCATGGGCTTGACAGAGGCCAGCTGTGTCTCCCTGCAGGGCCCATGCGACCAGCTCCAGCCCTTGGGTTGGGCCTGGCTGGCTGAAGGCGACTTCCTGTGCTGCTCCCGCGGACTCTCCCCCCCAGAGCACTTCCTGGGGGGCAGCTCATTCCTGGGGAAGGCGTGGGTCACGTACAAACTCTGATTTGATCATTTGTGTGAATGATCAGTGGGAATCACCTTTAATTTTGGGTTCTTTGTCTAGCCAAGCCAACTGTGACATTTTCTCTTCTCTTGCAGCACCTGTCGCTAAAAGCCAAAAGAGCCAAGGTCCAGGACCCGTGAACGGAGCCGGGCTGCAGCTTTAGGGCCGCCCAGTGCCCCCTGGGTGCCCAGGCTCCGCTGCCTATCTCTGGTGGAACCTTCAGCTGCTCTGAGGGAGCTGCAGCCTGTTCTTTGCTCCCCTGCCCCCCTGCCCCCTCGGCCTCTGCGCCCCTGCTGGGACCAGAGGAGACTGAGCCTGGTGGCAGCTGCTGCGTGCAGGCAGAGCGGGAGTTGGAGGCCTTGCTCTCCTGCGTGCGCCTCCCTGCGTGCCACCTTGGCAGGGCCCTCCTGGCGGCCGCGGGCAGCGAGCCGGAAGCCAGCGCCGCAGGCAGAGGCCCCGCCCGGGCCGGCAGAGGGTTGGCTCGGCTGCCTTTGCCCCACTTCCGGCCGCGATGAGCTGTGAAGTCTGCTGCCTCCTGTGAACAAGTGTGTCCCGCAAAGGGCAGAGGCCCCAAAGCGCCGGGCCTTCTGCCCACTACTAGGGGCACGCTGGCCGGCCGGGGGCTCTCTGCCCACTACTAGAGGCACGCTGGCCGGCTGGGCGCGTCAGTCTGCGGCAGGAGCTTCTCCAGGTGGTGGCCGCAGAGGCCTGTGCGCTGTTCTCTCTGGCCGGGGCTTCCTCCTTCCCAGGGCCCGGCTTTCCCGCAGCGCAGCAGCAGCCCTAGCGCTGAGCACCAGAGAGGCCCACCCGGAACTCGGACACCCGCGGCCCCAGGCTTCTGTGGCTCGGGAGTGCGCCCCTGGCCCCTTTGTGTTGGTTTCGCGCTCGATCAGCCGCCAGCAGGCTCTGGCTGCGCCGTTGGCCGGCGCTTCGCTGGTTCGTGTTCCAGCCCGTGACTGACTCAGGTTTTCTTCCCTCCCTGTTTCAGTGACATTTATTTTAAAAACACTTAGCTTGAAAATTTATTTTTGTACTGATGTTACTTTGGATGTGCCACTTTAGGCACCCAACGTGGACGTCATTTTTATTTCCATTTTATAAACATGTAAATGACGTGTAAATAGCAGTAAACCTTTATACCGAGAGTAAACCCGTTCCCCCCATGTGTGACGGTCTGGTCAGTGCGTAAGATGATCTGCTCAATGGTGCCCGCTGAGGCCCTGACCCGAGAGGCCTGGGCTGGGGCACAGCAGTGTGGGTTCTCAGGGGGTGGGGAGCCCCACAGAGCAGACGCCTCCAGCTTACTAGAGCAGCCGTGGCAAGAGGCGCTGGTTCTTGCCCGTTTCCAACTGGGATCTTTCTGCAGAAAGGACAGAAGTACTTGTTTTTAAAATCTAAACTTAGGACCAAGGCTGATCCTGGCAAGTTCCTGCTGCGGTTGAGGGTCCGCACCCTCTGGGTCGAGGCCGGACTTCTCCAGATGGGGAGCTCGAACATGTCGGGGACGCGGGCCAGCCCAGCCACTGCCCTCTGTGGGGCCCGGCCCGGCCATCTCTGCCCCACCCTGCGCCTTCCTCCCTGGGGCCTCTCTGGCCCACGTTTATTCTAATGTGAATGTTTTGAGCCGCAGTCTTTGTGCTTCCAGGGCCGCCTTGTCCTCAGAGCACAGCCCTGTGTCAGGAGAAGGCCTGGGTTTAGCTCCAGTCTCACCCTTAGATAACGCCGGGGCTCTTGCAAAGATGCATCTTCTGTCTTCATCTCCACCCCCTTATCTGTAGACAGGATAATAAACCACAGCACTCATCCACCGCGAGGACAGGGTGCTGGACACGGCCCCCTGGACTCCAGAAAGGTGGCCAGGCCGCTCAGTCACCAGGGCTTCTGCTCTCGGCAGCCCGATGGGTGACAGGCTCCTGCCGCCCCTCCATTCCTAGCCTGGCCTCCCCGCTGCTGTGACCTGCACGTCTCCACCCTCACCCTCTTTCCAGGAGGACTCATTTTAACAAGTGACAAAAGCATCCCTGGAAAGAACGGTGCATAACCATGAGGGCCCCTTCGTGGGCAGCGGTGGGAAGGATCCAAGCAAAGGAGGCATCTCTGAGGTGCCCCTGGTCCTGACGTGGGTACACTGGGCTTCCCGGGGCTGGGGTGGGGGGATGCGGGGGCTGAGTGGGGAGGCCCAAGGGCACTCTGGGGGTGGAGGCAACAGGGACAGACCCACCCAGCAACAAACCTGATGGACACCCAGCCCCTCTGTGGTCAGACTCAATGGCATTTGACACACTCAGAAGCACTATCAGGTCAGAGAACTGCAGTTACGTTCACCTAACATTCAAATACATCTTGTCTTCTGCACACCAGGCCCTGAGAGCTGTGGCAGTGAACACAGCAAAGCCTCTGCTCCTGGGGAGTTGACATGCTAGATGCCGCTCACACGAGGGCGGCAGCGTGCCGTTAGCCTGCATGTAGAGGTTACGCAGTGGCCCTGAGTTCTGTCCCCTGGAGCTGTCCTGCATTTCAGTAGCTGAGTAACAAGGTGGGGCTGTGCTGCCCCCTGCTGGCCTGGCTGTGGGCTGCCAAGGGGCTGGGGCCTTTGGCAACCTGGCATAGCAGAGACAGAGGGGCCCCCCGGCAGTGTGAAGAGCTCTTCCCTGGGGTCCCAACCTCCTTTTTCTTTCCTGCACACCCCTCTACCCCTCCCCACTATATCTGGACTTGGAAAGGGACAGTTAGCCGAGTCACGATGCTCTGTGAGCGCGTTTTGCAGTACCTCCTTCCCACGGCACCAGCCTCATGCCCTCAGCTGCTGCAACTGGTTCAGAGGCCCCCTTCTCATCTTTCCAAGTAGGGAGGGAGGGCTCCACACGCTGAGTTTGGACTCCCAGTGACACGGGAGGAGGCCAACTTGTGAGGGAGATCTAAGAAGCCATGGTTGTCTCGGGGTGCCCCAGACCAGGGGCCCAGACTCCGCCATCCCAGCCCAGTGCCAGGATGCACACAGTTTGGGGGCATAGTAAAAGGGTAGCTTTTGTGCCATCAAGTTTTGGGGTGCATGGATATGTAGCCCCCTGACACACCATGCCTGTTGACCACATCAATCCAGGCCTGTGACCTTTTGGGGCAGCTCCAGTATGCTGCTATAGTGGACGCTGGGTCCTTCCAGTAGTGCATTTGGGGCTCCAGAGACCCCGGTGGGCTGAGCCTCTGACCTGCTGCTCAATTCGGCTTGCCCTCCACTGGGGCCTGCGTGGTCCATGTTTTTTCTAATTTGGAAGAAAATGCCACAGTCATTTCTCTGACAGGTCTTAAGTGAAGTGGAGGAGAGGTGCACTGGGATAAGGTGTTCTGTAAGTGGTGGGGGTGCAGGGGAGAGCGGGAGCTCAGAAACGGTCCCCGGGAGGCTGGGTTGCAGGGATTCTCCTGTGGGGATGAAGAATCTCCAGCCCTTTTGTCTCCTGCACGGAACCGCCTCTAACCACAGTCAGGGGTCTTGCCCAAGGTGGAGGCTGCTCACACCGGACCCCACCCATTGGCTTGCCTCTGCTCTGGAGGATAGGCGGCTCCTGGCCTTTGCTCCCAGCACCAGGCCGGACCAGCGCCCCATCCTGGCTGATGTTGCGCGCGGCTCCCGGCAGGAGGCGCTAGCGTACCGCGTTTGCGCAGCCAAGATCCCTGGCGCTTCCAGGTCCTGCAGACAGCACCAGGGCCACGTGCTTGCCCCGTGCTCCCTGGTCATCCGTCCACCAGCACTGAGTTCCCTTTACTCCAAGCTGGATTTGACCCGCATGTCCTTGAATCTTTACCACGTGCCAGAGGAGAGCACAGGTCTCCGTGGTTTATAAGTACTGTTTATGATAATAAGCAGTGACAAAAATCAAGTAATAGCAGGTGAATTTATGGAATCCTAATGACCGGCTTGGCCAGCCTGGTCCCTCTGAGTGGAGTGGGAGTGGGGGACAAGGGGTGGTAGGCCAGCCCCTGGGTGCTGGCACGCTTACAAGCCTGGCTCCACCACCAGAGGTGAGCAGGTGGGGGTGTCCAGACCATCTTGGCCCCCATATCTGCATTTCTGCCCTCTGCTGGCACTTGCAGCAGAACTTACTAGAGTGCCTCGGTCGTGTCCCAGTCACAAGAAGACGCACACCTACCAGAAAACTTTGCCCAAAGCCCTGGGGCTCGGAGTCACAGCCTGATCCTAGAGGTGTGCCCATCTGTGCCCCCATGGCACAGCCAGGGGCTCCCAGGGCTCGACCCCTTTGTGGTCCAGAATTGGAGACCAGCCAGTGGGCAGCTGCGGCGGGGAGTCGGCCCCAGCACGGGTGGTGTGGTGTGGTGAATGGGGCGTGGACACTGGCCAAGAGCCTGGATTCTGCTCCTGCTACCCACCTTGGGTTGCAGGGATCTAGAGTTGGACTTTTCAAAAGTCCCTCAGCAGCACTGGCCAGGGGGTGGATGCTGGGGGGCGGGGGGCGCGGATTATTATTATTCTAACTCCTCCCCCCTCTTTGTGTCTGCTGACTCCTCTGGGAGGGGGTCTGGACTCGAAGCAGCATGAAGGGTCATCAGCGCCAGTGGGGAGGGCGGGGGGGGGAGGTCAGTGGGGGTGCCCCTGGGCCCCAAGCAGAGGAGGGGCTGGAGAGGGCTGCTAGGAGCCGAGCAGGAAGGGACCCAGCCTTGGGTTTGGCCACAGGGACTAGCCCCTCCCCAACAACTCCCCCTCCCCAAACCACACCCTGGGACCCTCTAGCCTGGGGGAGAGCACAGGTTATTTCTCCCCATCACTCATCAGAATATGGTGGCTTGCAGAGGGCTTTACAGAGACCAGGCTGGCTAGCATCTCAGCCCAGCAGTTCTCAGCCTTCCTGATCTCAGTCCCCTTGCACTTAGGGATGGAGGTTCTCAGGAGTTCTTGTCCAGACGGGCCCTCTCTGTTGCTATTTACCACTCAAGGAGTTAAAACTGAGAAACTAATAATTTTGGTATATCATTTTTTAAAATTTACAACAACAAACATGTTAGCAGAAATACCAGATTTTATGAAAAGTAGTTCTTTCTTTTTTGAAGATTTATTTATGCATACAGAACTGGGGTACAGGTCAGAGGTGCAGGGGGTGAGCGGCTTCACCAGAGACAGAGTGGGGAGCAGAACAGGCAGATTGACGAAGTACACTGCTGAGGGGAGCAGCGGGCGGGTCAGGAGAGGTCTGCCGCTCCAAGTGGGTCGCCTCTGGGGCCGGGATCGAATTCGCACTGAAGTGGCTGCAGCCAGCTTGCAGTGCTGCATTTAACCAGCTGCGCCACCAGAGAGGGTCCCATTTTTGCACATCTTTCTGTGTCAGGCTTAGTAGAAAACCACTGGCTTTGCCTGTCTACTTCTACATGAGATACCACAGGTCGTGTAGTCTCTGGAATGTTCTGCTGAGAGTAAGAAAATGTCTTCTAGTGGGAGAGACAAAGAACATCTTGGCATTGTGGTGAACATAGTTACGACCATTGCCGACCTTCTGGGAGGACCTCGGGGACCCCTGAGGACCCCAAAGCATACCTTAGAAGTTGCTCCCGTATGTCCATGATGGGTAGGTTCTGCTATGCCCATTTTACAAGTGAGGAAACTGAGGCACAGGGAGTTACAGGACTTGCCCCAAGTCACACAACTGGGAGTCAAAGCTAGGCTGCCTGGGGCCCTGGTTGCTGGGGAAAGACTTCACTTCGGGGTGCGTGGCCCTAGTACTCAGCCTGGCAAGCAGGTCGGGCACTGGACATGCACAAAGCGAGCCAGGAAGGATGGGCCAGTGGGGCGGGGCGCGGGGACTCAGGTGAGGGGGGCTTGGGAGAGGCCCAGGGGATCAGTTAGTCACCAAGTGGCCCCGGTGACAGGGCTGCAGATGGCAGCTGGCGCTGATGCCGCCTCGACTGGAAAATCAATAGGTGATCAGCGTTCCAGGGGCGCGCTGTTCATCAGGTGCAGAGAGGGGGGTGGGCGGGGGCCCAGAGGAAATATCACTGACCCCTGGCAGGATTGATCAAACAGCCAGACACCCAAGGCCAAACTCACTAATAAAGTGAGACGTTCAGCTCAGCCGGCAGCTCCTGGCTGAAGGTCTTAAAAAAAACCGCTTAGCTGGGGAGTTCTTGCTAAACTGTCTTTGTTTCTTGAGGCCAGTACGCGCTGTGTTGTGGGGCCGGGGGGCTGCAGGAGGGAGCCTGGCTTGGCTGCTGTTTGGCCTGCTGCAGGCGCGGACCACGGTGCCTCAGAGCACCCCAGCATGGGGGGGGGCCTGCAGCCACCCCCCCCCAGCCTGCACACACCGCTTGCACACGGTGTGGGCGTGCACATGACCACGCCCCATCTTGCACATCTGTGCGTGTGTGCGCGAGCTGCTTGCACAGGGCCCCTGTGCCTGTAGCTTAAACTCTTCATCATTTTTTTTTTACTAATCTGGTTGTTTCCTGATGCCATATTTAGAATGAGAGTTGTGACTGGGGGTGGCGGTGGGGTGAGTAGAGACGTGGGCACAGTAAAACCTCACCTGTGAGGCTAAAGTGTAAATAGAGAGCAGAAGTGTAGATGTGAGGGGAAGGAGAAGGAGGCAGAGAGAAGGATCGTTGTGGGAGGAAGCTGGAGCTGTCTGGCCAGGGGGGAGGCAGACCTGGGTGCCGGAGACCCAGCTGGGAGACAGGCGGGCGCAGGTTCTGAGGAGTCCGCAAAGAGGAGAGTGACTTTCGGCGATGCGGAGGTCCGCCGGCCGCCATTTTGTTACACGTGCCTCTGTGTGGAGACTGGCTCATCCGTGTACCCAGTGGATTCAGCTCACACAATTACAGCATTCCTGTTGAAGGTTACACTTTCTGGGTGCTTTGTGTGGACCCCAGTTTGTACTAAAAGCTCTCGGAGTGCTGCCAGCCCTTCGAGACGGACATTCCTTATATTTCTTATATTTTCCTTGCTTCCACCCCACTCCTTCCGTTTCACTAGCTGGCGGTTTCTATTCTGCGTCTCTACATATTCTCCATCTACGCATACGAAGCTTTGTGGTCTTTTCTGAACATTAAAAACTGTGAGAAGTACTGAATAGACAGAAAAGTGCACGAAGCGCAAATGTCCAGTTGGAAGTAGACATTAAAAGCAAATACCCAGGTACCTACCCCCCAGTCAAGAAAGGCAACAGGAGATGACCCCAAGCTCTACCACAAGAGGTAGCTATTCCCCTTCCTCGCATAGTAATCGTAGTAACCGAGGCCGCAGGTCCACTGGGCCTTGGACCCTAAGAGCCAAAAAAAAAAGAGGAGAAAAAACGTATCTAAATTGGTCTCAGTCATGCTTTTTTACTGATACAACAGAGCTGGGAGAGGTATTGACTAACCTTGATTTGAGCCCCAAGGCTGCTTGGAGGTGGAGACACAGATGCAGGAAGAAGGTGGGGCTACCTAGAGATTCCTCCAGTTACCTGAAAAAGCCCCTTGTCCTTCTCCAGCAAGAGCCGCTGTCATTGGCCGCAGAGCTTTGTCCCCAATCCACTCCTTAGCCAATAAGCTTTTTTTTTAAATTAAAAAATTTTTTTTTTACATCATTCTTCATTTTGTTATTTTTTCCACCTCAGTTGTAATCCCCATGGGCCTCCCATCACCATTTCACAGGTCCAGTGCACTCTTCCCACCCCAGTTCTGATACCATTCCCCCTCCCACCCCCATAAAATGCCTCTGGTTTATAGTTGTTCATGGCTTTCATTTTTATTCTACTACATTTGTTAGTCTCTCTCTTTCTTCTTCTCAGATCCCTTATGCTCCGGCTATGAGCAAAGCCATCTGGTATTTTTCTTTCTCTTTCTGGGTTATTTCACTAAGCATGATCCCTTCCAGCTTCATCCATGTTCTGCAAAAGGCATGAGCTTATCTTTTTTGATTGCTGAGTAATATTCCATTATGTATATGTACCACATCTTCTTAATCTAGTCATCTATTTTTGGGCATTTGGGTTGATCCCACATTTTCCCTATTGTAAATAGAGCAGCAATAAACATGGGGGTGCAGGTGTCCTTTTAAATCAGTGTTTTTGTGTCTTTTGGTAGATACCTAGGGGTGGGATTGCTGGGTCATAGGGAAGCTCTATTTTTAGCCTTTTGAGAAACCTCCAAACAGCTTTCCATAGTGGTTGTATCAGTTTGCATTCCCACCAGCAGTTCAGGAGAGTTCCTTTTTCTCCACATCCTCGCTCAAAACCTAGAGAATCTCACTCCCTTTCTTGATCAGGATAGATTTGAATTTATTGTCCACCTCTCTGCCAGTGGGTTTGCAACTAAAGCCTCGTGGGATCAGTGTCCGTGTCCTTCGAGTAGCGAGCCCAGTGCTTGGTGACAAGCATGGCTTTAAAAAGCCTCTTTTCATTTTGACATAATCTTAGATTGGCAGGGAGGTTGCAAAAAGAACTCCCAGAGTCTTCACCCAGCTTCCACTAATGAAAACCTCTTCCATAACCATAGCACATTTATCACACCAAGAAATCCACATTGGTACAATACTATTAACTCGACTACTGACTTTATTTGAACCTCACCAGCTTTTCCATCAATCTTCTTTCTTTACTGATTTTTTTTTTTTTTTTTTGGTTCCAGGACTCAATCTAGGTGCTCACATAGCACTGAGTCACCTTGTGCCAAGCCTCTGTGCCGAGCCAGAGAGCAGGGCTCTGGGCCTCTTAACACGCATTTGCGGCTGTCAATGCCAGTATCCTGTCCCTCGGCCCCCCCACCCCGCTGCCCAGAAGCTCGCCCAGCCTCCTGCGCTGGAACCCCCCTCCTCTTCCCCTGCTCCCTCCTCTAACAGCCCTGGGGCTTTTCTTTTCCAGACTCTCCAGCTCCATCATCTTGGAGAATTAAGGGTTCTAGCCAAAAGATCAAATGGAGATGAGCTTTTTAGGGATTATAAAAGGCCATAGAGTACGGAGATGAGGGTTTGGATTCTGGGCCAGACTACCTGGGCTTGGATCCTGGTTCAGGAAAAATGGAGATTTAATAACATCTAGCTTATGGGGTTATTCGGAGTGTCGAGGGAGCAGTGGACATTAGAGCTTGCAAAACGAGGGCCTGCAGTGAGTGTGATGTTAGATACAGTTGCAGGGTGAGATCTATCCTTACCTGCTGGTGTATCTATGGTCGTGCCTGCTGGAAGTGC
Organism: Condylura cristata; assembly: GCF_000260355.1. Taxonomy (NCBI): domain Eukaryota; kingdom Metazoa; phylum Chordata; class Mammalia; order Eulipotyphla; family Talpidae; genus Condylura; species Condylura cristata. Next base: position 24,074,184 of record NW_004567123.1, read on the forward strand.
TAGAATTGGGTGATGAGGCTACTTCAGGGAGCAAAGCTGGGCTTCCAGGAGGGGACGTCCACTTTGCACATTCTGGACGGTCCTATTGTTTAAAAAAATTAAACAAGCATCTAGTACACGTAATAGTATTTTAAAGTAAAAATTATTAGACATTTTAACTCTTTAGGAGCAAAATATAAGCTTTTGCATAAAATAAGATTCGCACCATTTAATGTAGAATACAGGACGCGACAGGCTGTCATCAATCTTCCGTTCAGCGTGTGTGTGCTTTGCAAGCAAAATGTAGGTGTGTGTCTGAGACTGGGGTTGGACCTGCCTGGCGCCCCCTAGATCCCGGGTTCCTAAACTTCTGCTGGGCACAACACTGGGCTGAACCCTGGTCTGCAGCTCCCCACTCCCCTGGGGGGGCCTTCCTGGGCCCCCACTCCCCACCCCACCTGCCCTGGTTGCCAGGGAAACGGCCCTTTATTGAGTGGAGCAATCCCCAACCAGCCCAGTGATTTGTCCTTGTCTAATTATTATTACTCTTTGCATTTCCCCTTCCGATGAGTAATGGGGGCGGGTCGAGGGGTAGGAGGGCCCAGGAGCCCAGGAGTAGTGATTTGTGGGGTCGGCAGCTCATCTTTGAGAGGAGGACATTTGTCTTTCTGGAAGCAGAAAGGAGCCCAGTGGAGACGACTTCAACAGTCCCGACGTGGCTGTGGCCGTGTGCACATAGGTGGGCGGGGGCGTGGTGCCTGCAGCAGGCCTCAGAGCAGGGAGCCTGCGGGCGGGTGTGGTGATCGCGTGCATCTGCGTGAGCGCTGCCCACGGTGCTCTCCCCGGGGTGCCGGCCGGCCCCCGTGCATGTGATAACCTGTGAGCAGACACGCTTAGACAGAGCCAGGGGCCCTGTTGTGCGCGACCCTCTGCACACGTGGCCGCCAAATGCCTCTTGCATGCGTCTCTGCGGGGACACAGACTGTGTCCCAGGAACATGTCCTCCCGGGACAGCGGGCTGTACTGCAGACATGTGAACACATGGTGATGAAAACCAAAACACCCGTACATCAGGGTGCTGCTGCTTCATCAGCGACCCCCAAGGTGAAGCACAGGGGTTGCCTGTGTTCAGAGTTGTCCCAATGACCTTTGGGAGCTGAGCTAGATGGTGACAATGCTCCTTTGATCCTGCCTGGAGCACACACTCCTCATGGGCTCATCCTTGCTCCTGATAGGAGGTGAGGTCTATTTCCCCGCCCCCTCCAGTGGGTCTGAATTTGAGATTTGCTTTGGACAATGGGCCAAGGTGGGAGGGACGGTGAACCCGTGCTGGGCCTAGTCTTCTACACACCTGTGGCTCCCGTGAGCTGACTGAAGACTTAGCAGTCAGCCCAGCTGCCACGGGAACCAGCCTGTGCTGCATGATGAGGGTCCATGAAGGACTTGGGGTGGTGGGGGGCGAGCCCACTTACTCCGGCTGTCGCTGCCCTGGGCCATCTCATAGCCAAGACCTCAAAGACTGAGAGTAAACCAGGGTCAGCAGAGCTGCTCACCTTACTGGCCACTGACAGGCCCTGAGCTGTTTGAAGTCTCTGGGTCTTGGGTACTTTGTTGTACAGCTTTATTGTGTCAATACACAACTGATAGTAACTAAAAAACTTGCATGAACACCTCCAAGCAACACATGGTAACAGTATGTGTTGCAGATAGGCATTTAGGATGAGTCTGTCTGGACACTGAGGAGATCCGTTAGTTGTCTTTGGCTGCAAAACAAATTACCCCCCAATCAGGAAGCTCAACACAATAAACATTTATCTCACAATTCTTGTGGGTCAGAACTTAGGATATGGCTTAGCTGAATGTCTGTGACCCAGGGTCTCTGATCATTGGAGACTTCATTCTTGGGGGCTTGGGGGCTGTGTTCTCACACTGGGTTCCTCTCTCTGGAACCTGAGGATTCTTGCCTCTTCTTGAGCTTCAGTATATACTGTCTGGAATCCTTGTGGGGAGACCTCTAGGGAAGCTTCCTTTCTAGACAAGATGGCCTTGACTCCAGGAGCAGAACTCAGGAGAAATGAAAGCTTATGTCTGTCAAAAATGAAACAACACACATAGATGTCCATAGTAGTTGTACTCATGATAACCCAAACTGAAAATAATCCACGTGTCTAGCAACAGTAGCATGGGCAAAGAAGTGGTAAAATATTCATCAGCAGGAATACTAAACAGCCATGAAAAGGGAATAACAACTCCATAGTGAACCTACCAAGTGAGAAATAAGACTCTCACTTGCCTGAGTCCACTTACATCAGCTTCCCAAGTCAGGCAAGGTACTCTGACCAGAAAGTGGGGAAGTGTTTAGTTTAGCGGAATAGTGACTAGGAGAAGGTCGGAGGGGCTTAGGGGGGACGGGGAAGGCTCTGTCCCCCTTTTGTAAAATCTAGATGCTGGCTCTTCTGATGTGTTCACTTCGTGAAACTCTAAACTTGTAGTTTTTACCCTTTTCTGCTGTATGCTCAACTAAAATAGAGTGGATCGAACAAAAAGGCCAACGAGATAAAATGAAATATTGGAGTGCCTGAGACTTGGGCAGAGGAGAAATCTGACAGAGCTGGTGCATCCTAGGAATGGGCTCACCTTGGGTCAAACAGATGTTTTTTTTTGTTTGTTTGTTTTTTTTTAAAGATTATTTATTTATACAGAACTGGGGTACAGGCCAGAGATGCGGAGGGTGAGAGGCTTCACCAGAGACAGAGCAGGGAGCAGAACAGACAGATCGACTAAGTACACTGCTGAGGGCAGCAGTGGGCGGGTCAGGAGAGGTCTGCCACGCCATGTGGTCACCTCCGGGGCAGGCAGGGATCGAACTCATGCGGAAATGGCTTTAGCTTCTTAGTGCAGTGCTTTAACCCGCTGCGCCACCAGGGAAGGCCCCAAACAGGTGTTTTTAAAGACACTGAGCTTTCCTCTGTGAGCAGAGGAGGATGGCGAGGAGGCGGAACATAGTGGATCAGAAAGTACACTTTCCTACCCAGGAGAAAGGAGTGGTTGGGGGTGTGTTAGGAGGTTCTTGACACAGCCCAGGAAAGACATGGAGGTGTGGGGTCAGGGGATGCTTTGTCAGGGAGGCGGGTACAGAGAATGTAGGCGGATTTCGGGGACAGTTAGGAAGTTGATAAAGCTTGGAGGTATTAGATGTTGGGCTGGGGGAGGAGCCAGTGCAGGAGGTGGGAGGTTGGGGGGGGAGGAGAAGGAGACAAGATCTTTCTGCAAAGTTCACTGAGATAATGAGCACCCTGGCATTTGACTAACAGAGGCTGGGATGCTCATCCTCAGTTTGGGGTTGGCTCGGGGTGCACAGGAAGCCTGTGCTCTGATATTCCAGAAGGCCAGGCAGGCCCTCGGCTGCAGAGGGACTTTCAGGACGAGGAGAGGGTGTCCCCTGGGCCCTTTTACTAGGAAGTGGGGTGTCGGACATCCTGAGACTCCCAGAGGCTGGCCCGCGTTCACCCCTTCCCTCCAAGCCCCTGCCCATAGAGATCACCTCTCAGGAGTATCTCTCTCCTCATTTCTTCTCACTACTCCTCGGTTGATGATGTTTGAGACATGTATTCACCTATGTAATCCACACCCAGTCCAGACACAGGATAGCCCCAAGACGCGGGAAGGTTCCTGCATGTCCCCTTGAGAAGTTCCTCTCCCACCTGCCCCTCGTCATCGAAAACGGATGATCGAATTCTCCCATTATTTCTCGATTTCTCACTTTTACTTTCACCTGACGCATTTCTTTGTCTTTAGAGACCTCGTCTCCTTGGTTAATTGATGATCCTTTTTCTGCCCTCTATCTTTAACAGGGTTGAAGACAGCCAGTCACAACACATCACTCACACAACACACACACTCACACACACACATTTAGGTTAAAGAAACTTTTTCGAGGCTCAAAAAGATATAAACCAAGGTAAGGAAAGGTGATTTTTATCGAAGCCCTTCGTGTTGGTGCACAAAACACACACACACACACACACACACACACAGAAGCTGAGAACCATTTGTTATCACCTCCTGCTCCCTTGTCAGAGTCAGAGCAAGAAGAGAAAAATCGGAATTCTTGCCCTGTCTCAAAAGTAAAAGGGACAAATTAGTTTCTTGTCAGTGCACTGCAATAAATACATTGTCATTTTTATCCCCCGGTGAATCATGGTCTCCATTTCTCCCGTAACTATTATACAGTCTGCTGGCACTATATCATTTTTTGGTAATTTTATTTTCACCAATTGTTTTATGAAATTTTTGAGTTTTATGGACACTAAAACAAATCTAGCCTGCGAGTGTTATAGCCCTTTAAATCATCAGCAGGAAATCTCAAGGTTCCTCCAGACTGTGGTGGAAGGAGGCTTTAGGGAAGAAAGATTGCCCCTAGCTTATAAACTGAGCAAAAACCCAGAGATAAGTTTGTAAAAGGGACATAGATCATGGCGGGTGAAAACTGGTGTGTAAAACATCTCCCTGCTCAGCTCCTATAAGAATAAAAATGGACTTTTCTTTAGCAGAAATGTTAAAGTAGTTGGAGGAAAGCAACACACAGTTCTACCTCAGTGTTCTTCACCACCGTTATCTGAATTTCCCTCCAAGTCTGGGAACCAAACACCAGCTGCTCACATCTGGGGAGAATGTCCAGTTAGGGGCCAGCTCAGGGAAGCCGAGTGTGTCTGGGGTACTCACAAGCCCTCTGTGAACGTTAAAGTCACTCACATACCTGGGCTAACAAGTGAAAAAGGGAACAGAAATGGATTCTAAATCACATGTGAAAAAAAAATCAAGCCAAACAAGATGAGAATAGCTCAATCAATTTGGAGAAAGTCTTGTTGTACCATGTATTAAAAAGCATTATAGAGCTACAATAATAAAACCAGTATGTTGCCGATACAAGACGAGACAGACAAATCAATGGAATGAAACAGATAGTCCTGGTTAAGAACTGGGTCCATGAAAAATGAAGGATCACACATGCACAGAAGAACGATGGATTATTCAGTAAATGCTCTCTGTAAATCCGGTTACTTGGAAAGTTGTTTATATCTTCATCACATTCCAGAATCCCCAAACTGAAAACTAGTTGGGTAGAACAGTTGGAAGTAAAAGAATGAAACAATAATAGGCAAGAAAAAAAGTAATGAGGAGGGTAATTTGATTTCTAGCTGGGGAGGGTTTTACTCTGACCTTGGATGGACTGGTCACTTGCCTCGCTGGCCCATCTTGCCTCCACTTTCCTTCGTCCATCTTAACCAGCCGCGTGTCCTTTCTGTGCTATGCCATCCCTCTGGCTTTCCTGCCTCAGTGAGACTCCATGTCCCCCTTTGCCAGCCACGTGACTCCAGGGGGCGCCACCCACATGGGCTTCTTAGTGAGGGAGATAGCAGCCTCCTGCTAGGAATCCCTGTTCCTGAGAGCCCCTCCTAGTGAGCCCCACCTAGTGAGCGCCTGCAGGTTCATTTGCCCAAGGGAGGGGTTCCCCAGAGGGATGAGTGCCAGAGGCAAAGATCCTGCAGTGGGTTTTTCAGGCATTTCTGGTCCCCAGGCTGCAGCTAAGTGTCTAGCGGCTGAGAAAGGTGGTCTGTGTCTGGGAGGAAACACTGGCTCCCCAGAGTCGAGTCTCCCCAGGCTATTCGTTTAACTTTGCATTCGGAACACCCAGCAGACAGTCAGTTAAGCCTTTGAAGAGTGGGCTGGGGGAGCTTGCGCTGGATCCACAGGCAGCCCTCGTGCTCCTGGGTGACAGTCCTGCCTCCTCCGCCAAGCACCTGGCTCCAGATGGGTCAATTCTTCCCTGTAGTGGTCACATCCAGCCCCTTCTCCCTGGCAGCGAAGGGGACTTCTCCCTTTCTAAAACATTGTGGGGGCCCACTCCCCTTGCCCCCCCCAGTTCAGAAGCCTTTGGGTCAGGGCTTCCATTTGCATCCCTGACACCCTTCTGGCTTCTCCCAGGCGTTGTTTTGCTCCTGCCTGTCTAAACCTCCCCTGCCCACCAGCCCCCCTCACTGGTTCAGTCCCAAAGGCCTCGTTCATGTCTCCAGAGCACCCCACACTCGTGGGTGTCAGGCCCCTCGCAGCAGCAAGCTCGGTCCCCACTGCTGACCCCCTGGTGCTTCTGGTGGGCTCCAGAGTACCCCTGCCCGAGCCGCTGCCCTGGGCACCCTGTTATCCTGGGCAGCCCTGTCTGTTGCTGGCCTTCTGCTCAGTACTCACCACAATGGGTGGACTGACTGAAGTCCACTGCTGGGGGGAGCAGCGGGCAGGACAGGGGAGGTCTGCCACGACATGTGGGTCAGCTCCGGAGCAGGGATGGAAGTGGGCTGCAGTGGCTCCGAGAGCTTCATAGTGCTGAGACTTAACCCCTTGTACCTCCAGGGACGCCCCAAGATAAGTTTCATGACAACCGAGTCACTGAGAGTAAAGAGATAAAATGGGGGGAGGTTAGAACGTGAGTTCTGTGAACTAAGAGTCCTCATACAGCGCCGTGCTCAGGCGCGGGTGGGCTGTGGGCACCTCAGCTTGCACCGGGTGTGTCTGGACTTCCTCTGGGCTCTAGCGATGCTTCTGGACGCTGATGTGCCCAGGGGTCACGCTGCACTGCCTGCTCAGATGCCGCAGGACCAGGCCTCCTCTTCCGAGCTCCTCCCAGCTGGTCCAGGGCCTCTGGCCTGGGGCCAGCTCACACTAACAAGGTCCCCACAACCTGAGCCCTTAGACTCGGCAGCACATCGAGCCACCTGGGAGGCTGTGACAGCACCTGGAGGTGCCGGTGAGCTGGCTGGCATCGGCTGGGCATTAAGTTTTCTTGTACGGAGTGCTGGGGGCCGAGGGAGAGGACCCTGCCCAGGTCAGCCCTGGGCTCTGTCAGTGACTGGGCAGGGAGGAAGGCGGTGGGGTTAGGTTCCTTTTCAGGAAAGGCGCTACTTAAAAAAAATATATATATAT
>NW_004567123.1:24081803-24093860 GCF_000260355.1 Condylura cristata
TAAGCGCTACATTTTTATGGGGGTAAAAAACATTCTTAACAAGCCTGCTTGGAACAGACCCTGTTTAATAGCAGCACCCGAAAGAGGGGGCTGCTGCCCTGGGTGCGGGATACAGAAACAGGTGTGAGCAGTTGGGGTCCAGGAGGGGGGGGACCCCGGCCCTTCCCTCAGATCTTTGGAAAAGATAATGAGTGAAGAAGTGAACATTTATAAAGAGTGGGGTCTATTTTAGAGGATGCTGTGAAGATGGCGCTTTCCAGGTTAAATGGCATATTGGAATCACTTGGGGATCTTTAAAACACCCCAGATCAACTCAGATCGAGGGGTGAGGCCCAGGCCCCAGAACTTTCTGATGTGCTCTTACTTGTGCAGGCTTGTTGGGGGAACCCAAATCCAGCTGCCCAGGGGGATGAATGCAGGGCACAAAGGCAGGGTTCTGCGGGGCCCCCCAAATGCAGAGAGCATTCTAGGCGCTGAGAATGGACAAAATCAGGACTTTAAGGCTAGTAGAACCAGAACACCAAAGCCAGTAAGGCCCCCAGCCAATAAGGAGGCTCCTGGTCTGAGAGGAGAAATTCTTCTGGGTGCTCTGGTCTCCTCCTTAAAGTGGGAGTAATCACATCAGAAACAAAGGCCAAGGTGTGGTGAATGTGATGTGTTGCATCAAGAGGAAGCCTTACACAAAAGTCTTTGACCAAGGTGGGCTATTTCACAGGGTGTGGAATTTGATAGAAAACCATAATGGAGAGAAAAATTGGCTAATCTAGGCTCTGAATTAGCCTACAATATGGACACAGCCCCACCAGACGCCACCTTGTGGTGAAAACCTGAGTTGCAGAAGCAGGAGCTGAAAGCTTTTTAATGTTTTTTAATGGGATGACCTTAGTTTACATCTCTGCATAGGTTTGAGTGTCCAGTTTCTCACCTGTGTATACCCCACATCAGATGGCCACCCCACGCTCTACCTGTGCCCCTGCGCTGCGAGATGGGCGGAAGGGCAGGTTTTCTCAAGCTTGGCCGCGTCGGGACCTGTGATTCTTGATTGAGAAGTTATTTTGCAAGGTAGCATCCATACCTCTAGCCACTCGGTAATACCCCTCCCGGCAGGTGTGATGAGCAAAAGTTGTCCCCAGACGGTGCCAAAGGTCCCTCCAGGGAAATAATGTCCCCAGCTAGAAACCTCTGAGCAAAGAAAAAGGCAAATAACAGCGACAGTAATGTCTTCTAACAGTTTTGAGCAACTTGCTCTTCTGGCATGAAGTTTATCATCATCTAGGAACTTACTTAATCCTTACAATAGCTCCCCAGAGAAGGCGTGGATAGCTGGGGTGTGCAGACTGGTGTGTTAGATGCGGGGAGGGGCTGGGCTTCCCGTTCAGGACTTGAATTAGGCGGGGGAGGGTGTGGGCGAGGGCGTGGGCATGAGGTGTGGTGGAAGCAGGACCCGCAGGGCACGCACTGATTAAAGGCAGTTGCATGGGGCAGGCTGAGTGAGCCCCAAAGGTGTGCAGCCCCTCTCCACCCCAGGCAAGGGGGAGGGGCAGTTATCTGGAGGGGGTGCCATCCGGAGAGACTCCTTGGGTGGAGGGACATGCCCAGTCCATTGTTAGTGCTGCCCTGAAGGCAGGATCCAGGGAATGACACCCCCCAGACTCCCCCCTCCCCGCCCCAGAATGCCCTTGGTCTACAGGCAACAGAAGACAGGGTGAGTACTGCCTCAGGTCTCCAGCAGGGAGGAGCCGGGCTGGGGTCCAGGCAGCGTGGGGGTCAGTGACTTTACCTGGGCCAAGTGGCTACTGGTGAAAAATCCCAGGAGGGCCAACGCAAAGGGCCATATCAAGTTCAGGTTCGGCCTGATGATTTGAGGCAAACAGAGAGGTCTGGGGAAAGCTGATGAGTGGGGAACAGGGAGGGCCCTCAGTTCTGATGGGGTCTCTCGAGCTTGCAGGCCAAGGTTGGAGCCGATGCTGGAGCCGACGCCGATGTGGAGGGGGGGTCCTGAGAGGCTTGCAAGACTGCCCTGGGGGGCTTACTTTCGCTTGGCTCTGGGGATCTGGACCCTGAACCCCAGCCTGCCCTTTCCAGGGCCCTGGCTTTGTCACAGCTGGGGGCGGGGGCTGGCATGGGGCGCAGGAGCCCCATCTCTCAGGCCTCAGGCCTCTGGCCAGCTCTGTCTCCCGCTGTCAGGCTGCGGGGATGTGACAAGCGGCAGATGGGCCTCTGATCAATGGACCCCGTCCCCGAGCAAGGACGGCGGGGCTCGGGGCAGGACAGGGAGCGGTTGCTAATGGATGGGCCCAGGAGCAGTGATGGATGGGCAGGAGGAAGCTGCCGTTTGTCTTGGGGAAGTGAGTGACTTCAGGGAGGAGGCGAGGGGAGGGTGGCCTGTGGGTGCGGAGGGTGGGAAGAGAGCAGCAGCTGGAGAGGAGTGGGCTGGGGCGGAGGGGGTGAGGGCTGAGGGCGGCCAGCCCGGGTAGAACCGGGTTGCAGGAAGCTCTTTCCTGCCTTAGACCAGAGCTGCCAGCTTCCGGGCCGAGCAGCGAAAGACCCAGAGGAATCCCTGGAGATGGACATCATCTGGCCCTCGCTCTGCTCTCATTGGGGGTAAATCAAGTCACCGCACACGGACGACCCTACACATCTTCTTTACCCGGCCTCTGGGGCAGGGGTGTCTCTGGGGGCCCCCAGGGTTAGACGCTTTGTTGCCGTCACTCTGGCCTGCTTATTAATGCTGCTCTGCGGGTTCCCTTCCCTTCTCTTCCACACTTCCTCCTTCGCCCCCCTGCGTTTCTAGAGATCACACCCCACATAAGTTACTTGCACTTGAATTCCTAGGGGGACCCCAAAGCAAGAAGATATCGAGTCCCAGTTTTTCACCTTTAAAGTGAAGATAATGTCACCTAAGGCAGCTAAGACCCAGAGTGATGGGATCAGTCCCTCTGTTGTTTCTCTCTCTGGTTCAGTTACTCCCAACCAGTTTGTCATTTGAGACTCCTTAAGCAATACTTTCTCTTCTCTCTCCACTCAGTGGAGTCCTTAGCAGGCTCAGATCCGGGCAAGCGCCTCTTAAGGTGTGGAATCCATGTTCTAGGTAAGACAAGGGCGGTGTGGAGCTAGGTTGTCACCTCCTTGTTTTATACCTCTGTTGATAAATCCCTCTGTGAACAAACCTCAAGGCCAGAACTCATTAGTCCCATGGCTCTTCCTGCATTAAAGAGGACCCTTCAACTCTGTCCTTTACTTTCCGGTTGTGTTATATTGGGTGCCAAGGGCATCTGTACCCAGGTCATCCCAGTAAACTTACAGTGATGCTGAGATTTCCAAACTGTCAGGGTTATTACAGAGTCAGATTCTGTCTTCCCAGGTAAGCCTGCCAGCAAAATAACCCGTCCGCCTGTAGAAGGGTGAGGAATTATGTCATTATTTTAGACCACTGAATTTTGAGATGGTTTGTTACGCAGCCGACAGAAGTGCAGGGAAGACGGTCCTACTGCAACAAAACCTGAAGTGTTTGGCTTTGGCTTAGGGACTCGGTGGGGAGGCCGGGGCCTGATGGTGGCCAAGGGGCTGAGGGTGGCTCCTGTGATGTCAGAGCGGCAAGACTGGTGTCTCTGTGACTGGTGACTTGGAAGAGAGCAAATATTCTCGGGAGCTTGTGGTTCGACCTAAGGCCATCTCTAGACATATCGTTAAAGCCACGAATTGCCTTCTAGCTGCATATGGTGAAATGTGTGAGAGAGATATGAAGTAAAGAAGGAGGAATATGGTTTGTAAGCAGATTTTAGAGAAATGCAGAAAGCGGGCTTGCTGGCGTTTCGAAAACAAAACTGTCTCTTACCTCTAGTCCCCGCAGCCAGTAAAAAATTTACATGTGTTAAGACTCGGGGTTAAAGATCAAATCAATGGTGCAATGATGTTGTTGTAAGATCCCTTAGGATCACTAACAGATTTAAGGTAGTATTACCATCTCAGCTAGACAAAATGACTCTTAAGAATCTTAGAGGTGTGTGTGGGTGTATGTGTGTGTGAGTGTGTGGAGGGTGGGCAGAGCCAGAAAGAATGGTCTTTTGTCTCTGTTGGAGTGAACTCAGTCAGATGCATAAGAAACCCATGAAGTTTCAACAGAATTGTATCAGCAAAATCACTGCATCTTGGACTTGCCTTGACTATCATCTTTCAAAATGAAAGTACACCTCTGGCCCCAAACTTTGTATGAGCTAGGAGCAGGCTGAGAAAACAATTCAGCTGCAGATATCAGTCATTTCTTGTGGAAAAAGAAAGATGAGTAAGAGGTGGGGTCAGGGAACTGAGGAAGCTACTTAGCGAATTAGCTAAGAAAGGGAAGAGCCCAGGAGAACAGTGGGCTCGGAAACTGGTCCTGGGAAATTCCTGGGCTCTACCGAGGGCTGTTTTCTGTCACCAGGAGTGGGGACCACCGGCAATGTGTGTCTGGGTGGGTGTTGGGATTGCTGCAACCCAGGGGCTGTTTATTCCCTTTTCACTAGCCATCGCCTTGAGCCCCAAGACAGTATGTGAGGAGCTCGCTGGGGACAGTTGCTCAGTCCGTGCACTGCACCAGGCACATGGGGTTGTTCACACTGTGGTCTGGGGAAGCAGTGCCTGGGGGAGGTGGAGCTCACATTTTATGTGACAGGAGGACTTCTGCAGTCCCGGATCTGAGGGGGACACGCAGCGTCCTCCTCACCCTGGAACAGGGCAGCTGGTCTCCTGAGAGTGACCAGAAAGGGACGGCACCCAGCTGGCCCGAGTCTCCCAGGAAGAGTGAGCGGCAGGTGTGAGCCCCGTGTCCCGGGCAGGCGTCTGCAGCTCTCCTTCACCACAGGGCTTGCTCAGAGAAGTGGGGGGCTCTTGACCAGAGGCCCCAGAAGCCCAGCGATACCTCTCCCTGAAAGCGCTCCTGGGGCTGGCTTCTGAGTGTCCCCCTACGTCCCCCAGAACACCTGGGTGAGGGGGGGTATCCTCTCCTCTGCCCCAGAGCCCTCCTGCCACTGGCTTGGGGGCGGGTGGGGGCAGCAGGCTCTTCTGACGGAGGAGCTGGCATGTCAGCCTAGCCTTCCAGTGGACTCTGCCCTAAGAACTTGCCTCTTTAAAATGTGGGAGTCTCTGAGTCCTGAGCTAGGCGGTCTCCTGCTCATGGTCTCACCCACCCATTCAGTAGGGTGTAAATCCCAGGCCCCCCGCCCCCTGCCTTGTCAGAGGGGGATTTCAGCCCACCACGGTGATGGTTTATTACAGCTCACTTCCTGCTGTGAGTAAATAAGTTTGTCTCCTTTAAATTCCCTGGGCAATTAGGAGAATGAAAGACTGAGTTTTGGATTAACATTTATTTCCTCCAAACGTTTATATGAGGCCATTTTCCCACTGACAAATCGTGGGGCAAATTGTTCTCGAGAAAGTCTGTCTGCGGCAAAGGTGCTATGATTAAGAGGCTGGTGTAAATTTGGGCCCGTAAATCCTTTCCCCGGGTTAACGGGTTTATTCACAGCAACTGCCATTACGGGCTCAAAGAAATAATAATAGATGAGGTTGATTCTGCACCTGTTTCAGGGTAATTAATATGCACACTGAAGGGACAGGGAGGTGGCTGTTACAAACTGCCTGGCTGTGGCTCAAATCTCAGAGTCACCCTGGGGTGCTGGGGTTGGCGGCCAGCCTGTGCAGGGGTGCTGGGTGCTGTCAGAGGAGGGTGGAGGCAGGGGTCAGGATCTGGCCCCAAGCTCTGTGTTGCAAGTACAGGTCACAGAACCCTTGGGATAAGCGCCACTGGCTGCATCATTGCTTCCGACGCAACCTGGTGATCTGGCCGCTGCAGGCGGGGCTGTCTGAGCTGAGTTTGGCATCTGGGCTTGTGCTTGGGGCCTGTTCTGATGGCCTCCACGGCGTAGGGTCTGTCTGGACTCCAGTTCTCCTCCCTCCCTCCCCTGCCTGGCCTGGGCAGCAGAGGCTCCAGGGGGCCCTCGCTGACCATCCAGGAAAGCATCTGGCGTGACCTGTCTCAACACCAACGTGAGGGGGTGGAAGTGAGCCCTTGCAAGCTTGGCTCTCGAGTGGGCCAAGGTCCTGGAAAGTTACTTTTTGATCTGCTGGCCGGGTCCTGGCTCGGCAACTCCTGTCTGTGTGGTCCTGGCTTTACCTTTGACTGGGAGCACCAATGTGAGACTGGGTGTTGGGTGTTCAGTTCCAAGCTTTTGAAGTGATCCTCGAATCCAGTGTCCTTCTCTGGGTAGGGCCCGGGAAGAGCGCTGGGGTAATGGCAGGACTGGCCAGAGACCCCACAGTTTGTGAGGTCTCGGCTCACGGGGTTTTCTGGGGCTCCTGTCACACAGCACCCAGTCTGAGTGGCTGAAGGTACAGCATAGACTTCTGCTGAGAGCAGCAGTTACTTTGGCAGCTGCGAGCAAAGAGCTGCTCCAAGCTCCATCCTGGGTGTGGAGACAGCCTCCTGCCCCCCAGTTGCTTATCGCCTCCAGCCCCTCATGTGTCCAGAGTTCCTGTTCTTATAAAGACACTGGTCATACTGGACGAGGGTCCACCCACTGGCCTCATTTCACCTGCTGGACTCTGCCAGGACCAGATCCCCGGATGAGATCACATAGCAATAGTGAGATAGGGAGAGGTGGGGGCTTAGGGTCTCAATATGCGGACCTTGGGGGCACCCATTTCGACCCGGAACACCTTCTGACAAACCCACACAAGGTAGACGTGATTATTATTTTACAAATGAGGGTGAGAGAGGTGGGCCCAGGGTCCCTGCTCAGGACTGCTGAGTGGGGGAAGGCAGGCAGGCGAGCTGGGTGTTGGGTGTGCTCGGCCCAGGGGCCGGGGGTCTGGGCGAGGTCAGGCAGGCCCTGAGACCAGGCCCTCCCTAGGCCAGCCAGAGGCCAGGCTTGCTGCAGAGCTGGAAGGAGGCACGCAGGAGGGAGAAGACATCCATCCTAGGCACTGCTGGGCCTCTTTTCTCCCGCTCAGTGTCTGCGTCTCATTACTCCAGCTAGGTAGATTTTTGCTTGGCTGAGCTGAGATCAAAAAGTAATTTTTCTTTTTGCAACAGCCAATTAGAAATTCATTTATTTTCACATTACGGACATTTGGCAAAAATTTCTTTGGCAATTTAGCTCCATTTATATAGTCGGCATAAAGGGAGACAGTGAGACTGGGGGAAAAAAAAGGCAAGGCCCCGGGCAAAAATTAAATGCAGAATCATGTATTAGAAATGAGATGTATTTACTATTGTTTTTGAAAATTAATGGTGCATTTTTAGCTTTTATAATGTAATTTAATGATGCAATTCATCTAATAAAAAAAGGAACACATTTCAACTCAGTCACACAGGCCTTCTGGGGCACAGCACGGAACACCTTTCCACCAAATGCTTGGGGCCTTTCTCTTTCTCTGTAAGACAGATGAAGAAAAAAAAGAAAAGACGGAAATGGCCTGTGTGTGTGTGTGCGCGTGTATGTACTGCTGCTCCCGTCTGGGGTACCAGTGGGAAGCCGATAAAAAGGACATTTTTCTTTTTCCATACTGATGTTCAGCAGCAATCAGTGCAGGGGAAGCCGTAGATTCTGTAATACTGGAGGGCGTGGGCTGACCCATCTTGCCGGACAAGCCCAGATGCCAGACCCTGGTGGGTGGGAGGAGACAACGGCCAGGGCCCAGCCTCTGAGGCGCGAGCAGGTGGCCTGGGGGTCTGTCCACCCCCAGACACTGGCCATCCTTGCTTCTGGTGCCCCTGGCTCCAAAATGTCTCTCCCACACTCAGGGCAAGAGCCTGGCTTCCACTTACAGTGATCCCAGTTTGAAAGCCATGGAGATCCCTCTGGGACGGTACCAGGTGCAGGGCTGGTTCTCAGGGCTGAGCGGGGCGGCAGGCAGGCTAGTTATTGTCATTGCTTGGGCTCCCTGGAACCTCCTGTTTCCCCACCGCCCACTACAATGGCAGCCCCATGAGAGTGGGGTTCCCCTGCCGTCTTGCCCGTGCTGAGCCCCAGTCTGCATTACCCAGCGCAGACCGCAGAGTAATGTTGACCAGCAGGCTGGCTGACGAGTCCAGCCTCTAGTCGGTGCACAGCTCTAGGGCAGGAGGAGGTAGGCCCTGTGACTAAGATAAGTTAGGGGCCGTGGCCAGGTTCCCCCAGCTAGTAAGGCAAAGCAAAGTGGAAGCCCAGGACCATTTCCCTCCGGAGCTCTTACCACACCTACACACCGTGAATGCGTGAGTGAGTGAATGCTTGCTGGCGTGAGTGAAAGGATGGGTAGCTTTCTCCAAGTCTACCTGACCAAGGGGCTGGCACGTGAGCCCCGATTTTCGGATTCCAAGTTGAGAATGTCTCTCCTCTGCCACCCACTCTACCCTCGCAGGCAGCAGATAGAAAAAGGGGTTTTGGGGCTCAGTGGTGACTATGGGGTACAGTAGAGATGAGGACCATTCATGTAAAGCGTGTTCAAAGGACACTCTAGTACAGTGTCCTTCGGATGTTGGGGTCTCTGGGGAGGTGACCATGGATAAGGGACAGAATTGTCCCTGGGGCTGAAGTAAGTATCCAGGTAATTTTTAAAAAAAATTTAATTCTTAGCTTTTTAAAAATTAATTTTTAAAGATTTATTTATTTATGTTTACAGAACTGGGGTATAGGATTCACCAGAGACAGAGTGGGGAGCAGAACAGGCAGATGGATGATGTATCTGCTGAGGGGAGCAGCGGGCGGGTCAGGAGAGGTCTGCTGTGCCGTGTGGGTCAGCTCCCTGGCTGGGGTTTGAACTTGTGCTACAGTGGCTTCTGAGAGCTTCACAGGGCGTTGCTTTAACCCATTGTACCACCAAGGAGAGCCCAATTTTTATTCATTCTTTCCACAATTATTTACTGGACATCTACACACATCTAGAACTCGCCTGACTGCTCTGAGCCTCAGTTTCCTCATTTGTAAACTCATTCCTTGATGTTTCTCAACAGGGCATCTGTTGGCATCCTGAGTCCTACAATCCGTTACTGTGCTTTGCCCCTTCCCCGTCATGGTGAGACCACCCCCCAAAAGCCCCCCAAAAACGCCCTTGAAATAAAAACAAAAGGCCAAGGGGGGTGATGGGAGGGCTAAATGAGTAAGCTGTGCCAGGTCCCTTTCATGGAGTTGAGCACACGTAGGTTGTTTTGTTTCTTGCACTTCGCAGTCTCCTTTCCCCTCCTGTCTCCCCCCTCCTTCCTCCAGTCCTGAAAATCTGTCCTAACCACCACCTCAGGCACTTGACCTTGCTGCAGCCTGGTCTGGCGTCAGCTCCCTCCTCCCTCCCCCACCCTCCTGCCCATCACCCACAGCAGCCAGGCACCTGCCCTCCCCCGGGCTTACCTGCCCAGCACACCAGGGTCTTGCCTGGCTGGAGGGAAGGGGAGTCAGCTTCTTGCTTGAGGGTGGGGGTTTGGGAGGTTTGGGGGGACAGGAGTGACTTGGTCCTTCAGCTGCCTGCCTCTGTCCTCTGGAATTGGCACCCGGCTGTGCGAAGAAGTGGCCAGGTCAGCCTGGGAAGGGGCGGCTGAGCCGCTCATTCAGGGTGGAAGCCGCACTCCACGCGTGGCTGCTCTGAGCCCTTGCGTGAATTTCTTGCTTGCCAGTGTAAAACACACTCCAGAGTCTGAAGGCTCACTGCCCCCGCGTGGAGGCGCTGAGCTCACACCTCTGCACTCTCAGCCCTGATGAGAATCCCAGCGGAGCCACCCCGCTGCCTCTCTGGGACCCCGAAGTCCACACACTCTGCTGTTTCCTTACCAAACTGCCCAGGCTGGGATCCTGACTCTTGCCTTTGCGCCCCTAGGGCCCACCTGCCTCTAGGGACCCCAGAGGGCATTTAGGGGGAAGCTCCTCCCCAGGGTTTCCATAGCAACCCTCCTCACCTGGGGGCCAGCACCTGTGAGGCCCTGTGGCCTCTTCCCTCCCTGCCTATTCGGCTGCAGCTCCTGCCTGCTGTGCCCGCCTAGCTCAGGCTCCCCGCATGGCACATACCTGACACCCCGGACCCTGTCCCAGCGAGCCCCGCAGTCAGCAGTGCGGCTCCCGGCGGACTGGGAATCCTCGGAAACGCCCTGCCCTGCGGGCTGGACATGCCGCTGACGCCAGTGGCATCCCCAGCGCAAGGTGGGCATGCGTGCCAGAGGATTTCATTCTTCCGAGCCGGGCTGCACCTCTCCCAAGCCGCACACTGAGTCACGCATGTGAGGGGTGCGGATGGGGCGCCCTTCACGTACATCCGCGCTTCGTGCGCACCAAGGCTCTCGCGAGGCTCCTCTTAACCTTCACTTTGCAGATGAGGATTTGAGTCCCAGAGAGGTGCAGAAGACTGCCTGAGATCACACAGCCGGCAAGCAGCCAACTGGTATTGGTCTCCAGCAGTGTGGCTCTAGAACTCAGGATTTCCACAGGCAATTCTGCCTCCCAGGGACACACATGTTCACACCCAAAAGCACGCGGAGACGCATTTACGCGCACAGACGTGCGTAGAAATACACGGAGATCCACGCTAGCTGGGGACAGGCATCGCACAGCCTGTATCCACACTGCAGATCTGAGGTCACACCCACACGTACCTACACCTGCAGGTAGCCTTTGACACACCTGCACGCACACGCACCAACATACACCTCAGACGTGGGGCATGCACGCAGGCACGGTTTGCCCATGGACATGTCCACAGGGACACAGAACTGACGTCCTCCCCGCTAGTACGCCGAAGTGCGTGCACACCTGCCCCAGTCAAGATCTTCTTAACATGCTCCCAGGGGCCCACGCCCAGGTGCACGGAACGCCGCTCCCCAGGTAAACCCTCCCAGACACTCACTCAAGCACAATGATCCAATTTAAGCTGAAAAGGGAAAACCAAGTTGAAAATTAGAGGGGGTGGGGGTAAAAGTCCTTCAGAAAGTATAAAGTTAATAAGCTGGAAGTGGCGAGCCGGCCGCCTTCACGATATCAATAACTCAGTATTGGGTTTCCAAAAAGACATCACATAATTTTTCAATGAGAAATCCATGAGCCCTGGAGATGCTGTTATGGTGTGAATTACAATGCACACGGATTGTCAGCCGTCCCCGTCAGCACTTTCCGGACGCCTTAACGGGCGGGAAGTGCTGTGGCTGCAGCCGGATGGTTATTGTTGTTATTATTTCTTCCTTTGGAGCCTCAAATTAAGAACCCGGGAAGTCAGTGGGTCCTTCCCTCCCACCCCCCAGCTGTACCCAAATCCAGAAGTTTTCTGGCTTAGCATTTTCCTGAGCATGGCTTCAGCTCCCTGCACCCCACCGGTCCCGGAACCCCAAATCTGAGCTAGAGGGGCTTGTGAGGCTGGGGAACCCGGTCAGGAAAGGTAGGTGGGCGCCGCCTTCCCCTTCGGAGTTTGCGCGTTCCAGAGAGTCGTGGCCATGGGAACCCTGTTTTCTCATTTCTAATGTCTGGACCCGGGCCTTTGTTCTGAAGAGCCAGCCTCCCGGGCTCTGCAGCGTCCCAAGGGTGCCTTGCAAAGGCGCGTTCTGGCTTTCGTCTTTGCTGACTGAGAAGTCAGCCCCTCCAGCTCGCCCATGGCCTGCCCTCGGCTGGATGGGAGTTTTCGTGCCTCCAGGTGGTTGCTGAGGTTGCCCCTCTTCCTGGAGTCCCTCCCCCTCTGGCGTTCATCTATGGAACCCTCTGCCTGGCTGCCACCTCTTTCTGAGCATCCTGACACAGGTGCATGTCCCTGGCCATCTCGCTGTCCCTCCTGGCCAGGCAGTGGGTGTGGTCACTCATTCCTCCCCCTGGGGTCTGGGTGTGGTGTGGGATGACCAATTGGCTTTTCTGGCTTCTTGTTGGGAATTTTAGCAGGAGACACAGAATCTTCTCTTTTTTCTTCCCATCCTTAGAATGGAGGCCTGGGGCACCAAGGGAAGCTGAAAGGATTCTGCCTGCTGAGCTATTCAGTGCATAATCACACACCTGTCTCAGCACCAGCTGCAGCATGCCCGCCCTGGTTCCAGGGCATGTTTGGGAGAGGGAGTGGCGCACAGGGCTGGACCCC
>NW_004567123.1:24094291-24116849 GCF_000260355.1 Condylura cristata
CCCTGGGTGTGGGGAGCTCATCTGTGTTTCCCGGGGGGCTCACGCTCCTCTTGGCAGCTTGGGCAGGACAGTGGCATGGAGACCTCTGCTCCTGTCTCGACTCAGTTCTCTCGGTCAGGAGGCTGCTTTCAAATGTAATTTCCTGTCTCTGTGCAAGCAGATGTGAGCACTGTCTCGTAGGCCACCTTTGTCCCCCAAATACCCCAGTGACATTCATGTGCTACATAGTGTTGTGGGGACATCAAAAGGTCCCAGAGCCTTGGCTTCCAGACTTCTGTTTCTCAAGCCCAGTTAAAGATGTCACACTGACAGAGAGGGGGTTCACCCTGCCTGTGTGTGGATAGGAGGGGGCGCTTCAAGGCCAGGTCATGTTTTTGGGCCTTGGGCAGCGCGTTATCAGGCATAGGAAGTAGAGGGTCTGGGGAATTGGTGGGGAGTGGGGAGAGAGGAAGCACAGATGTGCCATTTCAGGGACTCTTTTGGGGGAGCAGTTATAGAGCCTGTGTCGGTCTAGACAAAAACAGAGAATTTGGGCTGAAGAAGATTAGAGAGAGAGAGAGAGAGAGAGAGAGAGACTAATGCAATCTAAGGAAACATCATGTTCCATATTCAGCTTGAAGTTGTTCCTGGATCTGTACTTGTTCTCTTTCCCACAAGCCTCTGGGGAGACACTGTATACCCATCTTGTATTAATGTATCGAAGGAATGATGAGAACAATGTCAACGAGAGCTCTCATTTAGTTCAGGCAGGAGTAAAAGAATTTACTAAGTGAGTAGCGGGCGAGCCTGTGACACTGGGACTCACAGGACTGTCCCTCTGACCACTAGTGGAGGCGACTAAATCAGGCTGCTCCATGTTCCCTCGCTTCAAAATGCCCCTTTCCTGTGATCCAGTGTGGGTGCACATCCTCGTGGGGACCTCGGCCAGTACCGGCTCATCCCTGGTGCCTGACCTCATGGAGCCCCGGGGAAGCTGCCCTCTCTCCACAGCCACTGCCCGTAGAGCATAGATGATGCATGGGTGAGAACATTTCTATTCCAGGGTTAACATGACCCCCGCTTCACGGCAATGTCTGTGTAATTTTGATGAGATTATCATTGTCCTTGCCAAGACACAGGCGTGCAGTCTAGGGGTGAAGGGGCGCCCAGTCTGGGGGTCCAGATTCTCCTGAGGTTTATAATCACCATGTTTCTGCTGTGCCTTTGATTCTTAGCTGACCCACCTAAGGAAATCTGAAAGGACAGTTCCTGGTGGGCGCCACGCCCTTCTGACCCCATCTCCGCTAGGGGAGCCTTCCTCCTCTCCCACCCCCAGACCTCTGACCTCACTATGGCACCCGTCTTCACGGGCTCTGTCCCACAGGTGAAGATGGAGCTTCCCACCCACCCTGTTTCCAGTCAGGCCCAGGGCTGCAGAGTCTGGGCTGTGGGTCTGGCCAGAAGGGGAGAAGTGGAGCAGGGAGGAGACACAATTAGAGGCTGAGCTGCCCAGTCAGCTAGGGAGGCCCTTGATCATCCTAGCATGGCCTCCAGGTGAAGGAATGGGGCTTCCTTTTGCGCCAGGGTCCTCCCAGCCTCCCCCAGGCTTCTCTTGGGTAATTCCCACCAGTGGATTTTTTTTGTTGTTGTTAAAGAGAAAAAGAAAGAAAACCTTCAGTGTCGGGCTGGGGCTGAGTCCACACTCTGAGTCATCTCTTGCTGTATGACCTTGGGCAAGTTACTTCACTTCTCTGAGTTGCCTGCTCAGAAACAGGGCTTGGGAGGGTTAGATGACTTGATGCTCGGCTCCGTGAGACACACAGAGCATGTAGGAGCAGCTCAGAAAGTGAAGCAAGTTATTGCTTCCTGTTACTGTCGAGCTGTCGATCGGGGCTGTCTGGCCCTCAGACTGCGGGGTTCTGGCTGGGCAATGTTCGTCCCTTTTCCCTCCCCAGACCTGCAGGAACAACACTTTCTCTCATCATTTCAAGGGAGATATGACACAACTTTGCCTTAGCAGAAACAAAACCCAAATAAATCATCTGTGGAGAATCCAGCAGGCTAATAGAATGTTCCTAAAAGGGCATTTTATTTTGTCAGATTGCTCTGGCTGCTGAACTCTGGTTTGCCATTTCTGTGCAGTCTCTCTGGAGGGTGTGTTTGCGGGTGATGAGAAGGGGCTGTTGCTGCATTTTGTCCGGGGGAGGGACTGAGGGCTCCTTTCCCATCCCACGCTCTGCTCCTGCCTGCACTGTGCCCTCCTCTTCCAGTCCAGTGCAGGGGGGCAGGGGGCTGTGTGGGCTGGGGGTGTGGGCGGCTCGCGGGGGTGCCCCTCACCATCCTCACTGGCTTTCAGCCAGGTGGGGACGGGGTTTTGGGGAGGCGGGGGCTGTGAGCCGCTCCCCGCTCCCACCCCAGCGTCATCCAGGCCGCCTTCCTTCCTTCCTTCCTCTTCCGAAAAGCTGCTTGTCAGCACAGGCGCAGGTGTGTTCCCTCCCCGAGACACGGGCCCCAGCATGGGGAGGAAAATGCAAACTCGGAGAATCTCCAGTCAGGCGGCACCGGCCCGCGCCTCGCCTCAGCGCAGGGGAGAGCTGGCTGGAGGAGGCCTGGGAGCAGGCCAGGTGGCTGACAGGGATCAAGCTGCCCCCAGCCCTCCGCCTGGCCAGGAGTGGCCTCCTCTCTGAGGAAGGGCCCCTAGGTGACTTTGTGAGTTAGGGCAGCGTCCCCCCGCTTCCCTCCCTCCTTCCCTGCTTTCCTTCCTTCGTCTCTCCCCACCCCTCATCCTCACCTTTCCTCCCTCCCTCACTCCTTCCCAGCTCTCTGCCCAGTGGGCCACCCAGCAGGGATTCAGGTCTGGGCCAGTGTCCCTGGAGCCTTCCTGTGCCAGAGGGGCTAGAAACTCTCTGGCAGTGGGGGTTAAGCTTGGGCCTCCGGTTTCCAGGCAGAACCCAGGGGAGAGGTGTCCGCAGAGGAAGGCTCCTGCAGGGCGGGACAGGGCCTTGCTTGGTGCCCCAGCTGCCTCCGGCTGCGGGGCGAATGGAGTAAGCAAGGTGCTGGCCAGGCCGGCTCAGCTGCGTGGTCATCAGCGAACATAAGCGGACGGAGCCCTGGCCTCTCGCCAGCTGCCTGTGTGCAGGGAGGACAGAGAGGTGGCCGTGGTCACGCATGGGGATGGGGGAGCTAGCCCAGGGGAGCCACTCGGACTTTAAAATTGGGCAAACCCGGACTCCAGTCCCATCTGGTCTTTCCTGTCAGCAGGACCTCTGGCCAGTCACTTCAGCCTCTCCTTGGACACTGGAGAGAGTCCAGGGACTGTAAGAGGCGGGCCCAGGGCAGCTTCAACACTAAATGAGGTGTTAGTCCCTGTGACGGAATTTTGGGGGACATTTGGGGAACTGAGTTATCTCTTGCTGGTGAAAGTATCTAGTGCCTCATATGTCATCTCATTTTACTTTCATGACGACCTGGGAGGGAGGTACTGGAATCTCTTCACTTTACAGATCTGTAAATGGAGGCTCAGAGAGGTTGAGCAATCGGGCCGAGGTCACACAGCCAGTGACGGTACAGCGTGGAGACAGAAATGAAGTCTGACTGCCAGGCCTGGGTGTTTGGTCATGACTTCCTTGGAACCATGAAAATGACAGTAAAAGTGGGGTGAACACACATGCCAGGATCCTGGGGGTGATCCTGGGGGTGGTGCGTCTTCAGAGCTGCGGATTCTCTTTCTCTCTCCGTGGTGTCTCACTATCCTCCTCAGTTCTATCTCCCAGGCTATGGGGGGTCAGGTGGGGAAAGGAACGGGGGGGACAGAAGAGGAGGGGGGACAGGCGGAGGAGACACGGGTGAATCCAAGGGAAGGAGAGATGTCCCTGCCTCTCCCGGGTCCCAGCACCCAGTGCCTGGGAATCCAGAGCACCAGCCAGCACCCCTGGGCTCCCGCCCTTGCTACTGTTCTGTTACACCATGGGGCTTCCGTCGTCTTGACGTCCTTTCTTCCCGGAGCTTTGGTCTTTTCAGACCTGCTTTTGTCTGTGAGGCCTCTCGAGTCCCTTTCTGTTTCCTTGCGCCCGCCTCTGTCTTCTAGGCCTCCTCTCCGCTCTCCTGGATTCCCATCTCTCCCCGAGGCCCAAGGCCTGGCTGGCGAATAGTCAGGCTCCTGGGGTCCAGAGCTTGGGTACGACTTTGGTCTTGCCGATAGACCAGGCCCTTTGGTCATTACATGCACTGACCACACGATGGCACCCTGGGACCATCAAGCACAGGCCCAGTTCGCCATGCCCGCGGCTGGTCCGAGGTCAGCGGTGGCTCATCTGTCCTGGAAATGTTCCACGCGCTGAGTGGCCTGTGCCAGAGTCATCACTGCCCAGCTCCCCGGGGACCCTCCCTCCGTCCCATCCCTGCACCCGGGCAGTAGAATGCTGCATCTCCCGGCCAGACAGGGTCCCTCACTGCAGGGGCAGGGAGCTGAGAGGAGAGAGGGAGGGACAGGGGGGCAGTCATGGGGGTGGGGGGGCTCCTTAAGGCTTGTCCTCCGTGGACCAGCCTGGGGGAGCTGAGCCCTGGGAACGCTTTAGGACTGGGAACCAGAAACTACACGTTCATGCTAGGGGGTCTCTGGCCGCGGGGCCTGGTGCCCCAAACACAGGCCTGACCTCCTGGAAGCCTGAGGGTCAAAGGCGAACAGAGCCGACATCAGGGGTCTGAGCAGGAGTGAGAGTCCGGCGCTCGGGTTGGGCCAACCCGACACAGCCCCCCCCGCGCAGCCCCTTGGCCCTCCCGGCCCGGCCCAGGAGCTGATCAAGCCGGCGCCCGGCCTGGGCACGGAAGCGCGGCTCACTTGTATTAGAAACAAATCAAAGCGAAACAAAACACCTCAGGTGACGTGACCGAGGATGAATTTCATTGGCGTTCAGAGAGCAGTGCCAAGTTAGAAGAAGAAGAACCGTGATGGAGGTGGCAGATAAAAGCGTCACGGCCTTGGTGTCCATTGCTGGGAACCCTCTCTGCCTCTGGCCGTTATTTTGTTTGCGTGGATCCCCTCTGAGAGAGGTAGGAGAGGATTTCAGAGGAAGTTCAAGCCTGAGCGGGTGATTGGTTTTTTTTTTTTTTAAAGATTTATTTATTTAGTCATACAGAACTGGGGTACAGGCCAGAGATGCGGAGGGTGAGAGGATTCACCAGGGACAGACTGGGGAGCAGAACAGGCAGATCGACGAAGTACACTGCTGAGGGGAGCAGCGGGCGGGTCAGGAGAGGTCTGGCTTGCCATGTGGATCTCCTCTGGGGCAGGCGGGGATTGAACTCATGTGGAAGCGGCTTTAGCTTCTCAGTGCTGTGCTTTAACCCGCTGCGCCACCAGGAGGGCCAGGTGATAGATTTTGAGCCCAGTAAAGCTCAGGGGACTTGCAGAGGAAGCTGGGCCTCCCCCCAGCGTGCCCTCTGATTGTCGGGGTGGAGAGAGCACCCTCTCCTTTTAGCTCACTAGGCTAGGCTGTCTGCGCAGCTTCTTCCATTTCTAACCACTTTCCTGGTGGAAGGATCCTGATTTAATAAGGCAATAACCAGAGAAATGCATTTCAATTGATTATTAAGCATTTGTTTATTAGGGCTCAGTAGCTCTGACCCGGATCGCTGCTAAGCAGTCATTAAACAGCAAAGAAGATGTTTCTGTTTATATATTTTGTTTATTTACCATCATGAACAAACATTATTGCATCAATTAAATGTCGATTAGGGGCCCATGATTTGAATTAGCTTATATACATAGAGTCAAATCATCTTCCTATCTCTTTTGGAAATCTCATCCGTTTCTGCTTCATTATTAGAAAAGGATTCCTTCTACTGACAGGCTGTGGCTGGTGTTCCACAGTTTTTGAACACTTCTGGATCTCATCTTCCCTTGGGTGCGTTTGCCCTGGAGCCTGGGACAGGGACGGTCACTCATCAATTGCTTATTCATGGAGGTACCTTTCTCCATTGTGAGTCTGCTTTGGGGGGGTTCATTTCCTTAACACACAAAGCAGACCAAAACAACATCCCATCACAAACTCTGAGGTGTTTATTCCAGGGTTGGACAACTGAGCTGCAGAAATGAAACTAAGTTGTAACGTCAGCCTTGAAGTCAGTGGCTTTGAAACCAGGAACAAAGTCCTGTCTCTTAGTCATGTAGCTCCGGAGCATCAGAATAACATATTTCAACAGCTTTTAACAAATAATTCAGGAGACATTTCAAAATTTATGAGAAAAATAATTTTCAAACATGAGATCACATATAAATCTTTGTGGCTTTAAAGTCAGACAAGAGAACCCCAAGGAAGAATCCAAGTAGTAATATTTACTATGGCTGTTACTCCAAATTTAAATTTCAATGCTTGCAAGCTATAAGACGCGGAAGGAAACAGATAAACATGCCCATATGTGACACCCTGTAATAAGCCTGTTTTTAAGTGGGGTTGGAGGCTTTGCCAGTTAAGGTCTTGTCCGAGTTCACTCTGCAGTTGGCGATGCAGTTGAGCCTTCACTGATGTCTAATTTCCCCAAGCTTGGGCTTTTCACACTGTGTTGTGTGGAGAAACCGGGGGCATGGGCTCCCTCGGCAGTGAGCTGATTGCTTCCAATAACCCCACTCTAGTATAACGCGCCCACCTGGTCGGCAGTAACTTGTGTGCCCAGCCAGATTCCCCATCTGCCTTCTTTGGAGCAAAGGTCATGCTGAGCGTGACCACAGGGGCCACTTGACCCAGGTTGGGCCAGTGAAAATTGCCTACCCCCAAGACGCCATGCTTGGTCACGGGAAATACGTCAAACTAGTCCATGCCCCAGGAGTTTTCAGTTTGGGCTGGAGGAGAAGTTGCTTTCCTCTGGGGTCCCTGAGCTGGGGGGAGATAAAGGGCTGCTGCAGCCAGAGAATGGAGACAAATGGGGGGAAGGGAGGCAGACCCTGGGGCCCCTTCTTGCTGCAAGGCTCTTCTGCACTCTGTGAGCTGTTCAGGCATACGTCTCTCCCAGCTACGTCAGCACACTTCATGTTCAGCTTTAGACTGACTATTCAACATCCAATGCAAACCTCATCATCTTCCATCCTGAGATGGAAGGGGGGGCTCTCTGAACCCCCCATGCTCCCCTGGCCCTTCTGGGTGTGTTTGCCCTCTTTCCCCCTGTCCCTGAAGTCCATGCTTTTTCAGACATTGGCTGCAGGTTCTCTGAATACTAGTTGTTCCCAACTAATGACTTTAGATTTGATTTTCGATTAGGGTAAAATAGACTAACATAACATTTGCCATCTGAAATTTTTTTTAAAGATTTATTTATTTATGCTTACAGAACTGGGGTACAGGCTGGAGGTGTGGTGGGTGAGAGGATTCACCCACAGACAGACAGAGCAGGAAGCAGAACAGGCAGATGCACTGAAATACACTGCTGAGGGGAGCAGCGGGCTGGTCAGGAGAGGTCTGCTATGCTATGTGGGTCAGATCCCTGGTGGGGATCGAATTCGTGCTGCAGTGGCTTCAGAGAGCTCCATAATGCTGCGCTTTAACCCATTGCACCACCAGAGAAAGCCCTTGCCATCTTAAATTTTAAGGGCACAAGTCAGAGGTGTGAAATTAAATACATATACATTGTGTGACCATCGCCGTCACCTAGCTCCTGAACGCTTCATCGTGTAGAACAGTAACTCTGTCCTCAGGGCTCACCCATGTCATAGCCTGTGTCAGAATTTCCTTTCCTTTAAGGCCAAATGTGATTCCATTGTATGAGCAGACCACATTTTGCTTCTTGTCCATCCATGGAAGGACACTTAGGGTGTGTCCACCTATTGGCTATTGAGAATAAAGTTGCTGTGAACTCTGAAGGTGCAGGCAGCTCTTCCAGACCCTGATCTCAATTCTTCTGCACATCTTTCCAGAAGGGAGATTGCTGGGTCGTATGGTAATTCTACTTTTGACTTTTTGAGGAAACACCATAATGTTGTCCATGGTGGCTACACTATTTTGCATTCTTACCAAAAGTGCACAAGGATTCTGAATTTTCTACATTCTCACTAATATTTGTTCTTCTCTCTCTCTCTTTTTTGATAGTACACATCCTAATGGGTGTGAAGTGGCCTTAATGTATTTTTAATGTGACAACTATGTCAGTTAGGCTACAAGAACCATCCAAAATCAGTGGCTTAAGCACCCACCTTTATTCAGCTCATGATTCTCTGAATTGGCAAAATGGGCTGAGCTCAGCTGGGTGGCTCTTCTGCTCTTGGCTGAACTTACCAGGGTGACCTGCAAAGTCAAGTTGCAGATCAAATTTGACCTGCAAAGTCAAATAGCAGATAAGTACCATTTCCCAAAAATCCACATAACAACATTTGAAGTTTCCCTATCAGACACAAGATTTGCATTTGGAGTCACTCTGATGGACTTACCCGTTGTATACATTTCAGAGGCTCTGGTTCACACCAACAAGACTAGACTGTGCTGGGAATCACAGAATCAAGGCATTAATGGCTCATCCATTTGCTGCTGACCGGGGTTAGCTCTAGCCTGTGGCCCTGGCTTGTTAGTGAGAGCCATTGTGCAGATGGCTTTTCCTTCACCCTGGGAGGGTTCCAAGTCAAACCCACATTGGCCAGGGGAAACTCCATAGAACTCCACAGTCTGTTTAAAACCTCAGAAAGTCAAAACTAAGTGAAGACAAATGTTTCCAAAGCTCAGAGCTTTCCCAAGAACTGGATAACTACAGGCCTAGGTTTTAAGGATGAGGGGAAAAAGCGAGAAAAGTCTGTAAGTACCGCTGGTAGCATGTTGGGGTCACCCCTGAGAAAGTTGGCTTTTATTATCAGTGAGTGTGGTCTGCATTCTGTGCCGTGCAAGTGATGTGAATGCATTTGCTTCTTATTCCTTTTAGGACTGGATTTTAAAAATTTTTAAAAAAAGATTTATTTATGCATACAGAACTGGGGTACAGGCCAGATGTGTGGGGGATGGAGGATTCACCAGAGACAGAGTGGGAAGCAGAAAAGGCAAATAGACAAAGTACACTGCTGAGGGGAGCAGTGGGTGGGACAAGAGAGGTCTCTGCCGTGCCATGTGGTCACCTCCGGGGCGGGATTGAACTCATGCGGAAGTGGCGTTAGCTTCTTAGTGCTGTGCTTTAACCCGCTGCTCCACCTGGGAGGGCCCAGGGCTGGATTTTATTGTTTCTAATTTGCAGATATGAAAATGGATGTAACAGGAGAGGAAGTGACATTTATGGAGGCAGGGTTGGATGGAAAGATGCTTCGAGTGTGTTTGTCACTTCTATGAGAACTGGGGGTGGGCTCTGGCTAGACAGTTGGGGTTGTGCTTTGCTTCTGGGCTGGCAAGAGACTGAGATTAACTGGGGATCCCTGTGATAGCCGGTTGGAGACTCAGTCCAGCTCCGAAGAGACCTGTGCCTGTGCTCGGCCTCCCACTGCCCCTGCCCAGGACAGAGCTTGAGCTGCGGGCTCTGCCCTCCTTCCTCTTCCCATCAAACCCTCCCTTTGTCGTCTGCCTCTGCCTCTTCTGAGGTCAGCACAGCCTGCAGTTCACCCCGGGGAAGAGCTCAGAGACTCTGTGGCCACCCTTCCAAGCCTGGGTGTGAGCCACATTCATCCTCACTCTCCCTCTTGCACCCTGGGCGAACTGGCTGTGGGATTCCCAGACGTTCCCACAGCTCCAGACAGCCCCAGAGTCCTGCTCACGCAGCCCTGCACCAACCAGCCCACCAGCCAGTGTGCTTCTCGGCCCCGTCATCCAGGGGAGAGGCCGCTGTGGGGCTTTCAGCACAAACCCATCACTCCTCCCCAGGCAGCCAGTCTTTCTGTCAGTTCTGCTTTTGACCTAGAATTCAACACAATTCAACAACGTTCCCAAGAATCCACTGAGTGTCAGGAGCAGGGATGAATAAACATGGTCTCGCCGCCCTGAGGAGCTCCCACGCCGATGAGTGGAGTGGGTTTTAGCTTCCTGTGCAGGGGCAGCCTTCTCTGGACTCAGTGTTTCCGTCTGGGAATCCACCCCTCACCCACCACGTGCCTGTGGCCAGGACTCCACATCTCAGTCTGTGGGGGAGGGGTGCGGACCCCAGGGGAGTGGCAGTAGCTCAAAGTGAAAGATGGAGTCTAGGTCAGGCCAGGCTGGGACCAGTGGACAATGCATCTGGCTTGAGCCGTGGGTACAGCAGCCCCAGGCTCTCTGGAATGTTCTAATCAGATAGTGTACTCTGGCGCTCTGGCCTCTGTCCACTCCAGGCATATTGGGGCAGAGAGCTAAAACATCAGGGCTTCAGCTCCCAGAATAGGAGTCAAGCAAGAAGGAAACGGAAGCAGAGGAGTGGACGCCCAGCTGAGACAGGGTGGACACATACATGTTGGGAGACCCCTGTAGATTCACCCAGCTTTAGAAAGACTCCAGGGACACAGAACTGCAAGCTGGCCACAGCTGCTTCAGTGAGTTTGATCCCCAGCCACGGAAGTGACCCACATGGCGTGGCAGACCTCTCCTGACCCGCCCGCTGCTCCCCTCAGCAGTGTACTTTGTGGATCGGCCTGTTCTGCTCCCCACTCTGTCTCTGGTGAATCCTCTCACCGCCCCTGCACCTCTGGCTTGTACCCCAGTTCTGTATGCATAAATAAATCAATCTTTAAAAAATAAAAGACTCCAGGGAGCTTGGGCAGATGCTTCTACCCCCACGCTGCCCAGCCCTGGTCCAAGCACACTGGACAGTGTGGTCTCCCTTGTTGAGTGCCTGGGTCTCCGCCAGGTTGTCTTGCCAGCAAATAACACTGGCCACTGCAGCCCAGCCACCAGCAACTGCCCTCTCCAAGAGCAGCGGTCACGTCATTCCTGAAAGGGACACCCATCAATTTCTCAGACTGTCACAGCTTCCTGCCATATGCCTTTCCATGGAAATTTCCAGAATCTACTAAATAGATACCATAAAGAGGCAGAAAAAGGAGTGTGTGTGTCAGCCTCTCTGCACACACACACACACACACACACACTCACAGTCAGATCTACTTCATCAGAATCAGTTTGCAAACTTCATTTCTTTAGGATGAAGAGAAAAGAAAATTATTATTAACATATCAATAGCACCTCCGTGCTGGGAACAAGATTACTCTCAGGCACACAGGACGGCGCAGGCTCTGTGCTTTCAATGTACTGTCTCCCCACCGCACCCTCCCCTCCCCACCCCCACTCCCTTTTTATTTTTATTATTTTTTTTTATTCCTTCCTCCAAGCTTGTTTCTCTTGAAATTTCCACCTTGTGGTTGTGTACTGCTGACTTCACATTTGCTGTGGTGTGAACTCCACATCTGTGAATGGATGACAGGAAAGATTAATAGCCCTGTTCCCTTCTCCTTGACTGTGGGCCCAGCTAATGAATAAATAAATAAATAAATAAACAGAGCTCCAATCCCCTAAATAGAGACCCAGAGCCGGGGAGAAAACAGCATTTTGCTGAATCCATTCTTTAAGGAAAAACCCAACCTCTAATGATCTCTGATTTACATAGTCGGCAGTTTTCTGCTAAACATTTTACAAAGACACAAAAGTTTGGGGTGGAGGGATGGCCCCCCACGCTCTTGGCAGACGGAGGCAGGGGCCGGAGGGGCCCACGAGCCAACCAGGGGTTGGACTGAAGCTTCGGCTGCTGATGCGAACACGCAGATGTCCCACCCAGACCGTCTCCGAGCTGGGCCCCTTCCACTAAGCGATGGAGAAGCGGGAGGCCAAGCAAGGTGTCCAGCAAGCGGCTTCCAGAGGGGCGAGGCGGAAGGGTGAGGCTCCGCCAGCCGGCCCAGAAAGCCCAGCATAGAAGGAGACGAGACAACACTCTGCCTCCTGCCTCCTTCTTCACATTCCTGCGTGAGAGCAGCTCAGATGGGCGAGGGGAAGGTTTCTGGAGCTTGGGCACTTGCAGGATACCCAGGCAGCTGGCTCCAAGGCAGACCTGATTCTGTGGGGTGTGTGTCATTGCTTCCACTAAGCTCATGCAGACGTCCCTTCCTCTGGGGCTCCTGTTTGGGGCTGCAGGGCAGACTCACCTCTTGCTAACATCTCTACAACTTGGTCTAACCTGTTCTCCAGCCTCAGCTGACTCTGTGGGTTAATCATTCCCAGGCATCTCAGCCCACTCTGCAGCCACCATGCTCTGGATCACGCCTGGGGAGTGCGGCCTTCATGGGCACCATTTTGAAGTCCTGTTGCCTCTTGGTGGGCAAGTGGGTCTTTGAAGAGGAAGGAAGAGGCTGCAGTAGGTGTCCGGGCCGAGGGCAGGCAGCCTGGGCAGTGAGGGCTCCGGTGGGTTGACCAGCGGCTGGATCAAGGCCGTGCGGAGGGCCGGTGTTTTGGGCTTCTCTGTGCTGCGGGATGCAGGGGCTCCAGGCAGCCATGGTTCGACGCACCTCCCTGGCACCGGGCAGCTCCCTCGGGCTGCTGATGAGCGGTGGTGAGACTTGTGCCACAGAGACAGGCACAGGAAGTCCCCTCTGCGATTTTTTGGTCCTTTGATCTAATGGAGCCAACCTTCAGGGAGCCAATGGGCTTTGCTCACGGATGTGAAAGGGAGCAGACCAGGCCCACCTTTTGCTTTTTCTCACCACTCAGCCAGGATTTCCTTTGCAGGCTTGATTCATAGCTACCAGCTGGCCCCTGAGGACCCCGTGATTTTCCCCAATGACCTTACCTGACCCCCTGGATCATCCTTAGTGACCCCTGGCTGGCCAGGGTGGTTTTTTTTACTTGCCCCCTCTGCTCTGGGTCCCCTACCCAGTCAGCTCTGCCTCACCATCTCATTTATTCTCAGGAACTCCATCTGCTCACCTGTACAACAGGGCATGGCACCTCTCTCCCGGGGTGGGGGTCAGGGTCAGGAGACAGCGGTCTAAGTGCTCAAACCAGAGTCACAGCCCGTGGTCCATAAGCACTGTGCTGGGCAGCAGCCATGTCTTTCCAAGCCCACCTTCCCCTCCTCCCCCTGAGGCTCCGCGGTGTCCTAGCTGATCAACTAACTGGACACTTTTTACCCAGAGTGTCTCATGAAATAAACACCATGACAAGAGAGAATTTGCAAACAAAAAACTATGTAAACAAACGAATTGGGGGAAATTGCATAACATTCCTGAATGCACCAGTTTAACCTTGCTTGACCTGCCTTGACCATGGAATATTCTTTATCATAACACTTACTAATAATTGGGGTGAGAATAGCTGACGTACTCCTTCTGGCGTCACTCAGAGGCATGGCTAGTAGCATCCTGGGCAGGTCTGGTACCTAGGGAGGCTGTGTTTTGTGGGTGCAGACTTTCCCCCATCCCTGTCATAAAATAGAGTCATTTCTCCCCCATCTCTGTTCCCGTTCCCTGAGCTTCTAACTCTACGATTCTGTTTTTAGCATCTGGCAGCTGAGCACGTTGGCTGCACCCTTGCAGGGAAAGGTGAGGATTTAATCACGTAGCCACCAGAGAAGCCCAGTCTGTACCCCTCCCCCCACCCCTTGCTCTGTCCCACTGCAGGGGTGAATACAGGGAGGGGTACACCCAACACAGGCAGTGCCCTGAGTCTGATGTTGTTTGTGACCTGCCCATGTGCTCTTGGAATTCTTCATTCTAGGAGTGGCTAACTGGTATTGGTGACATTGTTTCTGCCATTTCTGGGGAAGGCAGGAAATGGGGACAATTAATGTCCCTGAAGGAGCCCCCTGTTCGTGCTTGGTAGGGGGGTATTAGTCTTCAGCAGCTGCTATAACAACTAACTATACATCTTATGACAAACCACAGGAACTATTCTCTCACTGTTCTGGAAGCCAGAAGTCCCAAATCAGTATCTCTGGGCTGAAATCAAGGTGTTGGAAGCATCATGCTTCTTGGTACCTCCACAGCACCTTGCCTCTTGCAGCTCTGTTGGCTGGCGGCATTCCTTGGCTTGTGGCCACTTGGCTTCTGGAGGTTTTGCCTCCAGAGAGCCTTTTCTTGTGTTTTGTCAAATTTCCCTTTGCCTCCCTGTTATGAAAACATATGCGATTATATTTAAGTTCCACCGGGTAATACAGGATAATCTCCTTGTCTCAAAATCCTTTATCTGCAAGTTCTTCTTTGCCACCTAAGAGGACATAGGCAGGTCTCAGGATTAGGCTTGATATATTTGGGAGTTATTATCCAGCCTGCCAGGCAGGAATTGGAGGATACAAATCCCAGTTTCTTATCTCTGAGTAAGATAATGCTGAGGTCTGTTTTACATTGTTTCCTTGGGTTTCCAGAGCAGTCAGACAGATTGCGCCTTCCCAGAAACCAGATCTACTGGCACGTTTATCTTGGATTTCTTGGTCTCCAGAAAGGTGAGAAATAAATGTCTATTTTCTTACACCCGATCTATGATTTTTTAAAAAGATTTATTTATTTATGCATACAGAGCTGGGGTACAGGCCAAAGGTGCAGGAGTGGTGAGAAGATTCACCAGAGAAGAGTGGGGTGGGGAGCAGAACAGGCAGATTGATGAAGTACACTGCTGAGGGGAGCAGCGGGTGGTCAGGAGAGGTCTGCCACACCATGTGGTCACCTCCGGGGCAGGCGGGGCTCAAACTCATGCTGAAGTGGCTTTAGCTTCTTAGTTCTGTGCTGTAACCCGCTGCGCCACCAGGGAGGGCCCAATCTATGATATTTTTTTTTTTATGGAAGCCCAAGTTTACTGATACAAAGTCAAAGATGCTACATGCAAAATTCTGATACACTCTTTGAATTTATAGTTATTATTAGTTAAATTACATATGAAAAAAAAAAGGTGTAAGTAAGAAAATCACAATTCACTCACAATTGCCCCACCAGAAAGGGATATTCTTGGTTTTCAATGTGCATCCTACCAGTTTGTGCGTACATACCTACTTGTTTTATCAGAAAGGGACTCTTAGGTACACACTGGCCTGTTGATGTTTTCTTTATTAATTAATATGTAATGGACATCTCTCTACAGCCTCTATGCCGCAGAGTTTGATATACATGTATATATATTTATATTATTTCTAATTTTTCTCTCTATAGAACTTAATCCTGGGGTATACCCATGGCAACTTCCCTGCACAAAATTCTCATTGGTAGAATCAGCATACCAGAAGCTTCAAAAATACTCAACAATTTTGATAGGTATTGCTAAATTGTCTTATGGAAATAGAACAATTTCTATTTCCCCAGGAAGACTTGAAATTTTTCATTTCCCCACATCTTCCCCATTTCTAGGAACTATTTTATTTTAATGTTTGGCAAAAGCAGAAAACTGAGCACTTATTTAGAAAATATTTTATTATGAACTATTACATCTAGATTCAAAAAGATAGGAGAGTAATAAAATGACTGAGATCACATACCTAGTACCTGGTCAGCTTTACCATTGTTAACATTTCCCATTTTTCTTTAGATTCATTTCAGCAATAAAACATTTGAAAGCTCCTGAATTTTCCCAGATGCCAGTTCCCCTTCTTTTCTTCCCAGAGCAAAGGCTGGCATGAAGTTAGTATTTGTCACGCATGTGTTTTTAATCCTTTCACTGAACCCATATGGCTGTTTTCACTCACACTTCTGCGATAACTAATGGCATTGAGCACATTTTCAGAGGCTGATTAGCCACTTCTATGCTCTCTTTTATGCATTGACTGTTCAGATCTTTTGTCTATTTTTGTTTCTGTTGTATTTGTTTTTTTTTTTAAATAAAGATTTATTTATTTATGCATACAAGAACTGGGATACAGGTCAGAGGTGCAGGGGTAAGAGGATTTTACCAGAGCAGAGCAGGCAGATTGCTTGAGGAGAGTGGTGGGAGAGACAGGAGAGGTCAGCTGTGCCATGAGGGTCAGTTCCCTGGCTGGGGATCGAACTCATGCTGCAGTAGCTGTGGATAGCTTCATAGTGCTGTGCTTTAACTAACTCCTTGTGCCACCAGGGAGGCCCCTCTTTCCATTGTATTTGTTCCTGAGGATGCTCAATACTGTGCTGACCTCTGTACTGGTAGCCTCTCTTCTCTTCAGAACTTCTTATAATGTAGATCTGGCCATGACAGGTCACTCAGGAAAGTCCTTTTAGAACTCCCTACTTTCTTCTGGTTGGAGCTCTTACCACTTAGTGAGGTGTCCGTTGACCATGTTGATCTGTTCTGGTCTGCCCTCTGACTTTCCATGTCCACCTTTCTACCCTCCTATGGGTTCTTATCTCATAGGTCCTTCACACAAAACACCACCCTCAAACCTGATGTATGTTTATGAAAGTATGTTTGTGAACATCCCATTTCCCATTCTTGAGATTTATAGCTGTATCGTCTGAAGAACTTTCATTCATCTACCAATCCTCTTTCATTCATTCTTTGCTCCTTTTCATCCATTAACCATATGGATGGTCCATGTGGTCCATATGGATGGAGAAAATTTGGGTAACCCTAAATGTCAATTGGTCATTTTTTGTTCTTTGAGTTCTAGATGAGATTAATTAGAACTTCCTTCTAAAGTTTATTCAAAACAATCCCAAGTTCTCTCTCTGTCCTTGAGATTCATGTGGGACCACAAAAACCTTGATTAGGCAAAGAAATACTGACAAAAAAGAGGAAACATGTGCCATTACACATCCATGCCAAACTATACTACAAAGCTATAATATTCAAAACAGCATTGTGCTGGAACAAAACTAAACAGAACAATGAAATAAACAGGAGAGCCCAGAAATAAACTCACATATATGGATAGTTAATCTATAAGAAAGGAGCCAAGAATATATATTGGAGAAAGCTAAGTCTCTTCAATAAATGGTATTGGGAAAATTGACAGCAACTTGCAAGAGAACAAAACTAGATCACTGTCTCACGCCAAACACAAAAAATCAACTCAAACGGATAAAAGACTTGGATTTAAAGCCTAGAAATATAAAATACATAGAAGGAAACATTGTCAAAACTGTCCATGGCATAGGTTTCTGAGATGCCTGTGAATTTATTGCCAACAACAAGGAAAACAAAAAAGATTATAAACAGTTGGTACTACATCAAACTCAAAAATTCTGCACAGTGAAAGAAACTATCACTGAATAAAGACACCCTTCTGAATGTGAGAAAAAATTTACAAACCGTACATCTGACAAGGATCGATATCCAAGGTCTACAAAAAACTCATATGACTCAACAAAAAAGAAAACAGATAACACAGTCAAAAAATGTGCAGAAGAGCTAAACAGGCACTTTTCCAAAGAAGACATATAAGTGGCCAACAGGCACGTGAAACATGCTCTTCATCACTTATCATCAAGGAAATGCAAATCAAAACCACAAGGAGATACCACCTACACCTGTGAGAATGGCCCATATTGAAAAGACCAGGGTGTGGAGAAAAAGGAAACTTCTTACAATGTAGACCGGTCTAGCCCCCACAGAAAACAGTATGATTGTTCCTTAAAATACTAAAAATGGATCTACCACATGACCTAGCAATCACATTCTTAGGTATTTACCTGAAAAATGCAAAAACACTAATTTGAAGGGGTATCTGCCCTACCATGTTCACTGCAGCAGGTTGTGCTAACAACCTTAAATGCCCCCAAAAGATGAGTGGATCAGGAAGATGTGGAATATATAGCAACGGAATATTACTCAGCCATCAAGAAGATAAATGGTTGCAGTTTGTGGCAACATCGACAGAACTGGAGAGGATTGTACAAAGTGGAGTAAATCAGAAGGCAAAAGACAACGACTGGATGCTACCACTATATGTGGAACATAGAGAAACAAAACAAAGGATCAGACCAAAGCCCAGAACAAAGCCCCGAAATACAACTGTCGAACTGAGATTACCAGAGGGGGAGAGGGAGGAGAGAGAACAAAATAAGGAGGGAACACGTCGGACTCTGGTGGAGGACTAACGGTGCTCTGGTGGTGGGTGTGGTGTGGGGGCAACAGGAGGGAGATCCTGTTCCTCTAAAACACAAACAATGCTCTAAACCAATGTTCACTCAATAAAAAAAGAGGAAAACAATAAGCAAAATAAACACTCTGTTCCTTGTCACACGAGAGGAGTCCAGTTACTCTCCTTAGTTGGCTCCCTGCCGTGCCTGTGGGTCCTCACTGTCTGTCTCCAGCGAGGTGTCTGCCTCTCTCTCAGAGGTGCCTGCTGTTACACTTCCACGCTTGCCTGTCACCACCGAGGCACGGGGGACCTCAGGCAGACAGCGAGGATGAAAAGAACTGTTGTTGCCAGGATGGTGATAGGATAAAATGAGATATTTTCCCTCTTCTTAGATGTTGCTGTTGATATTTCCACTTCTGTCTCTATTGGCTAAGTTGACCACACTGGCCACTGTGTAGACCCACCTCCCTGTGTGTCAGGCACTTCTCTGGCTCCTGCGGTCTGGTCCCTCGACCACTGGTCATCAAGAGGGAGATCAGATGGTGTTATATACCTGCAGACTTTGGAATCTGGTGTTCGCCTAAGCTCAGGGGCCGAGGACATGGTCTTCGAGTGCAGGCTGGCTGGCCCTGTGTACCCCCTCTCTCCTCTGCCCTCCTCCTCATCCCCTCCCCTCCTATCTCTCTTTGTCTCCCCTTCTCTCCCAGCCCCCAGCACCAAAAGCTACAGGCTTGGGGGCAAACATCTCCTTTGCTTCCAGGTCTTTCAATAGGAGTTGGGCTTTGGGGGGTGGGAGATGGGGATGTTGAGCTGTCACTTTGAATTGCAAAGTCTCTATCCATAATGCATAAAGGGGTCTCTGTGAGTAGCCACAGCTCCTGTCGTCCTGCGGCTGAGGGAAATTAGACAGCTTCAGAACCCCTTATGAAAATGCAATGTATTACCGCTGCTTTTTGACTAGTGAATTATGCATTCAAAGTGACAAATTTCAAGATGCCGCCTTTATTAGGAACCCAGAGCCGGGTGGGGTGGACAGGGCTGCCTTCTGAGCTTGTGATGGAATGTTTAATAACTTTTTCTGACTGTGTTTCCCGGAGGTGGTGTTTATAAGGTGCATTCCCCCCACCCCTTTCATTTTATCAAAACATTGATGCAGGAGATTATTGCTCTATTTATGCATGTGGAATCTCTTCCTGAGTCAAAGGGCAGCAGCATTTGAAACGACAAAGGCAATGAGAGAAATCATTTTTTTTAACCAATCTGTCTCATATACTTGCAACCTTGAACTTCTGGGGTTTTTGAAGACCCACCCACTTGAGGAGTCAGCCTCTTCCTGAACTTCAACCCTGCAGGCGACGGTGCTCAGGATACAGGCGGCATCTTCCCCAGAGCGGTAGTTGAGGAGCCTCATGGAAAACCACACACTTCACTCTTTCTTCAGGATTCCTTCCAATTCTGGCTGTTGTGCCAGGTAGTGGTAGGGGCTGCCTGTTTGTGCTGAGTCTGACCAGTCTTCTAAAGATAGCCCAAGATGCCACACAGATAACCAACAAACACTGTGCACCAATGAAAAATGGGTGTTGTACTAGAAAAAAGTGGGGAGAAAGACAAACTGATCATTTTGCTGTTTCAGGTAAGGTTTATCACAACCTGTGCTCCTGCGTGGGGTGCTGTGCCCAAAGATCCCAGGTTTATGCTTTCCTGCTTTTTCCAAGACATTGCCTGCGTGGCTAACCATCCAAGGGACAGTTCTAGCAAGCACAGCAGATATCACTTCCCAGCTTTGAAGGCTTCAGTTTCTCTCCTTTGCTTGGGGGAGGTGGGGAAGCTAAGTGCCTAAGCCTGCTTGACGATCTGACCCACTGTCCTTGCCAGTCCTCTGCTCACACACCTGCCTCTCCTACCAAGTCCTGGTCAGACAACACAACTGAAACTTTCATGCTAAGAGGCTTTGGGGTTGGGAGTATGCTGGGTGCTGGCTCTTTATCACTTTGAACAAGCTGCTCGCTCTGCCTGGATTGCCTTCTGCTTATCTGTGCAGCAAATTTCCCTTTTAGGAGCCAACTTAGGCTCTGCCTCCTACAGGAAGTCTCCCTTGATTTCCTGTGTGGGATTAAGTTCCTTCCATGCCCATGTACTCACCTTATTTGAACATACCTGTGATAGCAAAAAATGCAATAGATTTTGGTGGTCTTTGATTCTCCCCACTGGTTTCTAATACAACACTCTGATTTTAGTTGGTGAAAGAGCAGTGTTTTTGGTTGTTTGTGGGGCATCTTGGGTGACCTAATTTAGAATCTTGGTCAAATTCATTCATGTATTCAACATGAAAGTATTGAGCGACTCTTATATGCCAGCACTGCTAGAGAGCAATTTCTTCACCCCTCCTGCACTTCAGTTTTCTCATCTGTAAATGGGGATGAGGTTAACTCCTAAATTATGGGAAGTTGGTGAGAATTAAATGGGGATGATACCTGTCCAGTGTGGCAGCCCCTAACCCTGGGAGCACAGAGGTGGCACACTGAGCAGATTAATAAACAGTAGCTGCAGCAACAAAATAGTGTAATGAGGTTGTATGATGTGTTAGCATTATGTAATATCTTTGTTATAATAGAAATATTCTTCTTCTTCACATTGCTTGCTCTCCTTGAACTGACTGGATCTCCATCCTTCCCTGGCTGCTTTGCCCTGCACTCGGCAGATGGGATGTGGATCATTTTAATTAGGTTTTATTGGGCTGTTATATGGGCCATAATTGCAGCCATTATTCATTTTCATAGGGCTGCTCACATAGTCTGGATTTAGACGTGATGCGATCTTGATGAGACAGGTCCCATATCAAAAGGATCCCTGTCTGCGGGCCAAAGCAGCAGCAGCAGCAGCAGCAGCAGCAGCAGGGAGAGTGTCCTTCTGAGCTCCCAGTGCAGGTTCTGGAGAGGCACATGCCAGGAGTGATTCTCAGAGAAAGGAGCGATTGTGGTTCACAGTGGCCCCCTCTGTGTGGATGCTGGGGCCACCCCCATGGGGCTGTGTTCCCTACTTAGTTTTGTGTTCTGGGCTCACCCAGACCCACAGAGCCCCAGACGTGACCAGGGTGGAGAAGGTGCTGGGAAAATACTTGCAGGATGTGTATGGAGTGAACATGGTCAAGTGTTCAGGGAGCCCAGAGCGGGGAGAGGCTGAGCAGAGCTCGTGATCATGAGCTGGGGGACTGTTCCGGGCCCAGGGCGCAGGGGTGTGTGTGGGAGGCGCTGGCATTGGGAGATCAGAGCAGGTCCAGGGCTTGGTCTTTCCTACTGGATCAGCATGTTCTGAGGCTTAGGGTGGTGATGATCATTTAGCCAGCAGTCACTGGCCTTCCGCAGAGGGCTGAGGTCCTAGTTCCCCATCCAGCGATGCTGGTCTTGGCTGGAGACAAGGACATGTTAGCAGACTTGGTATAAGCAGAAGGTGTAAACATGCTTGTGGGACTGGTGCATCAAGTTCCACCTGGCTGCTGGCCCTTCATGGTGAAGGGTGTGTCCACCTCACTCCCAGAAAGAGCACACCTGGGCAGACTGGTCCCTAATTTGCAGCCAGAAGCCCCCCTCAGTCGACTTCCGGCTCCACTTCTGTCTGTGCTGAGCTGCCTCTGAGCCTGGCCTAGACGTGTGGACCCATTCGGCCTTGAGCCTGGGTGCAGAGCGATGCTGCAGCCTTTGAGTGTGTGTGTGGGGTGTTTGTTACTCAGCATTAGCGTGGCAACGGCTGATGGGTGCAGAGCCACAGGGCAGCAGCGATGTGCTTCAGGTAGGGGTGTTTGCAGAGTTATATTTGTGAGAGCTCAATTGTTAAAAATAAATCAGGGTCCTCTAGACCAGGTGTTCTCTGCCTGGAGGTGATTTTGCCCCCACCCTTCTCCCCTGAGAGGTCTTTGGCAAATTTTGGAGAGGTTGGTTGTCATCTCTGGGGGTGAGGATGGCATTTAGTGGGTAGAGACCAAAGATGCTACTAAGGATCTTACAAGGGATCGGGACAGCTGCACCTCCCTGCCCCCATGACAAGGAATTTTCTAGCTCAAAATGTCAGTCACATCACGCTGAGGCTGAGAAACTGTGCTTGAAACCCCTGTAGAAGTCTTATGCTCAGTATGGGTGCCTC
Organism: Condylura cristata; assembly: GCF_000260355.1. Classification (NCBI taxonomy): domain Eukaryota; kingdom Metazoa; phylum Chordata; class Mammalia; order Eulipotyphla; family Talpidae; genus Condylura; species Condylura cristata. The sequence goes on from NW_004567123.1 coordinate 24,116,306, forward strand.
CCTCCCTCCCTCCCCTCCCTCCCTCTCTGCCTATCTCCCTCCTTTCCTTCCCCTTCCCTCACCCTCCCTCCCTGCCTCTGTCCCTCCCTCCTCCATCCCTCCCTCCCTTCCTATTCCCTCTCTTCTCCCTCCTTCCCCCCTCCCTCCCTCCTTTCCCTCCCTCTCTTCCCACCCTTCTCCCTCCCTTCTTTCTCCTCCCACTTTTCCTCATGCTAAACAAGATAGATGGATGGCCAGCCCCCAGGGAGTCTATATTGATGGGGCAACTCAGACACAGAGGTGTGAACCAGTGAAATAATCATGATAAATGTTATGCAGGCGGCTGTAACAGAGAACAGAGAGACCACCATTAGACAGGGGTGATCAGGGAGCCCCTCTGAGTGGCTGACATTTAAGTGACGGCCTAAAGGAGAAGAAGAGCCAGCCGTGGGAGAGCTGACAGCAGAATTCAGCTTTGGGAACAGCAGAGGTGGGAAGCAGCTTGTTCTGGAAACCAGAGCTGGGCCCTTCAGCTGCAGGAGAGGTGCAGGCTCCCCCCGGCCCC
>NW_004567123.1:24116949-24199974 GCF_000260355.1 Condylura cristata
CAGCCCACCGGCTTCAGGATGAAATTTACTGTGATTTGCAAGTTGCAAATCCACACAGTGGACTTCTGGAAATTCCTGTGGACCCAGAGTCCAGGGACTCCTGAGGTCCCAGTGTAAGGTGGGGCATTGCCTCAGTGCCAAATTCAATCCGTTTCTCACACGTACTGGCTGGGCACTGCAGTCATGGGCTTGGGATGTTTGCATCTGGGTGCCTACAGGCTCAGCACTGTCCAGGTGGGTGTGGCTTTATCTTTGTGACTTGCGGGGACAGGGCGCTGGACTGCGGGGCTGGACCGAGGGGGTCACACCAGGGGGCACACGAGCGTCCTCACCACCAGCGGCCCTTCCAGAGCAGCCTCCGTGGGTGAGCCGCAACATGGTGCGGTGCTTCTGCTCTCGGGAGAACATCCAAACTCTTCATCCCCCTGGTGACCCGTCCACGCCAGTCCTCCTGCCTCACCCCATCCTCGGGCTCTGAGGTTGCTCTTAACTTTCCTGCGGCTCCTCGGCCTGGGGCTTCTTCTTGGGGCGTCGGCACAGTGGGCCCCTCCCACCTTCAGGTCTCACTGGAAACTCCCCAGAGAACCCTCCTCTGACTACCCTTCCCTGGATAAGTCTACCCTCCCCCATGAGCCTCCACTCCTCCATCCTGCTCATGTCCCAGAGTCCTGGGCACATGTGGAAGTCACCCTGAAGCTCATGTGTTTACAGTCCTTGTTTATCTCAGTGGCCAGGGTGGTGCCTGCACAGACAAGGTGCCCAGTAAGTGCCCACTGACGGGGTGGGTGAATGGGTGAGAGGCAGGGAGTGATGGGCCAACCCACTGCAAGCCAGAACCACTCCCACGAGAACAGGAGGAAGGCCGCGCTGGGTCACAAGGTGTGTCACGGCCCCCGGACAGTGTTTGGGGCTGAATTGTAGCCCCTCAATTCCTATGTTGAAGTGCTAACACCCCAGTATCTTGGACCATGACCTGATATGGAACTAGAATCTTCCATTAGATAGAGGTCAAGATAGCATGAAGTCAAGTCACGGGGTGGGGGCACGCACATCCAATATGGTTGGGTCCTTATGACCGGAAGCTTGGAGACAGGGGGGTGCGGGTCAGGTGGCTCCTGCCCAAGGAAGCCAAGGGGCATCACCGAAGGCTGGCAGACCCCAGCAGCTCGGGAGGCCTGGGAAGAGTCCCCCACAGCCCTCAGGAAGAACACCTTAATCTTGGACTTCTGGCTCCAGACTGTGAGACAACATTTCTGTGGTCGAAGTCACCCAGTTTGGGAGGTTTGGCTACGCAGCCACAGAAAACTAACCCAGACAGGTGGGAGGCCCTGGGCGTGCTGCGGAAGTAGGCATCAGGTCGGGCCCTGCTTGGTGGGGAGCAGGCCCTGGGCTGGGTGGGGAGGGCGGTGAGGCCGCGTGTGGTCCTGCGCCGGGCTGCGATGGAGGCTGTAGGCGCGTGCTGGCCTGGGCTCCTCCCCTCGGCCGGCCTGGGCTCCTCCCCTCGGCCCTCGTGGTGTGCACAGCACACGAGCGCATGCGATGGGTATGCGGGTGTGGCCAGGAAGCAGGGAGACAGAGCCAGAGGCATAATTAGGACGTGGGGAAAGAAACGCGTGGCACTGGCAGCTCTCCTGGAAGAGAAAAGGAAAACAACTGGCTGGCTGTGACTTCCTCAGCTGAGTCCCCAGCCCTAATTACCACCCAAACCGAGCCTCTGGGCAGCGTTGGCCTGGCCCATCTGCAGCCTCCGAGATGCCCAGAATCCATGCCAGGTGTTGGTGTGCAGGTCCTCGCGGCGGTGAGTGGCGAGAGGACTTTAATTAAAGAGCTAATTACTCTGACTCCACCGGAACGCCGCTCTTCCCGGTGGGTCCGGGGCTGGACTCCCTTGTCACTGGGCTTTCTGAGCTGTGCTTGAGTGTGTATGGGTGGGTACGTGCACGCCCAGGAGGGGTGTGTGTGCCCACGGACTTGCACACGTGTTGTGTTCATGTGTGCATAGACGTGTGCGTGTGCACACACACATGAAGAATGATCACACAGGTCCTGCATTTTCGGTGTATCTGTGTGCACACAGGCATGTGTCGTGTGGTCATGTGTTTACACGTGGTGATGGGTAAGTACACGTGTGTGCAAGTCAAGTAAGTCTTTTTGTTTTGCCTCCTCCTAGAGCTTTGGTGACTGAGTCTTCTGGTGACTGTGCACGTCCATGGCATCTGTGACCGTGTAAATACGAACAGGGCTCAGTCAGGTAGCACCTGCTTTTGAATTGGGTGGTCTGAGCCTTTGCCAAAGGGAGGAGAGGTAAAATGTGGGTGACCCCTGTTGAGTTGTGCTGGACTGAGGCAGGGAGGCTGTCCCAACCCAAGGGACAGGGCGGAAGTTTGGGCTCAGGTTGAGGCCGGAGCTGATTCCACGGGACAGAGGGATCCCTCCTGGGATAGGTGCTGTCTCCCCGCCCTGACCTCTGGTCTCCTTGGCCCTACAGAGCTGCAGCTGGGCTGGAGGAGGGTAAGGGAAATCCCAGGGGGCATTCATGATGGGATCTCAGGGAATGATCTTGTGAAGACCTTTGGGGGGGCGTGGGGAAGCAAATTGAAAAGGTCTCTTTTGAGCATAGAATGGAATTCCTAAGTTTTAAGCTCCAGCAGAGCTCAGGGCCTCGGCTGGCGGAAGGGGAATCTGCTTTGTGCAGAGATGGTATGGTCAGTGTGAACCCTTATGTGAGTATGAGGGGCTCTGAGGAGGCTCAGGAGTGGATGGAAAGAGATTGGGTGGGTGCAGTGTGGCCCCAAGGGGAAGGACTGGTGAGCCCAAGGAGGGGACACAGAGTGCTATGACCGGCACGGGGCTGAGTGGGCAGGGACCAGCCCGTTGCATGGTGGGCTGGGAGGCGGGAAGCGACACAGAGACATTGGTGAGCTCAACCTTGTGTTCTCTTTCTCCTTCCACTCCCACTGCCCAGGTGTTTGAAGGACCCTTGCAGCACCCCCTAGGCGCAAGGGCTCAGGGCCAGATGAGACACTTCCCAGAAACCCCTGGTGAAGTATTTCGACGAAACTTGTTGAATAATTTTTTTGTTGATGGCAGCTGGTGTGAGAGGGTTGTGGACAGCACACGGCTCCAGACGCAGGTGTGTGCGCCTGCCTGTTCGCCTGAGCCCCCTCAACGCCATGGGGCAGGTGGTCTGCCAGAGGGACCTTAATTAAAATAACTTAAGTTATCCTAACCTGCTGGAGAAATGTTTCTGGCCAGGTGAAGTAGCTCTTAAAACACTGGTCTGTGCTTCCTGTATTTTAGGGGATACCTCCAAGAAATCAAGTGGGAAACTCAGGGCATTGATTGATCAGGACAACATCTCCTGCCCCTTAGCCCCTGGTCCCCCTCGGGCCCCATAGAATGCAGGGGTGGCCCCAGTAGCAGGAGGGGCGCAGGGTAGCACCAGGTTGGCCCTTTCCAGATAGATTTGACTCATGAGCAAAGCCTGACTCAGAAGGTTCTGAACATCCTTGCTTTCTGTGTGGCATCTATTCACAAGCTGCTGTAGGGAGTCCCCGTCTCTCTGTGAGGGGCAGTAGATGCGTGTTGGAGCAGGGAGATCTGCTGTAGTAGTTTAAGCACTGCTAACTGCTGGAACAGGCGAACCCTGACATCTCGGGGGTTCATCACAATCAGTTTATTTCTGGCTCACAGTCCACTTGGTGACAGGGTTGGGGAGGTCTGCTCCACTAAGACATTCAGGGATCCAGGCTGACGGCCACTCAATGCCTTCAGTACCTTCCAAGATGTTGCAGACTTCATCAGCCGGAGCTGGAAGAACAGTGCAGGAAGGCTTGTGGTGGGTAGCACACACGACTCCTCCCATTCCAGCCGCCAGGGCTCAGTCACAGGGCTACAGGTAACCCCCAGGGAGACAGGGACATGCTGGCCAGCTGTTGCTCGGGAAGAAGAGATATGTGTTGGGGAAGTCTCACGTGGTTTTGAATCTGGACACTGCCACACACTTTTTGTGGGCCCCAAACTCTGAACCTGTCTCCTCATTAAAGGTGAAATGGGCAGTGGTCTCCCTGTGGACCCTGGGGGAGCCTCTCTGGAATCCTGTCAGCACTCCCACAGAGCCACGGTCCACTTCCGAGGTGAACTCGCCTCTCTGTGGCCGGTAGACATCCTTAGTGAGGACCCCTCCCCTGGAGCCAAAGCTCCACCGCCACAGGGCCCGTGGGGCTTCTCCCGGCGTGACAACCACTCAATTCACCTGGGGCTGGGCACTTAGTGGGCCTTGGGCACTTAGTAGGTTGCAGAAGAAATATGGGGGTGGGATGGATATGCAGATGCATGCATGAGAATGCACACTTAGACTTACCTCTATACACATTCTTCCTCTATAAATATTTCTACCTCCAGCACAGTGTGGAAGGGGCAGGAAGAGGGGAGACGAGAAGGTGAGGAAGAGGAAGGAGAGGAGGAGGAGATGGAGGAGGAGGCAGCGGTAGCAGGTAGCAGCCGGCTACCTTCGCCACCCCACCAGGCTGAACTATAAATAGCTCTGGTTGGAATCCGACTGCAGATTCCTCCCGCAAAGTCAGCATCCCCAGGACCTCTCATCCTAGACGGGGACCAGGCTGCCTCCTCATTAATCACGGCTCTTTAATTAACAGCTCTGAGCCTGGAACAAAAGGTGCTTACCAGGAGAACGCCAGCGGGCCCTGAACTCTGGCCGCCTGTTTGGATTCGAGGACCCGGTGCCTTGGGGAGCCGGCCTGGCATGGCTGGGTGCCGAGCCCGGCAGGGGTTGGGTTTGGAGGGCGAGCAGCTGGCAGGCTGGCCGCTGGGCTCTGCCTGACCACGGGCAGCATGACACAGAGCTGACTTGCCTCCCAGCAAGGTTGGCAGCTCTGTCTTCCCAGGGCCCCCGAAGGAAAGGAGGGGAGGTGGCCGCAGCAGGACACCTGGGACAGCAGGCTCAAAACTTGGCCTCACGCTGGACTCACTGGAGGAGCCTTAAAAGCATCTGAGCCGACGGGGGTCCACAGGGCCTGATGCCATTGGTCTGGGATGGGGTCAGACAGGGAGAATCAGAGGCTTTGAGGGCTGGCACGGTCTGAGAACCCATCTCAGGGATGGTACTTGGGGAAGGCCTCTGGTTTGCACCAGAAACCTGGTGGAGGACTGGACGTCCCAGTGTCTTCTCCAGGTTGGGTGCGCACAGAGAATGGGCCCTGCAGGTTTGCGGTCACTGCATGCCTCCTGAGGGTGTTTAGGGCAGAAAGGCAGGGAGTCAGGTGGGCTGGGGGAGTGGGACACGCGGCACTGTCTTGCCGGGGCTGTAGGGCTGCACCACGCCCCCAGTGAACTGGCTCTCCCCACAGGTCTCTGGCGCGCTTTCAATACTCCTGCTCCTGCACTCCAGCAGAGCGAGGGCTGGGGACCACAGGCTGGCTCATGGCAGAGTCTGTCTCCGTGGGCCTCGTGGGCAGCGGTCTCCATACCGACAACATGAAACTGAGAGTGAAAGCAACTGACACTGCCCCCTACTGGCTCCACGGATGAAACTTTTCCAAACAGTTCTGGACAGTCTGAACTGACCAAATCCGCTTCGGACCTTCTCAAAGTTCAGTCTAAGACACATTAAGAACGGCTGAGACTAGTTGCGACAGGTAAAAATCAGCTGAGATTGGTGCCAACTGGTTCAAACCAGCTGATACCACTTTGCTTTTCCTGTTTGTTTGTTTTGTTTCTTTATAATCCACGTATGTCCGTATCTGTCTTTCTCCTCCTTGTTTTGCTTTCTTATGGCGTTCAGAGGTCTTGGCTCCTTCCCAACAATGATGCTGTCAGATCCCCTCGCTTTTCTGGGAGGGGCTGGGGTGAAGAGAAGGCGTCGGTCCGGCAGTGCACCCCCGTACCCCAGGCCTCCACTACCCCCAAGCCAGCAGTGTGGGGCTGGATCTGTCTGTTCCCCTTTCTGAATCCCATTGCCTTTTATTTCCCAAGGGGATAGTGCCAACTTCCTCCCATGTAACTGGCCTGACAATTACATGATGAAACGAATCTAAACTGTCCAGGAAACGTTCAGTACTCAGAGTTGAATCATGTCTGAATTTCAGGGGCTGAAGCTCCCCACCCCCTTGCACATGAGTGCAGAGAGACAGTATGATTGCTCGCAGCTCCTTCTCTTCACCTCATTTCTTCAGCGGTGGTCCTTGTACACTGTTCACCACACCCCAAACCCTAATGCCACCCCCCTTTTCTTCTGCCCACTAGGAAACAGTTGTCTCCATTTTCAAGCCTCTCCATCCGGCTGTGTGGTTTTGTAACTAGGTGGTCCCCAGGAAAAGGGGAAGTTCCAGCTTCCCTGCCCCACCCAGAAGGAGGGTGGAGCTGAGCAGAGAAAAGAAGAAAAGAGAAAGAATCTAAAGAGGAAGCAGGAAGCAGGGTGGAGAGCCAGAGGAGACCTGAGGAAGCCACATGGAGCAGCGAGCATGTGATGGAGAAGCCATGCTTGTTTCTTGGCCCTGGACTGGTTGAAAGAGATGTGGGTGAGAGACCCGCGGGGAGGTCGACTATGGCAGCATTTATCTTGATTTGGGTTTGGCTCTCTTCCTCCCAGGGTTGTCTGGCCATTTCGGACCCTTTTCTATGGGCCCCGGCCAGAAGGTGATTCAGTCTTGTGGCGGCTTTCAGGCCTTGCTTTGGGCCAATCCCTTTTGGGTGGACTTTTGCCGCGAGGGGATGGGTCACTTCAGGTGTTTGCTTTAGAAATTATATTCTTTGTCTTCCGTGTTGTATACTCACTGTATTAAAGTCCCTTCTCATTAAAGTCTTATCTGTTTTCTCTTGATGCGGCAGATGGCAGAACCCATTCAGAGCAGGCAGGTTTGGGGGTTCAGCGGTGCCCCCTCCCTGCTGTGGAATAGTTTCTTTCTTCTCTGAAGGCGTCAGCTTGACGCCTCCCCAGATGTGTCCTCTGCCCAGGTGCTGACTCCCTCTAACTCTCAAGTGGGGTTTAAGGATTGGGGGTAATCCCTGGTGGTAACTGGGGGATTCTGTACTTTTCCCCAAGCTGTGTCCCACTCCACCTGTCCTCCAGCCCACTGGGAACTTAGGTGTGCGTATTCCTAGCCCAGCTAAGATGTATGGAATCAATAGACCTCTTTGGAGTGGAAACTGGGGATCTGTGAGCTGCAAGCACCCCAGTAACTGTAATTCCATCTAAAGTGGAAAATCAGAGCGTCCTTCTGGGGGTCCATGCCGACGGCCCCTGGGGATGCCCTGGGATTCCTCCATGCTGGCTGCAGACCTCTCAACTGTTCTAGCCATATTGTTCGAGCTGACGGCACTAGACCGGGGCTGGTTTTCGTAGGCGTTTTGAGGTACTTCACAAAGGTCTTCTAGGTTACCATTTGAATGGGTATCCAGGACTGACCACCCCGAGACTCCAGCTTCAGAGGACGAAGGCCACCCCTGGCCTTTTCCTGACTTCAGGAAGCAGAGTTCTTGTTCTCCCACTTAGGTCTCAGAGACTGGGGTCAGTTCTGGACGGCTGATCCTCTGTGTGCAGTGCTTGGCCTCACTGTGTTGTTGGCTTTCATTCTTGTCTCCATGGGACTGGTGTGGATGGAAATGGCGACCTTCTTCTGCTGCACATGGTCTGGTAGCCTCACCTCTCTGTTCTCCCATCTCTGTGCCTGGGAGGGGTGTGGAAAGCGCTGGGGGGACTCTTGTGCAGCAAGCAACTCCAGCACCCCTTGAGCGCTCTCCTTCTCCAGGAAGTAAATCCTAGTTCAGGTGTCATTTCCACCAGGGAGCCCTCCAGGCTCTGCTGGAGCATGTCATGGGGAGCTTGTTGTGTTCTCAGGCAGCTCACACCAATTAGAGATGTTTTAGGGCCCAAACTCAGCCCCACCCTGTGGCCCTACTTGATACAGCTCTCCACTTAGGTTATTTTCACCTTTCAAATCTGAGTGTAAAAGCCACATCCCCAGGGACCTCTCTGGCCTTCATTTTATTTGGGTAACCCATCCCCCCTGCCTGAAACACACTGCTGTTTCCTGTGACCCATTATCTTAACACACTTCTCACAATTTGTAATTATATTGTTGTTTATCCTGTCTTTCTACCAGACTGTAAGCTCCACTAGAGCAGAGATGAAGTCGGTTTTATTCCTGGCAAGAAATGGAGGTCACACTTGAATCCCCTGGTGTGAGTTTAATGGAGGGGCAATTTATAAAGGTGTGGGCGGACTGAAGGGAGTCAGGAAGGGATGGGGCTGCACCCCCGCCCAACCCCAAGGAGCTGTTACTGGCCCCTGGCTTAGAGGGTAGCAGAAGGGAGACAGGGTTCTGGGGCTTGGAGGGAGCCGCGAGAGAGGCTCACTTGGCGGGAGCGGAGGCCTGCTCTCCAGCCAGCCGCAGAGGCTCAGCAGGTTGCACGTTACACGGCCTCCCTCTCGGCCTCCCTCTCCTGCCTTCTGAACTACCACTGAGCTGGCCGGAAACCAGATGGAAGGAGCCTGTGGTGGATTTCATTAAGGTAATCCACTTGTTTTGCAGCGTGGAGTGGAGAAGGGAGCAAGTGGCTCTAGAGGGGCTATTTACAGCCGCTTGTGTGCCAGAGACAGCGCAGCGTCTGGCACCCACAAGGTGCTTTCTTCCCAGTCGAGTCTGACTCTACATTGAAGAGAACGGGCATGTTGCCGGGTCTCTGGGTTGAGCTGCCAATTGGTTCTTTCGACTGCCACCTGATGAGGTCTGTGACCACTCCCAAGTGGTCATCTTTAACTGGTGGTGTCCGTCTAACTGTGAAGTCTAGGTGTGGATTTCTTGGCAAGGAGCAGCAGGTCTCTCCCCTGAGAGCCCCTCTTCTCTAGCCTGAGGGTCAGATCTATTGCTAGCACATGTCCTGACCTCTCCCTGCTGGCGAGGGGAACCCTACACACTAGCACGGACTGCGGAGTGTGCAAACTCCATCACAGTCTGCTTTGTGTACTGTCTGACTGGTGATTATGGGACTGACTTAACCCTAAGGATGGCAGAGTCCAAGCATGCACACGTATGTCTCTTGCAGACATTATTAATCAATCACAGCCTCTCTTTCCTGTTGCACCTGTGACTCTTTCTCAACACAGGGGTCAGCAGTTACTCTCAACCTGATGTTGGTGGCATAAGAAATAAAACCTATTGATGTTTTTGTTTGAGACATCCTTTGCAAATGGGAAATGAGGCATGCAAGTAGAAATCCATGGTCTTAATGGGGAAGAAAAGCATTTCTATTGTGTGCTAACCATTGAGCACCTACCTCATAGGATCTTTGTGAGACCCAAACATTCCAGAGAGGCACAGAGCACAGTGCAGTGTGTACTCGGCTTGCTGTTGTTTGGAACAGTAACTACATATTGAACAGGAGGAACTAACAGCTTATCCTCTTTGGCACGGGAGGTAAGCCACACCTGTGGGCACAGTCTGTGTGGAACGGAAGGATTCCAAGTGAGAGAATTCTGTTCCTCCTATGGCAATTGGCAGGATGCTGCAGCTGAAAGGTAGGGGAAAACTGAGGCAGAACCCTTCAGTGGCGCCTAGAGGGATTGTGCAGCCAGAGACCAGCATGCCCAGTGTCGGGGTCAGGCATGGCTCACCACTGAGCTGCCTAGCTCAGACACCCAGTGTGCTTGCATGAGCTGGCAGATGGCTTCTGCCTCAGTTTCTCTGCCATATTTGTCAAACTCAGACTTGATGTCCCCTTAGCACAATAAAATCTTCGACTTTATTACTGCAGCTTCTGCTGCCAGTCACGTTACCTGCCCTCACTGGCTCTCCTTTCTCATCACCTACATGGGCGCCATCCATGGAAACATGGTGCCAGTCACAAATGTGATTCCACCACGTGTTCTGAACTCTCCTGGCTGTCGTTGTCAGCAAAGTGAAGGGAACCAGGTGATCTGAATTTGGCTAACACATTTTGCTTAATCCAACAGACCTGAAATCTTACCCTGCCCCACACACCATCGATACAAAGCACTGACGAACCAGGTTGCCTTTTTCTCGTCGGGAGTCTGTGCCCTTATGTGCATTTTTCACTTTTGGCTCATTTCTCCTGCATGTTCTGCCCTGCTCGGGCCTGCAGCCCCCCACGCTGGGCGGCCCTGCTGGCTAGCACCTGGTTATGCCTTTAGACATGTCTTTGGATAACCCTCACATCTCTGGGGTATCTCCAAGCCTGCGTTGATTTGCTCCCACCTCAGGCTCGCCTTATCAAAGCAACCCCCAGATTTCATTGTTATGTTAGTTTAATGTTTCCCTTCCCTTCTGTTTAGGTGCTAAGTTTGACAAGGCAGGGAGCAAGTAGCCTGTTTTGTGCACCTGCTTGCCCAACTTGCTGGCATTTGGGAGTGGGGCAATGCCTGCGTGGTGCCCTGTTCTGCAGTCCCCAGCCCTTTACACACATTATTTTTGGCTTCGCGATGCCTTACCTGTCTCAGTCCCTTGGGCTCTGGCACATGTCCTGGCCTCCCGGCTCCTCTGTCAGGGCTGGCTCTTAGCTGGCCTTGTCCTGAGGCACCTGATGGCTGAGATTATTAGCAGGCAGTCCAGGCAGGGTCCTAATGGACTCGGGTAGGGTCATGAGGGAGCTGGCATGGTGCAGGGGGCAGGCAGAACTGCCTGGAATGAAGGATGGCCCTGCCTACTGGCCCGGGGAGGCACCACGCGCCTGCTTCCCACCGATCGGTGCCAGCAACCGTTCCAGGGACACTGCTAAGTGCTGGCTGTAAATCTCGCTTAAAGGGCTATCAAGAGCAGCTTTTGGCTGCGAGCATCTTTGCCATTATTCTTTACTAGGCCCTTTTAACGTAACTGGGAACAGGGCAATATTTTGTTCATCTGTAGCTATTGGAAAGAAGCTCAGTGGAGTTTAATGGTGCAGATCTGGGCAGCAGGCTTGCATAGGCGGGAACTAGGCCTGGCGGTGGCCGGCTCTGGGGTTGTTTGGGTGGGGTGGCTAGGGTGGCTCCTCTCTGGCTCTGAGGGGCTGGGCCCTGTAGCCTGTGAGGGTGCAGGTAGATCCCCCCTTCGCCCGAGAACTGCCCCATGCTCCTGAGGCAGGTAGGAGCTGCCTATTTCCAGAAGCCTCTTTTGACCCCTGGGTCTCTACCCAAGCAGGGACAAGAGCAGCAAGTGCATTCAGGCCAGTCGGCCCTCTGCCCCCAAGTCTCATGTCCTTTAAGCCCCAAGGGAAAGCTTTGTCTTTGCTCTTCTCCTTCCAGTACCCCCCAAGTAGCGGCCCCCCTCATCCTCAGAATAGCTATGCGTGTGAAAGCCCCCCTCCACAGTTTCCAAAGAAGTGGTGTCTCCACTTCCATCTTGGGGGAGACACCCCTGTCTTTGAAGTATTTGTATCATTGAAATAGCAGCCCAGAGCCCATGTGCTTCCCACTCCAAGCCAGCAACTCCTAAAAAATACAGGGCTCCTTGGTGACCCTCAGAGGGTGACGTATTATGTCACCCAAGGAGGGTACCTCAGACCGAAGTCTATATGGGCAGCAATTCCTGGACCCGTGCAGTGTGCATCCTGAGGGATCACACACCACGGCCGTCTCCTCAGCCTCGTAAGTCTCCGTTTGGGCATGAGTTGGATGTGGGTGGGGCTGACGATGTGGTCAGAAGGCAGGCCAAGGACCAGAGGTCACTGCTGCCGGTGCTGTGGGTCAGCGCCTCCTTCCCACTTCGGAATTCTAGGCTGGAGGTTGGCAGAGCAGGTGGTGTTATTGGCCCTCAGCCACACCTATCTGTCCACACCTCACCTACGACAGCTTTCCACTGACAGAGCGGAGCCAAAGTCACATAGGTCACAGACTCCTGATGGCCTAAATGATTTACCATTTGGTCATTTAACAGACAACTTGTCATCCCCTTCTGTCGTCTGGTGCAAGGAAGGAGATGGCTGATTAAGACTTACCTTGGGAGCTTTTATTCTTTTACTTAATGCTTTGGGGAAACAAAATCAGACAAAATGCCCCTTTTTGCTGTCACAGACTTGGTGGCATTTGCTGGGCAATGTACCTGGCTTCTGATTCAAGGACAGGGGACCCCGGCGCTCAGCCCTGAGTATGAGGACCAGTGCTCAAAGTCATTCTGCAACTGTGTATTTCACCTGCTGAATGTCAGGAGACCAATGCAGAGGGAAATGATATGCAGGATTCAGGCTGCAGGTCCTGACCTGAGGAGGTCATGGGCTGGTCAGAGGGAATGTGCCCACAGGTAAGTGGGATGTGCTGTGGAAAGTATTATAGAACAGAGGTGATGGCCTCTTCCATGGATGCTAGTGAAGGAGGAGGGGACGAATGAGTTGGGTCTTGGCCCAGGAATAGAAGTGCTCCAGGTATATGAAGGAGGATGGTCTAAGCTCATGTTCATAGCTCTGATGTAGTTTCAGTCCCTCTGGGCTGAGTGTGAGAATGTGGAAAACACTAAGAAGTTATCGCCTATGTCTCATGTCTGATATTTCAACCTTGCACATGTTTACACACGTAAGCCTCCGTGCTCTTTCTCTCTGGGCAGCTTGCCGGGCAGAGATGTTCTCGGACATACTCCCATGAGCCTTGCTCATCCCCACCCATTCCTGACACATAGTTTTGTACACATCCCTGGACGCCCTGAAGCTGGAGCTCTCACCTTTGTGCACACCTGCACACGCACCTGCACAACCTTGGTTTTCTGCCTCCTAAGCATCATCTTCCTCCATCAGGGAGGACCTGGCTATGGAGCCCAGGACGTGGCTGACTTGAACGCTGCAGCTTCTGCCTGGTTCCTGCCTCCTCCACCCCCTGCTCTCAGCCAACCTCCCTTCCTGGCAGAGATGCATGTTTAGTGCTATGGTTTAGGCATAAAGAATCAGGGGCTAGATCCAGGCTGAGCTGTTGGTGAGCCCACTCTTGTTGCAGTGACTCCGGAAGCCTGCGTTGTAGCCTTGCCTCTGAGCCCCGTTCTCACTGTTGGCTAGACAGGTACTGGAAGTCCGGCCCCCAGGAAACTTGTGACTCCGCTAGGGGAGGAGCAGTGTACATGAGACCAGGGGCAGGATGATAGTAGATTTTAAAAAAATAATTTTTTAAAATATTTATTTGTGCATACAGAACTGAGGTACAGGCCAGAGGTGCTGGGGCGGCGAGAGGCTTCACCCGAGACAGAGTGGGGAGCAGAACAGGCAGATCGACGAAGGGCACCGCTGAGGGGAGCAGTGGGTGGGTCAGGAGAGGTCAGCTGCGCCGTGTGGTCACCTCTGGGGCAGGCAGGGATCGAACGCATGCGGAAGTGGCTTTAGCTTCTTAGTGCTGTGCTTTAACCCGCTGCGCCACCAGGGAGGGCCTGATAGTAAATTTTAAAAAAAGATTTATTTACTTACACATACAGAAATGAGGTACAGCCAGAGGTGCTGGGGCAGTGAGAGGCTTCACCAGAGACAGAGTGGGGAGCAGAACAGGCCGACTGACGAAGTACACTACTGAGGAGAGCAGTGGGCGGGTCAGGAGAGGTCTGCTGCGCCATGTGGCTCAGCTCTGGGCCGGGGATCGAACTCACACCGATGCAGCCATGGCTTGGCTTAGCTTCGAAGTGCAGCGCCAACCCCCTGCGCCACCAGGGAGGGCCCAGGACGATAGTAGATTGGAGGCATATTTCACCCAGAGGCCTGAGGATGACCTTTCCTCCTTCTTGATGTGTGCGAGGCTTCTGGTGGTGTCCCTTACTGGACACCAGTAAGGGACTATTTATCTTGGGTAATTCCTTATGACAGATTCCATTCTGGGCAAATGTTCTTGATATTTTCCACTAGCATATAACATATATTATACAGAGTTGAAATAATGCACTGGGCATGATAGGGGAAAAGATATGAAACATTTGTACGTGGTACAGGAGAAGTATTCCTACATAAAAAGCTCTGATAAATGAATTGAAAACAGGGCAAATATAGAAAAATTAGGAAAAGTGAAGGACAGGTAAATCACAACGTAGGGACATTTTGAACTTCACAAACATATTGAACTTCACCAATAATCCAAGAAATGCAAATGGAAACAGATCACTCCTTCCCCAGAGGATCAGCAATGCTTCAGCAGGAAAAAGAACTGGTTTCTTCAAGGTTGCAGGGAAGCAACTCTCAGGCACCGTGGGAGGTCCATGCAAATTGGTCCATCTTTTCTGGAGGTACAAGGTGAGAAAGTTTATCTAAATTTTAAATATAGGCACCACTTAAGTTGGCGCGTCTGTCTGTAGCCATCTATCCTATGGTGGTAACTGAACAAATGTATAATGATGTAGAGAGAGGGGATTGATCATAGCATTTTGGATAAGAAAAAATTAGAAAATAACTTTAATAGCTGGCTTTCTAGGGCTGCTAGATAAATTGGATTGAGTGGTTGAAAAGGATGAAGGGGCTATGTTTTCAGTGGCACAGGAAGACCTGCTTAATGCATAAGGAGTGCAAACTAGGCAATGGTGTGAGAGCAAGACCCACGGGGAGTGCCCTGTCTCCCACGGGTGCACGACCCACTGGGGCTCTCGGGCCGTGGACGGGTGTCGCTGTGCATGAGGCACTGGGGGATTTTGGGTTTTCCGAAGGTGCACATTTTTCAACCCGCACGCATTCCTTTCTCAAGGAAAGGAAAATAAAACCCAGCACTGTTTTGTTTGCTGATGCTGGGTTGCTTATGACAAAAGCTACAATAAGGAAGCACATGAGGCAAGTCTGTGGATATGTTCACGCTGTCCCCTGGGGGACGTCGGCCAGATGGCCATGGCTCGTGCATACCCAGAGGCAGACAGAGATGGTTTTTAGACCCCTGGGTTAAGGGACAGTCTTCTTGGGGACTTTTGTTCCTCTCCAAGAAGACAGAGTGTCTTTCTTCCTCTGCTTGTGGCTGAAGTCCTCTATTCCTGCCTTTTCCTCTTCATAGGTGTTGAGCTTTCTGGGCTCTGCGGTAATGTCCTCTAATCAGGCAATGGCTAGGAAACCTCTCCAGCCCTGGAGTCTCTGGCAGGAGTTGAAGAGCGAAAGGAATCGGGAGTGGCTGCTCAGGAGGCCTGGACAGTCCCGGCTGGGAAAGTTCTGTCCTCCGGCATTTCGTCGGCCGTTACTGTGGACATCGTTGCTCAGTGAGACCAGCGGGAGGCAGGTTTTCCTGTGACATGGGGAAGGGCCGAATGAAGGACCCAGGGCTAGAGGACTCTGGGGTGTGCCATATGATGCCCTACTTGATCTCATCTCTACCAAACGCAAAGATAGTGACAAAAGTCACTTCAGCTGCCATGACTGTAGATCTCTTATATTTCTATAGCTGTCCTGTAGCCAAACTGCTATCGGGCACAAGACTTGATTTTTGGTTTGGGATCCCTGACTGTGAACACTTGAATGTTCAGTCTCCTTCAGCCATGATGAGAACAAGAGAGGGGCAGGAAGTTGGGGCTTAGGTGTGAGTGTGAGTGAGTGTGTGAAGGAGTGGGAGGGCAGGGAGGTGCTGGGGGGACCCCGAGATATTTTCTTTCTTGTCTGTTTTTTCCACCCTATTTCTTTTTCCTCCATGTCAACACCAAACAAGACAGGACTAAAATTAATGGGGAAAGCAGCAATTAGCAAATTAGGTTAGCGGCGTGTTGCCGAGTGGCACGGCTGCCAGGTGCGGGGTCTCTGGCAGGATATTTATTAGGGCCTGTCAGAGAAGTGACACTTTGATAAATGGAGTTGGGTAATCAGCCCGTCTACGACAGCAAGCATTGTGAGGCCTCAGCATGCACAACTACAGAAGCCAACCTTTGTTATGATTTTTAAAATCTTAACGTGCGCAGAACTTACACAACAGCAACATCCGCCCCCACGGAGGGCAGCCTGCAGCCCGACTCCTGGGGGCAATGCGTGGCTCTTGAGCTTTCCTGGGAAAATTCCATTCCCAGTGCTGGGGGCATCTCCTCTGGGCTTTGGCAATGCCCTAGAGTCAGGATGAACATAAGAGTGGGTTTTTTTTATTATTTATTTATTTATTTATTTTTATTATTTTTATTATTTTTTTTAAAGATTTTTATTTATTCGTACAGAACTGGGGTACAGGCCAGAGGCTCGGGGCATTGAGAGGCTTCACCAGAGACAGAGTGGGGAGCAGAACAGGCAGATCGAGGAAGTCCACTGCTGAGGGGAGCAGCGGGCGGGTCAGGAGAGGTCTGCCGCGCCATGTGGTCACCTCCGGGGCAGGCTTTAGCTTCTTAGTGCTGTGCTTTAACCCGCTGCGCCACCAGGGAGGGCCAAGTAGCTTCTTAGTGCTGTGCTTTAACCCGCTGCGCCACCAGGGAGGGCCAAGAGTGGGTTTTAAAAAACAGGCAGGGGACAGTTCTGTCTGCACTGGGGTCATCTGTAGAGGAGACGGCACGCTGGCCTGGGCAGGGCGTGGACTGGGGGCTCAAAGAAGGTAGCCCTGTGCGGCAGCCCGAGGACCACTGTGCCCAGAGGCTCCAGGAACCGCGTCCCCCAGATTCCTGCTGTAGAGTATCTCCCTGACCACAGATGCAACTCATCTTTCCCCTACAAGACCCAGCTTCTGGAGGGCAGTTTCCATCTCACGCAAAAGGCAGCGTGGCAGCCAGTGACAGAGGGTGTGAGGGACAGGTCCCGAGATTGACATATCTAGACGCCCTGCTGAACCCAGGCGTTCCCACATGAGTGGGGTGAGTGCACAGCCCTGCCTCTGCTCCCTGGCCCCTGGCCCCAGTGTGCAGGGGACCACATGTCCACCAGGTCCTACCTGGAATCATAACAGAAAGGACTGCGCCCTGAGATGGATTCATACTTTTACACCGTCCCCTGTTACTGTCGCCACTGCCCCCTGACTCCTCTGTCACAACCACCACCACTTTTCTTCTGCCAAAGAAAGTTCCATAATGTTCCATTCATGACAAATCACCAAATGCAGTGGCTGGCATCACATCGATGTCTACTATTGGGAGGTAATGACCATGATTGTTGCTAAAAATAGTAGCAGTTCACATTTAAAAATTCTTATGTTCACATCTCATTTAATTTTCGCAGTAACCTTAGGGTAAGGGGTTGGCAAACTTCCACCCATAGGCTAATTCCTGTCTGTGGCTTATATTGTAGGCCCACAAGTCAACAGTGCTTTTGCTCATTTTTATAGAGTTGTAAACAAGATAAAGCAAAGAAGAATATCAGAGATTCTCTGGCTCTTGAGCATGGAATATTTACTCTCTGGCTTGTTGCTGACCTCTGATATAGAGCATTTGTCAGGATGGGTCGGACTATGCTGCTGTAACAAATAGCTTCAACCTCGGTGATTTCACCTAGCAAAGGTTTATCTCTTTGGGAGTCAACGTCAGCCGTGGGTCTATGTAACCCTTAGGGCATCCATCTTCCAGGTGATCTGCCATCCCACTGTTCTGATCCTGCATCTCTCGTGTCTTAATAAGAGGTCTCTTGTTTGCTGTGGCAGGGGAAGAGTGTGGCTGAGAATGTTGTGGGTAATTCCATTGATACGACTCTTGCTACTTCTACTTATAGGTCATTGATTAGAAGTCATCATGTTGCTCTGTCTAAACATAAGAGACCAAGAACTGTACAGGTGTATCTGGAATGACCTGAGAAAACCCAGCTTCAGTGCGATAAAGGCCTCCTTGAGCTTACACAGCAGGGAAAGACACTTACCGGGTAAATATGGTGTCCCGATTACATTCACTTTCCTAATATGCTCCTCATTGTGGCTGCAATCTCTGCTAAACATCTCCCTGCTTTGGAGTGGCTCAGAAAGAATGTACCCTTCGCTGCTGGCATCTCTCCCAGAGAAGTCATCTTAGTTCTGTCCTCTCTGCCCCCAGCCTCTGTCCTTCTGGTCTGGCCCCATTGGGGTTGAAAAGTGCCACAGCTTGAGTAACTCATGGCTCCATCAGCTCCCTTTGGTGATGAATGACACCCATCCATCGTAGGCCCTCCTCCTGGCCTAGCTCATCCATCATGGCCCAGCACTCCTAGGTGATGTATTGGTGCCTGGAGAATGGATTGCTCAATAGCTAGTCTGCTTGGGAAGAAAACCCAGCCAAAGAGTAGATTCAGTCTAATTACCTGGTCACCTGGCTGGGTGGAGAGGTATGTTGGCAGCCCCTTCTTGAGCTCCCTGCAGAAATATGACTTGCAGTTTTGGACCAGCTGGTTACTCCTAACTCATTGCTGATGAACAGGCCATTATTATTAAGAAGAGATTGGCAGATTTGCTTAATGATGGAAAGTGGGGAGGCCTGGGGATAAGTATAGAGTAATTCAAACAATATTTGGGGTGAGGAATAATTGAGAGGGGTCAGAGGTGCTACTGGTCAGAAGGAATTTTGGGGGTCAATATGACCATATCTGTAGCCATGTAGACTTGGGTTTGTGTTCCTTTTCTATCACTTATTGTCTGTGTGTCCTTGGATGAATCACTTAACTTCTCTGAAACTCAGATTTATGTTTCTATACTATGAAAATGATGGTTTTGAGGATGAAATGGGAATCAATGTCTCTGTCTCTCTCTCTTTCTCTTCCCCCACCCCCTCATCCTGTGTTTGTCTCTCTCAAATGCCAAGCATAATAAGCTTGGTACACAGTAAGTGATGATGAAGGTGATAATAATAATTAAAATTTAAAATCTTCAAAATTGTTCTACTTGCCCTCTGTCATTTAGGGGTTACAATCTTGCCAGGGAGGCAGTGGTGGATAATGACGGTTGTAAATTAGTTGTTACTCTCCCTCTGGGAGATGGAATGGCTGCTTCAACCGATAGAATATGGAGCAATGACGTTGTGCCAGCGCTGGGCCTCACTAACCTTGAAGGGATGACCCTGCCCTGCCAGGCTAGCCACTTGGAGGCTCTCTGGGAAGATGCCCACCAGATCTCCCAGCTGAGGTGCCAAATATGAGTGTGAAGAGTCACCTTGACTCCAGCCCCATCGAGCTTTCAGATGACTCTAGCACCTGGACCCACAGCTGCATGAAGGACCCCAAGTGAGCCCACCAACCAACCGACCAACTGAGCCCAGTCAATGCACGGAATCACAGACAGGTACACTTTCGCTTTGAGCAGTAAGTACTGAGGAGGTTTGACCTGCAGAAAAGATAAGTGAATCAGGAGCCATGCTGCATAGTGGACTTATTCAAATCAGCATTTATTGAGTACCTACTGGATACCAGGACTATGCTGGGAACATAAGCTAGTAGATGTTGGTCTTGATACCTAGCATGGCTCTTTTCAAGCCTTAAGATGCCAAGGTAATCCTGTGTGGGGGTGCCTTTCATAAACCAATGTGTTGTGTCAGTATCAGAGAATACCCAGGTGCTTTTTGATTGTGGAACTTAAAGAGGGTCCCCCTTACGCCTCACTTACTTTTTTAAAAGAAGTTTTATTTATTTATGCATACAGAACTGGGGTGCAGTCCAGAGGTGCAGGGGCAGCGAGAGGCTTTGCCAGAGACAGAATGGGGAGCAGAGCAGGCAGATGGACAAAGTATACTGCTGAGGGGAGCAGCAGGTGAGACAGGAGAGGTCTGCCGCGCCATGTGGGTCAGCTCTGGGGATCGAACTCGCACTGAAGCCTCTGCAGCTGGCTTGCAGTGCTGTGTCCTAACCCGCTGCACCCCTAGGGAGGGCCCTCCTCACTAACTTTTAAATAACCTGTCCTAAATTTTATTTTACATTCAACATACTACAGAACAAGGATTCTGTGGAGTAGTGCTGCTGGGCACTGTGAAGCCCACTGCAGCTGCTTCAGTGTGAATTTGAACCTGAGCCCTGGAGGTGACCACATGGCGCGGCAGACCTCTCCTGTCTCCCCGTTGCTCCCCTCAGCAGTGTACTTCGTGGATCTGCCTGTTCTGCTCCCCGCTCTGTCTCAGGTGAACCCTCTCACCCCTTCACCTCTGGCCTATATCCCAATTCTGTATGCATAAATAAAACTTAAAAAAAAAATAGTGTTGTTCAAATATATAGAGGATCAGCATTTAAACCCTTTTTCCAACCTGTTGAGACAGATACTTTGTAAAGTACACTAAAAACAAATTATTGGAAAATGAAATAAAAAGATGTGCAAAACACAGGCCTGCCTTTTATTAGATTCAGTGGAAATACAGGTATAGTTACTCTGTCAACTGGTTGTTAAGGTTTCTAAACCTTTGTTCCCAGTTTCTGCTTCTGCCACTTCCAGACAAGAAACCAGGTTGTGTATGGTATTGGGGGTGTTGTTGCTCTTGAAGACACCTTGTGTTATTTCACACACCTTGGGAAGGGCTACTGTAGATAAAGGGCAATTAAAAGGTGGGGAAAAGCACGCCTTTCCCCCTGTTTTAGAATGAGAGAGACTTGAATCTGAGAGCCAGTGCTGTAGAGGGACTGAGGATTCTGGGAGACAGGTGCATTGCTGGGCTAATTCCTGGGAAAAACCCAGACTGAATCCCAGGGGCAGGAACGAGGCTGGCTTTCACCAGGAGGAAGGAAAGACGGGAAGAGCCAGCCAGGCCTCTCCCAGGTTACCAGATCTGTCTGTCTACCTACCTGTCATTTGAAGTAACATTTGTTTAAAATATTGTACAGGCTTTAGGTCTGCTTACGACCATCCCCTTACTGCCTAGCTCAGGGCCTGACACAGAGTTAGTGTGCAGTAAATACCTCTATGGACACCTTTGGCAGCGCTGGGCCCTGGGGACTCCTCTGTCACTGCCGCTGGTTCCCCAAGTCTCAGCGGCAGTCCTTTCCATGCAAAGATTTACAATAGGGGAAGCGTGTCTAAGGCAGAGAGTGGGCCCCCTGCCCGACCAGGCTGCCTTTCAGCTGGTGAGCAGCAGGCCCTGCTAGAGCACAGGCCAGTGGTAGAAACAGGGCATTCAGGGTTAAGGATAAGCCCGCCCTGAGAGTGGGGGCGGGGGTAGACATCAAGCACAGCTGCTGGGGTGAAGCCAGGGCCACAGAGGCCGAGCCAGGGTGACGGATTTCTTGGATGGCTAGAGCTGAGTGCTAATAGCAGCCTTGGAGGCGACAGTGATTGAACTCACTGCCTCGGAGCCCAGGGCCGGGGCAGGTGGTGGGTAGGGGACCAGAGCAAGGTGTATGTGTGATGATGCGTGTCTGTGCACACGGAGCGTTCGTGCGTCTCGTGAGCATGGGCAGGTACGTGCTAGGTGTGGGTTGTGCGACTTAGTGCAGACTTAGTGAGTGTCGCCGTGTGTTGCTGACAGAATGGCCATTTCATAGGGGTCAGCAGAACGTGTGCCCATGTGGATAGTGATAAATCAGGTTAAGGGCTCAAGCATACATGATGTTGCCTGAGTTCCTGCTGCCCGAGGCTGAGACTCAGCGTGGTGTTTCTGCCATGAGTGGGAGCCGGCTGGGGGTGTCTGTGCACATGTGTGTGTGTGAGGAGAGTTGGATCCATATATTACAGCTTGGCTGTTACTCTTAAATAATGACACTTACCTTCCCATCCTCCAGTGGGTGAAAACTACAGGGCCTCTCCAGGCTCCATTTCGCCCATCCATGTACTAACCAGAGCCAACCCTGCTTAGCTTCCAAGGCAGGGTGGTACGGCTGTGGACCAGGCAGTTTCTGGCCAGATTTGGCCACCACAAGCTGCCCCTCTCACAGCGCCCTCTTGCTTTCTTTTCCAGGAACCTTCACTCCTCCTGTAGGAAGAACCCTAAGCCGTCAACATGATTTGCTTCTGGAAGATGAGGAGGAAACAGGCTGGCAGAGGTAAGTAACCTTGGAGTGGTGCAAACAGGCATAGATATAATGGGCGGGTTCAGTCTGTGGAGGCAGATCCTGGTTCTAGCTCTTAATAGCCATGTGGTTTAGTAAAACCACTCAACTTGATTTCCCGAGTAAACTTTACCTGGCACAGTGCCTACATGCCATGGTTTTCTCTACCACATCACAAGTCTTTCTCCACAGAGCTGTGCTTGAAATAACTACTTCCTTGCATTACAAAACAAAGCAAAACACTTATGAATGCTTACTGTGGGCATTATTTTTGTGATCCACCGTTATTTCTGGTTTTCAGCTTCCTAAACACATGATAGGATTGTATTTCCTTACTCATTTGAATTCAATGTGACATGGAACCAATAAGATGAGAACCAAGTGACACTGACCATTGCTTAATATTATCTGACCTGAGTCTGATAACAAAAGAAGCCCCAAGGTAGGTGATAATAAAGGTAGTGCTCTAATAATAGATTTCAAGTAGTCCATTCCCTCCTGGAAAATTCACTTAACTGAATGCAGAACATGAAATAGGTTACTTTAATTCTCTAGAGTTATACAAATTATAAAACCTAAAGAACTCAGAGAAATGAAAGACTAAAATTTTAAATCGGAATGACATATAGTTGGAAATAGCCAGTATGTGCCTCTTCAGATCGGCATCGTTTACCTGGCAATACACGTTCACATTTCCTCCATGTCTTCTCATGGCTTAATAGCTCATTGCTTTTTAGTGCTGAATAATATTCCGTTGTTTGGATATACCACAGTATTTTTTTGTCATCTTCTTACTGAAGGATGTCTTGGTTGCTTCCAAGCATTGACAATTGTTAATAAAGTAGTTTTGAGTAAAAAAACATACAAAACATGAAAGTTTGTATGGACATAAGCTTACAAATCTTTGGAGTTAATAGATCAAGTCCTCGATTAATGTTTCATTCACTTCAATTTGTTTTGTTTTAATGTTGGTGAGATAAAAAAATCCAGTGTTGAAGGAAACAATGTTATTCAATGACTTGTTTTATTAAGCATTGTTTGCTTAGTCATAGTCTCCAAGAATCAATCTAGACATTAAGTAAGGGCTTACCAGGGAGTACACTTGCTGGATTGTGTGGTAGGAGGTATAAGAAACCAGCAGAGTCCTCCAAAGTAACTGCACCATTGTGCAGTACCCTGAGCCGTGAGTGAGAGTTCCTGTTGGTCCATATGTTCACCAGCATTTGGTGTGCAGTACCCTGAGCCGTGAATGAGAGTTCCTGTTGGTCCATATGTTCACCAGCATTTGGTGTTGTCAGTGTTCTTGATTTTGGTCTTTCTAGCATAAGTGTGCAATGTCATCTTACTACATGCAATGGCATCTTGTTGCTTTAATTTGTTTTTCTCTGATGACATATGATGTGGGGCATCTTTTCATTTGTTTATCTTTTTATTTTCAAATCTTCTTAGTGAAGTCTCTGCTAAGGTCTTTGGCCCATGTCTTATTGTTGAGATTTCAGTTATTTTGTAGATTTTGGATGACTGTTATTAACACGTAAATCCTTGGTAAATGTTTCTCCCATTCTATAACTTCTTTTTCAGTTACCTTGCCACTCTCTTTTGTGGAACAGAGTTTTTGATTTTTTATGATGGATTATGGATTATGACCTTCACGGGTTGTGCCATTGGCGATAAACCTAATGAATCTTCACCATGTACAAGCTCATCTAAGAGAAAACCTTTGTTGCCATCTATGGGTTTTATAGTTTGATTCCAATTATATGACATTCTGGAAAAGGAAAAATTATAGAGACAGTTAAAAGATGACTGGTTGCCAAGGGTTGGAGGTAGGGAGAGAGGAAAAGATGGAGCACAGAGATTTTTAAGGGCATAAAAATAAATTTATTGGATACTATTTTGATGATACACATCATTATTCATTTGTCCAAACATATAGAATGTAACTGGGAATGAACACTAAGGTAACGTACAGACTTTGGGTGATTATGATGTAGCAATATGTGTCATTGATGGTACTAAAAGTACCTCTCTGGTGAGGAATATTCATAACGTAGGAGGTCGTGAATTGTGGGGTAAGGTTTATATGGGAAATCCGTATGTTATCTTGAATATAAAACTTACCTAAAAACTCACTTGATATTCTGCAGCCTAGAGATAATTTCCACTAGTATTCAGCTTTCTATACCTCTTGTCATATATACTTTACAAATGGTGATTATATTACGTATGTTTACTCTTTCACCCACTTAACATATTGTGAACATCCTTTTGTTTTAAGTAAATATAGGCCATATGATTTTAAATGACTGCATCGTATTCTATCATGTGGCATTTTAGCTTATTTAATATTTCTTAATGATAACATGAGGTTCAATGCGCCTGTATCTTTAGACTATTTGCAAGTTCATGTTGTTATAAACCACACTTTGATGGAACACCTTGGAAGATATATCAACTAACACTTGTCTAGTTATTTCCTTAGGATAAATTCTTCAAAGTGGGAAGCCTTCGTCAAAAGACATGTACCTTTCAAGGGATTTTTTACATATTGCCAAATTGCTTTCCAGAACCACTGTATTTTCATTCACAGTCCTAGCAGTAACATATAGGATGCTCTTTTCTTGATTTCTCTGTCAATAATGAGTGTTGTCGATCTCTTAAATCTTTGCTAATTCTAGCAGTGAAAAATTGCTCTTTATTGTTCAATTTATATTTGTTTGATTCCTGTGTGCTTGAACTTTTTAAAAAAAGATGCACTGCTAGAAAAGCTTCTTGACATCTTTGATGGAATCCAGAATGCAGAGGAGAGGATTGGTTCATTCCCTCACTAACCATGTATGTCTCTGACCCTGTATGTGATTTTGGGTGCTGAAGTTAGAGCAGGGAACAAGACAGCTTCCATTCTGGAGTCCAGAGAGAGCAGTGTGTGTTTGGTGGGGTTATAGCGGGTGCTGGTGTGATGGGATGATGAGATGCGGTGACTCAATTACGTCAGTAATATGAATCCAGTCTGAAGCTGAAGTTTGACATTTTGTTCATCATAGATTTGTGCATCAAACACCTCTTTAAAATACTGCATTGCCATATTTTTAAATCTTTATTGCTGAGTTTGTTATATCTTTAGAATTTGCGCCTGAGATGAGTGCCACTTTGATCTGGCTCTGATCCTGGTTCCTTGATATTTCCTAGCTTCTAAGATTTCAATGTGTACACGTGTGATATCCAAAACCTGAACTCAGGGGTCCCCTGACTAATAAATAGACCCTATTCTCACCACACAGCTGGAGACATTTTAATAGTTATCATTTTGAGGAATTCTCAGCCCCTGTGCTTGGCACTGAGAATACAAAGTCAAAGTACTCATTAACTTTTCCGGAGGTGAGATTAAAAGTCTAGGTAAATCTATGTCCTTTAATTGTCCCTTGCCCCTCCTTAGAAACCCACAAGGGAACACTAAGCCATATTTTTCCCATCCTGACTACCATCTTGGGTGGATTGATTGCCATGTTCTCAAAGATCTTGAGCAACTAAGTATTAATAACATTAATCTAAACAAAGCCATAATAAATACCTACTATTTAAGTGCCTCTTCTATGCTGGGCATAACACTGGGCACTTGGAACAGTTTCAGTCCAAGAAGGAAAATATAAACCACTCTATTTAAAGTAGAAGGACTTTTATTGGGAAGTTGACTATGCTGGTGATGGAAAAACTGAGAAGCTGAATAGGATGGAGGCAACCCACGGTTTATGCAACAGCAGAAAGCTATGGTAACCTCAAGGCAGGAGATAAAAAAGGGAACCCGGGTTGGCGATCAGAACCTGGGGGTGGAAGTTGGAACCTTCCGTGGCCTGTTCTACAGGAGCTAAGTGTGGAGAAGAGTCAACTTTTGCTGGTGCTTTTGCCTGAGGAGGAACGAGGTGTTAGAAAAATACCCAGCCTTTTCCTTTCTTCTGCCTGTCCATCTCCCACTAGTGTCTCCTGTTGGTCCAGCCCTGCTGGAAACCAGCTGATCTTGGAGCTGAGTCAGAGGTCAGTTCTCGTTATGTCAGAGAGCAAAGTAGGGGAAGAGGGAGGAGCCAGTCTCACAGCATACAAGTCAAAGAACAGCCCTTATGCGTATAAACCATCTTTTAAAATTCTCATTACCACCTTGAGGTTAAATACTCGTGGTTCCATCTAAGGTAGAGGGTCTGAGAAACATGGAGGAGCTAGGAGACTTACTACAAAGCCTTACAAAAGTAAATGGTGGAATTGGATTAGAGATCACATTGTTTAAGGCCAACATCATACTTCCCCCAAACCATAGTCTTCCTCTCTGCCTTGAATCCCACCACCAGTGGGTGGGCATCTTCAGTGCCCATGTGGACACTAGTCCAGGGCTCTCGCCTCACATCTCCTAGGATGCCTCATACCCAGAGACCTTCACTTACTCTTTCTGGATACCAGGGTCACCCTACTGTTCAACTTCATTACATTCTACCTGAGTGGTGTTCCTGGAGTTGCTATGTGATAAGCTACTCGTGACAGTTACCCAAGCCCATGACCGTGGCCTGCCCTAGGCATTACATGAACTCTTAGATTCTGAAAGCTTAAGTTCTAAGTGTTCTTTCTCTGCTTTTCTTTAGCCTTCCTCTCACTATATTGCCTTGCTCTTTGACCTTACACTGTCCCCATGGTATTTACATCTCCTGCATGGCTCCCAGCTTCTCCTGGTCTCTCTCCTCCAAGTCTAATCCTAAAGTCTGTTCCACAGCATTCACACTAAACTCCCTGGCCAGTCCTATTTGATTTTTAGTGTTCTTCACTGGAGAAAATCACACAACTCTGGAGGCTGGGTCCCTGCACATTTATGATCCTCAGGCCTGTTAAATTGCCTAGGAAAGCCCCCTCTGCTCAGTTATAGTTTGGGAACTACTTCCCCATAGTAGCTACTCCTAACCGTGATTCCTCCTTGGACCCGGGACATGGAGAAGTCCTAGTGTCAAGATTCAGATGACTTCAGTTCTCGACTGATGTCAGTGGAATGTACTGGGCCAAAGAGAGAGCGCAGATTAGAGCAAAAAGGGGGTGTTATCACATAGAGGTGGTGATGGGGGCAGGACCTACCAAGGAGAAACACCCATGGCACAATAGGAAAACTGAGACCAAAAGTTGGCAATTTTCTTCTAGTGCATGTGAAATGCTCTTCCTTTTTGCACTTTCCAATTTCTTAAGAATTCTGGGCTCAATGGCTTCACAAGGGTTAATATCCTCTCTCTTCATCCTGTGGTCCTGCCATTAATTATTCCAGTGGCTGTTGACATTCCACGCAGCCAGGTCCTTGTTGTTCCAGATTCAGAGTGGGTTTATTGCCAGCCACATATTATAAAGGACTAATTGTGAGCCCCTTGCACCTGCTGGTTCCCCTTGTGACTGGGACTGAGGGAGGAGGGATGGGTTATTAATGAGCTTGTTGCTCATTACAGTAAAACATTGGGGAAGTTGGCAAAGAAGCTGAGGTGCAGGTGTGGTGTCAGAGAAGGCTGGTTGGCACTTCTGGAAACATGACTTAACAGTATTATCACCTGCCTGCTTCCCTGGCTCTTGCCGTGACATCCGGTGATAAAATAGCTGTCATCCTGAGGGACACACACAGCCCTTGTGAGCTCATGGCCAGGAGAACCACCTGGATAGAGGGATTGCTGAGCCAGCACACAATCAAGGCTGGGGTGGTCTGGGACATAGCATGTGCTGAGACCTCAGCTCCCACATAGAGGGGACAGGCCCAGCTGAACCCCATGAAGAAGCTGAGAGATGGAGTGGAAGCCAATGGGAGACCACAGAGATAACTTCTTCACCTCGACAGACTCCAGGTCTCGCTTCTGGCACAAGTGCAGGGCTGGGGCTAGGGTCAGGCAAGTGAGGTACCAGGTGTAGAATTTAAGGAAGCTCCCCTCTGCAGCTGTTCAAATACAGGAGGGGTACTAGGACTGGGCTCCTGCCTACTGTCTCCTGAGTGCCTCCCTGGGCCCATCACAGGTGGATGGCTGTGTCAGACGGGAAGGATAGCTTAATAGCTTCCCCTTGGGGCCTGACTAGATGAGGAGGCATCTCTTCCTGGTCCTCGGTTGTCCAGGGACTGACCTGGAGACTTCTCTGGAGGTTCATTATTCACGTGGGAAAGGACAATGGTGCCAGTTGATGATAGAGTCACTGTTAATTCCCAAAACACACGTGGAAGGGGGTAAGAGAAACCCCACAGTGACAGTCATGAGTGAAAGCTCGTGGGTTAGAACTTCCGTGTTCAAATTCCAACCTCACCATTTAACAGCAGAGTGATCTTAGGCACGATGTGTGTTACCTTGGCATCTTGGTATCTTCATCTGGAAATGGCCTTTCTTGTTCTTATTGTTGCGCCTGGAGAGGTCTTCACACAGATTCCCTCTCCCCACCATTCAGGTCCGAGATCGAACGCCCCCGCTGTGCAGAGGCTTCTCCGGGCAACCCGCCTAGAGGAGGAATTGAGAATTTTTTGAGAATTCTCTCTCTCTCTCTCTTTTTTTTTTGAGAATTCTCTTTTAACTTCTTTTGTACATCCTCTTTGCCATTTCTGTCTCAGAGTATTTGAGTTTTGCCTGGGGATGATTTAAAATTTAGAGCAGCTAATGATTTATCTATTTTATTTTGCCTCTCCTTTAAGAACCAACTATCAGCTTAAAAATATTCTACTCATGTTTTCTTTCTACTACTTCATGGCTTTTGACTCTTATGTTTATTCTAACTTAATAAAATTAATGTTTGGTTTCTCTATTTTTATTATTTCATGCTAAATTTTGAAAGTAACTAAGATACTCGATTTTCTTTTAAGTTTAGATTTTTATCTGCTTAAAACAGGATGTTGAGAAGGACTTTTCACTGATACCCCAAAACAGGTGCTGAGACCCCAAAGCTTCAGGGCCCTCTCCCAGTGGCCTTTAGGGGGGAAGTGTGTTAGCTGCATAGGAATGCAGGTGGGCTTGCAGGTAGGGGACTTCTGGTGGCAGGTCCTGCTGGGTGATGGAAGAGAGAGGTTGGTGGTGAGCGGTGAGACTCGCACACAGACTTGGAGCTGACATTGAAGGCAACACAGAAGCCTTCCACTTTGCCCTGTCAGCAGTAAGGAGCCACCTGGGGCTTTAAAAATAGGAGGACGTGACTTGCTATTTCTCTAAAGGTCACCTGGGGGGTCTGTGGGCTGGCCAAGAGGGGGGCAGGAGACCAGCTGGACACAAAGTGCTGGTGGGGCTCCTTTGTTTCTTTACAGGGGGAGGCTGTTCCCAGATCAGATGATTCATGAAAGATACTTGCTTTCCTCGGTTTTGGGGGGGACTTCATTGACCTGAGGGAGGTGTTCTGTGCTGGCTTAGTAAGAGTATGTGGGTTCCGAGAAGAGAACCCCGCTGTGCAGGTCAGTGAAGAGGACCACTGACGGGGAGAGGTGTCCCTATCTCCTGCTCGTGGGCCCTGGCGCCAGCATTTGCACAGGCCATTTCACACGCCCCTTCACAGTGCTCAGCCTACAGCTGTCTCCCTGCAGAAAACAAAGCCCAGAGCAGTGACACTTGCTTACAGCTCATGCATAGCAAAGCCGGGTTGGGACTGCTCGGCAGGCCCTCGGTCCAGGGGGTGGGTGGGGGAGGAGGGGGGCCCCACCGGCGCTGCCCTCTTCTGCCCCTCCGACCGCCTGCTTCTCTTAGGGGCTGCTGGCAAAGCGGTCTGATGCCGAGGCTGCCAGGCAGGCAGTGCCGGAGGCCCGGCCGACCCTTCCGCGAAAGCAGACGGGGCGCGTCAGCTGTCGGTCTGTCCCCTGTCCTGTCTGCGGCCTGTCTCCGTGCAGATTAATTGCTGCTCGCCAGCCAGCGGCAGCGGGATCTTCCGCTGTTCGGGCCGCGTGGGAGGGGCAGCAAGCCGGGCAGCCAAGCGATCCGAGCCTGCAGTGGCACAGCTGGCGGCCTGCGCGGGCCCGCATCGGAAAGCGATCCATCAGCGGGCAGCGGCGCTGCCATCCAGGCCCAACTGCCGAGCTGGCACCTCTGGGCCCCCTCAGGTGTGACAGGCGGTGTGACAGGCTTCCGGCTCAGAGCCACTGGGCGGGGTCTGCCTGCCTCGTGAAGAGTCTGGGTCGGAGGGCAGTGGGGCCCTTGCTTGAGTCCTTTACTTTTTTTTTTTCTTTTAAAGATTTATTTATTTGTGCATATGGAACTGGGGTACAGGCCAGAGGTGGGGGTGGGTGAGAGGATTCACCAGAGACAGAGTGGGGAGCAGAACAGGCAGACTGACTGAAATACACTGCTGAGGGGAGCAGCTGGTGGATCAGGAGAGGTCTGCCTCGCCATGTGGGTCAGCTCCCTGGCCAGGGATTGAACTTGTGCTGCAATGGCTTTTAAGAGCTTCATGGAGCTGTGCTTTAACCTGTTGCGCCACCAGGGAGCGAGCCCTAGTCCTTTACTTTTACGGGGGGAGGATGCAAGTGTCCCAGGAGGAGGGCCACCTCTTGAATGGAGTCCTTTATTGCCACAGTCAGCTTTTAACAGGAGCAAGAACTCCCAAGACACAGCCCTCTTCCATGACTCTGCAAAGTTCCAGACATTAGACTCTCCCCTGCACCCCCCACCCCCTTCCTAGCTGAGATGAGACTAGAGTTCCAGGCAGGGCTCCATGATTTTGCATGGGAAGTGAGGTCAGAGTTCATCATGCCTGCTCCAGGGCCCTATACCCTTCTCACCCACCCCCAAGCCCTAGAGGGGATTCCATTTGAACTCTCAGGTTGAGAACATGGTTCTTAAATGTGAGCAGCATGTGAGAATCAGCTGTAGGGCTTGTTAAAACAAATTGCTGGGTCCCACCCTCAGAATTTCAGATTCCCTAGGTCTGGGGTGGCGTTTAACATTTGTGTTTCTCACTTATTCCCAGCTGACCCTGGTCCAGGGCCCACACTTCAAGCACCACTGGTTTAGAAAGAGGCCAGTCGATGCCTTAAATGCTGGGAATTCGCAGAAATCCAAGTTCTTTTGGTTTCTTTGGGCTGTTAGTTCCAGCTTCACTTTCCACTGCTTTCTCAGTCTGCCTGGGCTGTGTGAGGCCTGAATAAGGGACAACACAGTTCTTTCCAGCGACAGATAGGAGCTCTTGAAGGTGTGATCAACCCACTTTGGTGATGGGTAGAGCAGCTGAGCAGTGTTTCTGCCATAGCAAAACAAATATATCCAATCAAAGGCTTGGTGTTTTGATTGTCCTTTGGCCACTAGTCATCTGAGAGGTTAATCTGAAGTGATGTATGCACAAGGCTGGCTTAAAAAGGATGTCAACTCAAGGCTAGCCTTTCTCTCTCCATCTCTGGCTTATTAACAGAGACAAGTTTGGCTGCTGTTGAACCCCAAAAGAAGCTGTGCAGCAGGGAGTGCCTGGGGAATACCTAGCAATACTCCCCTTGGCTTGTGTCCACTGTTGGCGAAGGGTAAGACTTGCAGGTCCTTAACTCCACCTGCCCCTGGAGCTGGGACTGCCCTCTGGATTTACCTCCTTTTAAACTTTTGTCCATTTTGGGAGCTGGTCTCATGTTGGGGCCCAGCTGATTGACTGAGTCTGCTCACACCACATTCTGTAGGCAAAATCCTTTACTCTTCTGTCTCATCCTATCTCCTGGTAATTTTTATCCCTCTGCTCAGAGCTGTCTCCCATCCATGGCAGAGGGGGGGTCCCAGAATTTCCAGGGCCTTAAAAGGAAGACAAGGGCCTTGGCTACCTCCTGAAGTTCCAACTCACAGCAGGATGGGCACATGTGGTTGGAAGCCCCAATGACCTGTGTTTCCATCTTGACCAGAGGCCATTCCTCCCTGACCTCCCACCTGTTATCCTCTGCAAGCTTGTTTCCAATATCACACACATGCATGTGTTCAAGTTTACCTTTTGTCCTGATGAATACCCAAGGGCAATCATTCACCTTTTCCCTTTACCTTAGGAATTGGGACTCAATTAGGGAAATAGTGCTGGTTACCCCCAAAGCAAACACAAGAAGATGCATAGCAGAAGGGACCAGGGTGCATTCCCAGATTACCTATTTCTTGTGGGAAACATGTAATCTTAACTCCCTGTTGCACCTCCGTTCTTCTTATGGCACCAACTATGGTAGCAATAATAGCTAATCTCCAGTCTCTACATCCCTATCTCTCCCCGCTTCCCTCAGCTCCCAAATCATTACAATTGACAGTTCTGGGTATCTAGCCTCTGATTCAATATTTTAGTTCTTTTAGGGTGTGGGATAGTCAAGTGTAATGGAAAGGTTAGGCAGTTGGTTAGATTGCATCTGGTGGAAAATCATGTTCAAAAGAGAATTTTACATTTTAGCAAGGTTGGTTTTGTTAAAAATAATGTAATTCTTAGTTAAGATAAAAAATTAATCACTTTTGCTTTCTGTAACCTCTAAAAAGGAAACATTTCAAAAGACATGCAGTCTTGTGAACCCAGAAGGAGGTCACATCTTGAGACTTTGATTTAATCCCCTGCAGTTGGGACAGGAGATGGAAGATTGGGACATTTGAGTGTTGACCCCAAGTAAGGGCCTCAGCATGCCCCAAGCTTGCCCCTCCTGCAGCCCCAGGAGACAGTAGACCCACCAACATTTTCTGTGAACCTTGCCAATTTCTTTTTGCACCAATGAATAATGTCAAATGAGGGGCCCCCGCCAAGGCGCCTGCTGCCTGCTGCCAGGCACTCCTGATGACTTCAGCTAGTTTCCAAGTCTGGAAACATTGTTGACAATGTGATTTCTGAAACGTGAAAGGCGTTATCTCGTTGTGCCATCTGCAGCATGTCTGTCTGAGTTGGGGCTTCCGCTGCCTCTCTGCCCCTCGCAGCAACTCTCACTGCTCCGTCATCATCTCCCACAGCTAATTGCTCCAAACTGACAAGGAGTCTTTTTTCATTTAGAGATACAGGGGAATGGAACTTTCTTGCTGATGTTTCCAAGTCGAGCTTGCCTTTTGGAATTGCAATTTGATCTTTTGATTGGGAAGGGGTGATTTGGGTGGGGGTGGTATCTGGTTTCAGCACTGGGTCAGGGACAGCTCCTGGAAAGAAGAGCTGTTGGGGACTAAGTTGGAAGACTCCTGTGATTCTACATTAATGGGGAGCCCAGCATTCAGTGGGATGAGTTGCAGTGGGAGGTAACAAATTCTCTGTCCCTGGAGGTATGTAAATGGAGATGAGTTCTTACATGCTTGGAAAATCCTAAGTGTAGCCAACATTTGAATAGGTGATCTCTCCAGGTCAGACAATCTCCTGAAACCAGCTATATTCATGGGACATGCAGGGGAGAGGAATGATGTAGTTGTTATTTATGGCTGTGTAATAAATTACTCCATATCTTCAGTGAGTTGAAATAACAATAGCTACTTATTTAATGTCATGATTTTTGTTGGTCTTTAATTCAGAGAAGACACAGTAGGGATACCCTATCTCTGCTCCATGATGCCCGAGGTGTTAGTTTGAGGTTGTATAGATTGGGGGTCTGGAATCACATAAAGGTTTGACTGGGGCTGTGGATCCATTTCCAGGGTGACTCATTCACCTGAATGCCCATTTGGTGCCAGCTGTTGCTAAGAGACCTCAGTTGCTCATCACCTATGTGTCTCTAGAGGGCTGCTGTGTCCTTTAGATGTGTAATGACAGGTCTTCTCAGAGTGAGTGATCCAAAGCAGAGACTGTGACATCAATCATGACTTATCCTTGAGAGACATAAACTGTCACTTCCCTTGGTTACAGAGGTCAGTCTGAGTTAGTGTGGGAGGGAGCCACTCATGAGTGGGAATACCAAGAGGGAAGTATCCTCAGGGGCCATGTTGGAGGCTGGTTGTTAAAGTTAGGTAGTCAGGTAAGTGTTGAGCTTTATTTTAGCAGAAGGAAGTGGGAAGAGGGTATTATATCCAAACAAACTCAGGTTTCTATGATACTTGTTCTATTCTCTCAGGTGGCTTCCACACACTTCCATCAACTCTAGGCTTACTTAGTTTTGCTTTTAGCAATGACATTTTCCTTGAATTCATTTTAACTTTTTCTAACTGCAGTGGGCTTCCATCAGCTTCTTGAATGCATCACACTATTACTTATACCAGAGATTCTGCACATATGCTGTTCCTTCTGCTAGGAAAACTGTTGTTAGTATGCCATTTTCATCCCATCAATTGTTGACTCATGAAACCATGTGATCTCAGCTCAGATATCACTTTCTGAACTCTTTTGTAGCAGACTGTATTTCCAAAGATGGCCACACTAATATATATCTCCCACCCCACATTCTCTCCTTGCAATGTGATATTGACTTCCTCCCATCAAAAGGGAGATCTGTATTCCCTCAACTAGATCTTAGATGGGTCTTTGTGATGGCCTCAAACAGAATGTGACTTACCCCAAATGACTTATATTAATCTGGTTGAAAGTGACAGAAAAAATTCACCTTCAACTACTTAGGTGAAAAGAAGTAGTTGACCCGTGGAAACCAAGGAATCATTGCAGGGTGGGCAAGGGAGGAAGAACTTGCAGAACCAAGAACTTCTAGACCAAGCACTCAAGCAGTACCTCTTGCTTGGGTACCTCTGCTTCACGCAGCAACTTCGTCCTCTCTCATGACAGAAGGGCTGCTCTTTCTGCCTATTTTTGCATAAAAAAATCTTACTGGCACAAAACAACAGCAACCATCATTTATTATCACTATATCTCATGTTTCTGAGGATGCACTTGGCACAGCTAGTTGGTTCAGTCTCAGGTATTTCATGGGTGACATTCCCATGTCTTTGCTCACAGACCTGGCCCCTGGGCTGACTCCTCTGCCATCTCCCTCCACTGCATGGTGTCTCTAGGGTAACACCTGCAGTGTAGGCAGAGTCTTACCTTGTCATTCAGGGCTCCAAAGGCCGGTGTCTGGGAAAAATCGAAAGAAAGTCCATGGTCTTTGCTAACAGAACTTCGGAGGCCACTTTAGCTATAGAACATGCATCAAGTTAGTAAAAAAAGACTCACCCAAGTTCAAAGAGTGGAGTCACAGATCCATTTCTTGAGGGGGAGAGTATCATATTTGAAAATTACATCTCCCCCAGGAAACCTGACCCGTGGCAGTCCTTGGGGCATGCCATTTTACAATTTCAAGTCACCCATTGATTTCAAGATGAAACCCTCAGGTGGGGAACGCTGGCCCTACCTTGTGTGAGGTGAACTCTGACCTAGAAAATGGCATGGCCTAGAACCTGGTGACCCCCTGCTGTGGACGCCCTTGGAAGGGGTGGAACGAGAGTGGAGCCCACAGTGAGGTGAGTGAAGGGCTTACACCCACGCACAGTGTCTCTGTGCGTGCACCCCCAC
This sequence comes from Condylura cristata, assembly GCF_000260355.1. Lineage (NCBI taxonomy): Eukaryota > Metazoa > Chordata > Mammalia > Eulipotyphla > Talpidae > Condylura > Condylura cristata. Next base: position 24,152,098 of record NW_004567123.1, read on the forward strand.
TGTGGCATTTTTTTTTAAGATTTATTTACTTACGCTTACAGAACTGGGGTACAGGTCAGTGGGTGAGAGGATTCACCAGAGACAGGGTGGGGAGCAGAACAGGCAGACTGATGAAGTGCACTGCTGAAGGGAGCAGCGGGCGGGTCAGGAGAGGTCTGCCATGCCATGTGGTCAGCTCCAGGCGGGGATCGAACTCATGCTGAAGTGGCCGCAGAGAGTTTCATAATGCGGTGCTTTAGCCCATTGCGCCAACAGGGAGAACCCCCAAGCCTCCTCCTTGTTCGCCCCTTGTGCAGGGCTGCGCTAGGGCTTTCTTTCCTCTGCTCCCTTCCCAAGGCCTCTAAGCTTACTTTATTTCTAGCATGAATTATACTAGCACATCTTTTCTTCTTTTTTTGCTTTAAAGATTTACTTATTTATGCAGATAGAACTGGGGTACAGGCCAGAGATGCAGGGGCAGTGAGAGGGTTCACCAGAGACAGAGTGGGGAGCAGAACAGAATAGGCAGATCGACGAGGTACACTGCTGAGGGGAGCAGCAGGTGAACAGGAGAGGTCTGCCGCGCCATGTGGGTCACCTCCCGGCCAGGGATCCAACTTGCACTGAAGTGGCTGTAGCCAGCCTGCAGTGCTGTGCCCTAATGCATTGAGCCACCAGGGAGGCCTTTCTGGCTTTTCAGAAAAGCTGCAACCTGTGGGCCTCTGTAGGCAAACCTTATATTCCTAGTGCCTAGTTTAAGCCTTGACACCTAGTAGGTCCTTGGTCACTGTGCGGAATGAATGAATTAACCAGAGCACCATGAGATTGCCCCCCGAATGAACTGCTGCGTCCCCTTGGTATGAGCAGATGGCCCAGCTGCTGTGCACTGGGTGGTGAGAGGATAGCTCCCCCTGGAACCCGGGTAGTGCATCTGCAGGCTGTGTTGGGAGTTGCTAAGCTGACCTGACAGATGGAGGAAAGCTGAAGAACCCCAGGTCCACTAGCAGGTACCACACTTTTTTTGAGCCTCAGTGCTGCTGAGGGGCCCTAGGAGACCACAGAAGCATCTGGGGGAGAAAATGTTTCAGGAGAAATCATCCACTCCAGATGTGGAACTTCAGGCATTTGAAACAACCAGTGGTGGGCTGGGGCTTCTGACATCTGCTTGCTTGGGAGCTTGGGGTTGGGAGACCCCCATGAGACGGCTCTGAGCATTGGCTTGGTTTGAATGAAGCCAGTTAAAGAAGATAGTTACTCAGGTGCAAAGCAGAGCTGCCATTTTTTGAGTCCTTATGTGCCAAGTGCTATGCTAAGCTTTATGTTTGTATGCCAACTACTTTTTCTTTTAAAGATTTATTTATTTATGTGATAGAACTAGGGTACAGGCCAGAGGTGCAGGGGCTGTGGGAGGATTCACCAGAGACAGAGTGGGGAGCAGAACAGGCAGATTGATGAAGTACACTGCTGAGGGGAGCAGCGGGCGGGTCAGGAGAGGTCTGCCGCGCCATGTGGGTCATCTCCAGGCGGGGATCGAACACAAGCTGAGGTGATTTTAGCTTCTTACTGCTGTGCTTTAACCCGCTGGACCACTGGGGAGGGCCCCTATTACACATTTTTAACTGGAAATCTATTTTATAAATATAGCTGTTCCTATCTCTCTTTTTTTTTAAAGATTTATTTATTTATGCACAAAGAACTAAGGTATAGACCAAAGGTGCAGGGGTGGTAAGAGGATTCACCAGAGACAGAGTGGGGAGCAGAACAGGCCGACTGACGAAGTCCACTGCTGAGGGGAGCAGTGGGTGGGTCAGGAGAGGTCTGCCACGCCATGTGGGTCACTTCTGGGGCGGGGATCAAACTCATGCTGTAGTGGCTTTAACCCACTCTGCCACCAGGGGAAGGCGGTATTTCAACTACTTTTAACCCAGTGAAGTTATTCATCTTTCCCCTATTTTATAGAAGAGCAAACTTCAGAGAGGTGAAGTAACTTGTCCAAAGTCTCACAGCTTATCAAGAAAAGAGCTGGGATTTGAACCTGCGTGTTTGACTGCAGGAGCTCAGCTCTCCCCACTGCATTCGGAGGGGAAGGATCCCAGTCCCCCGAGGGATCTGTGGCTGTGACTGTTCCTTGTCCGTTCCAGGTCAACATGGGCTAAGGGCGAGAACCTTGTATTTTTTTGATGATATGACGTAATAGACCTCATTCACTATGAGCTACAGAATGGTAACCTTAGTAAGTTCTGTTTTGTGTCCTTTTCCCTTTCGTGTTACGCTCCTGCTGCCTGACTATGATTTCCTTGCCCTGCATTAGGCCAGATCTCTGGAATCTGAAAACAGTTGTGGGTCTGTCTCAATGGTTTGCTTCCATCCTATGGATTTTGCACTTTGTGTAGCTCAAGTCTTTCGAACTCTGCTCCTCAAAGCAAATGCCAGTTAAAGATCTGGGTGCATGTTGATTATCTGTGAGGTAACAGCAGAAAGCACAGTGAAGAAGTAGAGCTGGGAGATCAGGAAGGAAGACAGCCAATCGGGGGTTTGGCAGTGAGCTCAGAGGACCAGGCGCTGTGGGAAACCACACAGGATGTACCTTATAGCTGTCCCCCTAGGGGGAGGCAGCTGGGCGCTTAGCCACAGAGGGCAGTGGCCAGTGGTTGAGAGCTGTTTTGGTGCATGATCTCCCTGGCTACCTGGCATTTGTCTCTTCAAACCTGTGTGGGCTGAGCTTGCTCCAGTGGCAAGAAAAATCCTCAGGTAGAGATGGAGGTGCTTGAGGTAGGAATCCATTGGCAAGTGTGGAAACTATCACGGAAGTGGCATGTGACCACATACTTTGCACCAAAATGATGTGACAGATCCTACCTGTTACTGTTCTTGCAAATGTCCTCCCTTTTCAGGTATTTTGCCCCCGCCCAGAAGAGCTCTCTTCTGTATGCTCTCAAACACGCTCGGCCACTGTGTAACCTCTCTCTGGGTGCTGGTGGGCACTGATAGTCCCTCTGGGCCTCATTTCATCCTCTGGGTATTCGCGTGTCCTGCTTCCTGCTGACATTTCTGCCACATTTTCTGTTTTTTGTGGTTTTAAATTTGTTTGTTTTTATGATCATCTGCTTTCTTCCTTAATCCTGAGGTCTCTTTGGGAGGCTGGGGAGGGTGAGAGACAAACACCATCATGTTGTACCCAGACTTCTAGGAGGACCATTGGGATCTCCCCATCCCTCCAGCTCTATTGTAACAAGACTCCTGGCTCCAGCCACAGATGCTCAGATACTTTGGAAAATTGATTTTACCTCACTCCTGCTAAGTTTCTCTCATAACCGTGGTATTGGAGACGTTGGTTAACTGTTCTTGCTGGGACTGCACAGGACAACAGTTAGGGATAAACCAGCAAAATGGGCTGTGTAATAGCTTGTGTTAGGCCAGGCAGTGGGGACAAACAACTCCTCAACTAACAGCACCCTATCAAACAACAAAAATGACTTTTTCCTCTTGTGTCATGGTTTAGAAACTGCTGTTTGCCTGTTTCTCTGCTTGGTGTGACTTCCGTTTTGGGACACAGGTAGAAGAGTCATTCTAACCCAAAACTTGTTATTCTCGTGACAGAAGGGAAGTTAAGGAGACTAGGTTGAAATCTCTACACCTCTTAACTCCTGTGTGGACACAGCACGCGCCGTGTCTGTTCACTGGCCACTGGCCAAACGTGTCACATGGCCGAGCCCAATGTCAACGAGATGGGAAATGCTAAATAATTTCAGTAATAATACAATCAACATAGCAAACCTGGCTATTGAAAGCTCAGGTGTTTTCAGCAGCAGAGGGGGCAAAAGTTGGAAGCTGTACTGGAAAGATCTAAGGGCGAGCTTGGGAGGTGTAAAAGGAACAGACAGCAGAGGCCATGGGGATTTTTGATCATTATGACTTTATGTGTCCTTATGGGTGAGGGACAGAGTTCATGCAGCCTGGGACACTGGGATGAGGGGCCACGTGGGATGGGGATACCTGGATGTCCTCTCTCTTATCATCAGTTGATCTAGCCATTGTTGCGGCTTGCATATTCCTGCATGCCTTATTCAGGGTGCTCTCTCCATAATAGATTTTTAGAATCTATTTATATATCTTAATTTATGTTCCTTCCCCCTTTCGATTGCTCCCTAATCAGCAGCTGATGATATTCACCCTATAACCTGAATGTGATGTCATCTCTGGTATCGTTTAAGAAATAGCACTTAACAGTTGTTAAATAGAGGAGTTCATTTTTAGAATGCTGCCTGTTTATCATCTCCTCCTTTACAAAGGTGATTAAAATTTATTTTTGCTTGGATGAAAACGGCTTTCATTGATTTCTTCCCCAGAGAGAGAACCTTGCGTTAGCCAGAGAGCCACTTATGCTACATGATGCCTCCCAGTTTATGCAAAGGGGGTAAACAGAGTCAGAATTTTATCTTGCTTTGTACAGAAGCTGCAAACCTTGTGAATGCAAGCTCTCTGTGCTCAGTATGGAAGCTATTTTGAGGGTCCTAGCCCTTGGGGAGCTTCCTGGGTGACTACCAGGGAAGAGTGCAACTTCCCTCAAACCAGCTCTACCGGTGGCATCTTCTGTTATTCCACACTAGGGTCTCTATTTCGTTCCTCTCTCTCACCTTCTATATCCTAGTGGCCCCCAACACTGTGTCCTAGGCTCGCAAGAGTCAATTCCCCATTTTTAGGTCTTTGCTACAGCAGCATACATCTCCGGGGTATCAAAATCTGTGCTAGTTTTCTTTTGCTGTTGGAACGAATCATCATACAATTTGTTGTTGAAAATAACACAGATTTGTTATCGTACAGTTCTACAAGTCAGAAGTCTGAAATGGGTCTTAGGAGACCAAATCATGGTGTTGACAAATAATGGTGCTGTATTCCTAGGGGAAATCCATTTTCCCTACCTTCCAGAGGTTGCCCATATTTCTTGGCTCTTGGCTCCCTTCATCTTCAAAACCAGCCATGAACGGTCAGTCAAATATTCCTCATGATTTTAGCTCTTTGGTTCTGATCTTCTGCCTCCTTCCTTGCCGTTTAAGGACTCTGCTGATTACATGGGGCCCCTCTAGATAGCCCAGCATAATTTCCTTTTCTGAAGGCCAGCTGGTTCGCAAACTAAAGGCAGCCTGCAGCCTTCACTACTCAGTGCCACATAAACTAACATCCACAGGTTCTGAGGGTTAAGAACGGACTTTTCAGTTGGGCCATTTTTCTGTTTATCATCATGCCTAAATCTCTTGCTCTTACTGAATGTGCAGCCAGAGATGATATTTCTCCTGCTTGGAAAGCCATAGGTGTCAGGGACATGAGAGGAATATATACTGTATAATCTAAGGTCAAATTAATCCTGTGACACTTTTATTCTAAAGAATTCTTTGGCCACTGCAACAATGACTTTGCTTTGCTTTATTGTAAACTTTGGTTTACAACACAGTACAGGGTCTGGGGGATAGGTTCATACCTCCTCAGATGTAAGTCACCACACCATTTCTACCATCAAAGCACCCATAGTCCTTTGCCCTAAGCCTGCACAGTCAATTTCCTTTGGCTGCATTCTCCCTACCACTCCCGACCTCCAATGACTAGGTTGATGGTTAATATTCAGTGTCCTGACTCATCCCTTGCCATTCCTAATTTTTTTAAGTTAAAAAATCTTCCAGTCATTTAGACAGAGCAACTTATTCTCTTGAGTCTCTCTATCTGCTACTCAGCTCTGAGACTACCTTAGCTCACTGATTCTGTCTTTATTTAAATTTGTGCTAATTTGGCATTAGTTTTGATTTTAAAACATTGCATTAAATAGTATTTATCTTGATTGCTGAGTTTTTTCAGTGTCATTTACAATTTTGCACCTGAGGTGAGTTTTCACTCTAGACCTGGCCCTGGGCCACCACCAAGGGCGTTTTGGCATAACAGTGTTTTTTCAGCTACAAAACAGTTGTCTTTGTACAGAGCAATGTCTCTGCCGTCCCCTGTGCTTATAAGCAGACCTTGAGATGTAAAACTCGTGTTTTTAAGGAACTCCTTTGGGCTTGACTTTTGGAGAACCACAAGAGATACTACTTGTGGGGGCAAAGAGCTCCAAGGATTTCCCTGCTCTTGCATATGCCCCCGAGGGAAGCGGTCCTGTTGTGGAGAACAACAAGAAACCTGGGAAGAGGAGGTGAAATAGCTTCCTCTACCATCACCTGAATTCTGGATTTTTTCACAACTCTTGGTGGAAGCCCAGAGGCCTCTCAGGGAGACGGAACATCACATCATGTGAAACCAACTTTAGTAGCCGTGATGGTTAATTTGGGCTGATTGTATCATTGAGCATGTTTCCAAGGAGTGATCATTTCAGTTGTTTGACTAGGTAAAGAAGATCACCTTCACCCATTGGGTGGGCCTCATCCTATCCCTTGTCAGCCCAAATATAGCAAAAAGGTGGAGGGAGGTTGGACTCACCTTCCTTCTGTCTGAGCGTAGACGTAGGACATCAGTCTCGTCCTGACCTCAGAGCTCCTGGTTGTAAGTTTTCAGACAGGACTGGAACCTACACCATCCTAGAACCATACCACAGCCTTTTCTGGGTCTCCACCTTGCAGCGAACAGGTGGAAGTTAGTCTGTATGATGGCTTGAGTCAATACCTTATCATAAATCCTATATAAAGCAAAGAGGTTCTATATCCAGGTCCTGTATACACTGGATTTGAGCAAATTCTGTATTTTCCAGTTGAATGCTTGCTCTCGAAAGAACCAACATATTCTATTTGAGATAGAAGGAAACTAGCACCCCCTCTTCCCTCTCATTCTTTTGAGGGGACATTTACTGAACACTGATCACGTATAAACTACTTAAGTGTCACTGAAGGGACAAGGATGAACAATAAGGAAATGGTTCTTGCCTGTGGGGAGCTTGCAGAATACACCCAGAAATATTTTACCAGGTCCCTGGGCATCTCTTAGCTCAGTCATATTGCCACATAAATTTAACCAGCAGGCTGGGTAAGAGATGAAGGTGGAGAGCCACAGGCAGCAGACAAAACAGACAGAGTGTAGGAAAGGATGGGTTAGAATTTGGGCATTTATTCTGAAAACCAGGGGATAACATTGGTCCACATCTCTCCACCCCCTTTGGGGAGAATGAATAATTTATTTATTTCTACCCTGGATACAGTAACATTTCCCACCATTTGTGAAATACACAAAGTGGATATATGAATACATATACCCCATGCATGTTTAATACATGCACATAAATATGCATATGTATGTGAGTGGACCTTTGGTGTCCACCTCCCCACAAGCGGCCTTTGGTAACATGGAAGAATAACAGGAGTTTGACAGCAGCCAAGTTATATTGCAAGCAAAGCAGTTAGAGCGTGTTTCACCTTCTGGAAACGCGCCATGCAGCCTTCACGAGGGACAGGCCAGTTCCTGGAGAAGCATTTAGCTGTTAAAAGATCTTGACATGAGATTTAAGTTGACGGATGGAATGGCACCTGATTTGCTTACTGCCAAAGAGTCCTCAGTAACTTTGGAAAGCCCCGGATTTCTTATCTTGCAGGGGGAGCCTGATACAATTAATAGATAAATCAGTGGGTTAAGAAGGGGTTGGGTCATCGTAGAGTATAAACCCAGAAGAGCTAAATGCTCTTTAATTCCAGAGTCCCCCCGGGGGTTTGTAAGAAATGACAGCCACAGGCAGGATGGCCAATTGTGACTTGGAGTGAGGAGACCAGGGGTTCTATACTGGGAGATCCAAGAAGGTGCCCAATGTTGTACCTCCTTGCTTGAATGTTGAGAAAACTTGCCAGTGTGATAGAATTTCTCCTAGACAATCCAAGTGAAATATGTGGATCTCAGCACCAACGGACCATTGTCAGGTTCTCTGGGATAGACCTCAGGAAGTGACAAGTTTCAGGAAGAGCCTTGTGGCCTCTTGGGGGTGGAGTGGCATTGTGTTTGGGGAACTCTAGGCAGAGGGTCCTAGGAGCTCTTCTGTACATGATGTGAATTGCTCTATGGCCTGTAAGCACGTGACGGTGGATACATTTATTGTGGAGACGTGAAGTTAGGGTGAGGAGGGCACAATGTGACTGGCCCCCGTGGGCCTGAGCAAAGGTGAAGGTCTGGACTCGCACCCCCTAGCACCTCACCGCACCACCTGCATGCCCAGATTCTACTCAGAGACAACCAACTTGCTCCAAAGAGCAAGCCACATTTTAAGCCACTAAGAGCAGATTTTTCTATTAAGTTGAAGAAGGTTCATCAGCACAAGTAATTTACAGTGTGGTTCTTAGACCAGATGGACAACAGCAGCAGCAGCAGGGCTGGTTAAATAACAGGGAGCTGTGCCCTCTCCCCAGGTCCTGAGGCACCAGGTCAGGGGTGGAGGCAGAAGTCCACATGTCTAGTAAGTCTACAGAGGTGCGGAGCTGGTGGTTTGAGGGTGACACTTGGAGACCTAGTGACAGAGAGTAAAGAATATTAAATGCTAACATATAGAAAGCTTATAACTCTGAAGCCTATTCAGTGCATACCCTCATGGCAAAACCCCCAGACTTCATAAAACGGAGTACCCCTGCACCCCGAGACCTGCCCCACCTGTCTCCAGCAGGTGTGTGAGAGCAGCCTCTGGTAACAGGCTCTTGGGTATTACTGAAGTCATGCTCTGTGCATTTGGGAAGCTGCACCGGGAAAGATGGGTGGTGTATGTCTGTGTCACACATCACGTTTGCACAAATGTGACTTACGCTGGCGTTCTACAACTGGCTTTTTTCTCACTCAGTATCATAGCGATCTTCCCCAAAGATTAGCATTTAAATCGACATCATGCTTTCTAACACTTCGGAGAGTTCCTGCTCTCTTTTACTCGCCTGATCATTTGTAAGGAAGTCCTCGTTACTCTCTAGGAGTAATAATGGACCATTTGAAATAGCAGTACAAAGAATAGTCATAATAGCAATTGACGGAGGTACAATTCATTCAGTGCCAGCACAATATAAGTTTTTATGCATTTTCTTATTTAATCCTCTCGGTAACTCTGCATACAGGAGTTATGATTGTATTTTACAGATGAGAAAACTGAAGCTTAGATGGATTAAGTAACCTGGCTCAACATATTATATTCAGTAGGTGGTAGAGCCAGCATTTCAATGCAGATTTAACTTCCTTTGAAGACGGTTCTTTTAACCATTACTCTGTCATGCTACCAAGTGTTTGGCAAGGCTTATTCTTTATAAGACTCGGTGAAAGCTACTGAGTCATTCCGTGATGAGAGACAAGAACCTCATACAAAAAGTCAAATGAGGAGGAACTAGTTTTACAACAGAAGCCAGAGTTATTAGGAAGCCCCAGAGGAGTGAATGGCAAAGTGCCCAGGATGGGATCATATTTGCTCCTTTCTCTAGACTTGGGGGTGAAATCTCTGAACTGGACCAGTTAGTGTCAGAGGCTGCAAGCTTCATTAAAGGCCCTCTAGGACAAAACTCCTTAGTTTAATTTCATATAGCAAGAGCTAACTGAATCTTTCTTTTTGAGTGGTTCCCCCCACCCACCCTTTTTTTAAAAAAGATTTATTTATGCATACAGAATTGGGGTACAGGCCAGATATGCAAGGGGTGAGAGGATTCACCAGAGACAGAGTGGGGAACAGAGCAGGCCGACTGACTAAGTACACTGCTGAGGGGAGCAGCGGGCGGGCCAGGAGAGGTCTGCTGTGCCATGTAGGTCAGCTCCCTGGTTGGGGATTGAACTCAAGTTGCAGTGGTTGCCATAGCTTCATAGTGTGCTTTAATCCATTGAGCCACCAGGGAGGGCCCCCCCCGCCCTCTTTTTTAAGGATACTGGGCCCAGGACTGGACTCTGATATTGTTTCCTGGCTATCACAGTTTTGATATTTTTTGTTTCCAAATAAAAAGAGCCAATTTTCACAAGTTTAAATGATAAAAGAAAAAAATGTTAGCATGTGTGATCTGCTAGTTCAGGGATAACATGTTTCAGGAATAGTTTGATCAGGGTGTTGACGATGCTTCTTTGTGAGTTATCTGGGTAGGCTCTATGATGGGCATATTTGGCTAAGTTGAATTGCATTTTTCAGAATTCCCTTACTTATGAAAGTAAGGGAATTACTTCTGAAAGTTAGGCGAAAGGTATCTTTAGCCGAGATTTAGAGGGAGGAGATGAAGCCTCAGTTGTGTTTGCTTCTGACACTCAGATGCTCAGGGAGTCAGGGCAGGCGCATGGTTAGGAGTGTGTCAGCTGCCCTGGCTCACAGCCACACTGGCCCTTAGGCTGTGTCAGGATGGCTGTTTTCAGCAGTGTTTCCTGTCTTGGTTACTTGTTACAGAACCACAAAAACTCAAGCCTGGGCTGAACATTGGCCTCCAGTCTAGTCTTCCTCTCCCTTCTAGGGAATCTCCTTTTGAAACCCTTATTGCTCTTTCATTCTGAAGTTGGGCAGAACATCCCACTCACCCAAAGCTGTTCTAATAATATTGCACTTCATTTTTAGGGTTAGATTTGGGGTTTCAATTTCACCCCAGGATAATTCTTGGCTCCTTGAAAAATGGACTCAATCCTTCCTCTAAGACATTTTTGCTTTTCTAAGAACACTAGGAGAGCTCAGGTGTGCAGAGTCCTTACTACTTCTCTCCCCAGGGTGAAATGTTTCCTCCCACCTAGTATGCATAGCAGAGTTTCCTAAATCACTCTTTCCAGGACTAAGAAGGCAGAGAGCCTGGGTGGTCCAATTTAGCCTATATGAGTCCTGGGCTGGCTGCTTTGGTGAAGGAATTCCATTTCAGTTCACCTGCTTTCCCACGAGCCTGAACAGCTGGTGTGTATCTTCACGAGGTGATCTGTCATCATTCATCCTGGGGATGCCCATAAAGTTGCCCCTGGGCTCTGCACCATCGAGAGTCCATTATACATCCAAGTGAGCAAGTAGCATAAGGCTTATTCAATAACTTAAAGTTTCTGCTGTATTTAACTGGGAAAGTCATAGGGAAGAGACGAGCTTGGAAGGATGGGCAGGATTTTGAGGCAGGAAGGGCCGGGGAGGAGGGCACTATGAATAAAGGCATAGGGGTGAGGCCAGAGGGCTGCTGGGGTGGTGAGGGGACTGGATGTGGAGACCTCAGCGCTGGCCTGCTGATGTCCATCTGATCTCAGCAGTGGGCATGGTGCTCATGGTCTTCTGTCCAATCCTGTATGAATACGGACTTGCGAGCAAGGAGAGACTGTTAGCCCATCACCTTGGGGGCCAGGAGTGGGCCTGTGAGCAGCCTGTGATGCTCACCAGGTAAACAAGGTGGCATCCAGGTCTTCCCAGTACTGTGTTCCTAGAACACAAAAGATGTGGGGATTCAGGAGTGTTATCACCATTTTCCACAATCACACGAACAGGTCTGGAGTTGCCACGATGGATCCCCTTTTGAAGGCTTTGCTGCTCCCTGCTCCCACCCATGACTTAGGGTGCGGAAGCCCCAGGACCCGAGTTGGGATCCTGCTCCCAACCGGAAGTGCCGGCGTCTGTGTCTCCTGCGCCCACTGTGGCCTGCACCTAGTGGCCGGAGAGTGTGTGCGTACAAACGCCCAGCTCCTGTGCCAGAAGCTGGGCACCAGCAGATGGTGGCAAAGTGCCCAGAACGCCTTGTGGCCTGGTTTACCCCAGGGGCCCACTCCACACCAGCCTCTGCTCGCCAGTGTCACGACCCACTTCTCTCCAGATACTTGGGACGCGGCAGCGTTGCTGTGTGGACACTGTGCTCCAGCCACATGTGGGGGTGTCAGAGCCCAGCAGGAGAGGAAATGAGCTTCCTTTGCTGGGCGCGGACCCTGATGCAGTTGGGCAAAGCGCTGCCTGTTCTAGTTCACTTTTATGTTTTTATTTAGAAGCTCCAGTACCAGAGCTGATGGCAGAAAATGTGCAGTAAAACGCGGGGAGCCGCTGGGTAATAGCCCCTGTAAAGTGTTAATTGCCTATTGAGACTGCAGACTCTGTCAATGTGCGGGCATCTGAGCTATCGACAGGCCCTTATTTATGTCGGGCCCACAAAGAGGGCTTCTCCTCCGAACAGACTTCCAATCAGTTACGCTTCCCTGGGCCCACCGAGAGGAGCCGTCGATAAGCCTGCTGGCTGCTTTAACCCTTTGACGCTGGCTGTGTGCGCTGGGGGATGCTTTGTCCAAGGGCCTCAGGCTGGAGGACACTGCTGACCCCGTACCTAGCCCTGAGCTCTTGCTACTTGGGGAGGCCGGCAGTGTCCACCTATCCAAAGGGGCAGTCGAAACCCAGAGAGGTTGAGTGACCTGCTGAAATGATCGCAGCTAGTGCATGGTACAAGGTTCTGGGCTGAATTGTGTCCTCCCAGTTCAGGCAGTGAAATCCTAATTCCTAGAACCTGTCCCAGTTCCAAAGAACTGTCGCCTTTGATGATTAAATAAAGCCCCTGGAAGTTGTTTTAATGCAGTAAGAAAGCATCCTTGGTCCTCCCTGGTGGTGCAGCAGGTGAAAGCACAGCACTAAGAAGCTAAAACCACTTCAGCATGAGTTCGATCCCCGCCTGCCCCGGAGGAGATCCACATGGCGCGGCAGACCTCTCCTGACCCGCCCGCTGCTCCCCTCAACAGTGTATTTCGTCAGTCTGTTAGGCTCCCCACTCTGTCTCTGGTGAATCCTCTCACCCTCCTCATCTCTGGCCTGTATCCTAGTTCTGTATGAATAAATCAATAAATCTTTGAAAAAAATGTACAATTTTAGTGCCATTATGTACATTTATGTTGTGCAATTCCCATTGCTATCTAGTCCCAGAAACTTTGATCATACCAAAGGGAGATCCTTCCCATTAAGCTGTCCCTCCACTCCTTAGCCCTAGCAACCATGACTTTGCTTTCTGTCTACAGATTTATTTGCCTATTCTGGGCATTTTATATAACTGGAATCAGCTACTACATGATCTTTTGTGTTTGCCTTTTCCCCTTACGTTAATGCTGCCAAAACTCATCCACATGTATCCCATAGGTTGTAGCATGTATCAGTATTTCATTTCTCTTCATGGCTGAGTAATATTCCATGGGTTGGATAGAGACCACAGAATGGATATTGTTTATCCATTCATGAGTGTTTGGATGTTCAGATTTTTCTTTTAAACCTTTTGATTATTTGAACAGAGATTCTGTGAACATTTGCACATGGATTTTTATTTGCTTATCTGTTTTCAGTTCTTTAGGGCGTATACTTAGGAGTGAAATGGTCATATGGTAATTCTGTGTTTAATGAGGAACCTATATAAGTTATATTAGAGGCAACTATGAACTCCCATTTTAAAAAAGAGGAACAGAGGCCCAGAATGATCCTGATTACCACCCATACATTGTTAACTTCTTAACCTGCCCCCCCCCCCCCCCACTAATGCCTGGTGAGCTTTTGTACCTGGGTATTTCGCAGAGCCTCAAATGCAGCATGTCTGAAACTGATCACACATCTCCTGGTTTCTTTCTTTCTTTTTAAAAAGATTTATTTATTGATTCATATAGAACTGGGGTACAGGCCTGATGTGCAGGGACAATGAGAGGATTCACCAGAGACAGAGTGGGGAGCAGAACAGGTAGATTGACAAAGGTCACTGCTGAGGGGAGCCGCAGGCAGGTCAGGAGAGGTCTGCCGTGCCATGTGGTCACCTCCAGGGCGGGGATTGAACTCGTGTTTAAGTGGCTTTAGTTTCTTAGTGCTGTGCTTTAACCCGCTGCGCCACCAGGGAGGGCCTCCTCGCGATCTGATTCCCCATCTTAGTGAGCGACACACCAGCCCACCTCCTTTGGCCTCCCAGGGATGACACGCTATTGACCTTGTGACCACAAGCATGTTATCAAGCTTCTATGCCGTGGTTTCCTTATCCAGAAGTGGGAGGTAATCTTATTGGCTGCGTGAGTATCTGACTCTGATTTTCTTGCTATGTTGTATATAAAACCTTAACCCGAGGCTGGCTCCAGGGCACCCACTTCTGATGCCATGGACGTGACTCTGTGACACCAGCCACTGTGTCGTTGTACGTACTTCCTTCTCCATTATGAGCCACTTGAGGGCACCTCTTTACCCCCTCCCCAGCACCAGGCCATCTGTCACCAGGATGCCCCGCTTTGTGAGAAGGGAAAAAAGAGAAAGCAAGCAAGGCAGGAAGAAAGCTTGAGAGCCAAGGCAGCTGGAAAACGAATGACTTACGGGTTGGTGGGAATCAGCTCTGGGCTGGATGCTCCTCGGCACTCAGGCCGTTTCTCTTCAGTTTGCCACCGGTACAGCGCACAGTGCACCCAGGAAGAGGGTCTGCCCAGGCCTGGTGCTGGCCCAGCCCAGCAAGTCCGCCCCACCCCTCTCCTGGCAACACCCCAGCGGGCAGTGGGGATTTGGATGAGGCTCAGCCTGCCTCAGACGCTTTGCAATCTTTGGCCTAATTAAAACACCACAGACGGTTTGAACCCCGCATTAAAATTTGATGAGAAATTGATCAGCCAAGCAAACAGGAAATTTAGCTGTGAGTGAAGGTAATGTTTGCTCAAATGTGTAATGAGGCCCATGGGGAATATTTGTGGGGACCTCAGTCATGTCTGGAGCTGCTCCTGCTCTTCAGTTCCATCTTCCCCATGTGCCTCTCCCCTCAAAACACCCTGGGATCCAGAGCAAACACGTAGACCTAGGAGAGTTTTTTCATTTATTTAAAAAATTTAAAAAATATTTATTTATTTGTGCATACAGAACTGGGGTACAGGCCAGAAGTGCAGGGGAGTGAGGGGATTCACCAGAGACAGAGTGGGGAGCAGAACAGGCAGATCGACGAAGGACACTGCTGAGGGGAGCAGCGGGCGGTCAGGAGAGGTCTGCTGCGCCATGTGGTCACCTCTGGGGCAGGGATCGAACTCATGCCAAAGTGGCTTTAGCATCTTAGTGCTGTGCTTTAATCTGCTGCGCCACTAGAGAGGGCCCCCTAGGGAAGTTTTTGATTGAAAAAGTCCTCTGAAAACCTGAGGAAATCTATCTAAGTGTCTTTACTGTAAATCAGAAAAATAGCACAGGGAAGAGGCAGACCTGGGTGGTGTTTTGGCTCTGCCATTTGCTACCTGTGTGTCCTTAGTCTGCAGTAATCGATTAGTATTAATCACTGAGTACCAATGATGTGCCAGCTTCCTGAGGAGACACTGAGTGCAAAATAGTGTTTCCTGAAATGCTTGGATGAGAAGAGAGGCTGAGCCCCAGTGTCTCTATCTGTAAAATGGAGGTGTTAGTATCTTACCACACTGGATGAATTGAATATACAGAGAACACAGAGCCTGTCAAATGCAGATTTCTCTGCATCCTTTCTCCCCATACCTGGCATGTGAAGCCTACCAAGGCTTCTAACCACTTTTTCTTATTCAGTTCTCTGCAGGTGACCTGATTTGATATTTACTTGCTTGTAAGTTCACTGCTGAGGGTAGAACAAGACACAAGAATGATCTACAAACTAGAAGTGGCATAGGATCACAAATTATATAGGAAAGATCAAATAGAAGGAATCCTTGGTCATCTGCGACAAAGGAAATCTCTGGTTCAGAATGTTGCTGCAAAGAAAACACAGAAACAAGGGAAGCTTAAAAATATTTGTGTACACTTAAGGTACCTCAGCCAGAAGGGAAGAATCTGGAGAGATTTTTCTCACTTTCAAGCTCTCATTTTCTCTAAGAGTAGTGCTGTGCTCTCAGCTTTCCCATCCTCTTCACCATTTCCATCTCCATGTCAACATGCAAGATCATTCATTCCTACTCCTGTCTCCACCCTTTGCTCACCACCCATTCCCTGCCCTTCCCCAGTGTTACTGCTATTATCGCCATTATCTTTATCACAAAATATACACGTTGTTGGTTTGGTAGAGATGCAGCCATTGTTGGTGGCCTTTCTTTTATTCATGGACTCTTGAATAAATTAGTTGCGTTCTTTCTTTAAATTTTTAGGATATTGGCCTTTCCTTAATTCTGAGATGCTTGCAACTTTACCTCACATGTGTTAATGTTCTGAATTTAAAATGTATCCATAAAAAAAGTCAAAAGACAATTTCCAACCACAGGTAGAAGAGTGAGTTAGAACATGTGTTACCTTAGCATCACTTAGAGTAAGTCTTTGGATTTTCAAAGATGGAGAGTCTGAGGTAACTGATTCCTACCTCCTATTCCTAGAAAACTACTAATTAGATACTTAATATTAAACAAAGCAAAGGCTGATTTTATTAATATGCAATTCCATTAAGGGGAAAGTAAAAGCTTGAGTTTAATACAATAGCTAGTGTGTATATAATTCAGGTATTCTTCAATGCAGTTCAGATAGCAGTATCACTTCAAAATCTCTAAAACAGCCAGGACTGGAACACAGAAATAGAGGAAGTAGCATGCTGCCCTGATGTTGTCTCTGCATAACAAACAGCTGATGGTCAGAAAGAGTCATTCAGAAAACCCTTTAGGCAATGAATGTAATAAATAATTTATCTTGCTTAAAAACTGGATATGTTTCATTTACTTTTATAAATGTTGATTGCTGATGTTTTGGAAAGTTACAGATTTATATTTACTTTATATCTTGTCATTTAACTAAATTCTAGTATTAGTTTTTAAAATTCTTCTATTACTTATTTTATGTTTTCCAAATTTACAATAATAACACTTGCCAGAAATACTTATTTTAATTTCCTCTTGTCAGTGTTTAAAAACTTATTTCTGTTTCTTATCTTATTGCATTGGCTAGAATTTCCATCAGGGTCAGTGTATTCAGATTATCTAATATTATTGAATACATGTTGCTCATTGTAGAATATTGTAACTATTCTAAAAAAATAGTATTTTAAAAGTATATAGCTATGTGCAATTTCTGTATTTTAAAACCTATCTCACATCTGTTCTCATTCTCCTTTTCATTTTTTTAAAGATTTATTTATTTATTCATACAGAACCGGGGTACAGGCCAGAGACGCAGAGAGTGAGAGGATTCACCAGAGACAGAGCAGGGAGCAGAACAGACAGACTGATGAAGTACACTGCTGAGGGGAGCAGCGGATGGGTCAGGAGAGGTCTGTCTGCCATATGGGTCACCTCCAGGGCAGGTGGGGATCGAACTCACGGTGAAGTGGCTTTAGCTCTTTAGTGCTGTGCGTTAACCAGCTGTGCCACCAGGGAGGGCCTCCTTTTCATTCTTAATACTATGTAACTCAAGTAGTATGCGCTCATACCTAACAGGGTATCATTAAGAAAATCCTTGCATATTGCGTTTCCGTTTAACTCAGTCCATACATCAGCCCTTCTTATTTCTTGCTTCCAAGATAAAAAAGAGTGGAAAATTTAGTACTATAAATTTCCTGATCTTGCCAACCAGGATAACCACAGCAAACACTTTGGAGTACAAAACATCAGTATTTTTCCTGCGTGTATCCACTATACCTAAGTCAATTTTAGTTTTACACATTGAGATTTTTTTGTTTGAGATTTTGTTTTGTAATTTGTTTTTTCAGCATGTGCTTTAATGACTTCATGATATTCTACAATATGGATGGACCATATGCTATTTACTCACTTCCCTGTTGTTTTATCATCAGGGTGATCCATTTGTTTGCCATCATAAGTAATTTTGTGGTGAACATTTTGTAAATAAATATTTGCTCACATTTACAATTATTTCCTTAGAATGAAGTTCTAAAGTGGGTATGAATAATTTCAGCATCCTTGATACATATTGCCAAATTAACCTTTAGGAATTTGTGCTAATTTATACTCTCACCTGCAGTTTATGAGTGCCTAACTCACTCTCTGTCACTAACACTGAGCTTTCTTTAATCGTTGTGGATGGAATCTACTACAGATAAAATCGCATTGCTGTCTCCATTTACATTTCTTTGATTATGAGTAGGCAGAAACTTTTAAATCTTTATTTGCCATTTACTCTTCTTTGTGAGTTTTTTTCTCTTTGACTTTATGCTCCCCATGTTTGGCATTTATACTATTTCTTTTTTGCATTTCTTGTATTCTGTGATCAGATAAAACTATTCCTTTTCCTTCTTCAGAGTGCATTAGGGTTTTTTTTTCTTTTTTTTTTTAACTTGGTAGTAAGTACTTTTTTATTTTTTATGTATATTTTTTATTATATTAGTTTATTTTTACATGTTTTTGTGCATTTTTCCATCTCAGTTGCAATCCCGTTGGGTTTCCCATCACCCATGTGCCATCACCATAGCATTAGGGTTTCTTGGAGGGCCTGTCACAGAGTTCCTTACCTAACCTAACTCCACGACAGCACAAGGCAACTCACTGAAGTCGTGAGATCACAACATGGTAAGAGGAAAGTGCAGCATCCCTCAAGGGTGGTTTCCTGCCCAGCTCATTTGGCCAATTGTCTCAGCTAGAGATCTTGGGACAATGTGTTGCAGTCATCACACGCTTGCCCTGTCCTTCTGAGCTCACAATGTCCATCTGCAAATGCAAATCTTTAGTTTACTTAAGATCTAGCTCAGTGAATATTTGAGATGAAGCTTTAACAGTAGATGTGCCAAGTACTTATGTAAAGTTGAGCAAACTTTATATAGCGTTTACGTAAATAAAACACCCACATGTAATGGAACATAGCACAACTCAACATAGCATCAAAATATAACAATACGACAAAATGTAACATAAAAACAACAACATAGCATAACTATACATAATACAATAAAACTTGGCATAACAATGTGTATGTTATCTCCTTGAAGCCTCACAACAGTTTAATGAGGTAGATAGCAAAATAATTGGTAGGATAGAAAACTGAAGCCCAGAGCAGCAAGGTAATTTATTTGAGAACTCTGCCTGAGGGCTTGACCCAGAATGTCTCTGTCTTTGCGAGTCTAGTAGATGTAGTTACAGTAAGGATCTGGAGTAATCCACCCCCTCCACCCCCCACCTACTTGATCGGGAAAGCAATTTCTTCCATCCTTCTCCCAACCCCCCCTTCCCCTAATGTCTTGGTAGTTGACTATAGAAGTTTGCACATATCTATTAATCAGTCCCATACTTTCCTCTCTTTTGCCAGCTGAACTGAGGAGATCAAGCCACAGCTTGACATTAGAGGACTTGTTTATTTCCCAGTTGTGTCACCACGATGGTGTCACCATGCGTAGGTGTTTCCTCTGTGGACACTACTGGTGGGTTTTCCACCAAACTCTGCTGCTCTCATCTGTCTGGTGGAGAGAGGAGGACATTCCTTTTCTATGTGAGTCCAGGCTGGATGCTTTGGCTAGTGGCACAGGGACTTCAAAACCTGTTCTTCATAACATGCTCCTTTTAGCTACCCAGCTAATAATTCTTCCAAGGGGTGAATAGGGTAAGGACACTTCCTCTCCCTGATTGATGCTCTTTCAGTGGCTCTCTCATTGTAAAACAGTTTGGGTTCCAAAAATACCTGATGGTTTTCAGATCGCTTTTTCTTCTCTCTCCCTCCTTTCATGCTCCCACAACTTACCCCTGATAGACATACATATTTTCCACCCAAAGTACAAGCAAAAATTAAGGTTCCAGGTGGTAAACAGCAGAAATAATCCTTGGATAAAATGGCAAAAAATTGACAAAAGAAAATCGGTTGGAAGACTATTGGGACTTCAGAATTCTAGAGGCTGGTGCAACTTACCTCACCAAGTAGGAAGTGGCCAGCTCTACTCTCCCTCTTACTGAGGACAAGGAGAGGCAGCTCCCTTAAAGGAGACACTAAAGGCTGGGGAGCACCCAGTAGGCACTGCATTGGCCCAGGGAAAGCTACCACCAGCTTCACCCACCTGTCTGGAGCCAAGCCTCCCCTCCTTAGACCTCAGCCTGGGTCAGCCTGCTAATTAATGGTAGAGTCTCGCTCCATCTCAGCATTTGCTCTTCACCTCAAGGTTCCTCCCTGCCATCTGTCTTGGTTTCCATTCACCCTTGTCCACCTCACATGATTTTAGAGCCTATATCCTTGAACTTTAAGGAGGTCCGAGTCCTGGTACTCATTTTATTGGAAAGTAGGGTCTGGGTTTACTTCCTCCTGAGGAAAGGAGCTTGATGTGGGCGCCTTTGTTTATCTGAAAGGGGATCCCAGGAAGCACAAGAGAGGAAGCAGAGCAAGCAGTCCGAGGAGGGAAGACAAAACAGACCATATCCTAAAGAGTGTAAGGTTATCGCTGTGGACACTGGGGCCAGCCCTGCTGGGGACCCCCTGAGAGGCTGGTGTGGTGGGTTCCTTAACATTTTCCCACTGGGAGGCTGGGATCCTTCCCCACTGACTTCTCTGCCCTGGGTTGTCCCTGGGGGCATTGGTGCCCACTGCAGCGGTGTGCCCTCAAGGATTACTGAGGTCCTCAGGCACAGAAGGAAGGAGGACAGAACAGACTGCAGGGGAGGCATGCTGGGGTCCTGGCAATAGCTCCATCTGCTGCTGCAGTAGCCCAGGAGGGCACGGGGCAGGGGTGAAGCACCAACAGCATCTGCTGAGGGGAGGCTCTTTGCCCACTATGCAAATTAGCACTTTCATCACTGTGGGAAGCTGCCCGAACCCTGCTACAGAAAGTTGATGGAAGACCGCAATACCGTACCAGTCTTTCGTTCCACTGGGCTCTGCCTGTTCTACCTTGTCCCTTTTAATTATCTGGATCAAAATCACGATCAGAAATCAAGGTCAGAAGTGGGTACTTAAAAAGCTCACATTCCTGCGAGTTCCTGGAATCATACCTGAGCTGTTACACTCAATTTCTTCTTCTTCGTTGTTATCAAGTAATAGTCTCTGGCTGTACATTAAGGTCCTCAGAGCAGATTCACCTATGACTCGAAGTTTGCACCTATTAACCTCCCTCTTCTTACTTCCCTCACCCCGTGGCCCCTGGCAACCACCATTCTATTTTCTGTTTCTTTGAGTTTGACTTAAAATAATTGCAATGCTGTGCAGTATTTGTCTTGCTCTGTTTCACCCATTTCACTTTGGGTCATGTCCAGATCTATGCTTGTTCTCACAAATGGCAGGATTCATCCCATTTAAGGCTGAGTAGTATTCCATGGCATATACCTGCATGCATGTATACACAACTCCACACACATGTATATGTGCACACATAAGAAGCATGCATATACACACATGCTTTATATATATATATATGTATAAACACACACGTGCATGTATTTTTTTTACATTTGCTTTATCTTTTTTATCACATTTGCTTTATCCATTCATCTGCTGATAGACACTTCGATTGCTTCTATGCCTTGGCAATGATAAATTATGCTGCTTGAACATGGAGCTGCAGATACTGCTTTGAGATAATGATGCTACTTTTTGGATATAGAAGTGAGATTGTGAGGTCATATAGTAGTTCGCTCTAGTTTTAATTTCTTGAGTCTCCTCTATACTGTTTTTCCATGCTTCATTCTTTAATTTTTGCCAGATTAATATTGTCCTAAAACTACCTTTCACTTGCAACAATCGTAATCATCATCATGATAATCAGTGCAAAAATGTAAGGCAATTATATTGATGAAAAATTAGTGTTAGCCCCATGCCCATAGGATATGAGTTCTTATGGATCTCTGTCTCTGTCTATTGTTCTTTTCACTGTCTCTTCTAGCATCTGGGCTGTAGCTACTTGTCAGGATTAGTAGTGTGAAGTCTTGGGATAGAGCGGGGAGGCTGGCCGGCACTGTGGCGGTGGGCAGGCACACGTAAGTAATGCGAGCAGGCTTTGCTTTGGTGCTGAGGGACCTGGGCAGAAACAGCACAACTAGTTTTTGTCAGTGAGGCATTGTCTGACTGGCACTGGCAATTCTGAATGACTGTGTGCCCACAGTTGACAGGCCTTTGCCCTTCTCTGTGCCAGCCTTGGTTGATTAGCCCCATGCAACAAGGAGCCTCTTGCATGCCTGGAATGCCCCAGCAGAGAGCATTCAGCATCGTGGCTTGGCTAATTGGTCAGACGATAAATGATTTTCTCCCAAGAATCCCCACCATGGTTTTGCTCCGCTTCTCAGCAAAGATTTAAGAGATCAGTGGTTTAGAGGCTTCTCCAAGGCATTGTTACTTTGACAAGCTCTACCAGGGTAATTGACTAGTCTGCACTTGGTATTATCATAAATAATTAAAACAAAGCTATGCTTATCAAAACAAATGCACCAAGCAGTGCACCTATTTTGCTGAGCTCCATGTTCAGAGGGAATGGAAGGATTTAGAAATGAACTGAAGCTCTTTTGACACTGCCTCCGATGAGTGACTGATGATTGATCTACATTCTGAAGGAAAGGCGTTGTGAGTCGCCGTGGGTTAGGGAAACACGGCAGGGAAGTGGGGCAGCAAAACTGGGCTAGAATTCGGATCTTTTCTGTATTAGTGTGGCCTCAGGGAAGCTTGTGTGCTTAGGTTTCTGTTACCACTCTGATGAGGTGGGATAATAGTTTCCATCCTTCAGAAGAGCTGTGAGGTGAAATGAGAGAATGGATGGCGAACACTTTGTAAATTCAATAATGGTATGTAGATGTTACATGCGCTTGTTGTTAAATGTGATTTATAGCTCACTCTTCCTTCCTGCATCCTGGAGTCTCTCTAAGGCAGGGTTTCTCAACCTCAGCATTGCTGACATTTGGAAATGGGCAAATCTTTGTTTTGGGGGGTGTCCTGTGCGTTGCAGGATTTCAGTAGCATCCTTGGTCTCTACCCACTCCATCCCCATAGCCTCTTCCATCAGGACAACCCCAGAGTTCTCTGGACGTTGCCATATGTCCCCTTGTGGGGAAAAGGCCTCGGCTAAGGACCACAGCTCTGAGAATGGAGAGCTTACCGACCGCTCCAGAGAATTCTTTGGACTTTGCTTCTTTACTAGTTGGTGATGTTTCCGTATATTAAGAATGTTTGCAGTCTTACTATTATTATTGTTTGCAATTTTCTGTCTTCTATTCCTCGCTGCTGGGTAGGTGTATCAGTAAGCCCATCTAATAGCAAAAACTCTTGAAACTTTAGTAGTTTAGAAAGGCAAATGTTTATTTTGTGCTTATTACGAATGTATATTTCATGTGAGATCGGACTCTTGGCTGTGGTGTCTGCACTTGGGGAGCCTCATGGGACAAGGAGACATTCTCAGTTTGTGCTAGAAGGATAGGAACAACAAAATCCTGAGCTGGCTCTTAGACTTTCTATCAGAATTAACACTGGTTACCCCAGCCTCCATGTCACTGGTCAAGATAAGTCCTATGACCACTCTTGATTTCAACACAATGGATTATTTAATACCCTCCCAGGGTGGGACAGCATGTGTCACGTGGCCAAGTCCCACTTTAATGGCAGGAGGAATGCACATGCTTCCCTAGGAAGGCAGCAAATAGTTTGAAGAATGGTAGGATCTGCCATAGTGGATATGGTGCTTGTATAGGGTCCTGCATGTTCTATAGATATTGCCTTTTCTCTTCTGTTTCTTTGACTTTCTTTTTCCATGAACCAACCTGAGGTTCATCATCCTTCAGTTCAATGACATATGTTTGGCTTTGGGCCTCTTGGGCCTCCTTGCGGCTTTACCAAAGCTCTGTGTTGGAGACCTAGGTACACTCACACCTGATCCTCCAGGGCCGTTCTCACTTTGCCTAGCTTTTGCTAACCTCTGTGGCTCAGCTTTCGAAGGGTTTCAAGCGCAGGGGCAGCAAAGTCAACTGGATTTGTTCAAGGTCTCACCACATGCTTGGTTGCAAAGACAAGCAGTTGGTGAGTTCTTTGCTTGGTGTGTTAATATAATGACAGGTGGTGCACTGGGCTGATTTCATCATACAACTGATGGAGACTGTCTCTGGTTTAACCATCCAACAAAACCTGCCTCCCCAGTGGCACAGATGGAATGTGTCAGAGATCCCATGACTCAAGAAGTGAGAGTATGAAATGGAACCGCATGGTCGAATTGAGGGTCACATTTGCATGTCACCTGAGAGTTTCTAAGCTTGGAGGCACAAGATAAATTGGTCTTGTGCATTATGACGTGGCACTGGAATAAACACAGTCACAGTTTACCATTTACAAATTTCTTTCATGTGCACAGTCTTCCCTGGAAATGTTTCTTCCTCTCTTGTCTACCTGGAGAACTCCTATTCATCCTTCAAGACCCATTCAGATGCGTGCTCTGTGGTCCTTGCTTGACTATCCTCTCTGGTATAGAGTTGGTTGCTCCATCATCTGTGTTTGAACACTCCCCTCTACAGGTCTGTGAGTCAAGGAAACGTGTAGTCTTTGTATCTCAGGCATTTACCTTGTGCCTGGCAGTGGGTATGCATGGTGGAGTGTGGCCAGTTTAATTCTCACCTGTAAGCCACACAGGGATGGAGATTTAGAGAGATTTATTCACTTGCCCCAAGTGCTGCTGCCGCTAAGGACATGAAGCTTCCTTCCCCATTGTCTGCTTTCCACTGCATCAACATTTGGAAGACTGAGCATCAGCTTGTGGGGAGATTGAGGGGGTGTGGGGCAATCTCGGGGCACCTTGGATTGCTTTTGTTTTTCTAGTTAAACTTGATTCTCTTAGACGCTGTTTTTCATCTTATATAGACAGTGGTTAGATAAATCTCCTCTTGTTGTAAATCATTATGTTATAACTTAGGGACCGTGAGCTCAGTTTCTGGTATTAACAAAGCCATGTGACTTTAGATGGCGCCTTAGCCTCTGAATGCTTCAGTGTTTTCACCTATGAAACAAGCATCATAATAGTACCAATCTCAGTAGGTTATTTTTTTCCTGCTTTCAGTACTTTTTTGAGATTTATTATGCTTGGAATAATTTTTTTTTCTTTATTGGGGTAACATTGGATTACAGCACTGAATATGATTTAGGGGAATAGTTTCACAGATGCATGTTATCATATCACCCCAACATCAAAGCACGTTGACTCTAGACTACTCCGTCTCCTTTCACCTATATCCGCACCTCCAGTAACCTTAATTCTGCTGTAGTATTTCCAGGAGTTGTTCTAGTTTAGTTTGAAAAAAGTTCCTGTGTTTCTCTACTTCCACATATGAATAAAATCATTCAGTATTTGTTCACTCGGTTGCTTTTCAGGATTACATGAGATAACGTATGTGAATGATTTCAGTACATTGCCAGACACAGCGTCATGCTTCTCAAACATATATTCTATTTCCTTTTGACTTGTCAGGTTCTTCTATGAAGGAAACTTTGTTGAACATCTGCTCTACTCCATACTGATGGTAAGAGAATCCTTAAAATAACAGCCACAGGTGGTGATTAATAGCATTTCTTGAGTGCATGTTTCCTCTACAGCCTCCTCCATTGGTCAATATCACTAAAGCATTAGCCAGTAACCAACCACATGCATTATTTCACTAAACCTGTACCTCGGTAGACTTCATTCTCCCTATTTTACAGAAGAAAAACTAAGGCTCAGTGAGGATAATTAAGTGAGGCGTTTGGGGAAGAATGGATGGAAGCAGGCATGTCCACTCCCTGGGGAGCGGTCAGACAATCTGGCAGCGTGTCTGGCCACGTGGGGTGAGAGGAGGAAGGGGGAGGGTCCCTCGAGAGGTGCCAGGGTCTGGCATTTCCTTCACATTCTTTTAGCTGTTAAAAGGAAAGATCAAGATGTTTTCCCTGACGACTCTCCAGGGAAGTGGTCAGATTCAGAGGTCTGGGTGTGGGGCTGCAGGGTCTGACCTTGCCTTCATGCTAATTTAATTCTTGGAAGGGAAGGGTCAGTCTGAGGGACAAAGGAGTTCTGATGCCGCCAGAGGGAGCAGGACCTTCTTCAGCCCCTTCAGTCCACTGGAGAACTGATCAGTAATTAACACAGCCAGAGCCAGACTGACTGTCCAAGCTGCCGGAACAGGGAGAAAAGTAAAAAAAAAAGTACATACTTCTCTGCATGGAAATGCCCAATCCATAAATACAGCAGTGACCCATATTGAGTGTCCACGACATGATTTGCAATTTCATGAATTCTCTCAATCACCCTAAGAGATAGGAAGGACTGTCGTCTTCACAGTACAGCTTGAGTGACGGATTCATTCGTGTGTCAAGCACGTTTTCTGCTCTCCCACATGTCAAAATTGTGCTGAGAGCCAGAGGTACCAGGGTGAACAAGACAGTCAGAGCCTTAGGCTATAAGAGGCGGAGTCAGTGGCTGAGGTCACATAGCCTGGGACGTGTCTCTCCTGGGCCTGGCTGTCCCCTCGCTGCCCCCAATGCAGCAGACTGGGTCTAGCCCCGACCTCTCCTCCATGCCCGTCTCCACAGGCAGGCACTGCAGTGCTTAGGGGGGGCCGGCCACAAGGCTGAGACTATTGAGGAGCCTTGGACAGACAGAGGACTTTGCTGTGGTATTTCCGGTGTTGATGGAGGTATTCCTGGCTCTTGGCTTTGCAAATGTAAAAAGGCCACTGGATTACCATCATTTGCACTTGATTTCAAAAATGTCTACAGAGTTGATGCCAATGCAAGTGAATTTGCAGCTGACAAACAGCCCAGTGCTGAAGGAGGCCACTGTCTCTGGGTCCTCTAGTACGGACAAGGGGCAGGATGACAAGCAGAAGACCTTCATTATCAGTGGTACCCCAACTTGTCCTACATGGTCCTCTTTCTCTGATGAATCACTTAAAGCAGTGACTTTCAGACTGTGTGGCGCATAAATCACCCAGGATCTTGTTACAAGTGGACTCGGCAGCAGTTGGTCTGGATGAGCCTGCTAACAAGCTCTCCGGTGATGCAGAAGCTGGAGTCCATGCACCACACTTCGCATAGCAAGGACTCAGCCAGAATTTCCTCTCTGGTTTCCATGGGGCCTGGTGGCCAGCAAGAGGTTGTCTTACCACGCCAACTAAGTTTGGGAAATGCTAGGTCAAGCAAAGTGAAATGAGCTTCTTCCTTGCAGGACTTCTCAGGATCTTTAAACATGCCACCAGGCAGGTGTGTCTACAAGACCTGAATTTGCATAGGCAGTTTCCCTACCTTATTTTACCTGGAAAGCCTCATCTTCGCCAGCCCATGTCCCAAGAGCAACTATTCATTAGTGCTTTTTCTAACACAGTTTAGACATCGCAGGTCTGGGCTTTCTCATCTGAAAGCGTTTGCTTTCCATGCTGATGTGTTTTCTTCTATGCTTCTTCTCCCTCCAGCCTCTGCATATGTTTCCTTTCCTAGCCTGGAGATAATTCATTAAAGCAACTCTCCCACTCCCTGCCTCCCTCTTCAGATACACCTTTCCACCTCCTAACACCCCGACTAAAAAACACCATCAATATTTCATAAACTCACAGTGACAAATTTATTTTAATGTGGTCCACCGAGAGCCGGAGATTGATTGGCCCCTCAGAAGCGTGACACGTTTCAAAGCAGGATATTCATGGCGTGTTTTAGTGCCTACATTAGTCAGAGAGGAGCAGAGCCCGGATTTATCATCGTTATGACTTTCTCGGTATCTATTCTCTTCTAGCCACTGGCAGCGACTCTGCGTGCTCCCTATTGATTGGCTTTGTGTCTTTAAAATGTGCTGGCCTGGGAGGTGGGGGGCCGAGCTTGCCAGAGATTCTGCATATTGGGAGCCTGTGTTTGGGGGAAATCACTTCGAGTTCTGTTTTTTTCCCTCATGAGGGAATTGGAGGGGAAGGGCTGATTGCCTTAATTCCCAAAGGGGACCAGTGAATGGACATTAGGGGCAGCAAGGAGCAGCTCTCCTGGTTGGGCAGCCCGCCCGGGGCACCTATGGTTGTGACCTTGACATCCAGGATCCTGACGCTTGAGGACCTCACAAGCGTCTTCCTGCTATTCAGGACAAGTCAAAGTTGTCTTCCAATTCAGGAAAACTCTTATTGATTAAATAATAATTAAAGGGCAAGGTAACATTTTTTGAGATGACCAAGTGCCAAATATAACGAGATATGCATTAGAGATACCATCTTTGTCCCCAGTATAAATAATAATGCTAGCATTATTAATCCCATTTTACAGGCAACAACAGTGCGAGAACTTACACAAGTCCAACAGTCGCTCAAACCCACATAGCTCGTAAGAGTGCGGTAGAGGGAAAGCTCAGAACCACCTGAGCTCATCCCTGGCTCTTTGCCACTAAGCTCAAGTACTTTCTAGATGCAGCAACCAGGGAAGCTGCCCTTATGGAATTGCTGCATTCAACCCATTCTCACGTATTCATGAACACAGAAAGCAAGGCCTCTCGCCGACAATTCTGTGAGGCTAATTTGATTTTCTATACGATTTTCAGAGTAAATAAGCTATTATCCCTGTTTCTTATTCATTCAGCTCTCCCCCAATTAATGTGCATTCATCAGATTGTCTCATTGTGTCACATCACTGAGAGTCGCATTAAATCACGTGTGACATGCTCACCTTCAACACACATTTCTCAAGTGCCCACCTGTGCACAGACCCCACTGGAGTTGGTGTTTGGGCAAAAGATCCTGCCTCCAGGCACAAAAACAGTGTGATAAGAAGGAAGCACTTTGTGTGATCGGAGAGCTGAGGGCCAGGAATTCTTCCTCCCGGGTGTGCCTGGGAACTTTCTCTGGTGAAGTATCGACTGTGCTGATCCTGGAAAGATCAGAAGATTTTACGAAGTACAGATGGATCGAGGACGCACTGTTCAGAAATGGAGACACAGCGGTGGAAATATATTGTGTGTGTCAGGGACATGTGACTTGAATGACCGGAAAATTAGAAACCCTTTGAGTTCATCCTTTCTCCTTTGTATGGATAAATGGAGAAGCACAGTCTCTCCCCTGTGTGGATAAGGATGCATTAAGCAAAATGACTGTGAAACAAATCCTAGTTCCACTTGACTTCCATTAGAAAGTCAAAGATATATATCTGTGGGAGGCAGAGAAAAAATCCTCCAGCAGATTGAACGGAAGCATATTTACGAGAAAGGAGGGAGGCGGCAAGTAGTTCATCTTGGGGATTGCTGGTGTAGCCGTCTCTGTGTGCTGGGGTGTGCGGGCCCCCGAGTCAGCGGTCATCTCCCCAGTGGGATATTTGATTGGGGTTCATCACCCCAAGGTGTCCCCTAAGTGAAGGCCTCTACCCCACTGTCCTGGACAAGAATTGCTTTCATATTCAGGGAACTTTTGACTTCCTATTCGTGATGTCCAGAGTTTAGCTTCGCCCTTTGCCAGGATATAATAGAAGTACATTGTTCCAAAAGCCAGCTCAGTGGGGCTTCACGTTCCCAAAAATGTTTTCTGTTCCCTTCTTTTGCAGGAAGGATGAAGAAAGTTGGGAATAGCAGTTCCTGTGTGGGACTTACTATACAAACCCCAAATCATGGCCATTTCCAGGGAAAGGTTTCTCACTGTGTGGTCTTTAGATGACCTGCTTCATAACCACTTGGGGCATTGGTAGAAGTAGATTCCCAGACTCCACCTAAGAGCAACAGTAATCTATATCAAACACACACACACACACACACACACACACACACACTCAGAAACGACTCAGAAGCTTGAGAGCACAGAATGCCATTTCTGGTTGGGCAGATTTACAATAGCAGGACTGGCACTTTCTCAGTTCGTGCAGTGTGAAACCCGCACAACTGTCCAAGGTGGTTTACACTACAGAGTCACTGTGTGTGTGTGTGTGTGTGTGTGTGTGTCTGGGGGGGGAGGGGTTGGGTCGAGAGCTGGCATATGGCAACTCAAATGAACTCATTCACCTTTCTATCTGCAAGGCAGATGAGAGATCCCTGGGGCCCAGGGCTGAGCTGCCACTGAGGTCTTATACAAGTCCCATTCTCCAGGGGAAGAACCAATCAGTCTTGCAATGGGCAGGTCGATTTAGGCATTTGGAAAGAGTCTTGATCACTATGTACAAACTGATGAATTATCATGTAAATGAAATGTGTTAATGCTTATCAAATACTGTTGCCCAGGGCTTTACACATCCTAGATATATAATAATAAATGTTAGTTCCTGCCTCAATTCCCTCTGCCTAGCATTTCTGTTAATGGGATTTGACTACACACGTCCTAACTCACAGCCTGACTTCCAGAGTCCTGCTCACAGTCATGGCTGGATGCTGACCCATGATCTCCCAAGTTTCTAGACAATAAATATGCTTCTACATTTTGATTGTACATATTTTTGAATTTTCTTTTAATAGAGCGACACATACACTCATAGTTATGGGAACACATTTTCAAATTATGATTAAAGTGAGAATTCTCCCTGCAGAATTGCTAGCCTCCGTCACTGGACTGGAAATGGAAGAAGCATGTTTGAGTCACGGCCCATGACTTGCTGGCTGTGGGAACGTTTGACTGTTGTTAGCTGTCCAGCTGTCCATGCCCAA
Organism: Condylura cristata; assembly: GCF_000260355.1. Classification (NCBI taxonomy): domain Eukaryota; kingdom Metazoa; phylum Chordata; class Mammalia; order Eulipotyphla; family Talpidae; genus Condylura; species Condylura cristata. The sequence continues at coordinate 24,182,418 of NW_004567123.1, forward strand.
CTTGACTCACTAGGGCAGAGAACTTTGGCTCCCCAATGGGCAGTAACTGGATAAATGCTTGAACTCTCTGAGCTGAGGTTTTGTCTTCTGTGAGATGGGGATAAACACTCACCTTGTGGATGGTGGGTGGACTACAATATGCCAGGCCGCACTGAGCTCAGTGACCAGCATGTCTATTCATGCACATAAAGGTGTGATGGCCACCTGCATGGGGTCAGGCCTGTGCTGAACATGGAGCATATAATGGGGAGCAAGGCCTATGTGTCTGCTATAGTCACAGATCTTAGAGTTCATGAAATATAAAGTCAATACAGTCTTGAGAGTAATTGGTGTTATTGAAGTTGGGCTACTGTAGATTGGAATGACAGGAGCGATTCTGGGAGGAGGGAGCATTTGATCTGAGATCCCAGAGAGGTGCAAAGAGGATAAACAGTGCAGATGGTTGGGAACAGCATGTGCAAAGGTCCTGAGGCAAGGATGAATATTCCGTATATAAGAGGAAATGAAAGAGTGTGGGTATGGGTGGGTTGCAGCAAGGGAGAAGAGTGCCATGATATGAAACAAGTAGATCAGGAAGTGGGTTTCTGGTCTATTCTTAGTTCAACTGAAAGTAGGTCCATTGTTAAAGGACCTTTTCCTCTTCCCTTCCAGGAACTCAGTTGTTTGATTCATACCTTATGTTAATAAGATTGTTTTAAGCTGTATGTAATAGGACATACAACTTGTAACTTGTATAACAGGGCTATAACGAACAGTAAGGGTGTGATTTCCTCATGTGACATATCCGGGGGTGTCCAGATTCTGGTACTGCTTCAGCAGTTTAATAATGTCATGTCTCTGGCCTGGCTTCCCTTTGTTTCTGTTGGCTTTTTCCTCATGATCACAAAGTAGCTGCCACAGCTCCAGCATTATATTTTTGCATCATGTATACATCAAGACAGCTTCTCTTTAAATGCCTCTTTTTCATAAGTTCAGAGAAAACTTTCCCCAGCTTATTCTGTCCCTATTGATTAGGGTAGAGTAATATCCCAGGGTCAGCTTAAACAAAGCTGGGGTTTTGCTGACAAGAAAGGAGTGTGGGGTTAGGTGACCACAGTGATTGCCATACTCTGACACCCCTCCTATTGCCCTGCGTGAAGACTGCTGAATTTTAACTTGTGACCGCCACCAGGGTCAGCAGCTTTTGGGTGCTTTTCATCTTTTTGGAAGTTTTGTTCAGATTTTCTCATTCAGCATGATGGCAGGCCACTCGTCCCCCACTGCTCTTTAGCAAGTTGAAGGTACAGGATTTAATTAAAAGTAAAACTTGACATAAGTGTTTTTAATTGTAATATAAAAATGCTGCCTGCTTTATAAAGGTGACAGTTTGCAAACACAAGTGTGAACGTCTTCCTACCTCACTTGTCGGCCCCATCACGGAGTGGCAGGGTGGTGCAAGGAGATGGAGCTGGTGTGAATGACTTGTTCCAGCTGTGAAGGATGCAACCTGGATTTCTCCTGAGGAGCACCAGCCGACAACTGCCATCAGGTACACTAGCTAATGAGGTCCAAGGGGCAGCTCTGGCGCCATCAGCCTCTGGGCTGGCCTGCAGGAGCAATGCAGGGCCCCAGTGAGGAGCTCTGGGGTGCTGTGACCCTCGGTGAGGCTGTGTCTTCCCCCAGTCTGTGTCTAGTTGTGACGCCGACTGTGCACTGAGTGCTATTTCCCATCACAGAACAGCGTGGGCTTATTTGAAGTCGATCAGCAGAGACAGCTTTGGGGCTGTGTTTGAAAATTTCCCCTGGGTGTTGAGCAGTGTAGGTTCAGCCTTGGTATATTCATGGAGAGCCACTGGATCTTCTAGAGGAAGACTGTCTCTTTCGATCTTGTTTTGTGGAGAGGTGTCTGGAACATAGAAACTTAAGGAATACTCAGCAGCAGGAAACAGAAGCCAAGTCAGACCTTCCCAGATAGAGGATTTTCTGGAGACATCTAAGACTCTTGCAGAAGCCATCTGCAGACACTGCAGGAGCTGTTTCAACACCTACTGTGTTCCCGGAGTCCTGCTTCCTCGCCTGGAGACCTGCTTCCTCGCCTGGAGACCTGCTTCCCATTTTTACTGACCCAGTGATTTCTTTCTTGGTTCTCAGTGCAGATTATACTTGCCCTCAACTCTACTTGATCTTGTAGCTCAATCACTCATTCACTTATTATTCAACAATTCATCAATTTATTAAATGAGCTCAGTGTTGATATACAAAGGAGATAAGTCCTACAAAGGAAAGGATGGTGGCGTTAGTTTCTGTGTCATGGTTCCCACAGCCCCGAATGAAGACTCTGATGGGTCTGGCCTGAATGCCTGTCCCATGGGCGATGGCCGAGGGGAGAGGCGCTCGCCCTGTACCTGGCTGGGCTTCAGTGGGAGGGCACCTTTTCAGCACCAGGCTGGTAGAAGGAAACGCAGGACATGTCTCCTACAGAGAGGCTTTCAGGGCAGGTGTGCACAAAGTCCCTTCGATGGCATCTTACCCACATTCGGCCTGATTCTCAGAAACGTGTCACTAGTTAAGTGACCGAACAGACTCAGAACCTGCATCTTAGCCACTGAGTCACATGCTGGCTGCCCCAGGCAACCTGCCTCACCTGGGCTGAGGATTCTGGGGCTGAGACGGCAGGTGGCCAGCTGTGAGTGGCGGCACCCAAAGGAGTCAGTCTGTGGTTTGCCAAGGCCCCTTGTCTCTAGAGTGAGATGATGGCCAGGAGAGGCCCTGATGCAACACCCGCAACAGTTGCGGTTCCCATGTCCGACACACAAGCCCCGGTGTGCACTTGGCAATGAGGAGAGCAGGCGCCAGAAAGGCCTCTGGCATCTGCTCGTTTACCAGCCCGGATGGAGGAGGCACAGGCCTGAGCCAGCACCAGGCGTGGAGTCAGAGAGGAGACCATGATGGCAGCTTTGCAGCAGGTCGCCTGTCTTGAATGGGGAGGCAGCTGTGCCAGGTAGTCTGGGTGGATGGAGCCTCAAAGGGGAAGGTGAGTGGCCTTGGCCAACCCCCCACCCCCCAGCCCCAGGGGCAGGCTGGCTAGAGCAGGCACTGGCAGGTGGGCAAGCGTTCCTGTCTGGAGGGGGAGCCCGGCTGGCCCCGGCAGCCTGGCCTGACTCCCGGCTTTATTCTGTCCATGCCTGCTCTCAGCAGTGGAAGACGAGGGTTTCCCTGGCCAAGCAGCTTTTCCAAGTGCCCCCAGCTAATAGGCTGAGCCGTATTTCAGAAGAGTTGCTACAAGGGAAACTTAGCCTGTAAGTCAAGCACTGTAGTTCTCCAGGCGTGAAAAACAACACTCTTTATCTCGACGTGCCTGACTTTGTGAGCTGTGTCTAACGGGCGCGGAGGAAATACAGCACGGCCCTGTCACTGTGTGCCTGGGAATCCTGTCAGTGGGGGGCCCTGCCTGGAGGCGCAGCAAAGGTGGCCGTCAGTCTTGGCTTGAGATGTGTTTGCCTTGAACACACGTCTTTTAAAAAAAAAAATCCATGCAATATTAAACAAAAGGACACAAACAAAATCCCACCTGGATTTCAGGGACGTTAAGTCTAACAGGGTGTGAAAAGAACTTGGCATAGTGCTCAGCTCCCAGTCTAGTGGTTACTGTGTTATAATCACATGTATAAGCGGCTATCATGTAGATATTTCCAGATGTGGCGTGGCTCTTCCAGCGTGTCAGTCTGGAAGCGCCGGCAGGCATCTGTCCCTGGCCACTCTTCTTTGCTGTCTTTGGCCCAGCAACCTCCAAGGACTGGGGAACCTCACGTGCACCCTCTCCCCATTCCTTTTTGGGGGTGACTCCACAAATAGTTACCGGAATCTGTGTTGTTAGAAGTTTCGAGCAACCTTCTGGCTGATTTCATGTAAACTTTTAGCCAGCCAGAGCTTCTGCTCTTCCAGAAGCATGACTGAGACACACCTGCCTTTCTACTTTGGGCCATCTTCTTGAAAGGCTGGTATGTACAATACGGTCTTGGTCAAGAGGGCTGCGGTGCTATTTCTCCTTGACTGCAGGCCCAGTATCTTAGTGGTGTTATCCTCTCCCCAATGTTCATCTCGTAAGCAGTAAGGGCAGGGAGCTTACACTCTACTAGGTGAGCGTCTGGAGCCCGTGCGTGTGCCGGCCCTCCCTGCTCCCAGCGCCTTGCAGGCTGGGGCTCACCGGGTGCAGTCACCTGTGGTTTGACGGAGTGGGTGAATGTCCTTCCATTGGGTTGACCACAGACCCATCCGGGCTAACAGAGCATGTACCTGTAGACCATTCAGTTGGGTGTTGTGACTGGTTGGGGCCCTGTCCCTTCTTGGTTGACTACAGCAGATGCCTCAGACAGTTCCAAATATGCTAAAGCTTTCTGTCTCTCTCTGCCTAAGACGATGCCTTGTCAGGGAAGTGGCTGGTGGGACCAGTGGGACCTGGAGAAAGGTGTGTAGGGTTCACGTCTCAAGAGCGGCCTTCCACCAATGAAGACCCCAGCTTTTTACTCTAGAAGGATGACTCCAAGGGGGTGCTCAGAGACTGCTCCAAGGGGGTCTCTCAAAGGCACCCCAGGCGGGATAAAACCCTAAGCTTGTGGCTCATGAACATCCTTTATCAATCCCCCTCCCTTTCTGTCTAACTTTTCCAGCCCTCACTGTCCTTTTTGAAGTCACCTCTCAAGTAATTAACTGGCACCCAAGTCCTAGTTTTGAGGTTTGCTTAAAAGCAGACTAAGGGGTTTCCCTAATGAAAGAATGAAAGTAGGACACGTGTGCTTTGCAAATGGTGTAAAAAAATGGTGCACGTGTGCATAGGAAAGATTTGCATCAAAAAATCTGACTTAGAGCAAAAGCGTAATTATAGATGGTATTTTCATGGGTGGAGGTTTCTTACCTTTGAATATATATAGTAACTGGAATTAGGCTAACCAAGATTTGCTTATTATTTTAATCAATAAATAAGAGTGATTTGCAATCAGCATATCAATTACTTTTAAGTAATTGGTGCTTCTGAAATACTTGAGGGAGGCACAGAATGGTCTTCTCCTGGATGGTTTGAACCATCTCCCCCAAGTCTACCTGCCACCAAAACTTCCTATTGAATCTCCTCTTAATGGGTCAAGAAAGGATGTGCTGGGGTCCAGACTCAGTTTGGTTCTATCGACAACACCCTGGCTGAGAGGTAAGAGGGACACATAACAGGTTTGGGGGGGTTAGTTGGAATTTCCACCCTTGCACGTAGGGGATTCCACTGGAAAATCAGCTTTGGAGATTATCTGTGGCCTGGGCTCTAGGTGTCTTCTTCCAGGTGTTATTTGCATGTGAGTCTACCATGTCCCGGGGGTACCTCAAATCGGGGCTCACTGTGCACTACATTTATAGCTTGCAGTTTTTGGATGGTTGGAGATTGATTTGGAGCTACAAATTTGTTGGCTGGTGACTTGTGGGATTCTTTACCATCTCCTATTCTGAATGGTGTTGAGTCACTTTTTATCCACATTTGCTTATGGTGCTGGGTGGGTGGCAGAGTGGAGGGGTTTACTTTTGCTTCTTCCTTCCTTGGACAGGGCCCAGGTGCTGTAATGGGTGGCACGGACCTCTGGAGTCTCTGTGTGATAATAAAGGAGGATCTTCTAATCAACCCACACTGTGAGTGTGTGTTCAACAGTTGCACTGGGCAGCGGACCTTGTGGGCTTCGGAGTGGACTGTGTCTGGGCTTGAAAGCTTCAGCCACTACCAGCTGTGCCCTTGCAGAGCAACTTTGCACGGTCTTTTCCTCAGTATAAAATGGAGATTAGGACGTTTTACAGGGTACACGTTGGCGTGCGAGCGGGGGCATATCACACTCATGTGTGTCAGCGTGCAAGCAGGTGCCTGTGAGTGTGTGTGCAGGGCACATACGTGAACGACGTCCCATGCGAGCATGCGTGTCTGCGCATCCAGGGTGGCCCCACAGCCGGGAGGGTGGGAGGGCGTGCAGAGGGGCTCTGGCAGCCGCTGCCTTCCTTTGCACCTGGTCGTGGTGCCCTCAGGCCCCAGGGGCGCTTGGCGTAGTGTTGAATTCTGCATTGTACCACCTACCTTATTAAAAAATATATATTGTGCTTTTATGAATCTTTAATGTAAATAGCTGAGTGAGGACTCCACGATCCCCTAACTGAGCTGTACAAAGGAGGCCACCGGGAGATGGACATATTTTGAAGGGGCTGTGACGAGGGAGAGATGCCGAGGGGCGGGGAGGTTCTGATGGATGGAGAGAGGAGGCTCCCACAGACAGGGAGGCCCTTCCCAAAGGTGGGGCAGAGGGAGGTGTCCACAGACAAGAAGGAGGTTCCCACAGAGCGGGAATTGGTTTCTACAGACAGTGGGAGGAGATTCCCGCAGACAGGGAGGCAGCTCCGACAGATGGAGCGAGGTTCCCACAGACGGGGTGGGCTCCCTCCGACAGAGGGAGGCAGTGCCCTTAGCCAGGAGCGGTCCCCACAGTCGGAGGGAAGGGCCCCCCAGGCTGAGAGATGGTTCCTGCGGATGGGGCAGTGGTTCCCAGCAGACCCCGGGGTGGTGGTGGGGTGGTTCAGCGGCAAGAAGGAGGCCGGGTCTGGCTCAGATGCTGCCTGTGCACAGTGGCTGACGCTAAACAGGAGAGGAGCTCTGCATTTTACTGACATCCAGACGGGAGGGCAGGAGGAGGCAGGGTGGTCTGGGAGGCCTGAGCTAGAGCAAGACGGGGGAGGTTCTTTTCGTGGGCGAGGGTCTCGCTTCCTTCACCTCAGCTGCAACAGGAGAGTGGCACCTGCTTGCCTCCCGCCAGACCTCCTGGACACTCTTCCTCACTGGCTGCTGCTGGCACCCCTGACGGTGTTTCCCCCCCCCCCTTGGTTGACTCAGGGGACACTGGCTTGGGCTAGTGCCTCTGTTTCAGATGAAAAGACCCTTGGATCCTTTTTTAGGAATTTGACCGGGAGATGTAGTCAGGAGTTAGTGGTGGCAGGTATTTGAGCTGAAAGTTCATGCCTGGTTGGGAGTGAAGTTGGTGTTTTGACAACCTAATTTATTTGAGTTATTGCAAGGCAGGTAGGGGGTGGCTGGGCCAAGAACATACGGTGGAGGAAGTGAGTTTAAAAGCAGCGAGAACAGACTGCAGAGAAAAGTGGAGCCCAGAGCTAGAGACAGAGACAGACAGAGGAGAGGAAGGAATCAAGCTTCCCTCCTCCTTCAGCAGAAGCGGGTTTAAATGAGTTCCAGGGCCTCCTGTGCTGAGCTTCTGGCCAAGATGTCTTGGTGCCTGTCTTTGCAGAGAGACACCCAGCTCCTGCTCTTCCCTAGCCCTGGGTGGGGTTTCCTGGGTTCCAGTTGAGGAAACGGTTCTGATTGCTGACCAACGCCCTGGGGATAGACACAGAGTCAGGGCTGACCTAGTCTTTCCTGCCGGGTGACAGCCCTGCCCTGCCGTGGAGCCCTGGAACTTGCTGCCCCCTTGCTTTATCCCTGGCTAGGACTCTTTCCTGATGTCTATGTGTGGGGCTGACCTTTGCCCACTCCTCAGCTCCCAGCCTAGTGCTGCCCTGCTCCAGCACGTTATTCTGTAGCGTGTTTGGGGTTTACATTGCATCTCTCACTATTTGTAATTTTCTTACTTAGTCAGTGACCTGATGATTCATGCCTTTCTTTTCTTCTCAACTGGAGCTCCACGAAGATAGAAGTGGCCTGTTTTTTTCACTGAGAGGGCACGTAGGTGGTGTCCAGGGGATAGTGGCTGCCTGCCTGCTGGAGTCCTCATCTTAACTATTGAGAAATGGGAGCATTTCAAGGCTAAGAAATGTGCCCAAGCTCTCCAAGGTGCCAAATCGCTGGAGCAGGTGTCCAGTCAGGGTCTGACCCAATACCAGCCATGCTCTTCTTTATGGATCATGCTAAGAACTCCCCAGGCTTTGCTGCTCCGTGGTGAAACATGCCTTTTTTTCTGTACTGGAAATAGGGACAGTAAAGATTGCCTCCCACTGAGGTCTGAGCTGTCATTCATTTTCACAAGTCAGCCACATTGCAGAGAACCAAGGATAAATCAGTTCAAGACCCAACCCTGTTCTAATTTGTGTGGGCGTGTAGGTCAATTTCCCCTGTGTGTCTTCCCCGAATGGTGGTTAATTTTGTGTCATGTTGGAGGGTATTATGGATGATATTAACATTAAAATAGGAGAACTTTGCATAAAGCAGATTGTCCTTCATTATGTCGGTGGGCCTCATCTAATCAGGTGAAGCTCTGAATAGAACATAAAAATCAGCCACCTTGAACGAGGAGGAATTTTCTAGAAGACATCCTTCAGACTTTGTGTCCCATCAGCTCTCCTAGTTCTCCAGTCTGTTGCAGTAATAGACTTGCCACCTTCCATAGTCGCATGGGTCAGTTTCTTACATCACACACACACACACACACACACACACACACACACACACACACACACACAGAGCTCTGTTTCTCTGGAGAATTCTGACTCACATGTCAGCCACATGACTGAGGCCCCAAAGTGTCCTGTGCTGACTTAGAGACACAGTGCCAGGAACACGAAGAGCATTAAGTAAACACCTCACCTCACCCCACCCCACCCTGGACCCTGTTTCATTGTCACAGCTATCAAGTTTCCTGGTTTCCAAAGAGAAGGTAAGTGTGAGCACCTGAAGGCAGTGGGGAGAAGCACGTCAAGGTTAGACGAAGCAAGTGGTCAGGTCGCCGCTGGCTGCATGTGCTTAGGCATCTGTAGCTAGAAATGGACTGGGGAGACCTCAGAGATCAGCACTAGGGGTGTGAGAGCACTGAGGGGTGGGGAGCTTGGCCACCCTGGTAGACCGGGGTGGCCCTTGAAGGGGAGGCTCTGGCTGCGTGCCCAGAGGGGCTGTCTGACCTTCCTGTCCCCACCACCCCAGGAGGGGTGGCCACTTCTGGGCTCTGACTCCCTGACCCTGGCTCGGTGCCAGTGCAGGAGGCCCCTGGGAGGGGCGGGGGGCCACCAGAGAGAGGGTGGCTGGAAAGCCATCCTGCTGTGCCTCCCCCGAAGCAGCTCGGCACACGCAATTATAAAACAGTGGGCAGATGACAGAGTTAGTTAATGTAACAAGCCCTTTAAGCATTTAGCCACATTCGAGTGTTTAATCAGCTGTGTAAAGTGCAATATCTATCTTTCAATTTTATGCCATTAGGGGAGACAAGATTTTGATTAGGTACTTAATCTGTGCACGGAAAAAACAGGCCCACAGCAAGCCCGAGATGGGGAGGGAAAGGGACATTGGACGGGGGATTCGATAAAGGGGAAAGACAGAAATTTAACATAAAAGAGAATTAGTGCGGCTCCTTTCAATTTAGTGCCCAGGCTTTATGGACTAATCAATTAGAGGCCTGGCTGGGGCTGCTGGGAAGCAGCTCAACTGGGCTGGAGGCTTGGCCATATTAATTCCCTTCATTACGTGGGGGTCAGGCTGAGGGCTTTGCGGGGGCGCAGCGAGGAGTGGGTCACTTCTCGGGCATCGACTCAGGAAGCGGGGAGGAAGTTGAAGGGTGCCAGGCTAGCAAGGAAGGCTTTGGGGATGCTGGCGATAGGTTCTCAAGAGGGGGGCCTGGGAGGGCCTGGGGTACACTGTGGGAGCATGGTGTGGGCGGCGAGTTAGTTCTCTAGCTCGAGCGTCGGGGAGGCGTCGGTTTGCATCCGAGTTTTGTGCCCTACTGGCTGTGTGATCTTGGACAAACTGCTTAACCTCTCTGCGCTTCAATTTCTGCAGAACCACAACTGTGGTTGCTCCAAAGGACTGCCGTGGAGAGAATAAGAGGCAGCAGCGGTGCAAAGGGCCTACTGTGGTCCCGAGGGCACATGGACTCAGCATTGGCTGTCGCTATTGTCCTGACTTCTGTGACGTTGCTGTGTCACTGTAGCTAACACTGTGGCTGAGTCTGCCCTTTGCCCCCGTCCACCATCGCCTCCACGCAGTGTGCTCTCCCCTATGCAGCAGGCGTCACGCTAGGTGCTCTTTCTACGACTCAATAGTTTCTCCCGCCTGGTGCTGCTGCCTGCAGGTTGCAGGGGAGGAAAGTGAGGCAGTGAAGTGATAGCCGGCCCCCCAACCAGCACTTGGGTCTTTCCTGTCACGGCACTTGCTTGCTCCCCGCTGACCTGGCAGAGGGTAGTGGAACTGATTTCCACCGTAGGGGAGGTCAGTACGAGAGAGGGCACCTCTTCAGTTACCCAGAGGCTCTCAACAACCACATCTGGGTCCTGAGCAAATGGTAGATGTATGCCAGTAGCCAGGCCAGAATTCTGGAAATGCATTGTAGCTCACGGGTTTCCTGAACGGTGTAGGTATCCATGGTCCCCGAGAGACACAGGGTCAGTTGGAAATGAGCCCCTGGTTTCATCCTGCTGGCACCTCCTCTCTGACTCCAGTGCTCCCCTAGAAACTCCAAATGTGGACTGGAGACTCCAGCCGGAATCCACTGGAGCTTGGAGTGAATGGGGTGGGGACTGGTGAGGTTGTAGACTAGACTGAGGAAACGGCACTTGGGGAAGCATGGCCAAGAAGCACTGGCAATCACCGGACGAGCTGGGTGAAGAGAATGTTCTTCAGCAGAAATGTGGAAAAGAGGAGAGAGTGAGCTAAGATTCGGGGGCAACCATGACTGATTTCTCTCTTGGGGGAAGTCACTCAATCAGTTTCCTTAGTTGTAATTCTGGGGTGATCACAGTTCCTACACAGGCTGTGAACATTGCCCAGGTCAACATGTGCCAAGGACCCGGAACTATGCCTGGCACCAACTAGACATCTGGCAAATACTGGCTGTTACTACCACTGCGCATCGTGGCTGACCTTTCTGGGCACCAGTGAAGTGAGCTAAGGCCAGTACTGGGCCTCCACTGTCTTGGGTCATCCTTGTGGTTTGATATTGGTAGTAATCCGTGCCCACTGAACAGGACTTGTCCAAGGTCACCTAGCTGGTGTGGGAGAGGGACGAGACCATTTTCTGATCTCAGGTGCTTCTAAAGTCTGTTCTGCTCACAGTTCTCCCTTGCTAGGCAAACAGCAGGCCAAGTAAATCTAAATTCCCAGAAGGCATCCGGGGAATGAGTTCAATCAACACATATTTGTTGAGCATCTATTCTGTACCAGGCACAACAAGCCCTGTGAGGGCAACCCCACACGTCATGGTCTCTGTCACTGTGTCATCCTTTGACGTCTGTTTGCATAAGGAGTAATGGGTGATGGCTGTGCCAAGTCTTCAGTATTTTTGAGCAAAGAGTGAAGATGTGGGAATGACATGATCCTTTTCTGTTAGGTGAGTCAGAACTGGCAACGTAGAAGAGTGGAAAGAGAAGTGATGAGCAGTCGGTTGGAATCTTGCTGGCTCCCCTGGCTGTTTGGATAAGATGTGCCACTACCTTGCGTTCGGCAGAGGTGCAACAGATGTCCTCTTCTTGCTTTTTCTTGACTGGGTGTGGGGGGGTAGTTCTGCATGGTGTCTTGCACAAGGTGGATTTTCAATGAATGTTACTCTCTGTCCATTCTTCCTTTTTTTCCTTGAGTGATCAAGAAGTGAGTCAACCTGGCTCACTGGGAACAGTCATCTACCTAGTGTCATTGAAGTCTGTCCTTGACCCATTGATTGCTCCTCATTGACTTTTTTTGGGTACGTGTCAAATAAAAAATGGGGAAGGGGTCCCACTGACTACTCCTGGAAAGCCCTGCACTTCCTTGCACACACACATAGTCACCTAAACACTGAGTGGACACTGACTGGGAGTAGGTCTTGTTCATTGCAGTATAATAGGCGCTCAGCAAATGTTTGTCAAATGACTGAATGACTGGATGAGTGATAGAAATGGCTTTGAAGTCTTGTTGAGGTGGGACACAGGGGGGCTGGATAGTTGATTATGTGATAGTAGCACCAGGACTTCTTAAGTTCTCCTAAAGTCTAGTTCCAAGGCTAATCTTTCAAAAGAATAATTGACAGATAAACATGGGAACACTTATACTTGAATCTGAAGACCAGCTATGTCGACACAAACTTGGGAGAAAAAGACTTGTCCTTTATTTCATCATCATTTGGAGCAGAGGTAGGGAACAATTTCTAGAAAGGACCAGATGGTAAATATTTTAGATTTGAGGATGCAAAGACTCAGCTCTCACCCTGCAGGGAAGCTGCCATAAATAGTATGTAAGCTAATAAACATGACTGTTTCAGTAAAACCCGAAGGACAGCCAGCCAGTGGGTGTGTTCATCAGTTCCTGTTTAGAGAGTACATCCCTAGGAAGGAGGGTTAGATCTGCTTTTTGGGGTGAACTTTGAATCTGTTTTCACTCACATTGACCTCAGCAGCTACACCCACATTTTACAGGGGACTGCCCTGAGTGAGAAGTAGGCAGCAAACCAGCTGTAGAACTGAACTCCTCAGCGTGTTGTTCCAGCCGCCACTCACTGAGCACCCGCTGAGCGTCTCTCACCGAACATGCAGTGTTCTATGGAGCATCTTCACCTGCCTGCAATGCCTGGCCTTGCTGTTGAAGAAACCAAGGCTCAAGGTGGTTAAGTGTCTGACCTGTGGCCACCGGCTCATGATTTAACATGTATTTATTTAAGATTTATCAAGCTTTCACTCTCTTCTGGCCACTTTTGTGCAGCTGGACCTCATGCTCTGACGTTATACTCAGGGAATATAGCTAACACATGCGAAGTGAGCCGGCAGCTCAGCTGTCAGAGGGTGAAGGCATGGCAGTCAGGACAGGTTCAAAGCAACAATTCTGTGACTTAAGACAAGAGCAGCAAGCCATGGTCCCCCAGACATTGGTGTTCTCATCAGTCAAGTTTCACTGACTTGAGCAGTTGCCACAGGCGTCGTCTGACTCTTGAGCCCTAAAAACCGCATCCTCTGGCTTTCGACAACCAAGCTTATTTCTTGCCCAGGTTCTTTGTTCTTCTGGGTAGGCCTGGGAGTCCTGAATATCAGTCATTTAGGGACCCTGTCAGTGGGGCATCCACCATCTCGGGTGTTCTTATGGGTGAGGAGAATCCTGGAGACGCTCCCAGGGGAGACTTCAGGCCTGACCCAGAAACAACATGATTCTGTTTGAAATTATTGAGGGTGTAATTTGCCACAGGCTGTGGAGGTGGGGTGCTGGGCATGTTCGGGAAGCTGTTCAGAGGACCTCAAGTGCTGTGGGAAATAAGTAATTGGGGTGAGGTGAGGGAGAGTGCCAGAGCCTTATGCTTCAGTGATGCAGCCCAGGAGGGCCCGGGAGGAACTTAGCTGGGATCCGAGCCGGGTCTGTCCACCTTGGCAGAATGTGCTCTCATCCTCAGTGCTGTGTGGCCATACCCACCATGGTCCCTGGAGACTGGGTGCTGGGAAGGTCACTGGAAGGTCAAGTGGGGGACATGGCCCCCATGAATTCCTGCCCTGGGGTCCTGCTGTTCAGTCGCCTGGGGTTTCTGTCGCTGGCAGTTCACAGCCCTAGAGTGGCCATGCCCCAGGACGTTGCTGGCCAGTCCTGGAGCAGTCTGGTGGGGAGGAGGGCGAGGGGTGCTCTCTGTGAGGCTGTGCTGGTAAGGCGCTGCATTAACGTTATTAATAACCCTCTCAGCCTTTATTGAAAAGATGCTCTCCGCGTCTGAATTTGCCACTATGGCAACTCATTTATTAAGGCTGTAAGAGCTGGAGTTGCTTCAGACCATATTTATTGCTGTGATTTGCTGAGGGGAGGCTCTGATCCGGGGCTGGGGACACAGGGAGGCACACGCCATCCCTCGGCGGAAAGGCGCGGCTCACCTTGCCAGGAGTCGGGAGTGGGGGGTCTGTCTCTCCCAGGACTCCAGTTGCAGCGGGGAATTAAGGGTCTAACACCGGGTGAGTGAGTCCTCCCTGTGTGTACAGGGTCCTGCTGGGGGACCCTGGCGGGGCAGCTGGGGGACCCTAATGAGGCAACTGCAGGACCCCCAGGGGGCAGCTTTGCCACCTTAGTGTGTGCACGATGACAACCAGACACGCTGAGCAAGCCCCCAAGTCACAGAGCCAGGGGCCGAGTGGCAGTGGTGGTCCCGGGGCCATGGGCTCAGGTGTTTGTAAGAGCCAGAACTGCTGCTTGTCCTTGATTTTCTCTTTTGCATCAAAAACAAAACAAGAGCAACACATGGGGAGCCCCCCTCCCGCCCCCACCCCCCAATAAGTCCAGGGTGGAAGGACTCCTTTCATGGCCTGTTCGAATCCTCGCAGCACTCCCGTATGGCTAATAATTGTCGCCCCCCCCCCCCATTGCACGGAGGAAACCGAGGTCTGGAGACACGAGGCAGCTTGTCTAAAGTCAACAGCAAGTAAGTGGCGGAGCTGGTATCGGAAGCCAGTTTGGACAGAGTGATAGTGTGTTATTATCCCCAGTGTCACATCACCCCTCCTTCATTTTCAGGGGTCACGGGGTAACCTGCTCGCATAGGGGTCTCCTTCCCCAGAAGCTGCTCCTTCAGGTCCAGGCTCTACCCCCACAGCTCCCCTCTGGGATATTCTCAGTGCGGACTTGGTTTTCCTAGACTGGGGGGTTCAAACAATAGAAACGTGTTGGAGGCCGGAGGTCCAAGCCCAGGGGTGGACAGGGCTGGTTTCTCCAGAGTTCCTGCTCCTCGGCTTCCCCTGGCTGTCTCGCCCTCTCGCCTCACGTGGGCCTCCCTCCCTGGCGTCTGTGTCCTGGTCTCCCCTGCTTACAAGGACACTGTCTGCCAGGAGCAGAACCTGGGTTAAGGACTCTCACTCACCCTTAGTCGCCTCTTTAAAGACCCCGTCTCCCAGTGCTGTCACATTCTCTGTCCCTGGGGAGTAAGTTGTCAACACATGGATTTTGGGGAACACAGTTTGTCCCAAAGAGGATTGAAGGCCGGAGTTCTCTGGGGTCAGCTGAGGACACCCCATGGTCCTGCCCTGGAGGCCCCACAGCTGCTGGCTCCGTTTCCACTGTCTGGTCCAGAGAGCCCTTGCTGCTGGCTTTCCCATGAATCCCCACTCCCCACTCTTACCTCGGCTTCCTAGCCACATCCGCCAGATCCGCTTCTGATCATTCCCTTCAGCCCTGCGTGTCCACCCCGCCCCCCCACTTCCAAAGTGAAGAGGAGACCGCCAGACCCTCCAGAATGACCCCAGCCAAACAGATCACCTTCAGCACTCTGTGCCTCCCTTCCAGCTTCCCCGTGACACTTCACCGGTGACCTTATCCCACCACGACTGGGGCTGGTGTCCTTTTTCCCGCCTCCCAGAGAACTCTTTCCTTCTGATTCTACAGGCACAGAGTTTACCCCATTTCAGGGACTCAGCCCAGTGTCCCCTCCTTGGAATGCATGTCCCCTACCTCCAGGTGACGTCATTCAGGTGAGAGCACGAAGCGCCCTCTGCAGGGAAGCCTTCCCACCCTGTGCGCCGGCCCTGGGGCCTTGCTTGCCTCCTTCTTGGAGTGTCAGAGCGTCTGACATGGTAGTTCTCTTTAACTAAAATAATAATCACGGTAGGGCTCCCCCTGGTGGCGCAATGGGTTAGGATGCAGCACTGCAAGCTGGCTGCAGCTGCCTCAGTGTGAGTTCTATCCCCGCCCCGGAGGTGACCCACAGGGCGCCGCGGACCTCTCCTGTCTTTCCCGCTGCTCCCCTCAGCAGTGTACTACGTCGGTCTGCCTGTTCTGCTTCCCACTCTGGTGAATCCTCTCACTGCCCCTGCACCTCTGGCCTGTACCCCAGTTCTGAATGCATAAATAAATAAATCTTTAAAAATACTAATCATGGTGATGATGAGGAAGTCTGTGGCTGGGGGAGCCTCCTTTCTCTCTGAACTCTGCCACTTTTTGCCTTGACTTTGGTGTCGCCTGTCGAGGTGAGTCTGTCTTTGTACAGACAGAGGAGCCCTCGTCGGGGATCTTACTCCTCCTTGGGTCTCTGTTCATCCTTATTGCAGAAGTAGGCACATGGAAAACTGTCCCGGCGAATCTTCCACATACGAAAGAGCGGCTGTCATTTCTTCTATGTTGCAACCAGGTAATGGCCCATTTCCCTACCCTGGGCGTGCTGGGCGCCAGGGGTGGAGCAGCCAGGCATCCCTCCTCCTTCCCTGCCCTTCCCCAGGCCCACTCCTGGCCTCTCTTGTGCTCTGGGCTCGTAGGACAATACGTACAAGCCCATAAAGCTCTCCTCAGTGCACTCTTATCAGAATATAGAACTGAAAGGGCTTTCAAAAGAGCCATCTGGTAGTTTTCATAAAGACATTATCTGCTTCCCATCACAGGGCGTGCGCTGTCTCTGACATGTGTCTGCCCTCCTCTGCCGTCTGAGAGAGCAAGCGCCTTGGCTCTACTGTCTGCGCCTGGCTGCTGGAGGTGGGCTACAGACGGAGTATTTATCTAAAAGTGAAGAGATCTGACTTATAAGCAAGCCTGATATTAAATGTATAAATAATGCATCCTGTGGCATTATTTATAATGCAATAACATCCCTATAATGTAATAAAACTATGCAGGTTCCCAGTGCTTTTCTTAACCCCTTGCTGTTGTGGAGGATGCTCGGGGTCTACAGGCTCCCTTAGTCCTTCAGGGACTAAGGAATGGGGAGCCACCCACCAAGCCATGTCTGGGTCCCCACTTCTGCACAGCTGGACCTCTTATGGCCACCAGCAGGATGAGCTGGGCTCCAGTCTCTGAGGCAGCGATTTCCAAACTTTGGAGAGAGTAGAATGCAGGTTTTCCATCTTCAGTCTATTGAAGAGGGGAATTTCAAAGCATGGAGAAAGGAAATTTGTCAGCATTATCAGAATTTCCATTTCTCCGCTTCCCAGCTCATGGTGCTGGGACTCAAAGCAAGCCAGCTTCGGGAGGACTGTATGCTCACAGCTCTGGCCTTGCTCATGTGGCCTGTACCCACACCCCTCTGCCACCGAATGCCAACTGTATGTCTGATCCAGCTGACCTCCTTGATGCTAAATGGAGCCAGCTGGTCATCTGAGTCTTCCTTGCTCCTGTGTTCTCCTTTATCAGATGGCAGAAAATCCAGGCATACCACAGGAGACAGTGCTTGTGTGTCTGTGATTCCCTGTCCGCCGGGGCTCCCAGTGTCACCCAGAAACCTGCCTCTTGGTTTTGGCTCTCTCCCCTGCACTCCAGGGCACGGGCTCGTCGTTCTGGGTCTCTCATGTTCTGGGTGTCTGAAAAAGACATGAAGCCCTCAGAAGGTGGGTTATCTGGACTTCCTGTGCGTCATTCTGCCTGTCCACCTTCTGTGTGCCGCCATCTGTCTTCCTCCCAGCCGTGAAGCTGGCACCTCCATTAGCCTGGTGTCCCTGTCCCCCCTTTCACTCTGGATCCCAGCCCCCCAGCCTCCACAGGTAACCAGCCCTTCCTTCTCCTGAATTTCCAAACTCGTCCATGCCAGTTTTCCATCAGCTTCTAAACATTCTCAGCATCTTTCATCCAAACACTGCCCTTTGGCTCAATGCTTCTTCCAGCTACTTTTGCTCCTTTGCCCATTTCAGCCACATCTTTTCTCACTCATTTCCC
>NW_004567123.1:24200603-24210344 GCF_000260355.1 Condylura cristata
TTTTTTTTTTTTTTTTTTTTTTATTAACACTTAGGTTCTTCATCTGAAGTTCATGCACCAGAGTGGCATGGAATGGGATTAACTTATTTTAATTTTCATTGACATAGCTAGTTGTTCAGTGCCACTTATAGACTAAATCATTTCCTGTTGGTTGTGTATATACCAAGTTCTTTTATGTGTGGAAAAGCTTCTGCGCTCTCAACATTTCCTTTAGTGTGATGTTTTACCCTGATATCAGCACTGAGTATTTTAATTGTTAAAGCTTTATAATGACTGTTTTTTAAAATTGAGAAAAGCCAAAATACTAAAATTGTATCCTTTCAAAGTGTGTTATTGGCTGGGTTTTGTATAGTCACGTGATTGTGACTATACAATCAATCTTAGAACATTTCTTTGGATACTACACAGTTTTACTTTTAGCTCCAAACCCCCTTTCTCATGTTAGTCCAGCCATAGCAAACACCAACCTACATTTATAGACTGGTCCATTTGAATGTTTCATATCACGAAGTGATGCTTTCAAGGTTCTCCCATATTGTGGTATATAACAGCGTCATATTGCTTTTTATAGCTGTATTATGTTCCATTGTATACCTCTTCCACAGTCTGTGAATCCATTTTTCAAATGGCAGACACTTGGTTTCTTGCAGTTTTTAGTTACTACCAATAATGATGCTGTGAGTTTTCATGGACAAGTTTTTTTTTTTTTTTGCTTGAACATCGTTTTTAATTCTCCTGGCAATATCTTCAAAGTAAAATTGTTGGATGATATGGTAAATCTTTAACTATTTGAGGATCCTCTACACTATTTTTTAAATTGGTTATACCATTTTGTAATCTTGCCAGTAATGGATGAGTATTCCAATTTTTCTACATCCTCACCAATATTTGTGAAGTTCCATTTTCTTCATAATAACCATCCTAGTATCTCTGAAGGAGTATCTCATTGTGATTATGATTGTATTTCCCTAATGACTCATGAAGTTCAAATAACATGTGGGTCTTTGTTTTTTTGCTATTGGGAATCGTCTTTAGAGAAATCTCCAAGTCCTTTGCCCATCTTACAAGTTTTTTTATTGTTGTGTTGGAAGGATAATTACTGTTTATATCTAGTAAATAAAACAATCTTTTTTTTTAAAGATTTTATTTATTTGCGCATACAGAACTGGGGTACAGGCCAGAGGCCCAGGGGCAGTGAGAGGCTTCACCAGAGACAGAGTGGGGAGCAGAACAGGCAGAACTACAAAGCACACTGCTGAGGGGAGCAGCGGGGGGGGGGTCAGGAGAGGTCTGCCGCGCCATGTGGTCACCTCCCAGGCAGGCGGGAATCGAACTCATGCAGAAGTGGCTTTAGTTTCTCAGTGCTGTGCTTTAACCCACTGCGCCACCAGGGAGGGCCAAAACAATCTTTTTAAAAGATTTATTTATTTATGCATACAGAACTGGGGTATAGGCCAGAGATGCAGGGGTGGTAAGAGGATTCACCAGAGACAGTGGGGAGCAGAACAGGCAGATCGAGGAAGTACACTGCTGAGGGGAGCAGTGGGCAAGATGGGGTGACCATGTGGGTCACCTCCCCATCCGGGGATTGAACTCATGCTGGGATGAGGTGGCTGTGGCTAACATCACAGTGCTGCTATTTAACCTGTTGTATCACCAGGGACAGCCCCTAAAATTACTTCTCTTACCCTCATTCACTTCCTTTATTTTCTTCTCTTTTCTCGGTTTCCTATTATGAATTGCTCCTTCTTTATTTTTATGAATTTTAGGATTGAGGTGCCAAATGCCTCTTGGTGGGGGTATATTTCTATTTTAAGAAAATGTGCTTTTGGGAGAGAACAGATTAGTATCTTGTAGTCTATGAAGATGGTATATCTATTTGTTTAGATCTTCTCTGTCATATCCTGACAGGTTTTATTTGTACTCCTCATGGAGAATATACTGCTATTCAGTTATGTACATGATCTGGGTTTATTTATCAAAACTCTCACTTTCCTTATGTTGGTTTGGCAATTGATTTTCCTTCTCATCTGTTCTCAGATATCTCCTCATTCAGATTATAGCTCTTATAAAAGGCCAAGAACTCTCAGGGTTTTGAACTTGGGAGAAGATGGAGAGGTAGTGTCCAGATGACCTGGGTTGGAGAGTAAGGTATAGTCATTGATGGAATGAACTTTGCCTTCAAAAAATCTTGACCTGCTTTGCAGGATGCTAACTTATAAACAAACAACTAATAGTTAGGTTCCTGACAAGTGAAATACTTTGGTGCTGGTGAAAGGCACCCTCTCTTAGGAGTTGAGCATTGCTTCTGTGTTGTAGAGAGGGTGGGAAACCATCGTGGCCGAGGAGGGACAGGCATGGCCCTTTTGTGATGACGATTTAAAGTGAGGAGTCAACCACTGGCTTTGGAATATGTTGTAAGCAGAATTTAGCTCTCTCCAACTTCTTACTTAGTGTCTATGTCTAGAAAGTACTAGGCTAGAGGTGAAAAAAAAAAAGTCCACATTGGCCTATGAACATCAGAAGAGGAACAAAATTGTATGATTTTCCAGATTATAAGATTTCCTTGGTTGAATAGAATGGGCAAGAGAGAGGTCAGCTGGGCAGAGAGGACACAAAGGGTGACCCGAGTGGGAAGGAAGGAGAAGCCTGGGCTACTCACCAGGACCTAGAAGGTGACAAAAATTGGTTCTGGAAATATCACCTACGCACAGCCTGGGAGCCTGTTTGGACCTATCCTGAAATGGAAGAGCTTTGGAGGTAATGACCGCTGACTACATCTGCTTCCCATCAGGGAGACTCTGGGGCGGTCCCTTTCGGAGTTGTTTCACCTTCCAGCCTCTAGGTGGTGCACCTGAGCCCTCTCTGCTCTGCTCTGTGAAAAGAGCAGGATCCACTCACAAGGCGTGGGAGTTACGAAAAAGCCGTGGTCCTGGGAGATGACAAGGAAGTTCTCAGAATACATGAAGGGTGCTCAATTCCCCTTTAATCATAATATAAAAATTTAGTACCAAGGTGGGGGGGGGGAAGCACATCCTGTCAACTACAAGTTGAGGCAGTGTAAGGACTTTAATTCATTTTTTATTCGACATGTCTTTATTGAATGTCTACTATGAGCAGGAAACACTAGAATGTGCATAGCGTCAACAAAGGCAACAGCTCTGCCTTCAGACTAGTGGGGAGACAGGCAATAAGGAAGCAAGTGCCCGGGTATACAGCGAGAGGAAGACAGAAGGGAGATGTGGTGACAGGCTGGAGGCCCTTGAGGTTGGTTTTCCAGAGCAGGGTTTGCAAGACGGAACAGGAGCCCACCCTGCGGTTCCGTTCAGGAGAGCAGGGGAGCAAGGAGATTCCGCGCACAGACCTGGAGGCCTGAGCCAGTTGGGGGATGGGCTTGGGAAACCAAGAGGCACTCCATGGTGCCCGCTGTGAAGCACCCCGAGGGGCATGAGAAGAGCCACACTGGCCGATGGCTGTCCACAGGACACAGACGGCACGCAGTGGAGGGATGGAGCATTGCTCAGTGGGCCTGAGGGGGCAGACAGGGTGAGCCTGCAGTGAGGGAGCCAGCTGGAGGCAGTGTGGGCCGCGGGCCAAGGGCTGTCAGGGCGAGATGGGAGGAGGGCAGTAGGCCAGACTGAATGTGGTGATTGGCTAGGGGGCCGAGGCGTCCACACCAGCGCTGACCCTTGGCCTGGGTGACCAGCGCACCAGCTTGAGATGGCTCCTTGCACCCCATACGGGTGTCTTCCTGACCCAAGAGCCATTTTTATTCCTTTCAAGTGTGTAGGGTAACCAGAACTGAACTAATAAAGTGCAGCAGTTCTGCTTTAATGAGCAGAAAAGAGTAATTTGTAATTAGCATATACATTATTTGTACATAATGAGTGCTTCCAAAGTCCTTGTGGGGGTTGTTTGTCTTCCTAAGTATTTCAGACCCCCTCCTCCCAGCCATCTTGTTTATGCAGTTTATTTGTACTCTCTGGTCCTAAAAATACACACGAGTACATACGCGCACATTTGCACATTCATTCACCTGCAACATCTGCACACAGATCGTCTGCAGCCAGAGCACTCACATAGGAACGTGCAGCCACTTCGTAAGTGTCGCCCCCCACACATGCTCCAGCAGAACAACCACGCCTGCACACATGTGCACATGCGCATAGCGCAGCGGCAACGCCCTGTGTGCGCACGCCCAGGAAGTGCACGTACGCAGGACGCGAGCATGGCGAGCAGCCCCGCGTCCAACCTGCACCGCTGTCTGCCTGAGCACATGCATGTGCACGCACGTGCACGCACGGGCCTGCGTGCAGGTGCTCACGTATGTGCTGTAAGGGTCAGGAGCCAGAGGCTCTTTCCTCCTTACCTAGCGATGGCGTCATGTTGGCTCTTGCTGAGAGACATGGGGCTTCCTCACTGCCCCCAGTGGAGCGTCATGTCTTTTCTGGACCAGACACCCGCAGGGAATGTTCCTCCCAGTGGTGCGCCTGGCTCACCCAGATTAGGGAAGATCTGGAGAACGGAGGTCCTTCATGCACCGTGGCCGCCGGCCCGTGTGGGGGCCCTAAGGAGTCCTTTGCCGCCATGGATCCAGGGCTCTGCTGGGTGATAAGCAATAAACAGTTGTAGCTATACCATGTTTTTGGACCCAAGGCAAAAACGCTGGATAGTGATGAGGAAGATGAAAAGCAAATATGCGCTGAGCACTCATTAGACACCAGCAGTTTTCATAAACATAGACACAACCAGAAGTTTGAGGTCAGCTATTATCCTTGCTTTATAGACCAGGAAACAAAAGTTCAAAGGAACAAAAGCATTTGCTCAAAGTGGGCTTGAGCCCAGAGATCTTTGCTGAAAGATCTGCCCTCAGCAAACCACCCTTTGCCCCTCTTTCCCAGATACAGGGTGCACTGGAGCAGTCTGAGGAGACGACAGGGCTGGCTGTGGTTCTTGGTGCTTCTGCCCCACGAGGCCCCGGTGGGCTTAAGAGCAGAGGTGAGGTGCTCCCTTCCCAGGGCACAGGCGATTCTTCCTGGAAAACACAGCTCTCACCTTCCCGGCCTTGTCTGCTTTTGGTGTGATCCAGAGAGGTGGCTGGTGAAGGCTTCCTCCCTGGAGCCTCTGAGCGGCTCCTCAGGGCTCTGATCCTCCCAGCCAGAAGAGGGGGTTTCGACACTTCCCGCTAAGATATGTACCCAGCTGGAAAGGGACTCAGGGCTCATCTGGTGTTAGCTGTGTCACCTCCCTCAAAGTGGCCAAGTGGCCTGGATTGCCACCTGCCAGGCTTTGCCATTTACTTGTCCTTAGATTGGGCTGCCCAAGTCGAAGCGCCCCCTGTCCGCCTGTATTGGGAACATTTTGAAGAAAAAAGTAGCACAGGTATTTCTACCAAAAAAAAAAAACAAAACAAAACTTTCATTTCATCCTCAAAACAGGCCTGATGAGGGACGTCAAGATAATAATGACAACGAACTGTATTAACAGCAGGCGTTCATCGACCTGATTGTCGGTGGGTCCCCTCATGGCCTCCATGTGGCCAGAGTCCACTCAAGCCTCACAGGAACCCTGGGAAGTTCCTAGAGTGATGTCAGGGCTCGAGGTCACCGTGGAGAAGTGAAGGGTGTGTGAGGGGAAGTGATGTGAGCCAGGTCCCTGAGGAGAGCCCGGCTCTGCTGACACAGCGGACGGACCTCTTGTCCTGGGCTGTGTGGGTCGGGCGGCTGCCTGAGCTGAAGCCTGTGTGTATGCCCCATGTATCCTGGCTACAAGGCTGTCCGGGCAGTGCTTCCAGTGGGCGTCAGGCGGGGCTGCGGCCAGGGCAGGGGAAGGTGCCCCTGCTGGCCCTGCTTTATTCAGGGTGTTTGCCAATTTCTGTGGTGTAAATACTTGGAACCTGGGGAATTTCAGGCTACCAAGTGTTTAACAACTGCGAGTGAGCATGAGGTGGGGTGGGGAGAGGGATCTGTAACAATCGCATATTCAAAGTCTGGTTCTAGGGCTGGCGCGTGGCCGAGCCCTAGACCCTAACAATTAACCTTTCACCACTCTTGGGCTCAAAGGAGACCAGGCCGTGGGAACAGAGCTCCAGAAGGCTATTTCGAGGCAGATTCTCCATTGCCTCAGCCTGGATGAAGCTGATGGTGTTTTACTTCTTCCTTTGGCTCCCTCAGGGAGAAACCAAAGAGTATTCCAGAAAGGCCAGGGCTTCTAATCTCTTCCTAAAAGACTTTGAAAGGAGAGGAAGGTGGCTGGGTCCACCACAGAGAGCTGGCAAGGCCGGGTCTCTGGAGGCCAGGACTGGGGCTCCCTGAGTGCAGTGGCCAGCAGAGCTGGCCGCTGGGAGGAAACGGCTGGCGGAAGGCCTCCTGGACCTTCCATCCTGACTCCGTCACTCCCACACAGATTAACGAGCCCCAGGCTGCCCTCGGTGTTGGCCAGTCATACTCAGGGCCTCCCCAAAATAGACAGGACGCCTGCTGCCTCTTGCCACCGTCCCAGCTATTGTCTTTATGAGCCTTCTGGGTTCAGAGGTCATCTCCTAACACTTCCTCTTCATGCTTAATCACCACCCCACTGATGGACGCTTGCTCAGGTAGCTGGGGAGCTGTGGAGGGTCGGGCAACATAGGCAGCCAGCACCTCAGCGTGTGCATGTGGGGTGATCTCTGTTTGGGAAGGGGGAGCGGCGCCTGGGGGACCTCTGCAAGGACCACGAAGGCCCTTGCTGATTGAGGCTGGCTGAGGGGGCACCTGGCTGAGACTCGGCGCCTCGGGGTGGGGGCCGTGCAGGGGCTGCTGTCGGCCACTAGGGGGCAGGCCCTAACAGCGGTGGCCCGGGCTGTCAGTAGTCTGGCTGTCAAAGTTCAAAATGATGGTAGAGGGTTGACTGGCAAGCAGCGTGGTGGGTTTGGGTTTTGGGGTCCTTTTTAGGGTCCGGTCAGCTACAGAGAGAGCCAAAGTTCAGGAAGCTTGGGAAGTGAGGACACTGGAGAAAGGAGATCCTTTGTAGACACCTTTATCTCTGTGTAATGGAGTGATAGAGGTTACCATTTGGACAGGGATGGACAAGTAGCTGCTCCCTGCTGTGGAAGGTGTCAGGTCAGGAAGAAAACAGGGACAGAGAAGGTCAGGCCCGGGTTGAGTCAGGAGTGGGCAACCCAGGGGCACAGCTTGATGTGGGACCTGGGCCTGAGGGTATATAAGCCCTCTTGTCTTGCATGCTTTTGGGTTTGTCTGGCCAGTGCCTTCTTAGCCCTGAAATGCTGAGCTCAGCTTTTTTCAACTTCTCCAAAGAAATACTTGCCATTCCTCCTCTGGGCTCTGACTGCTTCTGGCAGTTTGTGAGCACTTTGCGCTTGCTGCTTGCCCAGGACGGGTCTGTCCATCCATGTGTGCATCCATCCATCACCCCTCCCTTCCTCCCAAAGATGTGCTATAAGACTAAAACTGAAAGCCAGAGGGACCTGGGAGTCACATCAAGGAGAGAAGATTGGACCAGGAGAGAAGTATGACCAGGTAGAGCCAGAAGCCTGCAGCCATCCATCATCCTTCCATCATCCTTCCATCCATCTATCCATTCGTCTGTCCATCCGTCCGTCTGTCCATCTATCCACCCACCCACCCATTCTCCATCTATCCATTAATGCAGTCCATCAATTCATGTCTCTGAAGCTCATTCTGTGCCAGGGCATCTTTTAGATTTGGAGAATACAGTTGGGGACCCGACAGAACAGGTGTCTGACTTTAGGGAACTGCGTTTGAATGGCAGAGACAAACCAAGTCATTCAGCAGGATGGAAACAAATAGGTCTTATGCTAGCAAGGCCCGAGCTCCCTGCTCCTTGCGCTGCTGCCCATGGACACAGTCGCAGTGCTTATGCTGAATGCACCTCAGGATGTGCAATCCTGGCCCTCCTGCTGGTACAAGGGGTTAAAGCACCACAACCACTACTGTATGAGTTCGATCCCTGGCCAGGGAGCTGACCACATGGTGCAGCAGGTCTCTCCGACCCGCCCGCTGCTCCCCTCTGCAGTGTAACTTGTCGATCTGCCTGTTCTGTTCCCCACCCTGTCTCTGGTGAATCTTCTCATCCTCTGCATCTCTGGCCTGCACCCCAGCTCTCGTATGTACAAATAAATCTTTTTAAAAAAATGGGGGGAGGCCCTCCCTGGTGGCGCAGCGGGTTAAAGCACAGCACTGAGAAGCTAAAGCCACTTCCACATGAGTTCGATCCCCGCCTGCCCCGGAGGTGACCACATGGCGTGGCAGACCTCTCCTGATCCGCCCGCTGCTCCCCTCAGCAGTGTACTTCGTCCATCTGCCTGTTCTATTCCCCGCTCTGTCTCTGGCGAAGCCTCTCACCGCCCCTGAGTCTCTGACCTGTACCCCAGTTCTATATGCACAAATAAATAAATCTTTAAAAAAAAAAAAAGGGGGATTTCAGCATATTCACAGGGGCACCTGTGTCCTTACACTTACACGTTTGAATGCATGATGAATACCTGTGCACCTGTGTACACAAGGTCTCATTCATGGGCGAACACAGTGCAGCACGTAGTTGCACATTGTCGCTCAAGCACCTGGAGATGCACACGAGCATGTGTCAATACGAACAACACTGGGGTACAGCTGGGACCTGTGCGCCTGTAAGACACACATGTCACCCCACACTCACCCAGGCACACAGGAGCCTACACATGTACACACATGTGCATGTAAATAGCCCCTTTGACCTTGACCTTTTCCCCAAAGCGCCCACGCCCTACCAGTTCTCCATCCTATCCTGGGAATTATCCATATCTCTGACAAGAGAATGGGTTACTAATGCAGCCACAGAGCTGTTTTGACACTTTTGATGAATAACATTCAATACTATTAATTGGAACAATTGCTTTTCATTTAACTAAATCACGGGAATTGCTAAACTAAATTGAAACGGAATGTAATTTTGCCGCACACTGCTTTAATATGGGCCTCTAAATGTCTTCTCCCTGAAGGATTAGTAACTTAATCACCCACCAGTGATAACTGCTTCCCAGGCTCAGCTGGGAGGCTTCCTGCTCAGAGGTAGCCTGGCTGGGGGTGGGGGGGTGGGGGCCAAGTAGCTCCTCCGGCCCTGCTTACTCTCCCTACATTATTCATCTCAGGGAACCTGGTGGTTTCCTCTGTCTCCAGCAGGACCCTCAGTGATATCTCCATTTTCTCTGTATGGCCCCTCTGCGCGGTGTGGCCGGGGGTCTGTCACACTAGGAGTCAGAATGTGACCTGAGGCTGTCCCTCTGAGCCTTGCTTCACCCCTTTTCCTGGGGCCACTTCGACTCCTAGGGTAGCCCAGAGCCGGTCTAGCTTACAGAGGCATGACAGCTTGAGGCAGCATTCCCTTGCACTGCTTGGGGAAACAACAGAGGCCCCCCGGATTGGGGAGGCCTGGAGGGGGACCAACTTTCTTTGTTTGCCCGGGATGGAGGAATTTCCCATGGGGCTTACAGAGTTTAACCAGCCAGCAATGAGGACAGCTGATCACCATAGCTGTGTGCCACCTGTTCCTCCAGGTAAACTCATTGACACTTACTGAGCGCTTACTGTATGCTAGGTGCTTGAAATACATGTCCACATTTAATTTTTTAAAAGATTATTTATTTATTTATATGTACAGAACTGGGGTACAAGCCAGAGGTGCAGGGGCAGTGAGAGGATTCACCAGAGACAGAGTGGGGAGCAGAACAGGCCAACTGACGAA
>NW_004567123.1:24210954-24225892 GCF_000260355.1 Condylura cristata
AGAGACAGAGGGAGCAAAACAGGCAGACCTACTGAAATACACTGCTGAGGAGGGCAGTGGATGCGACAGGAGTTCTTTTTAACTTTAGCTAAGATGTCGCCGGTGTAAACAGCAAGCAGCGTAATAGCAGTAGTATTTATAAGTGCTAAATACTAAGGTAAACCTTGGCACTAGTGCTCAACATGTTTGCCCATTGCACCCATGAAGAGCCTTTCAGTGGTCACCTCACTGCAAAATACGAACTTGAAGTTGTACTTCAAGTCTCCACTCACAGAGGAAGGTGGCGTTTCAGCAAGAGACCACTACTGGGACCTGACTAAACACTAGACGCCAGGCCAGGCATTTTGCAAACATCCTCATTTCATCAAACCACGTCCCCAGGGGCTGAATTATCATCCTCATGTCAGTGTTCCAGAAACCGAAACATCGAGGATCGAGGGGTGGCCTGAGTTCCTGCACTCAGTAAGGAGAAGGCTGGAGGTTGGGGCTGCCTGTGGGAACCCACACCCCTGATTCCCTGTCTCCTGTGTGTGTACCTAGTTCTGTTCGTCTCTCCAGGGAGACGCATGGCGAAGCTGGCTCTGAAGACGAGTCTGAGTGGGCTGGGAGCCCGGGGCCCCTCCGCCGCTCCCGCCGCTCGCAGGCTGAGATCCTTTAGCGTCACGCACCCCCAGGCCTGCGGGGCAGACGGGGCTCCGTGCGGGGTCTGGAGCAGTGCAGGAGCTTCATGGAAGGTGGTTACTGTTATCATTTTATTAATTTTGACAGTGTGGAAGGAGGCTTCCCTGAGTTCAACGCTGGAAGCTGTCAGGCCCACCACCCCTCCACATGTTACACTGCCCGCGTCCTTGAGTTTCCCATTAACTTAATAGGTCTGGACGTAAAGAAGCGCGCTGTTCATGGGATCCCAGAGTCAATCAACAGTCTACCCTTCACTGAGCCCATTCACTGAAATCAATAGGTATTGATTGAGCACTGAGGCAGTGGGGTCCGAGGCTGCCCTTGAGGAGTTTCATCGGTGTGTGTGTGTGGGGGGGGGTGCAGAAGGAGGGCGTGCACGGCTGTTCCCCAAGTGTGGGCCCCACATCAGAACAAGTGAAAAATGCAGATTCTTGGGCTCACACCAAGCCCCACTGCCTCAGAAATTGGGGGGGGGGGAGAGACCAGACATTGGTATTTTAATGAATATTCTAGTTCACTTTAAGGGGTTCGAGAGACCGTTCCCTCAGGCAGCAGAACACAGCTCTCTGTGGGGCACCAGCTGAACTTGTGGGTTCTGGGGGAGGCTGAGTGATACCTGGGGTACTAGAACCCTGGCCCATGAACTCCTGCCCCTCTCAGTCTTGGGGCCAGGGGAGACGTTGTGGCCGCTGGTGCCCGCAGGGCGTTCTGGGCCACTGGGGAGCTGTGGGGATGGAACAGTAAGTGGGGACCAGGGGCAGGCCTCCCTGCCTCTTTCGGCCCCCTTGTGTGGAGGCTCCGGCCACCAGGGTGGGGAGGGGACCTGGGAGGGGAAGGGGCAGGTCAGGCCAGGCCTTTGTGCTCCTGGAGTGCTGGGATGCTGATTCAGGGGGCCAGGGTGAGTCCCCCTGTGAGCATGGACCCTCCAGGCCTCGCCCTCTGTGGCCCTTCCCGGGAAACAGCCTGTGAAGGTCAAAGCTCTTGGGAGGCAGGGCAGTCAGAGCGCAGTTATGAAGACAGCCTGCCAAGGACAGGGGAGACGTCTGTCCTGAGCCGATGCTGGAGGAAATAAAACAAGCGTTTGATAGCCTCTTGACGTGCAGATCCCTCTAGACCATCGTCCTCTTGCCAATGACGAGTCAGCTGGACACTGATGGAAAAATCAAACAAACCACTGAACCTGGGTTGGAGCATGTGCTGGGCCCCAGCCCGGCCTGCTCAGTGCACCGCCAGCCGCCCTCCAGCAGTCCTCTCGCCTCCCTGTCGGGCTCCGGCTGCCTTCAGGATCACCACCTCTAGGAGACTCCCTCCACCCCTGGGGTCCTTCCCTCTCCCTGCTCTCATGCTCCTAAGGGCTGAGGTCTTCTCCCCTCACCTTGGAGGACTTCCAGGCTTTGACCTTGCCCGGCAACTGGAGCACATCTTAAACTGTTCTTGGGGCTTTAATGGGACCTGTCACCTTCCACACCCCTCTCTCGCCTAGAAGGTGACTTCCTGGGGAGATGGGGCTACCCTTCCCTCTGCTCCTCCTCCTAACTGGGAGCTTCTTATAGAAAGACCAAGTCTCTCTCCACCTGTGATGGGTTTCTTCATTCCTGCATCTACGGCTACACCTTTTGGGCAAAGTGGCAGGAAGGAACATTCTGGAAGTCCAGCTCCAGGGCTCCCAGGCCTGCCTCGGCTGTCCCCAGCACCCACACATGCTTCCCCTGCATTACCTCCTGCACCTGTGAGGGGCCTGTTGGGACCGAGTGCCCCCAGCAGATCAAGCCTCCTAGGGACAGGCCAAGGGTAGCCCCTGACTATGTCAAACCCAATGAGCCTCTAATTCAACTCAGTGTCTTCCTTCCCACGCTGACCCTCGCATTTTGCCACATCACTTCTGCTAAAAATAGCTACACCCAAACTTGAAAGTCACTGATGTTTCTTCCTTGCTTCTATCTTCATCTCTTCCAGAAATCTGATTGGCAAACTGCAGGGTCTCCCACCTACCCTTCGGCCTCCCGTCGGCCCATGTGGTGGTCAGACACATACCCACGGAGGTCTCTCTCCTCACAGTAGCTTTCTGTGTTCTCCCCTAGTGCCATTATCTCCCCCTAACAGGGTCATATCACTTGCAGCTTAACCGCATTCTGCTACAAATGCTGACTTCTTCCTGAGCCCCTTTTGGGGAGGTTCCCATGCTGTTAGGTCATCTACTGTGGCCAGTCGGAGGTGGGTGAGATTCACACCTTTCCGTTAAGTGAGCACCGAGGAACGTGAAAGGCTCTTAGCAAACATGACCTCCCTGATTCAGCCAAGTAATTTTGTTTTTTGCTTTTATTGCTATTTCAACTTTTTCCTCTCCATATTTTTTATAATATAATATTTTATTTTTACATCATTTTGTACATTTTTTTTTCATCTCAATTGTAATCCCCGTGGGTTTCCCAATCACCAAGTCACCCATGTGCCATTACCAGAGTCCAGGGAACTTCTCTACCCCCCACCCCCCCGTTTTTGATCAGCAGCCAAGTAATTTTACTGCTACTTTTCATCATTTCCAGAGTGTCCCATCAAGATTGCTCTTTGGAGCAAATCTAGTTCTTTTGGCACACATCTATCTTTTAAAGTTTTTTCTTAAGTCCATTTGGAGATTTCATTTCATTTATTCCTTTTGTCAGTTGCACTTTAAAAAATTAATTTATTTACTTGTTCTCTTACATCATGGTAGTTCCAGGGCAGTATTTGAGGTCTCACCCTTAGGTGTAATCTCCAGAGTTCTCCCACCAGCTCTCACCCTGAAACATCACCACAGTCCCTTGCGCTCTTCCCTATCCCCACCCTTTGCTTAATGCCTCAGCTCTATGATCAGCTTGCAAGTTTTATCTTTTTCCTGATCCTTTGTTTGGTCAATTTGGACATTTTAAAATGTAATAAAATTAGAACATACACTAACACTATCTGTTTAAGAGACTGTCTTTCCCTGCTGTGAAGTCTTGGCATCCTGTTTGAAGGTCAGTTGGCCACGCACACCTGGGTTTATTTCTGAGCTTTCTAGTCGGCTTTTCTGTTTTATCTGTCTGCTTTTATGCCGGTATCATGCTATTTTTTAAAAAGATTTATTTATATATGCCTACAGAACTGGGGTGGGCAAGACAGAAGAGGTCTGCAGGACCAAGTGGTCACCTCCATGGTTGGGGTTGAATTCCTGCTGAAGCGGCTGCAGCTAGCTTCTGCAGTGCTGCGCTTTAACCCTCTGTGCCACCAGGGAGGGCCCAACCATGCTGTTTTAAATAAGAGGAGATATTTTCAAACAACCTATCTCCTCAGGCATTTTTACCTAAAACATACAAGGAACTCCTGCAACTCCAGAGCCAAAACCCCGATCAACCTGATTTAACAATGGACATAAGCTTTGAATGGACATTTCTCCAAAGAAGACATGCCGATGTCCTACAGGTAATAAGAAAGATGCTCAGAGGCACTAATGATGAGGGAAATGCAAATTCAAACCCTGGTCTGCTACCTTCTCTTGCCTGCTAGTATATTTATTATTAACAACATCAACAACAGACAAACAAGAAAACCAAACAGGAAGGGCTAGGGAGGAGGAGGGTTGGGGAATGGGAGTCCTGGCCCATGGGGTGGAATTGCACTGGTCCAGGCAGTGCAGAAGGCAGTGTATGGAATTGCCCTATGGTTCAGCAACCCCACTTCTGAGCGTTTATCTACAAAACAGAACTGGAGATCAGCATCTCAGAGAGATATCTGCGCACCAGGTTTACTGCAGGATTATTCACAATAGTGAAGATGGGATACCACCTGGATGCCCGACAGACGGAAGGATAAAGAAAGCGCAGGGCATAGATCCAATGGAATTTTATTTCATTTAAAAAAAAGGAAAGAAATCCCCCATCGAGACAGCATGGATGAACCTTGAGGACATATAAGGAATGGAAGGACATCAAATGTAAGTTATGGAAGGACAAGTTCTATCGGACTCCATCTTTATACAGAGGTATCAAAAACAGTCCACCTGCGGAAATGCTGCGTAGAATGGTGGTGGCCAGTGGCTTGGGGGCTGGGGGGATGGCATGTGCTGTTTGAAGGGCATCACATTTCAATTACAGGGAGTCTGAGCGCCTGCCACACGGAGCCTGCAGTTAATGCTGCTGATTGTACACTTACAACTTTATGCATAGAGACCCACTATGAACACGGAAAGTGTTCTAGTCACAGGGGGAAAGGAAAAGAACAGGAAAAGTGAAGAAACAAACACTACTAGGCCAGGCTTGTGAGCACTGACTTAGCTCACGGGAACTGCTTAGTTTCTAGGGAGAAAGTCTCTCCTTTCTCCAGCTTTAGAAGACTCTTCTCTGAACACAGCCTCAGCTGCTTTGCCCCTCTCAATGAGCCGCCCTCGAGCCTGGGAGCAGGACCCTATGCCAGCTGCCAGGGCAGGGGTGGGAGGTGGGAGGCTGAGCAGCCTGGGCCTGATCCGCCCGCCCCCGAGGCCTAGCGCTTCCCAGCCAGGCCCTGGCAGAGCAGGCCTATCGCTTATGGGCCTGCCCGCCCATCCTTCATGAATTTTTATTAAACAAAACTGTAAGCAGATTGATTTTGTCCTCTTTTATTGCATTTTTATTTAATTCCCTTCCATGGTAGAGGCTCCATCATGTTACCGTAGAGTAAATCACTCCGGGGCATCAGGCCAGCGCCGTGGAGGAGGGCCGGGTCTGGCTTCCCAAGAGCACATTTACCGCATAAGAACCTTTATTAGCGGAGAGTCATTGATTTTTTTTTTTCAGGTCATAGCCCCTTCACCATCCTTTAAATAAGGGAATAGCACAAAGTTATAGTGGAAGACAGACTCTGTGATGCTGGGGTCATGAGGTGCCGGCTGGTCTTCAGGCCTGACCACACCTGTACCATCCACAAGCCTCGGCTGCAAATGGCGGGGTCCCGTGAAAGGCACAGAGATGGGGCCTGTTGGGGGATTATTGGCTGGGAGATAGAGAAAGGTAGAGGGCACATTAGGTGCAGGAATGAAGTGATTTAATAGCGTTTTACAAGTTAGGGTGGTTCTGAGGTGGCCACAGACCTTTGTGTACAAAGTCAAGAGCAGGAGATTGATAGATCAGATCTGCTCCTGTGGTAGCTCCTGTTTTTACCCTCCAAAGAAAAGACTCTGGGATTTTATTCTCAGGAACTGGAATCACTGAAGGTTTTGGAGCAAGAAGCAATGGGATATTATCTCTGCCACAGGCGTATTCATCTGGCAGTGATTAGAGATGGGTTTGGAAGCTGGAAACCCGGGCTTTAGCTGAGAGTTGGTGCTACTCTCTGTTCACAGGCAACATGAACCTGAAGTAAAATGGCAGGTAAAATGGCGTGAAGAACAGGTGAGGTTGGCTTTGACAAGGAGGGAGCCGTTGAGATGACTCAGTTCTTTTTGTGAACCGCAGAAGGAAGTGAAAAGAGAAAAGCAGGTGTGAACAAAGAAGATGGAGAGCTGAATTTTGAGTATGCTTATTTAAGAAATAAAAGAAATACAGGGCTTCCGTGGTGGCCCAGGGGTCAAGTCTCAGTGTTTCATGCTAGCTGTGGCCTGAGTTCCTCCCCGGCCTCTAAGGTGACCCATGTGGCACAGCAGACCTCTCCTGTCTTGCCCGCTGCTCCCCTCAGCAGTGTACTTCGTCCATCTGCCTGTTCTGCTCCCCACTCTGTCTCTGGTGAATCCTCTCACCACCCCCCCACCTCTGGCTGACACCCCAGTTCTATGAATAAATAAATTGACAAATCTTAAAAGAGAATTAAACTAGTGTTGATGAGCGCTCTGTTGAATGAACATGTGCATATATTTTGTTGCACAAGTAATGAAGGTAAACTGCAGAAAAATTTAGACGGCCAGAACAAGAACCATCTTCCCCAGACTCTGTCTTTGTCATAGTTAATACACGTTGATACATTTCCTTCCAGAGAGAGAAGTAAATAAATGAATCGTGCTTAATGGCTGCACATTACCTTATCATGTGGGTATTCCTAAATTGATTTCACTATCCACCTATTATTGGGCTTAATTTGATTTGCAGTGTCTCTGTACTATAAATAATGCTGTGGTGAACATCTTGGCGTGAACCTCTTTGTGTGTGGCTCTGATAGACTTCTAAAGTAAAATGATGGCATTAAAGGTTATAATCTTTTAAAGGCTCTTAATTCACACTGTCAGATGCTCACTAGACACAGACAGAGCCGACGCCCGTGTTCATTCCGCAGAGTGCTTATCAACACGAGTTTGCTTTTGCTCTTTTTCTTCTTCTTTTTAAGATTTTATTTACTTTTGTGTAGGAGAACTGGGGGGAAGGCCAGAGGTGCAGGGAGTAAGAAGATTCACTGGAGACAGAGTGGGGAGTAGAACAGCTGGGTCCACTGAAAAATACAGCTGAGGGGAGCAGTGGGTGAGACAGGAGAGGTCTGTCAGGCCATGGGGGTCACCTCCGGTTAGGGAACGGAACTCAGGCCATTGTGGTGGAAGTGCTGAGGCTTAACCCTAGGCCACCAAGGAGGCCTCTAATTTTGCTCTTTTTCATCTTTGTCAATTTCAGGGTAAGAAAAGCAGGATAGACCATTGTTTCTCTAATTACTCATTTTTCTATTATTAGTGGTAATAATTAAAAAATAATTTTAATAATTTTGAGTGCGCCTTTTGGTCATTTTTTTTTATTTCTTCCCTTTTGAAAATTGTATCTCTTATCCATGTTTCTTTTAAAAAATTCATCTTTTTCACTTAATCAATTTGCAACAGTTTAGTAGGCAAGGATATTAATGTTTGTCTATCTTGTGTGATATTCTTCTTTCATTTATTTCCTTAGTCGAAATATCAGACTATAGTGATCCTGAATGCAGGCTCTGGGGTCAGACAGACTTGAATTTGGATCTAGGGTACCCTCCTCCCACCCCCCTCAACTATTGGTGTGATCTTGGGCAAGCTATTTAACTTTTCTGAAACTCCTTTCACAAATCTAAAGCAGGAGGTACTTACCACTTTCATTCGCTGTTACAGAGCTGAGCGAGCAGGGCCGAGTACCACGCCTGGCTCGCAGCAGGTACTCCAGATCGTGTTAGAGTCTTGCCACATACGCACAGTATTAATCTCTATAAAGTCAGGCACTTTGTCCTGTTTATCTCCAGATTGTGTGGCTTACCAAGGACATGTCTTAAAATGTATTCTCAGGGCATAATCTGATGAATAAATGTATAAAATGAGATTAACGGTTTCCATTTTGTATGTTAGTAAAGGCGACTAGGTGCCTGTTTCTGAGGATCCAATTTGCGATGCTGGACTCATTTCGCAGGGAATTGTTTGTCTAGAATGTGGAGGAACATGCCCCCCAAAGTAGTGAAATTGTTTTGTCATTAGCCGCAGCTTACCACTCAGGGCTGTGGGTCTGTTCCGTCACCTCTGACCCCTGACTTCTGGCCCTGACCCACCCTTATAGGACTTTGCCCCTCCCTGGAGTCTGGATGTAGAGAGATTTCAAGAGCTGGTAGGGCCTCTGGAGGTCATTTGGTTGTCTAGACTTCCAGCATTTGTGTGTTAACTGCCAGACACTTTTTTTCCCCCTGAAGAAATGTTATCTTGGAGCCCAATTGTGTAAATCAAACCAGTGCAGAGTCTATGACTGAAAGACAGGGCCAGGGGCCATACTTCCTCCGTGGGGGGCTTTGCACAAGCTGGTCCTTCTGACTGGGACGAGAATCCATTCTCCCCTCCCTAATTACCTAGTTACATGTTTCTTTTCCTTTGAGCTCCAACTTAAATAATACCTCCTCCAGGAAGTCTTCCCTGAATTTCCTCTGACTTAAGTGTGTTTTCCCTGCTCTATATCAGGGAAAATATCAGCCTGATGTATTTCTGTTTGCCATTTCATACCTCAGTTGTAAATTTACACCTTTTATTGTTCATTTCTTCCTACTAGACTATGAACAGAATAGAGGCAAGATTCTGAGGGCTTTTCATCATTATGTTCTGCGTTGCAATGCCTGGCACACAACAGGTGTTCACTTTACATTTGATGACTTCATGGAAATGTTCTGGTTCAATCTTTTCCATTTACAGATGGAACCAATATTTAAATGCTTAATATGTGCTAGATATTCTTCTTGGTAGGGGTAACCCAGCTATGCAGGAGACAGACAAGTCCTGCACTCAAGGAATGCACATCCGGTCAGAGTCACTCATTTAGAAGGTGATAAATGCATTGGACGTCTATGTAAGATTTCACCAGAAGGTGTCCTTCCCTTCCTGAAAAGTAATTGGTGACTTTCTAGGCCAGCACATTTTAATGGTGATGAAGTCAGCAGCTGAGATTGGTGCCTGAATTCTTTGGTTTTTCATTCAGGGCTGGAGAGCGATCACCGAGGTCCGCCATCTGCTCCAGACGGGAGTTTAGTTACCTGCCGATGAATGCTGGGTGGTAAGTATGTTCCTTCTAAGGTTGCCAACGTGGGCACCTACCTATGTTTTAACACAGATCGGAACTTGGGGTTCTGTGATTTCATGAGGACTAGGTTCTCATAATCAGATGCCACATGCCTCTTCCACCTTTTCCTGTGTGGAGACCCAAGCTCCTCCCCATGACCTGTGCTGTTCCCTCCCATCTTCATTTGCTCCAGGCTCTCTTCTGTTGCAGTTGTCAATCTCAGGGCCTACTTGAATGATTCCCAGTTGCCAATCAGGGAGGCATTAATCTATGCATGGTTCAAAAGTGCTCTTAGGGCCCTTGACCAAGGCTGAGAAGCAATGCCCTCCCCATTTCAGCCTGCCTCCATCCCTTCTGGGAATTGCTGGGCTGATGTTTCTCCCTTGGTGGAGTCTGATGCCAGTTTGGGGAGACCACCATGGAGCACTTGCCCAAGGGAGAGCAGCTCAGGGTACCAGAGCCCCTAGAAAGTTCCCAGTCCTGTTTCCTGTGTGAGCAGGCTGCCAGTGCCAATGGAGGCCCCTCCTGCCTCTGCTTGTTTGCCTTGATTGTTATGTAATGTTCGGCAGCGGGAGGTAAATTCCTCTCCAATTTCCAGGCCCGTTACAGCGCATGAACCCCACCATGGGGAGCCACAGTGATTGAGCTCAGCAGCCAGGTCCCATGCTGAGTGTCATAAATCAGGCCTATTACCCGCTCCTCTTGGCAGATGCCACAGCCAAGAACCTGCCCACTCTGTTCTGGAGACCCAGCCACCTCGACACACAGTAAACGGGGCTGGCGTATCCCCTGGGAATAGAGGGGCTCTACCTGACACTCAGCCTGGTGATGGCCTGGACGCCTCTGATGCTGTATCTTGTCCTGAGGTTCTGCAGCCCGTGGCCCCATGGGAGCAAGACCAGGGCACACTCAGTTCTAGCTGGATTTCCTGGCGTGGCGGCCAGCCTGCTGCACGGACATAAGGCTCTTCCGGGCACCTGTTAAAAGCACAGGTTCCCAGCCCATCCCCAGAGAGCCTGAGCCTTGTTCTTCCTCGGGACACATGGCTCAGCGTGCTTACCGCTGTTGCAGGTGTCTCCTGGCCATCCTCAGAGAAGTGCTGCTTCAAGACCCACTGTATCCCCAGAGCAATGCCTGTAAAATGAATGCCTATAAATCCAATCTTTCTTTTCCATTTCCTTCTATCATTTCGCTGAAGATGTGTTTCCCTGGGGAAGAAGATGTGGGCTTCAAAAATCAATGGCAATCACATTGAAGAATGAAGCAAATCTTTGACTATGACATATTTAATGGGCAATAATAATGCTAATAGTTGGGGGGAAGTCCCCCAGTAGGGTGTTCTGCTGATACATAAAATGCTGCAGGGGATGGCCAGGCTTGTTCCTCGCTGGCTTCTGTCTGCTCTGGTTAGCTTGGGTCAGCCTGGGTTGAAGCAAGTTGTCTCAGTGCACTCTTTAATAATCCCACTTTTACTCAGAAGTCCCAGGTAGATGAAAAATTACTCTACTCAGTTACCCGTGGGTGTGCTCCCTCTTTGAAAGCTCCAGTTTTCCACCAGAGGGGTATCTCTGAAGGGTTTTGCCAAATCCAGGCTAATTCTAGTTCACCTTGACTCTGGGCTGGGATGAACAGCAGAAGGACCCTCTGCACCAGTCCCTTCTCCCCCTTTCCAGGCTTAGGTGTGGGGAGCAGGGACTTCTCATCTGGTGCTCAGGATAGCAGCGTTGGAGAGTTCAGGAGCCAGGGTCATCTCTCTGGGGGTCCAGTCCCTGCTTTGGGTGTTGGAGATAAGGGTATGTTCCTATCAAGCATTAAAGCGCCCAGTAATAAAAACCCTGGACATCCCCTAAAGCTTGGAGATATAGGGGCTGGGAGTTTGTGAGTCAGGGCAAGGTTGGACACCTGCATAGCTTGCTAAAGGATGTCATAGCTTTGATGGAGGAAAGAATGCAGGAGAGGCATCACAAGACTGAGTCACACAAAGGGATGGGAAAAGGGGCACATGCAGGAGTTGGCACAGCCATAACATCAGGGCACCAAAGCCAGGATGCCTGGCCCAGGTAAAGACAAGGACATGGAGATGGAGATGAAGCTCACTCGGGAATCTCCTCTCATTCTATTCAAAGTCAACAAACCTAGGCTCACAAGGAGTGAGCCCCTCCCAGGGAGAGGCTGTCTATATCTGGACAGTCTCGTGACCAGCACGGGGCAGTTCCACTGTCCACCTGTGTCTACGCAGGTGCTTCTTCCCACCCGCTCTCCCTCTGCAAGGCAGCAGCCACCTGCCTGCCTGAACCATGCAGATCTCTATCCCTGCAAGCCTGTCTCTTTCGGGGCAGCTCTTCCTGCCCACTTGCACCATCCAAGTGTTTTCCCCTCTCCCGTCTCTTTCTAATAAACTTCCTCTTTAAAAATAACTGAGTCGGGCCCTCCCTGGTGGCACAGCGGGTTAAAGCACAGCACTGAGAAGCTAAAGCCACTTCCGCATGAGTTCGATTCCCGCCTGCCCCGGAGGTGACCATATGGAGCGGCAGACATCTTCTGACCCGCCCGCTCCTCCCCTCAGCAATGTACTTCGTAGATCTGCCTGTTCTGTACCCCACTCTGTCTCTGGTGAATCCTCTCACCCTCCGCATCACTGGCCTGTACCCCAGTTCTGTACGAATAAATAAATAAATCTTTTAAAAAAAAACAAACTGAATCTCTGTCTCTTGAAGAATCTCGCTGTGTACTGCTGAAAGGGGAGCTCTGGTGAAACCTTTTCCAGAGTGAACCCAAGAACCCCAAAATCAAAAGACGACATCAGCTTGAAGCAGGCTATTTGGAGCCCCATTTTCCTTAATTGTGAAAAGGAGAAAATAATCGTCAACTTGACAGAGGACTGAAAACAATGCCTGTCAAGTGTGAATACTTCGTAAGTGACCAATAACTATAACAGTATAATCATAACGACGATGTTGATATTACATAGTGAAGGTTCATATTCTAAAAATGTTTTCCAATGTCCTTTTTTATATTTATTTTATATTTATATTTATTTTATAAATATATATTTATTTATCCATTTATTTATATTTATTTATCCATTTCTTCCCTAGGAAATTCTGCCACAATAGCAAAGCTTAGAGGTTTCCCAGGAAAACAAAGTCAGGATTTCACTAAGAATAAAGAAGGCTAAAGAGTGATTTTGGAAAATCCAATGTGTGCTAGAAACCACCTGAGATTTCTAGGGGAACTCCAGGAGCAGAGAGATTCATTCCCAGTGGATAGCAGTGTGCTGTGGGAACTTTCTAGGGCCCTTGGAGAAGTGTCCAGTTCAGTAAGCTGTCAGAGTCTGCCGCACCAAGAAGTGGTGGGTAGGATGTGGGAGAGGGAGAAATTGGGGGGTGCCCAAGAGAGCCAGCTCCTCCCTGTGACTTCTACTCAATCCTAGATGACGCTCCTGTGGGGAGCACATTTGGACCGGAGGCTGTGGCTGCCATCAGCAGGCCATTCCAATGGGAAGTGCCCAGAGAACCAGGTCCAGTAGGCACAGATAAGTGGATGCCAGCCAGCACGGCCCAGGAGACAGGGGGCTGGGCCCTTCCTGGGAAGTCAGTAACTATCTTGTCCCTTAGGAAGGAGCAGGGAGCTGCGAGGTGAACTACCCTGTTTTTAGCTGTGGTAGAGATGACGCTTTCCCACTTGCCTGCATGCTCATGTTCTGCGAGACCTAGCGGTAGGCCAGAGCTCCCTCACCTTGTCATCTCCCCACGCCCCAGAGGAGTCCACTTCTCAGGGACTCATTTTCAAATACAACACAATCCGGAGCCCACACCTTCTTCTTTATTGGCTCCTCCCACACTCCATGTCACCAGCTGCCTGCCCGCGTGTCCCCAGGCCAAGTTCTAGACAAGAGGACCTGGCTCCCCAGAGCCCACCAAAATGACTCAAAGGAGGCAGTCCAAACTGTAACCCCTGCAGAAGCCACATACAGGCCCCCGCTCTGGCTCCTCCTTTCCTGACTGGCCTTGGTGCTTCATGGGGTGACCTGCCCCCCCCCCCCCCCCGTGAAGCTGCTGTGCCTCCCCCTCTTGGCAGGAGTGTGCTAGAAACTATCCCAGTCAATTCATTCTGCAAGGGCAGTAGCCTCCTGATTGGCCTTACTTGCTGCAGATTTTCTAATATGCTGTTCTTTAAAATGGGGGGGATATAGGAGCTCAACCCTTCGAAAGAGCAAAAACTACCCCAACAGAGGACTTGAATTTTGGCTTGACCAATATGTTAAATGAAATAGACTTTATTGCCACGTCTATTTTATTTTTTTCAACTTTGAAAAATTTATGATAGTATCAGATAGAACAGGAAATAGCAACTTACTCATGAAGACTTTGATGCTCTGCACAGGTGAATAAGTGTTGGTGCAGCTATATAATAACTACAGGAGATGTCCTCAATTCATGGCTTGGGAAGAAAGATTATTCATTGTTAACCAATTAAAGAAGTACCCAGTGCTCAGAATTTCAGGGGCTAGAAGTCTGTTCAGACCAGCTGAACTGAGAACAGAAGCTCTCAGGTGTCTTTGTGAAGGCTCCCTAGGGGCAGCACCTGAGGCAGGGAAATTGAATAGAGGGTGAACTTTCAGGAGAGATGCCACAACGCCTGAAGACTAGGTGGAGACTGCTTCAGTCTGTTCCCCTAGGGGAGTTCTTGTATGCAAATGATGCATAGAGTTGATACCACCAGAGGCAAGTCAGCTGGATTTATGCAGAGTAGCAGGAAGATGGGGCCCCAGCCTGGTCAGGGGGTTAGCGCAATACTAACATACCATCTGCAAAGGGCAGAGAGAGCGTGCAGAAAACAGAAAAGGACCAAAGTGCATCCAGACTATTATGAACAGGAATGCAACCTAGGAAGCCACTAGTGTGAGAGTACCCCTTCACTCGACTTCTCCTCTTCACATTTGCTCCAGTATTCTCTCAGAGACAGCGAGGATTCAGCTGGATCCAGACTAGATTCATGAACTCGAAGAAATCCACATGCAACTTGGTTTGTCCAGTCAAACAGAAATGGATGAGTTAGCCCATTCAAGTTCCTCTCCTAACAATTAAGACTTGAAGCAGTTGGCTTTGGGAGATGAGCTACAGGATCAAGAAGCAATGGGACTGGGGGTGGGGAAGGCTACCCTGATTAATCTACTTTGTGAAGTGAGAAGTGCAGAGACCATTTTCCAGGGTTTGCTGTGCCCGGGATTTCTTACACTTAAATTAGATTGTGGGGTACCCCAAAGACTGTCTCCACCCACTGATTGATAGGTACTGAATGACTCCCAGAATTATCTGGACCTTTACAGTGGAGCGATAACAAAGACCCTGAGGAGGATGGTGGTCATAATGCGGTAAGTGTTGTTATTACCTTCATGCTACAGTTGAAGATTATGAGAGCCAGAGAAATAAACAGATTCTTCCAAGTCCCTTTGGCTAATAAGTATTGAAGTCAGAATTCAAGTTTTTCCAGTCAGACGCAGGTACGCTTTACTATCCTAGGTACGCTATTCACACACATGAGTACAGAAAGATCTTGGATTGCACAACCCCTGAGTCAAGGTCCCTTTTTTCTCATTAGACTTGGGCAAATGTCTCAACCTGTCATTGACTCTCAACTGTCTTATCTGAAAGGGGACTTGATATTCCTAACACACCTGGTTGATGGGAGGATGGAACAAGACAGCATGTAGTAGTTGCTCAATAAACATGTTCTCCTTCCTCTATTCCTTTTTTCATGATTGATGTGCCCACACCTATATTTTTTTT
>NW_004567123.1:24226247-24234921 GCF_000260355.1 Condylura cristata
ATATATGTACCACATCTTTCTAATCCAGTCATCCACTTTTGGGCATTTGGGCTGCTTCCATGTTTTTCCAATTGTAAATAAAGCAGCAATAAACATGGCCCGCACCTATATTTGTGAAGATGCAGGAAGATGGCTGCTGGAGCACTGATGATGGAATGTTGCCCTTAGAAGAAGACTGACAAGAGAGCCTAGACCTGGGAAGAGGGCTTTGATCAGATACAAATCTACCTGCACCTTGATCTTGGACTTCCCAGTCTCCAGATCTGTGGGCAATGAGTATCTGTAAGCCACTCACTCTGTGGCATTTTGTTATAGCAGCCTTGGATATTAACACAGCCATACACACTAGCACAGTAGGTCCTTGAGTCCTGTGGGTTGTTCCAGTCAACGATGAAACCTCCAAATCTGTAGCCAGTCAGTGGGACTGTGAGTGGCCTGGGGACCTTCAAGCATATGGCTGTTGTCTCAAATGGGGGACTGTGCCTTTGACCTGTGGAACTTGACCTGCCCCAGGTGTGATGACTGCATTGGGACACCTTTCTGGGTAATATGTTTCTGTGAGACCTACAAAGTCCGTGCCTTCTATTGTCATGATATTTGCACCCAGGCAAACTATAGGTCATGGAGAGCAGTACAAATGTCACCTGCACATGGACTTGCAGGTCCTGTGGGGCTGGGGGAGGACTGATCGCTCACCCCTCACCTCCATGATCCATCTGATATCTATTCACCAGTTTATTTCAGCATGAACTGAATCAATTCTAAGAGTTTGTGTTTGTTGTTCCCGATGAACCCATTGTAACTCTGTAGCTTCTCTCACGGTAATTCATGAATTCAACACCATCTTCTACCTACCTTTATTGATTACATTGTCATTTAAAATTTACTCTTCAATAATATGCTAGGTTTCCATAAAGTTAAAAAAAAATTCATTTTCCCAGCCCATGCCAGCCCTATAAGGTCACTATATCTGGAATTGAGCCTCAAGAATCTGCATTTTATCACATTTCCTGGACGATCCATGGCATGATAATTGGGACTCTTTGCACTAAAAATTGCCAAGACTTCTTGTGGCCTTGATCTTCCAGGTTTTGAGAACAAAACTGAAACCCCAG
Source organism: Condylura cristata (assembly GCF_000260355.1). Classification (NCBI taxonomy): domain Eukaryota; kingdom Metazoa; phylum Chordata; class Mammalia; order Eulipotyphla; family Talpidae; genus Condylura; species Condylura cristata. Next base: position 24,227,363 of record NW_004567123.1, read on the forward strand.
GGTTATCATCTGACACCATTCATTTTGATCCTGTTTGCGATTTTCAATCATAAAAAAGTTCCTGGCCAGGACTTGCAAAGGAAAGAAAAAGTTAACCCTGTGCGAAGGGATGATGGGAAGCCAGTCAGCCCAGAATTTTCCTTCATTCTGCTCTGGAATCCAGCAAAGGAGACTAGGAGACTCCTAGTCCCAGGCAGTGCTGGGCTGTGGCTCTGTGCCCAGAGACTGGGCTGCCGAAACTCCCTTATACTCTCAGTGCACACTTTTATTAAGTTGCAGCCTCAGTTTTGCAATAGAATTATTATTATTATTATTATTTTGGTCTTTCTTCCTTCAATTCCTAATGCAAACAGCAATCCTCAGAAAAGCAACATTTATTAAATCAGGAGGATTACAATATCAATGGGAAGTTATCATGCAATAACCTTCTATTGATTTGTGTATTGCCCGTAATGAAATCAACTGGAATATTATTTATTAAACATATTGATTAGCAAAAAATAATTTGCAGGGATGGAAGCCTGACTCTGCAGGGGATCCCACCACACTCTGTGTAGACATACCATTTTTTCCTTTTTCCGGGGGAGGAGCCACAGTGAGTTTCTGACCTAACATAGCACCAACCCCGAGATGCAGAACCTTCCAGAACATCCAGGTGGGGGTGGTAGTGGCCACGGGGGATGGGCAGAACTGCGACCTGACCAGGCAACTCTTGAAGTCTGTGGACTCTGCCAGGGAGGATCTAAGATAAATGTCATTGTTTCGCCACTGAAAGGCTGGCTGAACTAATGATGGGGCAAAGAGAGGAACAACATGTCGGTTTAGATTCCTTTTTTTTTAAACTTCTGATAATGAAATATAAAATTAGTTTTCTTGGATTTAAATACCAACCAGTTCTATTGCCAGTTAACTGGGTATCATTGGACAAACGGACTTGCTGTAAAATGGGCACCCTAGTAATACTTCTTTCCGGGAACTGGCCCATTGCCTTGCAGACACTGGTTGTTAAATATATGCTCATCATCACTAGTTTTGCTTCTGCTGCTGTTGGTGGAATGAACCTGAAAAGAGAACCTGTCAGGACACTTGCAGGGAAATAATGTCTTTCTGATGTGCACTGCAGAAAGATGGTCCTTCTTGCTCTGTTGCCATTGCAAGGTGACTATCACTGCTGTATTTCAAACTCAGAACAGGGATATTCACAATCACAAGTGTGAAATATAAAACGGTGAAATAGATACCCCAGAACAAACCAATCTCTTGGGAAGGACAAGTCTTGAACTGAGAGCCTTTGAACTAGAAAGATATCTACTCTCGGATTTAGAGCACAACCTGACAGATGTCAGCTTTATCATCTCTTCTCTGGCTGGGACTGCGCATTAGTTGCGAATATGTGTAAAGTGTGAACCTATGAGTGGAGCTAGAAAGAAAGCATGGATTACTGGGTTTGTCTGGTATGCATCTGTGCAATTTGTGTACTTCTGTATGTGTGCCCGTGTGGGAGTGTTTGTGCATACATGTATGTGTGTCTATGACAGTAAACTCCGAGAAGTAAGGGGCTTGCATAGTATAGCCACAGGGTCAGAACAGATGCTGTTTGTTGAATGAATGAATGAATGAATGAGTGAATGAGTGAATAAATAAACCTGGATGTGTGTGTGTCTGCAGAGGTGTGAATACAAGTCTGGGCAGTCTTTCTGGGATTGAGGGTATGAATGTCCCGAAAGTGAGGGTCCTTCCCACATCTGACTGCGTCTTTTTGTTTCTCTAAGTCTAGAATTTGACTGTTCAGAGACAAGAATTTTCTTGCAGCCCCATAACCCCAAATCTGTCCCTATAGCACACCGCAAATCTGCACCCACACTCTTGGGGCTCCCCCTGCCTGCAGAGTCATCCTTCCCACTAGCCTGGAGCCACCCCCAATTCTGACCGTTGCTGCTGTGCAGCTTCTCGGGGAGGACACAGATGCAGGAACGGGGAATCGGAAGCACTTGGCAATGAAGCGGCATTCACTCTGCAATCCCTCTGGTATTCATTGCAACAATGGCCGCTCTGATGGGCTCCGCGCGCTGAATGCAGCTTTCAATGTGCAATCCGGCAGGAATTACGGCGCTGCGTGGTCCTCATCACGTCCACTTATTGTCAAGTGTTGCTGAGAATTCTCCTGCCCGGGATGAGGGAACCACTTGTTTTAGCAACTGATTTCCGAAACCTCCTCTGGGCTGGGGTTTCTGCGACGCTCCCGGTGATGTGTTATTGTTCCTGGTTTGTGTTTTGGACACTAATGTGCTCTGCTGAAGTATGTTAATTGCCATAACGCGAGGAAATGAGATATAAAAATAACTCCCGGGCCAGAAGAGCTCGGAGACCGGCACAGCCTCTTCTGGTCCCCCTTGGGAGGGGGCGTAGGAGCGTCTGGCAGGCAGCGCTGGGAGAGAAGACCTGAGACGCCCGGTGAGCGTTTGCCTGGAGCGGCTGCCACGAAATGACCGCTGCCCTATCCCTCAGCTGCCCAGCTGGGTTGCTTGAGAAGGGTTTGGTGGCCCCTCAGGAAGGCGGAGAGGGCTGGTTTTCAGCTGTCCCCTTTCCTGTTATCTTTCGCCTGGGTACTGATGGAGTCTTAGCCTTGCTGCTTGGCTGTTTGCGGGGCCGCCCACCCTCAGAGGACAACTTGCTTCCTTCTTGGACCACGGTCCGTTTCCCTTCTTATCTGTTTCCTCTCCCCCCATCTGAGCTTCTGGCTGGGGGCTGACCCTCGCAGCTTCCCAGGTCAGCGGGCTGCAGCGGGCTGAGCAGATGGGGAGCACCGGTGGGAATGGAGGCCCAGGGGAGGGAGAGCGGGAAGATGCAACTTCACCTGACTTGGGTGGTGCCCTCAGGAGGAGCTGGGCCCTTCTGTGAACCCAGACCACAGCAGGTCCCCGTGGTCCTTTCCGCAATGACCTCGCCTATGACCATCCTCCCTTAGGTCCTAGGATCTGGCGTGGGGGTGGTCTCTGCTGTTGCTCATCTTGGGATGGACTCACTGGTTCTCAGCGCAGCCACCGCAAACCACCCCCCGCCCCGCCCTTCTGTAAGCTCACACCTTACTCCTTCTGTTCTAGAAGCTTGTTTAGCCTCCAAGAGGCTCATCAACGTCACCTTGGACCCCCAGGCCTTCCTCCATCGCCCTTCCAGGGATGGGGAAAAAAGGCCACAAGGCACAAGGGAAAACGGTCATGTCTCTATAAAGATGGAGTCAGGGATTAATCATAATCATGAAAATGCTGACCTTTAATTACTGTCCATGCTGCTCAATGTGCTCAACACTTTCTTCTCTCTGTCTGAATCCAGAAACGCCTTGAGCTGAGTGCCACCTTTGTCTCAGTGTATCGAGGAAACTGACTCACAGGAGGAAGGTTGACATGCCTGTTGCTCAGTGGTGGGTTAAGCGGGCGGATATGGCACACCTGTCTGCATTCTATTTCAGAGGCCTGCAATGCCTGTTGCCGTAGTAAAAGCCCTACAATCCTACATCGAAGAAGCGGTTATCTCAATGAACCCAGAATGTTCAGCCATGAGATTAGTGTGTGTGATCCTTTACTGGAGGAGTAGTTCAGCCGAACGATGGTTTTTGGCAATATTGTCTTCAAGAGGGCAGGGGAGCCGTTATCTTGAGTACACCCCATTATTATTTTTGTGTGTGAATCCGCTGAGCAATCTATTTGGGGGACAGAGGTCTTAAACTGGCAAGGAGACATGCTTTAGAGATTATGCATCTGAGGCCTTTGCCCAGTCTCCTTCCCAAATGTCTTGGGGGACATTCACCCTTCTGGAATTTACATCTAAGGACCCCACTCCTTTCTCCATGAGACAGTTGTCTGATGTTTACAGTTCACGCATCATGAACACCTTCTGTTTTACATTTTCTAACTTAAACTGTTTCAGTTCCCTGGTGAAATTGCTCACTGTTCCAATCGCTGGGTGCCAAGAACTGAAGCCAGAGTTGGGGGGTTCCAGTTGTCTCAATGACAGTGGAAGTTGTACCTTTAGAAAGGTACGTTTCTGCTCCTATCAACCACCGTTAGAACTGTGAATGCTGTTTTCCAGGCACAACTGCTCTCGTGTGCTCCACTCTCAGCGTGTCCAGTATATATTTCATTTCAAAGAAACTGCTGCCAGTCAGTGAATTCCCCATCCTGTGCTTCTGCAGATGATTTTAGGACCCTCTGGTAAGATTTGGTAGCATCTCTATGAAATCATGTGTTCTTTCATAGTCTGACTCTACATTTGTTCATGCAACCTCATTTATTCATATCTTCTTGGCTTTGATCGTCCATAGTCTATGTTTTCATGCCAATCACTGATAAAAAAAAAAGCTGCATAGGATAAAACTGATCATAGGAGCTAGAGCTCCCCAACAGGTGTTAGCATTTATCTGTTAGATAACAACATGGTTATAAAACTATTTATGGCATTACATAAGTGGTCACTTCTCTAGTCAGGTTTTTTTCAGTCTTGCTTAAAATAATTCACTTCTCTGGGCATCTCCCTGGTGACACAAGGGTTAAAGCACCACATTATGAAGCTCTGGGAAGCCATTGCAGCACGAGTTCGATCCCCAGCCAGGTAGCTGACCCACATGGTGTGGCAGACCTCTCCTGACCTGCCTGCTGCTCCCCACAGCAGTATATTTCAGTGGACCTGCCTGTCCTGCTCCCCACTCTGACTCTGTGAATCTTTTCACCCACCACACCTCTGGCCTGTACCCCAGTTCTGTAAGCATAAATAAATAAATCTTTTAAAAAGAATTCACTTCACTGAATATCTAAGAGTATTTGGAAAAGAGTTGTCAAAAAGCCTTTTGGGGCTCAGATTCTATGTCGTCATACTCAGCCTGTTGATGCATTTGTCTTCAGCTGATTTTAGCCTTGCCCATAGTTTCAATTGACATATGCTGCCAAATCTTCTAACTCAAACAGATACTGGAAAAAAATCTCCAAGTTCTTCTGGAGCATGTAAATTTGATGCCCCTATCATTTCTGATGTGGCACGTCCTTTCTTCCTACACCCACTCTTTCTTCCACCTTTGTTCCCTAGCTTACAGAAGGGCAAGACTTTCCCCCTCATGTCAAAGTTGTATGTGGATATTGGCAAGCATTCACTCGGTGGCGATGCCTGCAGATTCTCTCTTAAAGCTCCTGCCTTCTGTCTTTCCCAGCTAGCGTCACCTGGACTGTCCTCCTCGTTTGTTGAGGTAACTTCAAGAGCCTCCTTTCTCCCAAATTCCCCCTTGCCCCGTCAATCACAGAGCACTCTTCCTAAAACACAAGCTGAACCTGGTCCCTCCCTGGCTTAAGATCTCCCTGTGTTTCCCTAGTGCTTTCAAGATATTGTATCTGTTACCCAGCTTAGGAATTTTAGAAGAACTTTTACTGCTGGGCTCAGTTTTCCATCCACAGTTATTATTGGAATTCCTGACCATGCTAGTTTGGGGGCAGGGTGGTGGTGATTGTCACTGGGTTTTTACACAGATTGTTCTCCTCTTCTCTTGTTTTATCAACATTTCTTAGTCTTTTAGATCTCAGCTCAGATTTTATCCTGTCCAGAAGGGATTTTACAGCTTTCCAAGGCTGGGTAAGAGGCTCTTCCTTTGTATTGCCAGTGCTTCTTATGCTCAGTAAGGATAGAGATGACATCAGAAAGAGCTAGTTGCCCTTTGGACCAAACAATCAGATTAGAGCGTTACTTTAAAATCTGAGAGGGTTTGGGGGGATTTTACGGCTTCCATAATGAAATTGGCTCCATTACTGATGTAGTCTATTAATGACTACATTAATGTTGGGTGGGTAGTGGGAAGGTAGAGTCCATAGGAGAAAGGGCTTCCTTTTGTTAAATCACTGACAACTACATGGAGGGCGGAGAATGGTGCAAAGCGAACTTCTGCTTTTCCAGATGCATCTGTAATGTTCTACCATGGATGGAAATGAAGGAATCTGCTTTCTTTGTTTCCCTCTGTTTTCCTTCCTCTGTTATGATCCTTTTCATCTCCTGCCTCATTCTCACTCATCTCCAGACACTAAGTATCACTCACCTTACTTCAACGAGGAAGACAGATTGGGATGCTCTATCGGGGTCTTCTGGATTTTTCAGGGTCAACTCTAGAGCGAGGCATGGTTAAGACTCAGGTGTCTTGATTTTGCTTGTTTTGACTATTTGTTATGCTAATCTATCCTGTCTTTTTCCTTACCCTGACCAATGATCTTTTCTGTATTTTCTTACCTTGATGAAGGTCAGGGGCTCCAAGGGAATTAGTGAGTTCCACAACCAGGAAGAGGGTGAAGGGGGTGTGGAAGCGGGTTCCATGCTATGAAAAAAAAAAAAAAAAAAGGTGACATTACAATAACTAGAGCAACACCAAAGCCTTTGTCCTGATTGCCCCTGTTTTCTAGACAGCTTGTCCTAGATAACTCTCTTCTTTCCTTATGACTCGCTGGCTACTTGGGCATGTGGAAAAAACTGCTGAAGGGCACACAAATGAGACTTCCTCTGCACCTGGGATTGCAACCCAGCGTTCATGTTTACTTCAGGATCACTTGCCTGTAATACCAGGACAGTGCCTGGCTCTCCAACCACAGTTGTTGGGAACACATGGCCTGAAACTGTTTTGTAGCATTTTATAGTTACCCCTGGTGCAGTGGCGGCCAGGGATCTTCAAATCCCGCTGATCTGTGTGACGGGGTGATGGGTGCTGTAGGCATTGTCACACTCTGGTCTTTGCAGATGGCGATGGCATTGTCACCCTGCTGCGTCTGGGCCCCTTTCACCAAACAGCCCCTCTTAGACCCACCAGCCTGTGTTTCCTGTCTGGCCTGCTCCTTCCTAGACAGAAGTGTGCAAGGCCACAGTCACACCAGCACCAGGAGGTTCCCAAGAACATCCTCTGGCCTGTTCGTTACCATAATAATGCTCAGCCTCCCCTCACCCCCAGTAGCCCGAAAAGTTAGAGCTCCTTAATTGGACATCCAAAGGACAGCGCCTGCCATAGCCTGCTTGGGATTTATGCGAGTCCGCCGTGATGAGCTTGGAGGGAGCAGAATGATTCACGATGGCCTGCCTGCCCCTGATTTACAGCCCATCATTTACATGTTGCTAAAGTCAATTGGCAGGTGTGGAAGGTCATCCCCAACTAGACTCTCCCTCGCCCAGCCTCTGGGGGCCTGGTGCTCCTCTCATCATGCTGTGCCCAGGCTCCAGTGGCCAAAGGAAATGGCAGTGATCTGGGCCACACAGGCCAGAGGCTAACCCCAGCCAGAGCTGGTGTCCTAACTAGCCAGCTTTCATATCTGGGAGACCAAGGCTCTGGATGTCTGGAGCGAAGACGCTCTTTCATTAGCCCAGTTACTTGGAGGGGCTGCTTAAGCATTGGGGTCTTTATCTGTAAAGTGGGTGAAATAGTATCAACCTCACAGGGTGGTAAAAATGAAAGGGGGTGAATTTGGTATTTAGAACAGGGCCTGGAAAGGACAGACTTGGGTATGAGATGTTATAGCCTAGTAGTGAAGCAGGGTGTTGTGTGT
>NW_004567123.1:24235071-24259987 GCF_000260355.1 Condylura cristata
TGTTCTGCATGGTATCAGTGCCCTTATAATAAGAGGAGAAGAGACTGGTTCTGTGTGAAGACACAGGCATCTTGTCTATAAGAACCTGGCCCTAATCACAGCTTCCCCAAACCCTAGAGCTGTGAGGAATAAATTTCAGTTGTTTAAACTATCCAGCCTGAGATATCTTGAACAAAGGTATTTGTGTTCAAATTCTGGTTTTGTTCGCTGGCCAGGCTTGAACTCATGCCGCAGTAGCTGTGGACAGCTGGATAGTGCTAAGCCTTTGACCCTGCACCACCAGGGAGTCCCGGACAGGATCAGAGATGCTCCCTTATTTCTTGACCTAATTTCAGAAATGTCTACCCGTCCTCATTCGCTTCAGGGGCCTGTCCGCTTTTCTCCTCCAAAGCTGCTCTCTCAGAATTCGCCATGAGCCCACACAACAAAGCCACTCTTCTTTGACTTGTTTGTTCCTCTCCTCTTGTCGAAATCCGCTTGCCCCCTCTTCTTCTTGGAGTTCGACACTGAAGCCCTGGAGATTGGATTTTCTCTACGGTTGAGGTGCATTGCCATCCAGTCCGGCTTCGCTCTCACCCATTTCTGGGACAAATTGTGAGCAGATTTGGGATTCCAGGTCAGCCTGTGACCCCTACTTACAGCATGGAGCCCCAGTCCTGTGAACTGATAACTGTCAGCAGAGCGTCATGGCTGCGTCTCTGACCGCTGGGCGCTGCCGGCAGAGTCAGCAGCAGTGCCGGGCATCCCAGAGTGGACCTGCTCAGGAAATGTGTGCTGAATAGAGAGAATGATGAATGGGGATGCAATAATTAGAGGGTATTTTTCCTCCTTCCTTCCTTCTTTTAAAGAGAGTTAATAAGTGGTATCTTTTTTTGAGGTATAACATACAGAATCAGCGCTTTCCACTTATCAAAATGTTATTTTCAACATTAAAAAAATCTTCACGGGTTGGTATCTTTGGGAAAAGTTAATTGACTTATTTCCAGCAAAGTTTCCTGATTTTCTTTTTTAAATGCCCCATAAGCCACTCGTGATGTCCTTTGTAATCAAATCGTCACAATAGTTGAAATGCATTGAATGTTTCCATCTGTTTCCTCCTGGGCTTGGTGTTCTAATACCAGCCTGCTCTCGCTCTCACTGAGACCCAGGACTAGATTCTGTCCCAGGAGAATTGCTCCAGCCATCCTAACATGCGCGCTGTGACGTCTCGGTGGCTTTCCAAAGAAAAGCTTGACTCCCCCTCTTGCACAGGTGGTGAGGACTGGATGGTGCTCCTCACAAAGCAGTTGTGTCCACTGGAACACCAGCCCCCACAGTCACCACCCAGAGGAAGGGGAGGGGGCAGGGGCTTTCATGGGATACGTCTTAGCGTCAGCCTTGGCTGAAGTAATTTCCACGCACATCCCTTTGACCAGAACTCTGTCTCGACGCCACCCAACTGCCAAGGGACGTTAGACCAGCTGGGCGGCGTGGATGTCTGGTGGTCTCTGGCCCATGTGACACATGTCATTTCTGTTTTATAAACAGGAAAATGGAGGGGCATACATTTATATGAACCGCTCCAAGCTACACAAAAGGGTAAAAGGAAGAAAACAAAAAGTCAGTTCTCCTGAGCTCAAAGAAGACCGTGAACCCTAAAATTACCATAAACTCTCTGTGAAGGGGTTCATAATCTAAAGAAGTTTTAAACTCCCTCAATGAAGGACTAAAAATACGAATACTGGGATCAATAAAGTAGGGTTCATTCGCCAAATCTGGGCCACTGCATGTTTTTATAAATAAAGTTTTATTGGAATGCAACCATTCACATCTATGGCTGCCTTCGTGTTACAGCTGCCTTGCTCAATACTTGTGCCAGAGACTATTTGTCCAACTGGGTTTGCAATATTTTCTCTCTGACCGTTGCACCCCTGTTCTATGTTATTAAGATGCATGGGCTTGTATATGCACATATGTCACATATAGGACATACCCAGAGACACAGAGTGCATCTGCTCCTCTTCTTCTGGAAAAGGCATTTCACTGGGAATACTCCAGGCAATAGATGCCACAAGAATTAGTGCACTTACCTCACCAGGGATCATCTGAAAAATATTATTATTCAGTGGGTCTTGTGTAAGGAGAGAGACTGTATTTCCAATAGACTCCTACATGGTGCAATGCAGCTGGTTCACAGACCACACTGAGAATCAAGAGGCTGCAGGATTTTAGCAGTCATGGTCCATAGAACCCATTTTGAGAATGGTGCTATGCGGTAATTGTCCACTTATATGTTTATTTCTTCACTCAGGGATTTTAAAACTTCTTTCGATTATAGGCCCCTTAAAGAGAGTTTTGTAATAATTTTAGAGTTTCCAGACTTCTTCCAACACCTGCCAAAAAGCTGTCGATGGATCTCTGCAGGGAAAAATACCACCAAAACCCTCCATTACATTGGGAATTCCTTAATCCTTATTATTATTTGGCCATGACAAAGAGTAGGAACTTAGTACATATTTTCCAAAAATAAATGGATGGATGGATGACTGACTATGTGGCTGATGTAATTGGTATAGATAGAATCACACATACACATGAGCACACACAGGTTCAATCTGGAGTGGAGAGAAGCTGTCTTGCTAATAGACTACTGACTGGAGTTCATTAACCTAACCGCTCTCTCCCTCAGTTTCTTTGTGAGATCCTGGAGCACTTTGTCCTGGTTTGCCTGGGGCTCAGGGGTTTACTGACACAGGGCACTCAATGCTAGAGCTGGGGCACCCCCAGGCAAACCAGGGTGGGGTCATCCTGAGTGAAGGTGAGGGCAAGGACAGGCAGCTCTAACTTCTCTGAGGCCCAGGCAGGGGGACACTGACTCTTGCCCTCCTGACCAGCTTTTTCTGCCACATCAGCACCATTTGTACTTTTTCAAAAGCGCATCTGTGCCCGCAAAGGAGTGACTTCCTGTGTGCACAGGCGGCTCCGGGGAGGTTGGGCCTTGGAAAGCCCGTTTTGGATTATAAGCCTTTGAAGACATCTGCAGGGAGGGGATAATTCATTCCAGAAAAACTGCTCTCTTTGCCATGCAAACCAGAGACCAGGAATGGAAATTTGATTTCTAATTACACGGGGCATTTCAGAGCCACCTGCTGGCTCTGGTGCCTCACTGAGCCACTTCGAAGCAGAGGTGCTGGGGAGTGGCCTTGCCTCGGAGGTTGGGCTGCTCGGAGGCCTCGGCCAGCTTCCTGGGTCAGGGCATGAGAAGCTGCTTTCAAAGGCCTCTTGCTGCATCCAGCTGGGCCTGCAGGGGCCTGATGTCACAGAAGGTCTTCTCTGAACTTAGCAGCAGCGTCCACCCACTGCTCAGAGAACCCCCAGGGCCAGTCTCACCTTCTGTCTCGGTGTGCACAGTCCCCGCCTGCGCCTGGCTGGGGGCAGGCTGGGCGCTGAGCACTGACAGTGGAGGGCCTTATCAGAAGCCTCAGCTCCCACTCCTCCTGGCAGACTCACACCCACAGCAAGCTGAGACAGATCCAGGCAGTTCTCACTCCTCTGTGGCTCAGGCTGTGTCCCCGGATGGGATGCTGAGAAGATGGAGGCTGCAGTGCAAGATGCCTTTGGATTAACACCGGTGAAAGGCAGTGGGCAGCAGGACTGGGCAGGAGGAAAGGTCAAGTCACCACACAGGTCCAACATAGGCTGAGCCAACTCAGAGAGGTTTCTGGAAGGAGCATTGGCTTTGGAGCTGTCCTGGGTGTGGTTGAAATGGCCATGCCTCTGTTACCTTGAGTTGCTCTATCGATGGCTGTGGGCTTCCTGGAGAAGGACGAACGAGCTGACCAGTGCAGCTGAGACAGGTGCTGGGCACCTGTCTTCCCTCTCGGTGGGTGAGATTGCTCACTGCAGGGCTCCGGACCACACAGTGGGTCTGTCTCACCAGCTTATTACGTCTGTCTCCTTGGGTATGGAATTCACTAGTGTCGTCCCCATTTTCACAGATACTGATTCCTTCTTACCTGTGTTTCACTTTCCTAAAAGTGGCCTAAAAGTACTATGCACATAAGATATTTGGGGGGAGGATCACATCACACATGACTTTTATTAAGTATATTGTTATAATGATCTTATTTTATTAGGAGTTATTTTTATTAGCCATTTTCAGTGGTAATTTTAAACATGTACAGGAATTATACAAAAATAATGAGCTTAGCAAATGAAGTTCCACCAATGACCACTTTTAACCATCACCAGTTCACCACACCTTTGTTCCAGCACAGTCCTACCCCTCCCCCAGGTTGTCAGGAGCCAGTCTCAGATTCCAACACCCCGTGTTACCTCTCTTACCTCTACATTTTAGTTACTCAAGAGAAGCGCTTTTATGAAACAAAGCCACAATAAGTCTACCAGTGTTCTTAGCAGATTAAAAAACTAACACAAATGAAGCATTTGCTGCAGCTGAGAGGCTAATATTAGCCAGATCAGAACACATCTCCTTTGGAGATGACACATGAAAAAAGGCAAAAGGAAACCTAATTCTATCTAGTGTTAGGGTTCAAACGTGTAGCCAGGATACCCCCTTCTTCCTCCTTTGCCCATCACAGGCATGGGTGCTGGACCACAGAGCTAGTGAGCAGCACTGTTTCAGGCAGTTGCCACCCACTGGCTGGCTTTGTCCTTAAGCCTCCAATCTGCTCTCTCTGTCCTGATGGTCTCAAGTCCCTCTCACGTGGCTGATGGCTTAACCCAGGGCCAGCCCCGCTGTCCTCTGGCTCAGTGACAGCCACCACTCCACTTTCATGGCTCTGGATCAGAAACTCTGCACGCCAGATGCCAACAGGCCCCCCTTTGTCATTGCCAATGGCGGGTGCAGGTGGAGAGACCAGAGGTCCTCGGACTTCACCCAGGGGTAGCGGTGAGAAGCAGCTCCTGGGCCCTCGAGCTGCTCAACCCTGGCATTGAACATCTGCCCTTCTCTGCTTTCATTTACTTCCTCCAGTCTTTGCCAGACACAACTTGGGCTGGTTAAATTCTTGTTCCTCTCCTCCAGACCTCCTCCTTTGTCACACTGTCTCTAGATAACTTAGAACTCTCTCCAGCAGGGAAAGTGTGATGGCTAGAGGAGTCAAAGATGTTGGTGAGCATGTGTGTGTGAAGTAACTTCCAACATCTGCGCACGACTCCAGCTAGGCAGCGATTTCATGTTGATGTCTTCATTCCTGCCTCGCACTAGCTGTCAGCTAGTTATCATCATTCTTATTTTACAGATGTGGAAGCTGAAGCCCGAAGGGGCTCATATTTCCTCTCTAGCCAGAGTCTGAGACAATGAGGTCAAAGGGGCAGATTAGGGGGTTTTGACTCGGAATGACATTGAGGCTTCATGGCCCTGGGTGATTTTGAAGCTATGAAGTTCTTTCTTTTTACATGAAGCTTTATATTTATGTCTACTATCTAAAATTCTGGGTGAACTGAGATGGGAGGGATGGTGTTCTGTCCACCACTACTGTGTGGTGGGGGAAAGGGAAGATTGGCTTGTGGATTCCCTAAGACTTTGGGGAGCCCAAACTACAAACCTCCATGTTATACAAGCAGATGCAGGGTATAATTTTATTGGCTCTGGGTATAATTCTACTCTTGAGAGTTTTAATAACATAACTAGGGAATCACTGGTTAGGAGATTCTATATTTTTAAAACCCACACTTTATATCCTTTAAAAATATGAGGGTTACTACTTGCTGGGAGCAACTGTTAATGCGAATGTGAATGTCCTACTTCCGGGAGTAGGCTGAGCCAAACCCAGACCTCATGGGACTGATCTGTCCTCGTCTTGTGTGGTTTTATTCAGAGAGAAAGGAGAGGGCATGTGCTCTGGGTGGCCCAGCGTTGAGGCCAGCAGTGAAAAGAGGTTAATGCTGATTATAGTGGTAGCAGCGAGTTATTCTGAACGAGTAGGATGCCCGGGACTGCAGGGCTGCCATGTGATTAAACTGGGCCTCAAACCTGCTCTCCCAATGCCTGAGTTCACTCTCTTACTCACTCATCCATCCTGCCTCTTTGGCCTGATTCTTCTAGGTAATCTGGAGAGGGGGTATCTTTACTTTTATTTGCTCAAGGACACCTGTGTGTGAAGGCGATGTCTGCGCACAGGTGAATCTGATTCCAAATCATGAATTCTATGGCTTCCGGAGAGGTAGACACTCCTAGGTTCGTCACAGCATTATTCACAACACCTGAGACACAGAATCAAGCTCAATGGAATCGACAGGTGACTAGTTGGAAAGAGAAATCATGGAATATTTACTGAATGGAATGCTAGTCAGCTATCTAAAAAGGTGAAATGATGCTTTTTGGGACAAAAAGAATAAATGCTGAGGTGCCTATAGTAAATTAAACAAAAAAGTGAAAGACAATCCCTAGATGGTTTTACTCAATTGTGGAATATAAACAATCAAAGAAAACAAGCTGGTGAAATGCAACAATAAAAATTCTTTAACTCTATGAAAAATGTACTAGTTGCCAGAGGGGCTGAGTGAACTTGTTCATGTTTCTCCGAATGGTGAAGTTTTCCTACTCTTTGGAAATTTTCAGGATATCTATTTCCCATTAATGTATTAGTTGGATGTTTGCTCTGGGCATCTGAGTAAATGCTAAGCATGGCTTAAGAGTGCGATAGGCTAAAATCATGGGCACCCAGGGTCCTCCCTCGTTGTGCAGTGTATTGGAGCGCAGCACTGAGAAGCTGGTCACAGCCACTTCAGTGTGAGTTTGATCCCCGCCCTGGAGATGATCCACAAGGCGCAGCAGACCTCTCTTATCTCACCTATTGCTCCCCTCAGCAGTATACCTCATCAATCTGCCTGTTCTGCTCCCCACTCTATCTCTGGTGAATATTCTCACCATCCCTGAACCTCTGGCCTGTACCCCAGTTTTGTATGCATAAATAAATAATTCTTAAAAAAATTATAGACACCCAAAGTTTTACCATGTTTGACTTTAATTCAGTTGTCTAGAATTCAGTTAAGTACTCAGTAAGTGGTAGTGTTCGTAATAACTGTGGTTATAATTTCAACCTGGCTCCTCTTTCTCTACTACACTAAGCTATTCAAGAGCTCAGGGGACACACCTGCTTTATGCACTTATGGATTGCTCCCACTGGTAGAATGCCTGACCCTGGCGGGGTTCCAATACATACTCATTTTTATAATGAATGAATACATGTATCCTCTGACCAACAAAGTTCTCTTCTTAGTCTTAGTCTCTTATTTATTCCACACTCTTCCTTCCTTGGAAAACTGGTCCGTCCTTGGGTACTAGCTCTCAGCTCCACACAGTGAATTTCCAAATCTGTATGTTTACTTTTAGCTCTTTCAGCTCCAGTTTTATGTCTCTGATCTTAGGTTAAGTCATTTGGAGTTGATACTATTGGCTACTTTTGACTTACAAAGATGGTGATGTCATCAACTGCAAGCTAATACACTGATTTTTCACTTGAATGTTCTGTTTTCATCTTCAACACAGAGCACTAACCTCGAACTCACAGTCATTGCTCTGCTCACTGGCTGCTGCCCTTCTTGACACTGATTTATAGAAAAACGCTTTTAGAGTGGAGAGTGTTGATCTCAAACAAAACAATCAGTTAACAATATGCAGGGCTTTTTGGATCAAATAGAAGAGAGGGCAGATCGTAGTGTCTTCATGGAGAGACCCAGGAGAACGTCCCCAATCCAAGGCTGGTAATACCCCCTGTAATCTCTGGAAGACCCCTCAGTTCTGCTGGAGGGGGAAATAGATCATATCCAGCAGGAGATGTTGGGGCCCCTAATCTGCCTGCTTGCATGTGTGTGGGTACTCTTTTTCGAGACTCCAATCTCATTGCAATAGAATCCCAAACTTTAAAGCTCACAAAAGCATCATTCTGTCCAATAACATCATTTTACCAAAAAGATCCAGAAAGGTTTAGTGACTTGCCCGAAGTCACCCCACAAAATGATACTAGAGGCAGAACATCAGACCACTCTTCAGTCTCCTGTACTAGTTCTATCAGGCACGGGGGATCTCCAGGTTCCCAAGGGCTTAAATCCCTGCACTTCTCTTTCCTCTCGCTTTCCAACCACATTTAATTAGCCACCAAGTTCCTTCTGTCTTCAGTATTTATACAGACCTACCTTAATCCTTGGGTGCCATGTGGTTTAGGCTAACCCCATCTCCCACTTGAATTCCTATGGGAGAATTTCATTGTCAAAATTCTGTCCTGTTCTCTTACATAAGCTCTTCTTAAAGATAAATAAACATATATATGTGTGTGTGTATGGTGTGTGTGTATAATATACGTTTATATATAGATCTATTGACATATATTTATATGTATTTCTATCTCTATAGCTTTCAAAAGTTGCTCAAGGGACTGATAAGTTTAAAAATGGTTTGGTCCCAGAGAGAAATATAACTTTAAAAAATGAAATGTATTTACAGATTTTATTTAATACATAGATATGAAGCTTCATATTTACAACACATATTTAGATCCTTTCCTTCTCAGTAGAAAATGAATGAACTGCCATTTTGGGAATGCCTAAATAGTTCCATCTTTGTTTCTGTGGCTTTATCTTTCTGAAAACTGTTAGCGTTTGCATTTTCCCCTTTCAGTCCTCAACAATATAACATAATCAAAGCCACGTGAAATATCCCATCAGCATCACATAGGTCGGCACAGGGATGAAGATGGCAGGGCAGCCAGGACTGAATTTGGTCACCAGGCAGGAACATCTTGTTCCTGGCTCTCAAGAATCCGGATGCGGTGTTGAGGAGGTGTTTATGAGTGTGCAATGGGATGGACTACACATGTGAATCATCCAAATGTCTTAGGAATAAAAGTACAAGATTTACTGTAACAGCATCGGCATGGGATTTAGTGAGACGTTTAATTAATGCTCATCACAGAGCGGCTTTCAATGGTTTTTTGGTTTGTTGAATTACCTGTTTACTGCTTCCTGGTACAAAGCTGTGGGTCACGCTTCTCGGGGATGTGGTGCACTGTAAAGTCTGCTTCAGAATTTTTGCAGCATGATCCCCTCTGGGTGCCTCTTCCACTCACCTCCACCTGCTACCGCTCCCCACTGTCTCTCAGGCCAGACTAGCCCCATTTCTGCTGGCTCCTCTCTCCACCACATCCATCCTTTTTTTCTCACACCCCTGGGCCTTCATGCTCTATGTCTCTTAACCTGGAACTAAACAGGAGGTGAAATTGATTCTGAATTAGCTCTTCTCTTCCTCAAACCCTATTATGTCAAGGGAGCTGGGGACTCCTTGAGGTAGATAAACTTGGAGATAAATTTAAATTTTTAAAAAGTTGAGTTTCCTTGATGATTTTAATTTCAGGGTATTGTATGTAAAAGATGAGGCATAAATGAAGCTGGTTTTTCTGATTGCCTTAAATGTGGGTTCTAGAATAAAAGCTAGCATTTATTCTAAGTTACCCCCAATTATCTGC
Organism: Condylura cristata; assembly: GCF_000260355.1. NCBI lineage: Eukaryota > Metazoa > Chordata > Mammalia > Eulipotyphla > Talpidae > Condylura > Condylura cristata. The sequence continues at coordinate 24,244,539 of NW_004567123.1, forward strand.
CATTACTATGCAAAGTAATTTGCATGCATTATTTCATTTAATCCTTACAGAAACTCTCTAAGTTGGCTACTGGCTATTGTTAATATTCGCATTTGTGGAAAAGGAAGCTGGGGTTTGGAAAGGCTAAGTTGATTTGCTCAGGGTCACGCAGCAATTAAGTGATAGAGTCCAAATTTAAATCTAATCAGTTTAACTTCAGAGTCTGTGCCTTTAGACACTATGGTATCCTGTTTTCATATCATCAAAGGGACACAAGAACATTTCTGATGGAAGCAGAAGATGGTAGGTTTATGTATAATCAACTAATATTTGTTGATTGCCTACTGGCTGCCTGATACCATTAGACACATTGGGAAATGTCATCTTAGGTAATCTCCAGCACAGCCCTGGTAAGGAATCAGGCATTATTCTCTCTATTCCACAAACAAGGAAACTGGGGAACAGAGAGGTCAAGTAGCTCGCTCATAGTCACACAGCACATAGGTGCTAGGTTTGCCTGGTGCATTAAGCGATATCTAATAACAGAAAGCGCCAATCTCGATCCCTTGTCTTCCAAACAGCCCTCTATTCTCAAATTGACTTTCACTCTACAGTGCCATTATTCCTGCACCCAGTCCCTGTTGTCTTGTAGGTCTCCCAGCAGGTCCACCTGGGGCAGACTTCTGGAACAGCCTGTGAGTGAAGCAGGAGGGTGTGAGCTTGTGCCCTAGTCTCTGCCTGGCCCTTCCCCATGGAAGTCCACAGTTCACACAACCCAGCTAGGCTCCCTGGAGTCTTCCCAGAGAGTGATGTTCTGCTCAGGGGTGATCGAGAGCTCTGAGGCCTGCCCAGCTGAGGTATTGGAGAAAGATCCATCACCCCTGAGTGAGCGTGACCCACAGGTACCGTGCGTGGAGCCTAATGACCAGTCACTCAATTACCAGCTCAGTGACATGTTTATAAGGGTGAACTTTAGAGTGCTATTAGGGAACAGACAGATGAACTATAGCTGTGCCTGCAGGGCAGAGCGCACCCAGCCCAAATGCCTCTGTGGACCCATTACCCGGTAATTAGGGGGACTTTTAAGTAGGAAGTAAGGAGTTAAATTATTGCTTAGATTATTGCTTCACTTGTCACAGTGGAAAGTGCTGCTTTGGGGAAAGAAGAAGCATGGAGGAAAGGAAGGAAGGAAAAAGAGTCATGGGGGCGGCGGAGTGTGGGTGAGCGGGGACGGGAAACCGGACTTCAGATGAGCGCGTCACTCACTTTCCATTTGGTGACTGTAATAGGAACATGCTGAGGATGACCAATGAGAGGCGCAGTGCAGGCAGGCCGGAATCGCGACCACCACTGTGGTTCCCCCCAGTCCGGCGCACAGATCTGCATGGGCAATGGTAGCTCTCGGGAGGCAAAGATAATAATACGAGAATAGCTCCCAGGGATTGTGTGCTGGAGTACTGGTCTGCCAAGCATCATCCAGGGCTCCGCTCGTCTGGTCCTCCCCCTGCGGATGAGGAGGGCACGTGACCCTCCCCCGCAGCCGAGGACACAGGGAGCCTCTACAGGTCTAAGTGACGGAGCTGGTGGCCCACAGGGTGCCAAGGGCCAGGCTACTGAAGCCCTCACCATGCCGCTCTGAGGTCGTCATGATCCCAGTGGCACCAGAAGCAGAGGAAGTTCTGGACTGAGTGTGCCTGGATCAGTTCTGCCACGTCCTTCTTCTTGGAGTGCAATTAACTGCACACATTCATTTTATTTAATTTCCACAGATTTATTTTTATTTATTTATGCATACAAGAACTGGGGTGCAGGCCAGAGGTGCAGGAGATAAGAGGATTCACCAGAGACAGAGTGGGGAGCAGAGCAGGCAGATCTACTGAAATACACTGCTGAGGGGAGCAGCGGGCCTCACAGGAGAGGTCTGCTGTGCCAGGTAGGTCAGCTCCCTGGCCAGGGATTGAACTTGGGTGGCCGTGGCTGGCGATAGCTTGAGGTCTGAGACTTTAACCCCTGTCTCACTAGGGAATTCCTGTACGTATCATTTTAATATGTGTGTGTCACTTAAACGCTTATTATGAAAAATGCTAAGCAAAGATCAGATTGACAGACCTTGATGCAGCCATCCCTCCATTAAAGAAATTATTAATTACCCACTAATCTTGTTTTTTGCATCTTTCACCCAGTTTCTCCCTCTCTCCTGTATGATTTTGAAGCAATCCCTGTGTGTATCATTTCATTTCTAAATGCTTCAGTGTGTACCTTGATAATGCACAGATTACTAAAGAAACAATTTAAATACTTTGATCATAAACAATAATGTTACTAACAACGATTTATTATTCATTCTATACAGATTTCCCAAATGTATTATATACTTTTAAAAATGATTTGTTTCAATCAGAATCCAAGTAAGTTCCACACATTGCAGTTAGTTCATAAGTATGTGAAGTCTTTCAAATCAGCTTTTATCCCCTAGAGATTGACTTGTTGAAAAAACTGGGTTGCTTGTCTTAATGAATTCCCCATAGTTTACACATTGCTGATTACATTTATTTTTTATTTTATTATTATTATTTACATTTTAAAAAGAATTATTAAGAAAAGGAGAATGGCCATGAGGCTCCTTGTATTCAGCGGGGGCAGGATTGCCGCAGGCTGATTGCAAGTCACTACTCCATTGAACAAGCCCCTTTGTCCCTGGCATTTCCTGGAAGTTACTAGACCTGGTGCAGGATTAGCTTTTGGGCAGGAAGGCTTCCTACTTTATGCACAACATGCTTCCAGCACGGAGCCTAGCCACGTCTTTTCTCTCGATGACAGTCACCATGGGTGATGAGTCCTGACCCTCCCCATTCATTCATGATCTAAATCACCTTTTTAAAGAAAAGCATCTCTCCTGGGTTATAGTGGGTATAGGAAAGGCAAGCTAATGGTGGAGTCTTTTCTTCTGTTGTCTAAATTGTGAATCTGTTGCCTAGTTTTCAATGTAGGGCACCAGTGACCTTACCATTACCATTCTGTGCCGCATCCATGTAGAAGTCTCCAGCTGGGTTCAGTTCTCTGCAGCTGTTTTTTTTTTTTTTTGTTTGTTTGTTTGTTTTTTTTTACCAGGCCCAATTCCCAATTCTCCTGCCTCTGGGCAGCAGGGACTTTCTCAGGTGACTTTGAGTCTTGGAGACCTGACCTCACACATGGCTTTTGATAGCTTCTTGTTGTCTGGTTTGACCCAGCCCCATCTTTAACGTTTTCTTTTCTTTTCCAAACTAGACTCAACACTTTTCACTTTCAGTGGAGTGCAAAACACTTTGGGTTTTGGTGTGCTCGTTGCTACTGCATTTGTCATTTTGGGGGACTTTCTAGAAGTTAGTAGTAGGACATATGTTTTTTATCTTACATATAAGAGAGGTAAGAGAAAACATATAAGACATAAGAGAAAACACGTCTTTTGTTTATATGTGAACTTCTGCTTCTGCAATGAGGCATCTTTACAGGCATACCTCATTTTATTACGCTTCGCTTTATTACGCCTTGCAGATACTACATATTTTACAAATTGAAATACCAGCAAAAAAGATCAAGACTCACTGAAGACTCGGATGAAGGCTAGTGTGTTTTTGGCAATAAGGTATCTATTTATTTACCTCCTTTCTTTTTTTTAAAGATTTATTTATTTATGCATACAGAGCTGGGGTACAGGCCAGAGGTGCAGGGGTGGTGAAAGGCTTCACCAGAGACAGAGTGGGGAGCAGAACAGGACGATTGAGGAAGTCCATTGCTGAGGGGAGCAGCGGGCAGGTCAGGAGAGGTCTGCCACGCCATGTGGATCACCTCTGGGTTGGGGATCGAACTCATGCTGAAGTGGCTTTAGCTTCTCAGTGCTGTGCTTTAACCTGCTGTGCCACCAGGGAGGGCCCTTATTTACTTTTAATGAAGTATGTTTTAAAATTTTTTTGACTGTCAGGATTTCTGCTCCCCAGTGTGGTCAGAAGTGCCCAGCTGCTTCTCCAACGTTGCTGTTCCCGGGGCTCATCTGAACCCTAGGGCCTTGCTGGCAGGGAACAGAGGTGATGGCATCTGGGCAGCTTCCCTGGAGGAGAACCCACTGGAGGCCAGAGTTGGTTATAGCAGTCCAGGATGGAGAGGGCCTGGACCTAGAATCTAGGACTTTCAAGAAGAACCAGGAATTCTGAACCCAGAAAAAAGACGGCCCGTGTTCAGGAGGGAAGGAGCTGGAGCAGTTTTTGTGTTTTCAGGTGATGGCCACAGTCAGAACAGACGCCTATTTCTTGACAGATGGGACAGTGGCTAAGAGATTTCAGCTTGGTTCCAGGTTGGCCTGGGTTTCAATCCTGGCTCTGACAGCTATAGCTGTGTGATCTGGGCAAGTCATTCAATGTCTCTGAAATTTGAGACCCTCCTCTGTTCAATGAGTATAGTGATAGTAGCTACCTACGAGGGACAGTGAAGTGAAGTCCAGGAAGTAAAGTGTCTGGCGCACAGACCCCTCTGTCGGGTGTTTGTGCTTATGCCATCATCTGAGAAAAAAAAAAAAAAAAGCATGGAAAACTGCTCCATTCCTTTCTTCCTGACCACAGGCCGCTTCTTTTCTGGGCTCAGATTTCTTGGTTCTTTTGGGGAGTCCTCCTAGTTTATGGGCCCCATTCCCTCTCCATCCTGGGTTGCTGTAACTAAGACTAGGCTGCAAATCTTTTTTAAGATTTTATTTATTTGTGCAGAGGAAAGCTGGGTTACAGGCCAGAGTTTTGGGATCGGGGAGTGAAAGGTCTCATTAGAGACAAGAGTGGAGAGCAGACCAGCAGATTGACTGAAATACACTGTTGAGAGGAGCAGCGGGCCAGACAGGGAGATCTGCGCCTTGGGGGTCACCTCTCTGGCCAGGAGGTCTAACTCGTGCTGCAGTGGCTGGCGAGAGCTTCATAGTGCTGCGCTGCAACCCCTGGCTCCATTGGGGAGGCCCCAGGCTGTAAATCTTTAATGGTGGCTTCAAGAAATAAAAACCATCTTCCCTGTATGGCACATCTGTTAGAGAGCTCAGTCCGAATTGCCACTGATGAAATTTTCTTATTAGGAATTTCCAAGAAATGACCCCATTTTGAGTTTCCTAAGGAATGCTCTGCTCTGTGGGGTCTGCCTTCCCCCATGCGGTCGGGCCTCTGTCCGCCAGAGGCCTCCAGGGACTCTTCCCCAGGGTCCCTCTCTGCTTTCCTGTTGTCACACATGGATCCTGGGATCCTACCCTGGGCTCCTCCTGTAACAGATGTGACATATTTTCTCAGAATTGACTCTATGTTTTTGTGCAAGTTGATACCCTGTAGTCTGAGGAGAAAGTCTGTCCTGAGGACAAGCAAGTCAAATGGGGAGGTAGTGAAAGTGAGGGAAAGAATATTTCCAAGTCCAACAAGTGGACTGACTGTCTTAGTCTTTGCCGTAGTCTCTCCTGCAGATAGTTTAAGTGGTGTTCTTGGTGGTCTGACAGTGTCTGCGGGTGCGAATTCTCAGAGGAAGGAGAGGGTCCCTTCAACACAAAATGTGACTTCTCGGCCTCTCCATAACCCCCAAATCCCAAACACCACCCCATGAACCAGGGGTGGAGGTGATGATCCACCAAGCTAAACGTTAACATTCAGCTAAAATGTCTTCTCAGAAGCTGAACAGGAGGCTCGAGAAATCTTTCCAAGAAACGAAGAACTTGGTGATACGGAACAAATGCAGCCGTGTCTGGACGTTTGGAGGAAGGGGATTCCAAAGGGGATGATGGTCATTAGACAGGGCAAGGTCCATGGAGGTATTTTATAAGATCTCAAGGTTCTTTAGATGGCAGATTCTACCATTCTGCCACTTGAGAGGTGAAAGAAGTCTTTATTGCTTAGGGCTCCAAATGCAGAAGGACATCTCTGCCATGCAGGGACACATGGAGCTCTGACTAGGGTCAGGGTCCCAGCCAGCTGGAGCTGCAGGGGGTGACAGCCTAGCGCAAGCAGTGTGGGGTGAGGGGTTTGAAGACTTCTTGGAGGGTTGGTAAATTAGAATATTTGCATGGGTTCCTGGGCTTGGGGACTATCCCTAGCTAGTTGTTTGGTACCTGTTCCTGAATGGGGCCCTAACAAGAGTTTAGCAAACTGCAATGAAGGGACATTGAGAGTTCCTAGCCACCACTTCAAAACTGGGTCAAGGCAGCCCTTGTGACATATTATATTATAGTGTGTCAGTCAAGCTCAGGGTAGGTCCTTGAACACTGGAGAAATGTAAGTTAAAGTTGGGCTAAAATCCAATCATAAGCAAAAGACCAAATGTTCAGAATTAGAACAGAGGAACCAAATATGTGGCATGCATGCCTTTCCATCCTTTCCCTTGATCATAGCAGACATTGCTAATCAAACAGGATTTTGTTCCTTATTGAACCTGGACTCAAATGGGAATCCTTCTTAATTACCTCCCCGCACAAACAATGTAGTTGGCATGTATTTTGAAACCCACTAACCCTCTTTCATTAGAAAAGGAAACCAGTGAAGGGGCATTTGGATGTCTGCTTCTCCTATGGGTTACACATATAATTCTAGATTTCATGTATCCCTGGGGCCCATCTTATCAGTACAGCCCTGGAACAGAGAGGGGAGGAGGCAGAAAGGGCTGGGAGCCAGTGCAAGAAGTTGTGTGGGGCTGGAGAAGGCAAACTCTAGAAGTCTTCCAAGTGTGGCACATAATCAAAAAATGTGCCTCTAATGAGGAAACCATTAGCTGACCAAAGGGGAGATCTTTCCAGAAGCCAAACTTCTTGCCACATAGACCTGTCAAGACCCATCAGAGGGCATGCTCTGGTGTGGGGTCTGGGTCAGCATCTCAAGGTGGGACAAAGGAGATTTGATCATTTTAGAAAACACAGCTGTTCAACCTCAACTTCTCCCCAAAACTATGCTGCATCTGTAGCCTTTCCTGAAGTATTTTAGTCATTATTTCACCCATATTTCTTTTCCCCTCAAATTTCAAATCCTGATTTCCTCTGGTATTTATAGCAACACCTGTGGTTTCTCAGAGTGCAAAAGGCACGTTTTAGGATGAAGATATTTTTACAGAGGCTGGCTAGCTATCTGACATTCACCAACAGGCAGTTGACTCAGGTGAAATGAAGCCAAAGGGAAACCAAACTTTGGTTTTTTAGTTTGTTTTTTTCTTGCAGGCCAAGGGAGATCAATGATCAATTTCAATTTAGGGCCCCCGCCTTAATCATCTAGATTAAATCTATAAATATTTATTGAACCTCGACTATGAACCAGACTATAAAAGACACTGGGGATACAATGAGGGGACATAACTAGACGTGGTCCTTCCCTTCCTGGACAGCTCTTGGGAGAGAGAAATTCAGTAAATGATACAGACAACATGAAAAGTGACATCTGGTTTTGGGAGAGATGCGGTACTAAGAGACCTTCTGACGGGGGATTGACGTAGGGAGGGAAGACATTCAGCACTGAGTGGTGACTGAGGGAAAAGGAGGACCGGAAGGGATAGGACAAGTAAAGAGGGGGTCAGTGGTTAGTAGCTGGGCAGGATGCCCAGCCCGAACACAGGCTGGCCATGGGAGAGCCCTACTTTAGGTGAATAGCAGCAGATGGCTGCGTAGGGGGTGAAGATAAGAAGTGAGCCAGAGAGGGAGGTCCAAAGCTCATCAAAGTGGGACCTGTTGAGATGCTCATGACATTTTAACTTCAGGGCCTGAACTTGCATGGGACTCTTTCAAATTCCTGCTTAATGACCACGGCCAATCCAAATAGTATTTAAGCATTCTTATTGCACGAGAACGTTTGAGATCTCCTAAATACTAACAGTTGATATATAGAACAAACTTGATAGGAGATGTCTCACATTTGTCAATAATCCTTCAGATAAACTAATACTGAATGTGAAAGCTAAAGAAATGTTTCACTCTAACATGCCAAGGTAGAAATCATCCAGTCTTAATTCCCTTTTTTTCCCTTCTACTGAAAATGATGTTATAAACCCTTTGTCAAATGGAGCCAAACGCTGAGCGTGTGACATCCATAAATATTAGGAAAAATGAGTACAGAGTTGCGTCTGTGTGGGTCATTAATAAAAATATTGTTATTTGCTAGGAGTTTATGATTTTAGTATACCACTTTTTGTTTTAAAAATGTAACTTGTTTGATATTCTTTATTCTAAATAAACACTCAAGTTTGTATCTAATTTTGAATTTCAAATTTTGTATTCTAAATGGATCTGCCCTCTACTAGTTGCTGTTCACTACTATCACCCTCTACTCACACGCAAGAGTTGTTTTAAGTGGGAATCTTTCTCGGGGTCTCCATCTCTTACCATCTTTCCTGTTGTGAGAGATTTGAATAGGGCATATCAGAGATGGCCTGTCTCTTCTCATCTTTCGGCACCGTGTGCAAGGCTGGTCACAGGCTTACTCACCTGCCCCATTACAGGATCTTCCCAGTACATTTGATTTAGGCCAATAAAGAAGATTCCAGTTGTGCCTAGCTAGAGCACATCTAGATTATAGATCTCAGCTTGACATCTGGCTGTCTCACTTACCTGTGGTCAACTTTCTGAATGTGCAAATTGGGCTAAAGATTCTGTGATGAATCTGCTTGAAGAGTGTGATTGACAGGAAGACAGCGGCAGACTGCCTTAAAGAGCTAAGACTGCCTCAAGGACAAGCGAATGAAAGCATTTCTGTATAGAGGCAGAGTATACGAGAGAGACCAGAAGGTGCTCAGAAGAGCATGCAAACAGTTTTTTTTTGTCGTGGAGCATCTAAAAAGGGTAAATATAGGCCCTCTCTGGTAGTGCAGCGGGTTATAGCACAGCACTAAGAAGCTAAAGCCACTTCAGCATGAGTTCGATCCCCAACCCGGAGGTGACCCACATGGCACGGCAGACCTCTCCTGACCTGCCCGCTGCTCCCCTCAGCAGTGGACTTTGCCAGTCAGCCTGTTCTGCTCCCCACTGTTTCTGGTGAATCCGCTCCTGCACCTCTAGACTGTACCCCAGGTCTGTATGCACAAATAAATAAATCTTTAAAAAATGTAAATATATAAATCCCTTAACTAGAGAAATACAAAATACAATGGTCGATTGGGAGGTTTAGTTGGGTTACTTAGATGATTCCTGAACCGAGGCATCCCATCTAGCTAATAGACAGATGCCCTGAGGACTTGCACAAAATGGAAAAGCTTTATGGTCAGAAAGAGGGTACGACAAGGTTATTAGCAAAGGCTAATGGGCAGGTAGGAGGCCTTTAGTGCCGTCTAGATAAATTGGGTTCAAATTCTACTGTTGGGAGAAACTGAAACTGCAGTTAAGTTAGGTATTAAGTCTTAGTGGGACTGGCATTAGTTTTTCCATTTGGAATTTTCCTCCCTCTCTCCTTTCCCCACTTCCTCTCTCTCTCTCCCTCCTCCCCTCCTTTTTCTCCTCTTTCCTTCTCTCCCTCCTCTCCTTCCTTCTTCCTTCCTCCCCTCCCCCCTTCCAGGGAGCCAGAAAATGTCCCTGTAGACCCTGATCTGCATCTAGCTATAGCTTAAGCTCCCTTTTCAACTCTATGGATTCTTCCTTTGTTGGCGTAGTTTTTCCTATAACGACCGACAGAGGTTTTTTCAGGCACAGGCACACACGTGAATGCATGTGCTCACACACACAGGCACACATACAATGGTTGTTCATGCCAGACTTGCAGACTCGGATGCCTCGTGTAAGGCCCCTTTCCCACACCATGAACAGAAAAAAGTACCTGGTTCTTGCAGACTGGCAAACGGGGCCTTTTCTTGAACTACATTGAGTTATTAACTAATTACTGCTTGTGACGTCCTCGGGAAATACCAAGCACTTGTTCAAGGCTATATGTGGTTATCAGTGAAGATTTTATTTTAGAGAACAACCAGGGAGCCCTAAAATAAGCAAATAACAGTTGTGCAGGAGGCCGGCAGCTAATGGGCATGCCACAGTGGATAATCCAACACCGTGCGGCTCTCAAAGGTGCTTCAGTCTGCTGCTGACAACATGTACCCACACAGGGAGTTTGCACACTTTCAGAGAAAAGGAGTCACTACTAATTGCTTGTTTTTCTGAAGGTCCCCATGCTTCGTCTTTCGGGGTCTATCTGCCTTTCTCGGCCCTCTCTCTACCCTAACCCCTTTACTCACAGCAGGTACATCTATCTCTCCTTAGGGAAACAGAGGGTCTATTTCATCCCGGCACCCCACATTTCCAGCACAGGTCGTCTGTTGCTCCTGCTCTCACATCTCAGGGGCGATGCCCTCCCAGCTGGCTTCAGGGATGTGCGACTGTGACATGCTGTGGCTGGCTGTAGGACAGAGCTCCTCATCCCTTTTGTGGGCAGACCCAGGATCTGATTGGCAGATCAGACTGGAAGTACTTGAACCTGGCAATCACGTGGCATCCTTCCTGCCTACATCTCACTAAGATGCCCCCCTCTTGTGAACCTCCAAAAAATTACCAGTTGCTTTCATGCCTCAGGGCCTTTGCACAAGCTCTTTATTTTGCCCAAAATGCTCTTGCCTCAACACTTGGTCTAGAGGGTAATTGCTCCTGCTCAGGTCTAAGCTTAGTCATCACGAACTCAAAGGACTTCTCCATTCACACTCGCAAATAAAAGTCTCCAGTTTTCTCCCTGTTACCCTGCTCTTTACCCTTATTTCATTCTCACCTATTGACACTTATGCACTTCCTGATGCAATCTTTCAGTCTTTCAATTAAGCTCCATGCAGTAGGTCAATGTCTGTGTTCTGTCTGATTCTAGCATGCAGGCTGTCCATAGGAGGAAATTAGGGAGTATTTATTGAAAAAGGAATACATGAATGAGGGTCTGTTGTGTGAACCAGGACACACGTTCAATACCAGCCTTAGCTGTGATGACTGATGGATAAAGACCAAGGCTGGATGGGTGGGAGGGACAGGCAACTCCTCAGGGGAGGGAGCGGAGAGAGGAAGGAGGATGCAGGAGCTGAGGAAGCAAGCTGAACCCAACCTGGGTCTGACAGGGCAGCTCAGTGCTGCCTCCTCTCAGGAAGTGACTTCAAATTCCTTCACAGGAAGCGAATCAAGATGTGTCGGTCCCTGGAGGTGTCACTGGCCTGATGAAGGCTTCTGCCAAGGCTTGATGAAGCACCTTCTGTGGCAGCTCCTGTGATTAACTGTGGCCAGGCAGTGTGTTTGTGCAGATGTAAATCATCGGCAGATACTTTGGGGCTTATCTACTAATGAAAACTCCTTGGCATTTCTGTAAGCATATTATGGTCAATTACAATTAATTCAGTTTGCATCGACTGCCTTTTTCCTTATGCAAAGATTGTGCAAATCGAGTGTGAGCCCAGGGCTCCGAGGCCTGTAAAATCCATAATAGTTAGCTTTCAGGGATGGTAAGAAGAGAATAAAACCAGCAACTGTTTGAAATTTAAATTACAGCCAGAAGAAGCAGGTCAATAGAGCAGGTTTGCTGCACTCAGATTAGTTGGACCACCACGCAAGGGGATAGAATTGGGGGCGTAGTTTCTTGCTGCCTGAGGTTACAGGGTCATAGTCCCTAACAGTTTCTTCTTTGGGCTCCACCTCTGCATTCTTGACTGCAGCCTCTCCAAGCCCCAGGGGACTTGATTTCCTGTCTGAGAACTTGCAACCACCATATGACTCAGGAGCACATGTTACTGCTGCTTGGGGAGAGGTGAAGTTTGCTCTTTGTTTCTTTCCCACGGTCCCATGAGCAAACCATTTGGAAAATAGTAGGTATGGAGCAAATATTTTAATTTGAAATCTGGATCAGCTGATTTTTGTTGAATCATATGTCCAAGAATTGTGCTCAGTGCTTCATGCATCATTTCTAAGCACTTATGTGCCCATCACAGGCCCTTGAGGCCAAAAATCCCATTTCATAAGTTTTACTGGTGAGATATAGTGACCTGTCCAGGTTACAACTAGGAGGTTGCTTGGAACTAGATTTTGAATCCTCATCTCATGGTTGCTAGGAGGGCTGAATCCTATAGAAAATGACACTTAGTATTTATTGGTTTTGTTGTCAAATTCATCTGCACAGTCAATATCTGAAGAAACAAGCGTGCTTTTTCTGCATCTCTTCCCCTCCCTGTAAGGGGAGCTGAGGCATTAGGGAGGTTGCCTGGGATTGGTTAGGTGGAGAGATGACACGCACTTGGATCCAGCTTTAGTTGTGGGGTTGTTGGGAGCCCCCTTGCATAGGAGTTTCTCCTTGAAAGATGATGGCCAGCTCAGATAATCCAGAGAATCTTAGAAGGTGCCTACCCAGCACTGACAGGGGGGTGTTGATATGACACAGCTGTATAGGCGTTGGTGTTGCTTTGTCCACATCTCCTTGTTTCTACCTCTCAGGTGATGCTCGTCAAATTTCCAGCTGCTATTTAAGGTCCTTAAATCCTTCATTTAAGGTAAAGTTGGCCCAGCAACATGGCAGGTCCCTCATGTTATAGTGACTATTTCTCAGGACCTGACCCCAACAGTGAATGACATTGTGTGTTGCATAAATGACCTAGCTGCTTCCCCTTCTGGTAAGAAACTCTGATTCCATGATCCCCAGTAGGGTACACCCAATTGTCCACATTGTACCCTACTTGCTAATATACTTTATTAACTGATTTTCCTCTCTTTTCACTTATTTCTCATGAGTATCGCCTCCTAAATAAAACAATTGATCTTGAATTCTTGTCTCAGGGTCTGCTTCTGAGGAAACCAGACTAAGGTAGTTCCTATTTTTAAGTATAGACCTGATGCAAAATAAAAACGTTTTTATGATTTATAACCTATTTCTATTTATTTGCACAGGAAGACATGAATATGCTCTCACTGTAATAAAAACACCAGTCTTGATGGTGACTGTCAAGGACCTCTTTGACTGTCCTTCCCAATTGTTCCCAGAATGAACACTGTCATTATTTTGCCATATCTTGTTCCAGATAATTTCTCTTTCCCACTTACCGATTGATCTACAATACACTTATTTTTTTTTTTTTTTACTGCACAAGATGTTTTAAACTTCTTTTCATATAAACACACTATCTCCTTGTCTGAAATGCTGTCTAACATTATATTGTGTGACTTTAGTTTATTTAACTCCTCCCTTACTGCTGGACATTTAGGTTATTCCCAGTTCCATGATGGCTTCAACTCTGAGAAATTCCTCCTTTGAGCATGAACTGTCCTCATAAGGGCCAGTTCCCTCAAATTAATGGTTTTACAAACACTCTTTTCTGAATCCTAAAACAGTTACTATGCTAGTTTTAAAATGAAGATATTATGAAAACCAGAAAGAATTTTTGGGGAATTCCAGACAATGCAACATGATTCTTCCAAGTCCCTAGAGGACTGGAACCAGACTCTGAAGAGGTGGATTGGGGTAGGATTCTGGAGAGAGAAGAAGATGAGGAGAGAGAGAAGGGGACAAAGGATTGAGGAAGAGGAGTCTTTTTTTGGTCTCAGACTCTTGAGGTTTCATTTTCTAATTTATCATAAGACCACAGAAAAATTGATCCCTCCTGCTCCATCCAGATGTTGCTTTCTTGAGTTCTGGCCTTGCGCCCATAGCTATTACCACATCAAGGAGGTGGGTAGCAATAAAAAAATAGCTTTTGCTTTAGTGGGATTGAAATCCTCTCTGTTGTATTCTTCTGTACCATCTCAGTCATGGAGTCTGGGCAACATAAATCATTAGGTTGAACCATATGAAAGCAATACTTTTGTAGGTCAAAAGTAGTCAATTACCTTTAGTATTATATGTGATTTGATATTAATTTTAGAAATAATTCAGATTTATCTTTTAGGTGATGGATTGGGGTGACAATGTGACTGCAAGCTCATGAAAGTCGCGGAACCAGAACTACCCTGCTAAAATTCTTCTATCTCTCAGTGTCCTCATGGCTAGAATAAATATAGCAATGTTAGTTTACAGGATTACTGTGTAGAAAATTGAAACAATACATGTCAAAGATGTACACTCTTGCCTTTCTCCTAGTACAAGAAGCTCAATAAGTTTACTTTCATTTTCATCAGCATTATTGAGCAATAGGAGACCACATTTAATGTTTACTGAGACTGTTGTCTAACAAACAGTTATTTTACCTAAGTTTCATTAAAAAAGTAACACACACTGTAGCACTATTAGTAGTTCTTTTCCAAATGCTGAAGATATTGGAATCATTAAGTAACTCTCCAAAAATGGAAAATAGTGAATCATATGCAACACGGTAAATATATATGTTTAAATTATATATTTAAATATATAATTAGAATTCCAGAAGAGGAGAAGAAAGAAACAAAGCAGTGGTAACATTTGAAGAGTTTCCAAATATGGTGAAAGATACTATACATAACCAGTCAGGAAGAGGAAGCCAAAGAGAAGCATACATGGTTCATCACAATAAATTGATGAACCTCCCCCACCCCAAATGAGAAAATCTTAAACCAAAGGAAAAATAAATATTATTCAGAGGTGGAAGATGGTACTTGGAGTTAATGTATTAGCAGAAGTTTTGTAAACAGGAACACATGGATCAAAAACTTTAAAATATTCAAGAAAATAACCACCCACCTATAATACTATACCCCCCCAAAGAATCATTAGAAATGAAGATGAAATAAATGCATTTTTACAAAACAAAACCTGAGAAAATTTGTACCACTAGACTTGTATGAGGAAAATCATAAAAGATAGTCTTTAGACAGAAGGAAAATGATCCCAGACGAAAACCTGGAAATTATCCAAGAATGAAGAGCCATGGGGGGGGGGGCAATGTGTGGGCTCATGTAAATCAATATTGACAGTACAAGGAATGGTGATAACGTTTTATGATTGAAACATGAAAACAAAAGAAGACAAACTGTATGTATAGGGTTGAAATATTCTAGAATTATCATAATACCAGAGAAGTGATAAAAAATACCAGTTTCTTTGAAACCAATAATTGAAGGATGTTAAAATCTGTAGGGATAGGAACTCCCTGGTAGTGCACGTGCTAAGTTTAAGCTCTATCAAGTTATCACCAGTCACTGTAGCATGAAGGATCCCCAGCCAGGGAGCTGACCCACAGGATGCAGCAGACCTCTCCTGTCTCACCTGCTGCTCCCCTCAGCAGGGTATTTAGTAGATCACCTGTTCTGCTCCCCACTCTGTCCCGGTGAATCCTCTCACCTCCCTTCCTTACCTCTGGCCTACACCCTAGTTCTTATATGCATAAATAAAAACAAACAAACAAAAATCTTAAAAACAAAATCTCTAGAGAAAACTTAAAAGTTTTCTTTATTTGCTTGAAAAAGAATGTATAACAAAAAATGTTAATGAGGCCCTCCCTGGTGGCCCAGAGGGTTAAAGCTCAGCACTGAGAATCTGAAGCCACTTCCGCATGAGTTTGATTCCTGCCTCCCCCGGAGGTGACCACATGGC
>NW_004567123.1:24260261-24308636 GCF_000260355.1 Condylura cristata
CTGTTCTGCTCCCCGCTCTGTCTCTGGTGAATCCTCTCACCCTCCACATCTCTGGCCTGTACCCCAGTTCTGTATAAATAAATAAATAAATCTTTAAAAAAAAAAGTTAATGAGAAGGGAAAATGGAAAAAAAATATTATTCTTGGCATTTTGCCATACTATTAATGGCAAATTATTTATGGCAGGGAAGGCAAGATAAGAGAAAGAAATGAACATAGGGTAAATGGGAAATTTGATGACATATAGTAAAATTCTTGTTATAAACCAAAATTTATCAGCAATTTTGTTAAATGGATATGGTCTAAACTTAGCTATTAAAAGGGAATTCTTTTCACATGAACATATAATACTTATAATTTATTTGCTTTAAATATAAGATCACATTATACTGGAAAGTAAGAGTATAAAAACCAAAATATTGCTACCCAAAATATTGCTGAGATAACTATCTCTTTTATCTCTCAGAGATAAAAAATAGACATTTCCTGAAACTTGACAATTCACCAAGAAGATGTAACAACTCTAAATTCATACTTAATTTATGAACATATTTTCAAATTTTTAAAATAGGTAAATCCATAACAATAGTGAGTGACATAAATATAATTTTCTCAGAGCTGAGAGAACAAACCTGAGGACAAAGATCCACTTATTAAATTAGAAAGAATTTACATAAGTTATCTTAATTCACTAAACCTAGCTGACTCAATTGAATGCAAATTGAATATTAATAAAATAATATTTAATCTATTACATGGACTGAGTACAATTTATTGTTCGTGACAGAAATGAAATTTCACCAAATTTGGAGCATTAAAACTAGTACCTACACACTGATTAGAGGTTAAATTTAACTGGAAATAAGCAACAAAAAAATAGAAGTGTTCAAATATTTGGAAATTAAGCTAGTGATTTACAAATAACCTATTAGTTAAAGAATAAATTATAGTGAGAATTAAATTGTATTTGGAAACGAATGATAATAAACTATACCATATAAAAATATTAGAAATGCAACTAAAGTTGTTGTAGGAGGAAATTTATAGTCTTATATCCATAGATAAGAAAGGAGGAAGATCTAGAAATTCATGATTCAAGAATTTACCATAAGAAGTTAGAAAAAAGAAGAATTGGACACATGTAAATGAATACTGATTATG
This sequence comes from Condylura cristata, assembly GCF_000260355.1. Classification (NCBI taxonomy): domain Eukaryota; kingdom Metazoa; phylum Chordata; class Mammalia; order Eulipotyphla; family Talpidae; genus Condylura; species Condylura cristata. Next base: position 24,261,422 of record NW_004567123.1, read on the forward strand.
CAAAGAATAAATTTAAAAAGTAATGAAAATTATTAATTAATTAATTGATGAGAAAACAAATATACAAGAGAAGATTTTAAAGAGTTCAAAAGTTGAAACAGATAACTCTAGCAAGAATAAACAGATAAGAATTAGAAAGAAGCAAATTATTATTTTATAATAGAAAGAGGGACATTGATATAGATCATGCAGATACAAAATGACAATGTATTTTAATATGTAGGTGAACAATAGACATTGCAAAGAAAAACATTAAATTAAAAAAATTGATCCAAGTAGCAACCATATGAACAGCCACACATTAACAAATATATTTAAATTATATTTTAAATTCTTGCAACACACACTAAAAATCTTCACGTGGTGATTAGTTTACCAGTGAACTTTTAAAAACTCTGAAGGAAGAAATGACATCAATTTTTGCACAAACTTCCAAAAAACATAAAGAATAATAGGGACATTCAAGTGCAGTAATATTTGACAAGAACATTACATAAAAGGGAAACTACAGACCAATTTTTCTGTTTAGGTGCAAAAAGCCTAAGCAGAATATTAACAAATTAAAACAAGTTATGAGGCAAGAGAGAGTGATAGAGAGAGAGGAGAGAGAGAAAACTGGATTAATATTAATTACCAGAATGCAAGGCTAGTTTAACATTTAAAAACAGTCATATTATTTACCACATTAATGAAGAAAAGAAAAATATATCTTAATAGATGTAGTACAAGCATTTGAAAAGTTTTACAGCTAATCATTAAAAACTCAAGAATATAGTAATAGGAGAGAATTAAAATGATAGGTGATAAATAATATCTACAAAGAAATCTTACAGCACACATCACATAATACTAAATAGTGGTAAGTTGAAAGTTTTCTCCTTGTAATTGGTAATGAGTAAAGATGGTCACTATTGCCCTTTCTAATTAAAATTGTACTGAAGGTCCAAACCAAAGCAAAAAAATCAAGTAAAAAAATAAAAGGCCGAAGGTTGGGTAAAAAGAAGTGAAACTGTCATTTTTTTGGTAGATGACAAATGAAAGTATATGTAGAAAATTCAAAACACTGTAGATGACAAATGAAAGTATATGTAGAAAATTCAAAACACTGTAGATATACTAAAACATTAATCAGTGAATTTCACATTACTATGGAATAAAAAGCCAATATTAAAAATCAAATGTTTGTCTTGCTAAGTACAAGCAAGTAGAGAAAAAATTAAATGCCATGACTTACAATCCATGAAACATATGGGAAGAAGTCAAAAGTTATATAAGACTATGTGTAGGAAACTATAAAACAAGTTTGAGAAAAAACAAAAAAAGTAAATACACTGAGGGATGTGACATAGTTATACATTGGAAAGTACTTATTGTAAAGTTGTCAATTCTTTTCAAATTGTCTATGGGCTTAATGCAATCCAATTTAAAAAATCTCAGCATATTTTGAATGTGTCTGTATGGTGAGTATTTGTGTAGGGTATGCTTACATGTGTATATTCACATATATATTCAGAAATGATAACCTGATTATAACATACTTGAAAGTCTAAACTACTTTCCTTTATCTGGATTTGCCAAAACAATTTTGAAGAAGAGCACAATTGGAAGACTTCTAATCTCAATATCAAGATTTATTTTAAAGCTACAATAACTAAGACAGTGTGGTATTGGCAAAGGATGAGATACGTATGGAACAAATGGATCCAGAAATAGATCCAAACATATATGTCCACTTGATTTATAACAATAGTAACACTGCATTCAAGTGTAGAAAGGATGTCCTGTCAATAAATCATATTGGATATTCATGTGGAAAAACATGAATCTGGAGCTGTATCACACATCACACACACAAATCAATTCCAGATGCAATAAAGTTCTAAATGTAAAAGATAAAAACAATAAATCTTTGTAAAGATAAATCTGAGAATAGTTTCATGACCTTAGGGTAAACTGATATTTCTCAAGGAAGATGCATTATAAAAGAAAAAATTGTTAAATTGGTCTTTTAAATTTAAGAATTTATTTTTATCAGAATGCAGCAAAAAGTTAAAGTTCAAAAAATGGAGTGGAAGACATCTAAATAATCAACATATTTAACAAGGGACTCTTAGCCACAAAATAGAAAGCACTTGTTCAAATTGGTAAAAACAAACAAAGTAATAACAAATCACCAGATCACCCACTAGGAAATAAGTATAAAACTTAAACAGTCTTTCTCAAGAGAGAATAGCTAAGGAACCAATAAGCACATAAAAACACATTAGCCTCATTAGTTATCAGTAAAATGCAAATGGTAATCATAATAAGATATTTATCTATTCCTACCCGAATGGCCAAGAATAAGCAGTCAGACAATACCAAGTGTTGACAAGGATGTGGAATATTTGAAACTATCATATTCCATGAATCTTTCATTTATAATGCTGAACGAAAGAAGGCCAATGCAGAGGGATAAATACTGTATGACTTTATTTGAGATAAAGTTTTAATGCAGGTGAAACTAATTGATGGTGGAAATTGTAAAAAGTGATGATGAGCTATTATAGAGAAATTTGAATGGGAGCTTAAAGAAGCTTTTTAGGAATACTGGCTATATTTTGGGGGTTAGTCATTGCAAGGGTTTATATAAATTTATTGTTTGATGTGTACATGTCTAGATGATTAATATCCTCTATAAAATGCTTATTTAAAATAAAATCACCGCCTTTGGAAGTAATTATGTCAGGAGGCTGCAACCCTCATAAGAAGAGAGTTTTCCTTTCTGGGTGTTCCACATACTAGTGTGGACACATTGAGAGCTGGCCATATGCAAATTAGGAGAAGACCCTCCTCTGATCCTGGAAATGTTGATGCCTTGATCTTGGGCTTCCTAGCCTCTAAGACTATTAGAAATAAATTTCTGGTAAGACATTCAGTTTTTGGTATCCTGTTATAGCAGCCTGACCTAAGATAGTAGGATAGCCCCCAAATTGGCATTTGTGTGAATCTTCAGGTGACTCTAATTCATATTGAGGTCTAGAGTGCCTATTGGGCACTTTATGGGCACAACAAGTAGGTGCTGCTGGTAGAGGTGTGGTGGTTCAGAGACATCCAACCATGAGGCCCATATGTTATTGTTCACAGATTCTCCAGAAGGACCCTCTCTCCCCTGAGCTGCATGTATGAGTTAATTGCATAACTTTTTATAAGGGAGCTCAATTTTAATAGGTCAATGCCCCGTTCTTACATATGGCAAGTCAATTTGGGCAGAGGAGCCTTTCTGAAGGGAACAGCCCTTCCCCACACATGATCTCATTAGGACTTTGACACTTTGAACAGTTCAGTTTGTAAATCCAGAGCCATCTGTGCAGGTGACATCGTCTTTGGTGACTAATGGCACCCCTCGTTAAATGATTGTGACCTGGTTTCTATTTTTGCCAGGACAACTGAGTTTATCTTCAGTACCAGGACCAGTGGTGGGGGCAGGAGTGTAGTGAAAATGGAAAGGGAAGAAAGCAGCAGCAGATATAGCTGCTTGCTTCGCTGTCATGAGGTTTGCTGTGCGGTGCGTCATGTCTCCAGAAGACCAGCTGAGTCTGTTACATTTTCCATCCCTAAATGACTCTTGCTCTGCACATGTATTTCAAAGACTTAGAGTTGTTTGCAGAACACTGCCCCAACCACAGGATTTCTCATCCTGCAGCTGCAAAGCCCTATATTCAAAAGAGCCGGGACTTTCTAAGTGTGGGGTGGCATATCTTTAGAAGCACTCGTTGCCTCTCTCCTGAGATTAACTTGCTGTGAGCCATTGCCGTTCTAGACCAGTCGGCCTGGCTTCATCTGCTTGGTGTGGTTACTGCTGTTGTTTCTGGCAGTTCTGAGCGTCCAGGTCTGTTGACTTTGGGTGGTACTGTGAGCTGCAGAATGATTTCTTGCTGTTCACACTTCCATTCACAGTCTCCAACAGGGCCCCCTTTGCTGTGAACCTGCCCTCCCTATGGGTTCTCATCAGTTAAGATAATCCAACTTTAAGACTGGTAGCCGAAACTACCAGAGGGTGCCCTGGTCCACCCTCTGCCTTCAGTGTGCTCTCGCTGACCTTGAGCTGCCTCTGTCTGTTTCTCTGAGCCGAAGGACTTTCCCCACCGGAATCTTAAATGTTTCCTCTGCCTCTTTGCAGAACAGGTCAAATGTTCTAGAAAAAAGCCCCCAGTCACTGACAGTCAGGCATTGGTATAAAAATGCCTCAAATCACTTGTTCCCAGGGTAGGACATTTTCAGTTTCCCAGAAAATCCCCAGGGTATCCAGCTTAGAAACATGCCCTTCATTCTCTTCTTCCCAAAGATTTGTGTGCTTCAGTTATTTACTAAGGGCTCTTCCAGGCTCCATGTTAGACTCAGGACATAAATGATGAGTGAAGCAGGGTTCTTGCAGTCTAGTGGGAGAACCAGATTTTACAAAAACCTTGCACCAAATGTGTAAGTTCAAAATTATAGTAAGTGCTATATGACAGAGCAGCTCAGTGACATATGTACAGGATGCCTGGTGGTGCAGAGGTCCTCGCTGAGAGGGTGATATTGAACCTGAGACCTGATGGGGTAATAACAGCCCATTATGCGAAGAGTTGAGGGAACAGAATGTGTAAAATTTTGAAACCGGAGAGAACTGAGGCTGATCTGGGAAAAGAAGGAGAGGTGACAGGAGAGGATGGGAGAGTTCTGCTTGACTGAGTTGTAGAGGCAGATACAACCAGGATTACTCTTAGCTTTGGAGGTGCTTTGTGGGTGGGCAAATGTGTGTGTGTGTGGGGGGGGGAGGAGGTTGTGAGTGTGGGTACATGGTGTGCTTGCATGCATGTGAACACCTGCAGCACACATGTGTCCGTGCCTTGTGGTCATGTTCACCTGATGGCTTGTGAGTGCGGATGTGTTTGCAGCTAGCTGTGGCTGTGCCTCTGTGTGTGTGGGTTTGTATGTGCATAAAGCCTTTGTCTTGATGCTTTCTATGGTTTATGTTTATTTGCAAATCTGTGTGTATGTTTACCATGGTGATATCTGTATGGCTGGCTCTGATTATTTATGAGTGTATTTGTGAAAATATATGGATGAATGTGTCATTGTACTTGAAGGCCTGAGTCCCAGAGTGTATATCTGTGTGTGAATATATTCATATTGCGTTATTGTATATGGGAAGTTGTAGATTTGTAGCCAGAATTGTGGGGGTGTTTGTGACTCTGTGTGAAGCTCTGGAAATAGTTTTGCCCTCAATCAGACCACAAAATCTTGGAATTTTTATAACGCACATTTGCTAGCAAGATGCAATCTTTATTTGCAGTTACAGTTTGGTTGACTTCATATTTTCAATATTCCTGGCCTTTTGAAATCTGAATTCAAAATACCCTATGTGAATTTGTGAATATGTGAGTATGTGTTCATTTCTCTTGGTTTCAGTAAATCAGCTTTAGTAAGACCAAAATCCTTACCCCATCTCTACGAGTGACTATCTTTATTTAGAAAAGAGTGTTAAACCAGAAGCAGGGTGATTTTCTGTAGTGGATTTTTTTTCTCAGTTGACATCCTGGTTGTAAGATGATCCAGCAGCTTGAGTGCAGGTGATGCCAACACAACATGAAGCCCCAGAGACTTATGTTATCAGAGAAATGGAGCTAGTCACTCCCAGTGAAAGAAGGCAGCAGCCAGAGCTGGGGCCTCTCAGGGAGCAGGTTGGTCCAGCCCTTGGGTGGATATTCCTTCAGCTCCCTGCTCCTGGGAACGAAGACTCCAGCATAGCCTAGATGACTCTTCTCCAGTCTGGTGCCCTATTTGTTCATCCAGTTAGAACTGTGGAGAGGGCCAATCACATCTTACTCTTTTCTCGTTCAGCTTCTTCAGCACATCTGTAGTAGGTTGATTGTACTGGAGGCTTCCAGTTAATGGTCTCCCTTGTTTTCATGTCCTTTGGACTCTAACTTCATAGTTTCCTCTCATTTGGTTTCTGGGCTCAGCCACACGACTAGCTTTGGCTGACAAAATGGTAGCAAATGAGGCGAGCAGAAGTGTGGCAGAACATTGTGAACGTATCCTTCCTCTCCCTTGCTTTTCTGTGAGCATCTTAAGCTCACTCTTATGATGAGACCACACAGAGCAAAGATGAGCTGAAATTCAACAAAGATGAAGATGTGGAAAGACAGGAATTGTGATTGGAGTCCAAAAATGTTTCTTTTCTGCCCTTTTCTTCCATCCTCAGTCAAATATTTCTCACTCTACATTTACCAGCTCTGGGAGTTCCTCGCTTTCCTTAATCTCATTACATTTTTCTCTTTAAATGGAGATTATTAGGGTGGCAGTTCATGGTGTTGGCATGCAAGGGAGATATGTTTGTGATGCTCTTAGCTCACAAACCCAGTGAGTCTAAAGGTTTTAGTTTCCTCAACTTTCGTTGACCCCAAGCTAAATGCAGACAGCTATCTCACTAACAAAATGGGTTTATTTGGAAACAAAAAAAGGCAATTTGGATAATGCTGTTTTGGGTGAGGGGAGGCACATAGGCACTTCCCCAGAATCAAAGCCGGCAGTGCCAGCTTCTCTTTCTTACAAAGGGGTTGCAGCTGGGCAAAGATGAACATTCTTATTCCTTCTGCAGGGCCGGGAAAGCCACATCACTTCCTGTTGGAGATGCAAGGCATGCTGGGTGCTGTAGTTTGCTGATTACATACATGGCAACTCTCCCAGCCTCATCTAAATAGAACTTCTTCATATTCATTTTCATACCTTATTTCTTCTCGCAAGGCCATCATTTATTCTATTGTGAATTCCCTGTCCACAGAGAGTTTTCAGGAAACCCATACATTTCCTATAAACTTTGTCACCTGTATTGAGCTCTTTGCAGGGTAGCATAAAACTCTAGCTTATCTCATCTGAGTAGAAGAATGGTTTTGTGAAGTAGACAGGGCACACCTCATCATTCCCAGTTTACAGATGATTAAACTAAATAAGCCTGGAAGGGATGTGAACTCACCCTGGCTCAGATATGCTGGGAAAACTAAGACAATGGAGACAAATTAACACCAAGCCTCCATTCCCAGTTAAATAACTTTGTTTCATGTTGCTGCCGACTTTGTTCAGACATGACCTGAATCTGTCCAAGGTTTTGCATAGAGGGATGACCTTAATGTGGCTGCAGAATCTACATGCTATACATTAAGACCATCCAGCAAATGCAAATGCAGCCGATGGAAAACACATTTCAGGTTGCAGGTCAAAAACTGTCCCAGCAAGAGAAGTAACTATAATGGCAAGGACGTTAGATGTCCAGACACATTATGAATGTCTCTTTGAATTAGAAGCACAGTGTTTGATAACTCCATGTCTAGCCCATCTGAAAATTTAATCTTCCATGGGGGTGGTAGAGGTGATCTGGGCCACAGAATCTCATAGCCACATTCTTAAGGCATCATTTGAGTAAATGGAATTGGTGGGAATGTTGGGAGTGTTGGGAGAGGAGACAGAGGAAAGAGTGAAAATCTGGCCACAGTTAGATGGCAGAAAGGTGGTGGATTTCCAGTAAGTAAGGAAAAAAAGTCAGCTTCAATTTGTGGGTGAGACTTCAAAAAGCTCTCCAGGCCTGGAAATCTCCCACGTGAAATGCTGGTTATGCAAACTGTTCCTGGATGGAGATTTAGAGAAATCAGTGTGGTGAGCCAAGGATGACTCTGAAGAAATCCAGTAACAAGTGGCTCTAGAGGGCCTCCCTGGTGGAGCAGAGGGGTAAAGCACAGCACTGCCAGGCAGATGCAGCTGCATGAGTGTGAGTTCCATCTCTGGCCTGGAGGTGACCCCATGGCGCGGCAGACCTCTCCTGACCCGCCCGCTGCTCCCCTCAGCAGTGTACTTCTCGATCTGCCTGTTCTGCTCCCTACTCTGCCTTTGGTGAATCCTCTCACCTCCCCTGTGCCTCTGGCCTGTACCTCAGTTCTAAATGCATAAATAAATAAACATTTTTTTTTTTTAAAGTGGCTTTAGAGAGCTGGAGTGAAGGACTAAATAGAAGGGTGTCAGTGGTGTTGAAGAGGGCAAAGTTCACCAGGAGCTGAGCGATAATGTATATTGAGAAAAGAGTAGCAATCATATTCTAAAAAACATCATCTGTAAAAATATGTATATATATATATATATATATATATATATGAAAAATAACTGCAATATTATGTCATTATCATAAGTATAAAAACAAAATAGAGATATAATGAAGATTGGCTTATGTGATTTATGGAGACTTCAAAGCCCCACAAGTTGCTACCTGCAAACTGAAGAGTTGGGAGGGGTGGTAGCCATTCTGAGCCCCCATACTATCCCAGGGTAGAAGATGGTTATCTCAGTTCAAACAGAGAAAAAATTTCCCTTCTTTCTCTCTCCTTTTTTTATTCTGTCCAGGCTATCTTGGACTGGATGGGGCTCACCCTCACTGGTGAAGGTGATGTTTGCTCAGTTTTTGACCAAATGCTAATATCATGCAGAAAAACCCCCTCCTCCAATACCCCTAGAAAAAAGTTTTGCCCATTATCTGTGTATCCTTTAGCTCACGCTGACACATCAATTAACCATCACATATTTGCTTATCAAACACAGAATAGGCTTATACTGACTGGCAGAGAGGTCTCCAGGGCTGAGACCTAGCATTGTGTCATTGACCTTAATCCAATCAGTCTTTGATTCTTGCCTTGGAAACATCAACGGCACACATACAGAATGACAGTGAAACTGAACAAAGGAATTGACAGCCAGGAATGGTGGGCTGACTCTAACATGACAGACAGCAGCAGGGCTGAACTTGCAGATAAAATAATATCTTCCTGTTTCACTAGAATGAGAGAGATGAAGTTCAGTAGCTACTTAAATTAAAAAAGCATGATTTCAGAAGATGGCACAGTTTGCATAAAATGTTAGAGATACCCCCTGGCAAAAATTGTTAATGAGATTTCATGTCATATTAATAGAAGTACAGAATTTGTAATGTGGGAGGTGATTGTCTTTACCTATAGGAAATTGTTTAGGTCTTAGTGACATTATAAGTAGGGTAATACTTATTAAGCTCCCTTCTCTGGTTTCCTTCAATGATTTCCTGTCACACTAAAATTCCTTTCAGTGGTACTTCTCCCTTCTCCCTACTCCACATCAACTATCTCATTGCTCTCTACTGTCTCCCTTACTCATTAACTTTTTTGTTACTGATTTTCAAACAGTCTAAGTATGTCCTCATATCAGGACTTTTCCCACTTACTATGTTACCTACTTAAACAGGCTATTTCCCAGAAATTTTCTTGGTTTGACCCTTTATTTAATCCAGGTTTCTGTTTAATGTTACCATCTCAAAAACAAAAAAACCTACCAAAACCTTCCCCTACCACTTTATTTAAAGACATGCATCTTCACTCTGTCCCTGTGCATGCTGTTTCATTTTTCACCCAAATACACAGTGCTATCTGCCCTTATTCTATCTAGTTATGTATCCTGATTGTCTGGCTCCCTATTGGAACATACATTGTGGGAGGAGAGAAGCTTAATTGTCTCTTCTAGCAGAGCGCCTAGTAGATGCTCAGTCAGAAATTGCTGAATGATAAATGAATGATGGAATGGGTGGGTGGATGGATGGATGGATGGATGAGTGGGTGGATGGATGGGTGGATGGATGGGTAGATGGATGGATGGATGGATGGGTGGATGGATGGGTGGATGGATGGGTGGATGGATGGATGGATAAGCATCCTGAAAAATGCATGCTTCATGGAACACTTTTTGACAAATGTATAAAGTTTGTATTGCTGTGACTCTTTAAATAACAGAAGACAACACACACTGGGGGGCTTGCTTTGATTAGTGCTCGTTATTCATGGCTTCAGCCCCTGATTGTCTTTCATTTATAGTCCTAAAAGTCCCCTCTTAGAAATTCTCTCTAACTTGGGCCCCACAGGTCAGCTAGGTCCTTACCTTGAGGGGAACAAAGGCATTCTAATCGAGCATTTAGCATCTTCCTGCAGTTTTTTGAGCCACGGCCTAGAAAACCCACTGTACCACTCCCCCGTCCCCGCTCTTCAGAAGTACATTCCTGCCACCCCTCATTATTTTATTCAGGGTTAATGGACAGCAACCTGAGGACAGTCACTGGAGACATCCCTTTTCCTGTCTCTCAGTTTCCTTATTTTTAAAATGGGGGCAATCAGCCCTGTCTCATGCGACTATTATCTGAATTCAATGAGAAAAACGGAGCAGGAGGTGAACGGGGCGCCTGGCACGGATGAGGTGTTCAGTAGTGACCGCCCAGCTTGCTCTTTCACTGGGCTTCATGTTCTACTTAGGATGAGAGGTGAGACCTGGTTCTCCCTGTGGCTCAGATAAGAGCAAAGTGGTGTACTGCAGGCAATCTGCCAATGAGACACAGCCGGTCACTTCCTCAGTGTTCTAGGAACCTTGCACTTTCCTTTCCCTTTTCTTTTAGGTAGAGGAAGGATTTGCTCAGGACAGGAGCCTTGGTGCTCACTCTGCCTTAGAAAAGCTCCCCTGGAGGCTCTCCCAGGCTGGGAGAGCAGAGCGCAGAGCAGCAAGGGACACAGCCCGCCGTGCCCAGCAACTCCAGCCCCACGCACTGCAGCGGCAGCCCTGTTCTTGGCCAGCCCCCACCTGCCCGTCTATAATTAAAGTCGTGTCTCGAGTTAGACAGATTATAAGGAATGAGAATAAGGATGTCAGCAAGTCATAATTTCCACCATCAAAGCTCCTTTTTTCCTCCTCCTTTTTCCCTCCCTATTTTGGACTTGGCAGCAGGTTCTCGAAAAAGTAGGCCATGGTGTCCTTCCCTCCAGTTCACTGCGAGTGGGCAAGAGGAGCTCTTCAGGCTGCCAAGGTTCTGGTTTCCAGCGCTGGGAGGGAGCATTTCCTGGATGCTCACCTCCGGCCAGGGAGGCGAACCGTCGTCGTGAAAGCTTTTTTCTTTCTAAACAAGGGCTTGTAAGACATAAGGTGATGTTGCCAATAGCAGCCTGCACAGCCCAGCTCTCCAAAACTGTCCAGTGTGTGTGTGCTGGTGCATTTTTTGGATGTAGGAAAACGTTACAGATGTCAGTTGGAAAGAGCTTTGCTTTGGGGGTCTTGGGTTTTAAGGTTGTGTTGGAAGCTTCAGTCTCAGCCCTTGTGTTCCAGAGTTCATGGAAGGAGAACTTTCCAGAGACAGTATATGAAAAGTATGTACTTGATGGAGGCTGTGACTTGGTTGTTGACATTATTTTCACAAAAATGGGCCTGGCCTCAGCCGGCACTGCGTAGACACTGAGCTGCTAGCTTGGCAGAGGCCGACAGGGCCGCTTATCTGTGGGTGCTCCGCAGTGGATGACGGAAGCAAAAAGACAGTCTCGCAGGGCTACGACTGCTGGGCCAGCCCTGGGGATGTCAGGTGTGCTTGCCTTCATTGCTGACCTCACCTGATGAGGACTGAGGCGGAAACATTGCCAAACCGCATTGGAGAGAACGTTCTGTGAATGGCGGAGGTTTCCTTATTAAGCTGTGAGTCAGGTCTGAGCGTCGTAGGCCACACTTTCTCCCACATCTGCTCTGACTGATTAGTAGCGGCAGCCTGCGGGGGCTTGTCCAGAACTCTGCGTTGGAGAGGGGCCAGTCTTACCTGACAGAGCCGCGAAGTATGGGCTGGATGCCCCTGCCTCTGGAGGGCCCCCCTTCCGCCGGAGGGGTCCCCCTTCCGCCAGGGACAGCCTGTTGAGTGCTCTCTTACCCTCCTCCTCCACCCCTTTCTCCTTCTGTTCTGCCTCCTTCCCTTCTTCCATTGTTCCTTCTCTCCGTTTCTGGCCTAGAAAAGAAAGGCGTCGTGTGTCAACCGCTTTATACATGTCAACTTTTTTAATTCTCGAAGAACTCTCTTAATTATAATTCCATTTTTAGAAATCAAGGAACAGGAGCACAGAGGGACCTGTGGAGGTGACAGAGTGTCAGATCCAGCAAGGGGGCCCGGGACTCTGCAGCTGGAGCTCCTCCGCACGTCCAGGATGTCCCAGGCCTGCCCCTGTCATCTCCTTGTGCCTGAGGCTGGGCCTCTGACACTGCCACACAGCTGCGAGCAGCGTTCTGGCTCTTGGGTCAAGAAAGACTGAACTGTTAATGAGAACTATGGACTGGAGGTTTATTATGTTTTTTAATTAAAGAATTCCCCCCCCTCCCGTGTCTTCCTTGCTTCTATTTAAACAATCCTGTGAAAGGTACAGTCTTGACCAAATTAGCCTTCTGGTGGGAGCTTCCAAGAGGAATATTCTGGAGCAGCATCTGAGCATCTGACAATCCCCTGGTCTGCACAGCTGGCTCCTGATGTTAACCAGACCCTCCAGAGCTCAGATTCCCTGAGTCTGATCCTTAAGGGAAAGTCAAGGGAGGTGGCTGGGAGAGAGCTGATATTCCAGCTGGTCCCTTCCAGGCCTTGCTGCTGGGGTAAAGAAGCCGCCCTTACATAAGCTTCCTCGGCGTTAGGGTGGATTTGGGGTAGGGTGAATTGGGGTGAGGTTCAGGGCTCTGCCAGTCCTGAAGACGAAGGGCAGACTGGCTGAGCTCACTTCTGCAGGGACTCAGGGCCAGAGTGGATCCGTCCTCGGTTCCGCAATAGGTCATGGCCCGGCCCCTGCCCAGCAGCTGGGTTTGCAGCTGACCCAGGTGGAGTTAAGTGACAGCAATGTTTCCCCCAAGGCCAGCGAGAACACACTGTGTCTTTTTCCTTTCCAACATTTTCAGCTGGAAGGGGCGCCAGCCCAGCGTCTGAGCCATGTGCCACGGTGCAAATTCATGCACATTCCCATCTCTACTTTCTCAGCTGGCAGCACAACAAAATTCCTTGCCAGAGCAAGACTAAGATGGAAAGGGACTGCAGGACAAAGGGAGGATGTTGAATAACCCACCACGATGCACACATTAGAGATGGGGGGTCGGTTGGTGGTTTGATTATTTTGTTTTGATTTTTAACCACAAATCAGTGATTCTTTTGCCAATATGACTTCAAGGAACACGGACCATTCATGGAGATAGTAATTAGGTACCTGTTTTCTAGGTCCATCTGAAGTGCATATTGGAGTTATCTAGGGAGCTTTAAAGAATATTAATAGCCGTGTCCCACCCTTAGAGATTCTGAGTTAATTGTCTAGTTTGCAACTTTTGTATTATGATATTTGAAAACTCCACAGGTGATTTTTAAGGTTCAGCTAAGTTGAAGAACTGCTGGTCTATTTGACACCCAGGTTTTGGAGGCAGACAGAAACCGTAACAATAAACTAATGGCTGACCTTATTGACTATTCATGTATATGATATTATATGAAGTCCTCTGCCTCCATCTTCTCATAAGTTTTAAACAACGTGTATCTGAATCATCTGGAGGGTTTGTTAAAACAGGTGAGTCCATCTTAGCCTCAGAGTATCTCGTTTAGTAGGTGTGATAGGCACTCTCTATGATATTCTTCTTCCTTTGCATTCACATTCTTGTATAATTCCTTTCCCTTGATGAAGTGGCCTTATTGACTTGCTTTAAAGAACAGAATATGCTAAAACATATGATTGTTACTTCTGAAATTAAATTATAAAATATGTTGTGATTTCTATCCCTCTTTCTTGCTCTCGGTTGAATCATTTGTCAAAGGAAAGAGGCTTTTCCTTTCATGAGACCATCAGTCCTCAGCTGAGATCTCCATGGCAAGGGATTGAGGTGACAATAACCATGTAAAGGAACTTGCAAGCGTGACCACCACCAGCTGCATCTTCAGATGACACCACAGCCCCAGCAGAAAACTTGACGGCAACCTCATGAGACACTTGGATCCAGAGGCACCCCGTAAACAGTCTAGATTTTGGACACCCAGAGAATGAAATAATAAATGTAGATATTTTTAGTTGCTAGGTTTTAGGGCGATTTATTATGCAGTAGTAATAATGCTTACAGTCAGTCTGGAGAATGACTTTGTAACACACTTTTTGGCGATGCTGATGATGCTCGCGTGAGAACTGCTGAATTGAACAATGCTATTATCACTACACCCATGTGATAGGAATACTGCATCGGTAGTTTTAAGTAACTTGTTCAAGATATATACAGGGGTGACTGTGCTAGGATTCAAGTGCAGCAATCACACCCTCATCTTTTCTAACTACCTTTTTTCTCACCTGACTCATGTTTATTGCCTTCTCTGTGGAATTGTGTTGACCTAATTACTCCTAACAGCCATGGTTGCCAATGAGAAACTTTGATTTGGGTTTTTACTGGGGGTTATAATTGAAATGGCTTTTTTTTTTTTTAAGATTTATTTATTTGTTCATACAGAACTGGGGTACAGGCCAGAGGCTCAGGGGCAGCAAGAGGCTTCATCAGAGACAGAGTGGGGAGCAGAACAGACAGATCGACGAAGTACACTGCTGAGGGGAGCAGCGGGCGCGTCAGGAGAGGTCTGCCACGCCATGTGGTCACCTCTGGGGCAGGTGGGAATCGAACTCATGCGGAAGCGGCTTTAGAGTCTCAGTGCTGTGCTTTAATCCGCTGCGCCACCAGGGAGGGCCCTGAAGTGGCTTTTTAAATATCATCCCACCCTAAATTTGGATTAATACTGGAGTGAACCCAAGGACCAGTTGACCTTTTCATACAAAAGTTCTTCAACTTTAGCATGCATCGACCTCACTTAGAAGACTTGTTCAACAACAACGGGAATGATGGGGCCCATCTTCAGGACTTCTGCAAGTCTAGGACAGACCGGGACAGAAAGCATTTTTAACAACTTTCCAATCATGGATTCAGGGACACACTTAGTGAGCCACTGTGCAAATCAAAGTGGTGTGATGCTTACTGTATGTCAGAAGTGCTCCTCACACTCAGGCGAAATCCTCTGAGCTGTTTACCACAGGGAGACCAGCAGGCGAGCGCAGGGCTCTGTGCTCCTGCTGTGCAGATTTCCACCCCCGGTGCTTTCCTGCGATGGCTGGGCATAGGGTTGGAGGAACCATGCTGCTGGGCATTTTCTGCACGTCCCATGCATTCCAGGGTAGGTTCAGATTTCATCTAATTATTGAGGGCAGAGTGTGGTCATAGGCAGCCAAGGACGTTGGTTTGAGGGAGGTTTTGCTGCTTGGGTTAGTGCTTGAGCAACTGAAGTGGGAACTCTGACAAGGACTGCTTGGTCATGCCTGTCCACATCACCTGTTGCAACAGAGTGAGGGTGGGTCACGGCCTGGCCATGTGGGGGTAATGAATGGATGCAGGTTATGCCAAGATCAGTCAAGACAAACTATGGAAGAACTGTTTCACTTTTTGGATGTTAAGGAGCATTTACCTTGCCAAAGGGACCTGTGTTTTTCTTTCTTTCTTTTCTTTTTTTTTTTTTTTTTTTTTTGCATCTCTGATCATCCCCTTTACTCAACTTGAAACTCTGTGGTCAATTCTGGCTTGGCCAGGCTAGTGGCATATGGTGGTTGAGCCCAGGCCATATGGGTGGGTAGAGCTGGTTCAAAGCATGGGGTGAGGAGCTCTACTGAAGCAATCCCTCAACCCATTAACTTGGGGTCTAAGATGTGACTTACTTTGCCCAGTGACCTGTTTGTTATGTCAGAGCCACTGAAAGTTTCCACCCACTCTCTTATTACATCTCTCCGCTGTGAATCCTGCATGTAGCAACCAGATGGAAAATTCTCCTTCATACTGGTTCTGTAATGGGTGGACCTGAAACTTCCCCACAGCTGGATCAGAGTCTTAGAGCCCTGAGTGAGTCACAGCTGATGTGTGATGTGAGTGGCAAACACTTGTTTTGTCAGCTAAGACTTGGAAATTGTTTATTACAACACAGAATCTAGAAAAAGCTATTTGACACAAGCAGTGATTCTGAGCTGGGTCTTTCCTTGAATTCCCAAGGATCAGGTGCTTCAAGGGAACAGCTGAGTTTTTGTTTCATTAATTTAGAAGCACTTACTGACCACTTTGAAATGTGACCTCATTATAGAAATCAAAATATTTCTATCTTCAAGAAAAACTATAGGAGTCTATCTGATGTAGCCATAGGAAAGTCTTCATAAATAAAACATAAAGGATTGGTAATTTGAATAAGATGAAGAACTTTGATAGAACGAAAGACAAAAAGCAAAAATAAAATAGACCTCAATGATGGAGAAGATATTTTTATATGAGTAGCTATAAAAAATTTGCACAATCATATGTAACATACATATGATACAATATAGTATACAATACAGAAATATTATTTATATATACGTATTAACATCCAAATCTAGAAAAACACTTGACATATACCTTATATGTAATAATACATCATGAACGTATTATAATAAATCCTCTATGTGAAAGGGTTTTCTATATCATGAAATCAGACTATACAATATAATGAGTTACTTTAAATCAGTAGGAAAACAAAGCAATATGAAAAAGTGCAAGACTGCGGTCAGAAATTCATGGAAGAGACAACAGGAATGGCCCCAACCCAAGTACAATGTCTCCAGTAATTAGAGGACTAAGACGTGAGCCATAGAAAGAATATAAAAGGTCTGACTAAGCCACTTGTGGAAAATGCCCTCTGTACAGTGCTGTTCATTCACCGTGATGCTGAGGGACTTGACATCCAGTGGAGAAAGCAGCCATGTGCAGAGATGGCTGTGAATCCTGAGATGGCTTAGCAATAGCACGAAGTCCCTGGGAGATGAGGAAAGCCTCCTAGAGGAAATGGTAGGAAATGGGAGCCCTTGGTAAAAGTTCCGGCGTTGGAAAGGAATGGAAAAGATGAGTAAAGGGATGAATATGGAACAGAAACAGAAGTGAGTCAGGCAGAGAAAGGCAGTTATTATTGATATCACCTATATGTGGAATCTAAAAACGCTGAGCTCATGGGACCAGAGACCAGAATGGTGGTTGACCAAGGTTGGAGGGTTGTTGCTCAGGGCACAAACTTTCAGCTTAAGAATAATTTCTGGGATCTTATTTACAGGAAGGCGATTATAGTTAATAAAGTAACACCATAGACAACAAAGCAGGTCGCCCCTTAAGTTGCATTTAATGTAATTTTGTGACAACACTGATGAGTACTGGCAGTGTGGAAGAACAGGACATGTGATTTGATGACCTACTTTTGTTACAGTCTTTTTACTTAAATCCCATGTTTCAAGAATCTATTCACAGTATTAAGTGAGAGTTCACTGTAGCTGCTAAGAGAGTAGATCTTAAATGCTCTTAGCATGCAAAAGAAATGGTAATTGTGTGAAAAGAGGAGGTGTTAAAGACGGTAGTGGTGGTCTCATCGTGTAATATCAGATCAGCACCTTGCATACCTTAAACTTACACAATGTTGCATGTCAGTGATACCTCAATAAAGCGGGGGTGGGGCATGAAGTAAAACAGATTGCAGAAGGGTTAAATGTTCATCATAAACACAGGATGACTGATGCCACGTGTGGAGAAATGATTCAGTGCTCTTGAAGAAAGACTGGCCAACTCTTCTATGATATGGGGCAAAAGACAGAGACACATTATCAGAGAGAAGATCATGACTGTGGAGGGCATCTTATTGTCATATCACTGGTGCAGGTGAAGAAGATAGCAAAATGATTGTAAGAAAAATGAATATAAAAATATAATGGAAGAAAACTCCAGGAGGTAAAGAACTATTAGAAAAAAAAGTAAAACAAGAACAAAAACCATTGAAAACCTAGACATTTGCAGCTTTTAAAAAAGTCAAGAATTTATTTCTAATTGGTGAATTTATTATTATTTTGTAAATTATGATATTAATGTGTATTTAGTTTTGAAATTTAAGTAAATGAACAATAAAATATTACATGGCATTGTGATATTAAAATCTAGAAGTGTTTCTCTGTTATTCCTCTAAACCAAACAATAATTATATTGTGTGTATATGTATACACACATAATCATCTACATACATGCTGATGTATATTACATATACACATACACATATGCATGCCAGCATTAGTTCATATACATACATGTACAAAATATTCATTCTATTCTTACTTAACTGTTAACTGTGTATAGAGAAAAGACCAATGGCACAATCTAGAAAATGTTTGAAGTGTGCACATTTTCAGTCATATTTTCAAGTTTTATTATACTTCCTTTAATATTTTCAGAAAATTCTGAAGTTGCAGTTTTGAATTCTCACTTAAGCTCATCATTTACTTTGGAGAGGTTTTTGTGTTATTTCATATTCTCCTCTACTTTTTCCTGAAGGGCTTACATTTGCTTTTCGATGTAGGTCACATTTCCAAGTGGCTGTTTCATTGGTTCACATTCTAGAAACAAATCTCTGGTTTTCCTCCACTGTGGTCAGAGAATGGATTTTAAAAGACTTTTCCTTTTTGGAATGTTTTGAGGTTTCCTTCAAGGTCCAATTATGTAATCATATTTTTGTAAATGTTCAACGGCCTTGGAAAAGAAAGATTTTTTTGTTTGCTTTTAAAGCATGGCATTTTCGTTAATACTTGGTATCGTCAGATTTTTAAAATTTGTGTAAATATGATGATTGTAAAAGAACACTTCATTGTGGTTTATTTCACATTTCTGTAATTTCCTGAGAAATTGATCATTACTCATATGCTTTTTTTCATTGTTGCTTTCTCTTCCATGAATTTGTGATTATAGCCTTTCTCCATTTTCCATTGTTTTGTCTTTTTAAAACTGATTTATAGGCATTCATTATATGTACTGGATTGGATTCCATCCTTTTATATGAATTAGAAATAGCTTCTGCAAATTTGCAGCTTTCTTTTTTTTTTTTCCATGTTTGTTGTTTATTGTCATGTATAGGCTTTTTATGTGAATTTAGTGAATTGGCCAGTCTTTCACATTTTGTGTCTTTTTTTTTATAAGAAAATCTCTTATAATAGATTTTCTTTTGGAAGTGTTAAAATTTTGCTTCCTGTAGCTAGACATTTAATCTATACAGAATTTATGCTTGTATATTGTGTGAGGTAGGGATTTGAAAGACCAGCTGTTGCAATGTCACTAAAAAATGTCCTTTCTTTAATTTTTTTAATGGCTCTCTATTTGGGTAGACTCCTCCTGGAAGTTTTTATTCATTTCTATGGGTCAAATAGTTTTTACCTGAACCAGTGCCATACTGTTTCTGTTATAACTCTGATAAATATATATTAGGAAAAATCACCCATCCTTATTCTTCAAAATTGTCCTGGTTACTCTTGGCCCTTTATTCTTCCACATTAATTTTAATATCAGCTTATAAATTGCCATCAAAATCCTTACTGTGATTTTTGTTGAAAATGTGCAATGGGCCATGTTGAAAATTTTGCCTTTATAAAACTGAATTCTTTTCTTCATTGACTTATACTTCTCTCTGTATTTAGATTTTTTTCTTATATTTTTAAATACAATTTTATAATTTTCTTCATAAATTTCTTGCTCTTTTGCATTTATTTTTAGATATTTTAAATCTTGTTGATTGGAGAGTTAAAATTGTATATTTCCAGTTTTCATGGGGATGATATTAATTTAATGTTAAATGTAATATTAATATATGGCAATAAGGTCAGCAAATTTTTAATAGTTTTGCATAGACTCTACATTGTCCTATTATTCAATGTTGTCTGCTAACAAAAAATGTTTATTTTTTTTTAGTTCTTTATACTTCTTGCTTTTACTTGCTTGCCTGTGTTGACTAGAGCTCTCAGTATATAGCAGCACAGGTAGAATGACAATATTCCTTTTTTCATGTCCTGACTTTAAAGAGAATGCTGTTAAATTCTCACCATCCCTTATGAGGTGTGCTGGCCCTTTAAGAAGGTGTGTTCTTCCCTTGTTTCAGAAAGCTCTCCTTCTCCCAAGACCGTTTGCTATGATTATTTTTTTCTCAAATCAAGAAAGTGATTAACTTTTGTCAAATGTTTTTTGGGCATTTTTTGCAATGCTCACATGACATTTCATCTTTAATAGGTTGACGAAGTAAATTTCATTAGATTTGTCTAATGTTGAATTATGCTGACATTTCTGGCGTAATTCCAACTTCATCATATATATGTAGGTACACACACACACACACACACATGCACACACATCACCCTGTTACCGGGTAATCCAATCCAATATGAACTGGGCTGCCTGTCTCTGGCTCCTCACCCATGTGCTTAAGATTCAACTGTACTGCAGACACACATGAAAAGGTCAACAATGGGTTTATTTACAAGGGGGAAATGAAAAGGAGCGACTGGGGGTAGGGGAGGAAGGAGAGAGAGAGAGAGATGCACAAGTTAACTGATGTGTCCTACCAGTTCTGCTAAGTTGGAATCCCAAATAGCACACTGAAAGCTGATCAAGAGCCAAACAACCAGCTGCCAGTCATGAGGCCAAGAGAGAGAGAGAGAGAGCCTCAGCCCAACATGTCTGCCTTTTATAGTCCATAAGTCTCAAAATGGCTGCTTAACTCTACCCTTGAGTCTTAGCAGTCTCCCTTGTGTTTCTGGGAGTTGTAATTTCAGTGTTTGGAGTAGGGGGTAGAGTCCACAAAACCTGTGTTTGTAGAGTTTGTTCAGGACATCCTTTCCCCAAACAACACTAGCAAACGAAAACAATATATCAATAAATATATGTATTCTTTTTTATTGTTGTATTTAGCTTGTTAATATTTTAACTAAGAGACTAATGTATTATTCATTCTCTCTATTTTTAAATTCTAGCAGTCAGCCTAGAAGACAGTCTTTCTTTTATTCTTATCTCTCATGATTGTTTTTGTTGTTACAGTTGTAATATATAACATGTTCTTACTTCCTAATTATTCTATGTATTAGTCCAATAACTTGTCAAGGTTATCGCCCATTTTTCTTATGGTTTGTGATTTTTGATGCCAAGCTCAGATTCAGCAGTGATTGATTGCTAAGAACCTGTGAGTCTTTGTGGATGCTTCCTTGCTGGGTTTTCTTGGTGATGCCTGGGTTATTCTGGTCCTCTGTCTACATTGCTAATTCCACCCCCTGGAGTTGTAGATTCTGTGGAAAGTAAAGCTCTTAGACTCCTGAAACCTATAACCTGAACCTGAGCAACTCTTGATCCATGACAACATCAGCTCATAAACTTCTTTAACGTATCTTGGGTTCTTGAGGTTTATTTTTCTTTCTTCTAGGATTTTTTGGTTTAAAAAAAATACACCTTGAGCTTCCATCACTTTGTTCTGGGAGGGAATAACTTTCATCACCCTTAGTCTGTCATTTTTCTAGAAGTTCAAAATCTCTCTTTTTTTTTTTTTTAGCCTTACAAATCACATACACGTATTTCATATAATGACAACTTTTGGTATCTCAAAGAACACTTATTTAAAATAAATATATGTGGTTGTTCAAAAATCTCTTCATTTTATTTTAAACGTTTGTAATCATGTTGTTTATCTCTGCAGTTTTTCCTGTTCTCAAATTATTTTTGTCTACTATACTTTCCTAAGTTTAATGTCTTTTTGATTTTTTTTATGAAAAAGTATAATACATTTTTTGCCTTCTCTTTCAGTTACTTAACCTAACTTTCTTGATGTTCATACGCTTTCAGATGAAAGTATCTTTTTATAGATTCAGGATATTTCCTCTTCTTGTAAAAACTCAGAAAAGTGCTTCTCACTATATTGCCCAGAGGCTTCCAGCATTAGAATCATCTCAATTCTTTCTCAAAATTGAAAATCGCTTGAACTTCCTTTCATTTAACTTAATCAAGATCTTGGGGACAGAATCATAGAATCCACATTTTCCACAGAGATTATACATAATTGGAGAATTGCTATTAAAGAAGATCAATGCCAGCAGTAGCTCCTCATTCCACAAGTATGATAAGTTTTCTCAAGTAAATGCCTCCTAGTTTGTAGGTAACTCATTCGCTGAAAGTTAGACTAGGAATGTTGGGCTTGCCCTTTTTTGACTTGAATATCCACACACTTCTCCGTCTCAGGAAGGAACTAGAGCAGGAAACACGTGTGGACCTGGTAGTGGGGGGATGAAGAGGACCCTGGAGAGGGTGGGTAGGGCAAAGTCTTCTCCAAGTTCCACAAGGACGCTGGACAGAGCAGAGCCCCGGTCTCTGGCCTGACGTGAAATGTAGGGGTGTCGGAGGCAATCTGGGGGTGGAAATAGCACAGTGATGGAAACAGATGTCACTGGTCCTGATTGGTGACTGCAATCTGGTCTCCTTGCCCCATTCTTTCCATTGACTCTCTGGGGCTTTCAGCCCAATTGGTAGTTCCTGCTGACAAACTGCAGACAAACTGCCATTTCGTAGAGATGTTGGGACTTGCCAACATGTTGGGACTTCTTTGTCTCTGCTTCCATCTAGAATGTTTTGGGGATTGGTGGAGACTGGTGCATGTATACTTTTTAAAAAAATTAATGTTTTTGCATTCTTTCTTTTTATTTTATATCTATTTTTTTTACATCATTCTTCATTTTGTATATTTTTCACCTAATTGTAATCTCTGTGGACTTCCCACCACCACTTTCTTTTTGGGCATTTCAGCAGAAATTAGAGAAAGCAGTGATGCTATCAGAAGCTGATGTTGATGAATTGTTTCAGAGCACAGGTCTGAGGAGCTGTGATGAGGGTTTTTTACATGAAGTAGAGGGATTTTTGCAGCTGAGTCTGACAACAGTCATGAAGGTGGCTCTTACTTCCCATGTTTATGACCTCTCAAGTATTAACAAATCTAAGGAATGCAGATCTTCCAAATTTTAGCAAAGTATAACTTAACAGGAATAGCAATTTAAAATTTTTATAAAGGTATTCAGTTGGTAAATTGGTCCTTCTAAGGAAAGTAGTAAATGATAATATTGCACAACCAAACACAGTTTTCCACATTGATTCTAAAATAATAAACTGGCTTCTATCTTGAAGTAGAATATTAGAGTTTCAAGAGTCTCTGAAGAACATTTCATCTATAGAGAGGTTGGAAAATAAATACTGCAGCTATTTTAATTTCTCAAAGTCTTCTGTAGCTTGACTTCCTTTTTCATGGCATCAACATTTCTAGGTCTTTTGCTGTTAGTTGTCAAAAAGCCATTTGGCCTTTAAGCTCAAATCACAAACCCCGAACTCTCACTTCCTTTGGTTGCAACTTGAGCACCTGCAAACGTGGCCAACTTCAAGCCAGAGTGAGAATGTTTTTTTCCTTTCATCTCTTTTGACACTGTCCCAAGTAACACCACTGCAAGAGGGGAAATGTCAGACTGAGGTGAACATCAGCTCAGGTCTGATCTTTGAGCCATATGCCCTGGCAGCAGTGGTGACATCTCAGTCTTTTCTAAAAGAAGAGAATGAGAACAAGCATCAGAGGCTCAGCCACCGCAAACAGCCTTGCTGCTTTGTGTCAAACCAGTCAATCTGTTCCTGTTTAGGAGGTGTCTGAGCCTCATTCAAAGCAAGGCCTGCTCTTTGCCCTGTATGCCTGCAGAGAGCGAGCGGGAGAGAGAAAGTGGGTGGAAACTAAAGCCTGTGTTCAGTCCACAGTGTTTACTTAAAAGAGCATGGCTACTCAGAGAAACACAAAAAGGGGCATGGGTCTGTGGGAGAGACTTCCACAGAGCTGTGTTGGCCATGGTTCTCCAGATGGGGCCTGGGGGCAGCTCTCTCTCTTGTGGGACCTTGGGTTCACTTGCCAGACCAGCCAATGTGCCCTTCAAGTCTCTACCTGCTCCCTTTTCTCTCCCACTTGCTGCTGCTTCTATACTGTCTGACAGGATGTCTGGGTGGGCTGGATAGAGGGATTGTCATGCTGTGTTGGGAAGGA
The DNA here is from genome assembly GCF_000260355.1 of Condylura cristata. Classification (NCBI taxonomy): domain Eukaryota; kingdom Metazoa; phylum Chordata; class Mammalia; order Eulipotyphla; family Talpidae; genus Condylura; species Condylura cristata. The sequence continues at coordinate 24,285,222 of NW_004567123.1, forward strand.
AGAAAATGAGGTTCAGTCTGGAAAAGCCTAAAGCTACAAAATATGCAAAATTTGTAAGTTTAAGGTCCAGACTGATGCTACACAACACACTGTTAACTCCTAACTACAGACTCTCTTGGGTCCTTACTTTCCTTCCTGAAGTGATCAAGCCAAATGGTGTTCATTCACTCATTCAGTCATTCAACAAACATTCATTGTGCACATTGTGACAGAAACTTCCAAGTAGTACTGTGAATACAGTCAGGAATAATCTTGATTTTATGGAACTTAACATTTGCTGGTGGTGGGGAGATAGACAATAAACAACACACATGGAGTAATATATTCCAGAGAGTGGCAAAGGAGGGGTAGACAGAGGTGGGGAGAGAGAATGCTGAAGGAGGGAGGCCTCCTTTCAACACGGAGTGGGTGAGGGAGCCACATGGATAATCAGGGGAAGAGCATTCCCGGCAGAGGAATATGTGTAAAGTCTCTGAAACAGGAGCAAGTCTGGCATTTGCACGAAAAAGCATGGCTGAAACCACACTTGATGGTTATGGATGGCAGTAAGACCCAAACATGAAAGACTTGTTTTTTAAACCAAGGGATTTGTTCTTTATTCTCTAGAGAATGGGCAGTCATTGACGGGTGTTCAGTGGGGGAATAACCTGATCTGACTTTTAAGGAGATTGTCTGTGCCCCTATGTTGGGAAGGCTCCGTGGTGGAGAAAGCACCGGACAATGTTCTACAGTGCAGACACTAGGGTTGGCCATGGGCGGGTAGCTGAGGGGACCCCAGTTCTTACGTGAGCCCTATATCCCTGAGGAGTTGCAGCTTGCTGAATCAGTCTGTTCTAGCCCTGGGTGTGGGTGAAGCCAGCCAGCCCGGCAGGAAGAGTTAGGAAGCGTGAATAAGCCCAGGCAGGTGGGGGCTCTGGTTTACCAGACGGACTTGGATGCACTGTGCCTGCGTGGGGGTTGGACGGAAGTGAGGGGGCGGAGGAATGGCTGTGGAAACTTGAACAATGGGTGTTGGGAAGTGAGGAGCTGTGATGAGTGTGGGCGCAGGATGACGCTGGCGGGAGTTAAGAGAATAGTAATAATAACAGAGGGGGGTCACCGGGGCTTCCTCCGAGACTGGCAAGACTAGGGAGGGGTCGAACCTCCTCTCACCCGCATGGTGTGAGGCTGAAAGTGGTGAGGACCGAGCTTTGCCTGATAGGAGCAGAGGGATCAACTGCCTGAATGGGGGTGGCGGCGGCCTGGGGAGGAGGCGGAGGTGGGACATTTTCCCATCACAGGAACGGAGTAAAATGGAGGAAATGGAACCTTCACTGTTATTTGGGCTTGAACAAAGGAAGGTCACGGCGACTTAGGGTGAGTTCCTGTGGTCCTTCCAGCTGGCCGGGAGTTACGGCCACGCCTCTCCTTGCAGCCTGTGCCTGAGAATGACCTGAGGTCAAGTGAAGACTGTCCTGACAGTTCCAGTTCGCGGATTCCTTTGGCTCTCTGAGCAAATCTGCATCTTCATTTGGGGAGACTGATGTGGGGGAACTATACACCATTTTCACAACACAGGCAGAGACAAACAGGGACATTCCATTAGACCAGTCCACAAGACTGGACCTTCATTTCAAGACACCAGTAGCATAAGGGAACTTCCTAGAGTATGCGAGGAAGCCCTGTAGACAGGGAACCCCAAACAGGAGCTTGGTGAAAAACATGGGTGTCTGTGCTCTCAGACACTGAACGGTAATATTCGCATTGAGTGGCGGCAGATAACACTGTTTTAGTTAGTCTTCCCAGCAACAACTCTTCTCAGTCAAAACAAGTATCAGCTTCTTTGCACAGATGAAGAAAATGAGGAGACAAAGAAAATTACTTGAGTTAGGAAGCCACACTCCAGCTGGAGCGGTGGGCTTAGGCAGAGACACTGCTTCAGAGATTCACTCTTTCTGTGGGGCTTGGGGGTTGGTAGAACATCTCCCTGGTGGCATCTCTGCCGCCTGATGGTGAGTCAGGATGGTCTTCACTTGCCTTCTCTAGATGCCCCCAGCTCCACCTTCTCTTCATGCCTCTTCCCAGAGTAGCTTCCCTGATGGCTCAGGCCAAAGATTACTCCTATGGCCCCTTATTTTACTGGTCTTCTCCAGGAGAATGTAAGTTCTACACATTGTGTAGAATTGGAGGATTGTGTCTGGATTGCTCATCCCGAGATTCTGGGTACAGGATAGGAATGATGAATATATTTTTGGTTGAGGAACCACTTCTGTTTCTCAGAAATAGGATCTGATAGGAAGACTGGGACTCCTAGGGAGGACGGGGGTGGGGGTGGGACAAAGTCCCTTTAATATTCTAATTGCTCGGACTGTGCAGTAGACCTGACAGGTTTGTAATTGTGGAGAACAAAATACCCGCCTTTTTTTTCTCATTTTCTGTACTTCAATATGAAGGAACATGCTCAATGCTGGGACGCACAGACAGAAATTAACCACCTGTCCTACTGTGTGGAGAAGGGGGCGTTCAATTTGCAACCCTCTTTGATGGACACCTATTTTCCCAAGGTAGTCTCATGTGCTCCTCTCCAAAATGAAGTAAGGGTCTTTTCTCATATTTCCACTATATAGGTGATGAAATAGATACTCAGAGAAGGTAGGTAACAGCCCAACACTGTCCAGGCAGGTGGTGGAGGAGGGATGGTAATGCAGGTATGTCAAGCCCCCAGCTCTTTCCCTCTATGGTTATGGCGATGGACTCGAGCCAGAATTGGACTCAGTCCTGGCTTGGTCACTTACTAGCTGATTGATTTTAGAAAAATTACTTTTTTCTGTTCCTTCATGTTTTAGTTTCCTCATCTAAAAAATTAGGATGGTATTAGTGGTCACCTTACAAGATTGAGTGAGGACTAACTAGGTCAGTACCAGTTAGGTAAAGACCCTGACCAGCATCTGCCACTATTATATGCTATTTCCTCCTCATCATCTTATCTGGTTTCCTTCCTCCTGGGCTGAGGTCCTGCAGAGGCTGTGAGTTGCTAAGAAGGGGAGCCATCTAGGGAGCCAGATGATTCAACTTAGGGGGCTCCTGGAAACCATGAGAAATAGCTCATCTCTGGTTCTATGACAATTATCTCTCTCTCCTACACAGCTTCTTTCAAAGGCTAAGAGGTTTCATTTCAGGCTTCCTGAGTTTCTGTAGAGGAATTGGGACCTTTCTTTCCTTTCATCTTTTTCTTCTGGTGGAAAAAGAGAGTAATGCGATAAAGACTATGAGGAAACGAACACATCAAAACAGCACTATTAGAGATGGCATATCAGCAAGTCTCAGAGACGCCTTTAGGGATGAGAAAGGCTGGATTGAAGCTACACCTGTAGCTCAAATGGAAACATCACAGGCTGAACTGATAGTAGAATCTAGGTCCCTTCTTGGGGTATAGAGAAGAGGGGGGCTCTGCACAAGAGGGAACTTCTAGACACCTGTGAGAAGGGGTCTTTGCAAAAGTAATGCTTTGTAGCAACAACGGGACACCACTGGGGTCTTGTCCATCAGCAAAGTGCTGCTTTTGTTTGTTTCAATGGAGGTACTCGAATGTCTTCTAGTTGGGCATAACTAAAAGAGTCCTCGGTGAGAGAATGGCTCTTGGGAAGTGAGTCACTCTCCTTTGTTTCTGTTCCAAATAAGATGTTACCAGAGGTGTTGATGGTCCATGCACCCCTGCCTTCCAGTTATTTCTTCTAGGGTCTCAGGCTTCTCCTTGTGTTACCACCACTAAGCTGGAGCTCCCCATTAGAATTACAGAGTGGGGAGCCTCTACTGCCAGCACCAAGACCAAAGGTGTAGACATTAGACTTGGTCACAGAGTGATGTGGCAAGTATAATTGCCTCCCAACGCTCTCAGCTGGCTTTGGAATCTGTACTTCCCTAAGCTTTGGGCATCCTAAACCCTTCTTCTATCATTAGGCTGGGTGGGCAAGTGATGAGAGAAATGTGGTCTTCCTAGTAGGCAGTTTGGCATCTTCTAGAGCCCACAAAAGGGCATAGCCCGAATCCCACTATAATCCATCAATATAGGAAAGAATCGTGTGATTTGTTGAACAAGCAAACCCTATATAGAAACACATCTGTGGGGGTTTTGGGGTGATTTGTTTGGCTCAGCCTTGAAGAGTAGGTATGGTTTACCCAGGGGTGGCATGCTCAGATGTGTTCTGCAGGAAGTAGAACAGGCTTGTTGGGATGCTGTGCTGAATTGGACCTCCAGGGAATCAAAATCCTGCACATGGACCTTGATATCTCTGTGAAAAAATTCCCTCTTTGATTTATATACTTTTGGAAAGAATTAGGAAAGAATCAGTTAAGAAAAAAATCAAGTCTTGTTATTTTTACTGGTAAATTTGAATTCGGGATCTGAGCAAAAAGATAATTACTTCCTGTTCTCTCTCTTTTTTTCATGTCGTAAGTTTACTGATGGTTTAACTTGATTAGGTAGCTATTTGAAGAAAGGAAAGGAGGGACATTTATTGAATGTTTACTATGTGCCCACCATTTTCTCATCTAATAAATACTGAGAGCTAGCTTTCGTTGAATGTTTTAGTGGAGGCCCAGTTCTGCCTTATATACTTTATAGACATTTCTACCATAATGCAACAGATGAAATAGGCATTCCTAAAAATCAGCATACTCTGCAAAATCATGCAATATAGAGTTCATGGGAATGAAAGGGTTGGGCAAAGCACTTCAAAACATCCATGACAGATGAAGTGAAAAAGATAGTCCTAGTAAAAATGATAGCTTTGTCTCATCTGTTAAATGTTTAAAACATATATAAATATTCCCACATATATGGTGCATTGTCTTCTATCTTGCAGAAGTAGATTTTGGGTTGTAGCTTATGAGTGACCATGTAGAAGTTATTGCAGTTGGGCAGAAAGTGTGACACCAGGTGTGGAAGTTTATGGCTCATAACACATGCAGCAAATTGGGAACATAGGTAGATACTTGAGGGCTTGCCTGTGTGTGTGTGTGTGAGTGTGTGTGTGAGTATGTGGATATCTACTCCTACATAGCTCTACTTGGTGGAGCATTTTTGTTTTTCACTTAAGAGGTTTCTCAAAGATGAAAATGAACCTACAATTGAAGAATGAAAGTAAGCCCAGGATTCATGTTCTGCTCAAATGTTCCCTAATATATCAAAGCCCACAACACTCAGTTGTCCAGTCTTCATTATTGATGAATCCTGAGTCACAAATTACACATATTTTGCAGGATTCTAGATAATAAAAGGCAGAACTTGGGTCTCATTTTGATTTGGAACCTAAGCTGGAGTTCATGGCACAGTATCATCATAAGGACAGCATTTATTTAATATTTTATTTTCATTGATTATTAATTGATCATTGCCTAGGGGTAGTGATTATAGAAATAAACTTTTATCTATAGTTATCTATAGTTTCCATTCTACAGGTTACAAATCTAATAGGTTTTGGCATAACCATTACAATAATCCTGAGTAGTTTTCAGATTTTCTGATGTAGAGGCTCTAATTTGAGAGGGTAATTTTAAAGTCATGGCTCTAGCAGATGGTTATATTACTTTCTTAGGGCTGCCACAACAGATCACCATAAAATTAGTGGCTGAAAATAGCAGAAATGTATTATTTCACAGTTCTGGATGACAGAAATCAGAAATGAAGATGTCAGCTGTTCCAAGGTACCTCTTGAGGCTCCAGCAGAATATCTTTCCTCACTCTTCCAGGTTCTGGAGGGTCCTGGCTTTCCTTGGCTTGTGGTAGCATCATTCTGATCTCTGTCTCTGTTTTCATAAGGCCCTATTCCCTGGGTATCTGGTCTTAAACACCCCTCTCCTTTGTTCTGTATCTTATTCTCTATCTTTTCTCCCTATGACTTTAATTCCCCCAAATACTAGAATGTAGACTGTGAAAAAGAAAATTCTTGCAGAGGAAGAGGCAAAGAGCAGAGCTGGAAAGGCAGATTATACTCCAGGTTGCTAAATCTTGTCTTTCTCAAATGTATTAATATTTCACATCTAAATTCTACAGAGAAATTCAGATCCAAAGTGACTGGCAACCACTCAGGAGAATGGTTCTTCTTTAAATAATTTAGCATTTATGATAGAAATGCAAGGTTAGGGGTGTCCTGAATAGCCACATTAACCTGTAATTTTTTCTACAGTGCCACTGAAATGGAAGTGTTACTTCTAAAAGTCCACTTCAGACAAACTTGTGGATTATTTGAAACTCTTTATCTAGGCTTATTTTTGGTCCTGACCAAAATTTCTTGCTAACCATGCTTTTATCAAATTCACTTTGCGCATCTGAAATTTTTTGCCTTATGTAACTGGCAGCTATGCTCTTTGGAGCATAAATATTTGGGGTTGATAAAAAAATGACGGGTTTATATTTATCTATTTTCATCTGTCATTTTTGTGAAGCAGTAGTCTATAAGTTATTATTTTTAAAGAAGTAAAGCCCCTTTTCTCAAAATGTATCTTAAGCAAAATCTTAATTATGAAACAACTTTTTGGACTTAGAGGAAAAGGGTCTGTTCCTGGCTTTTTCAATTAAGTTGTACAAAAGAAATAACCCTTCTAGACAGCAAGTTGAGTGAATATTTTCTAGACTTTCCCAAGATAGCATGTAGCTAAGGCCTGGAGGTATGAGGAACTTTCTAGAATCTGGCTTGAAAAGGACTGTGAGGTAAGTGAACTGTGGGGAAGAGGATTTTTCAGCAAACTGCCACACCCATCATTATTTTGTCTCCTGCATACAGTGACTGCTTTCAAATGCTTGTCAGTTCCTGGGATTAGGAACTCTGTGCTGCTTCTTGGAGACTGTCATATGGAGATGGCACCAGAGTTGGTACAAATGGACAGGGGAGGAAGTCATCATGTCAGGGAAATTAAGGTGAAACACAGCTAACCACAGAATAGTATTTCTGATTTTCTGTTTCTCTTCTAACCCTTCCACACCCCTGTCCTTTTCTGGAACTAGCGCCTTTGGTTGATTCCTGTATGCCTAGCTCTAGTGATGCTAGACCAAAAAATAAATAAATAAATACATACATACATACATAAATAAATGAGTGAGTGAATTTGAATTTCTCTACATTACTTCATTCGTTAGAAAGGGGGATGAAACCAGTGGTAGCTTGTAATTCCAGTGGTCGCTTGTATTGAAGAAACTGTGCCAGAAATCACTTTAAAAAGCACTTCTGTGGCACTATCATAGTTCCTCCTGAGTTAAATCATTTGTATGATTATTCTGCTCCTTAAGAGATGTAGAAGTGGAGACACAGAAAGGGACACTTACCCTGTCGGGCCCACCCTTGAGATTCTAAGAGGCAGCCCGATCTGTGGTGGCGCCTGGGTTAGGACATTGTATTTTTTGCTTATGTACCTTCTTCAAGAAGATTAAGTTGAAGTTTCTATTTCTGAAAGGAGCAAGGCATTTTTCAATCTCCAAATAATAAGTTGCATTAAAAAATTTCCATGTGCTGAGCCCTCCCTGGTGGAGCAACATGTTAGGATGCAGCACTGCAAGCTGGTCACAGCTGCTTCGGTGTGAGTTCAATCCCCAGCCCAGGTGGTGACCCACATGGCACGGCAGACCTCTCCTGTCTTACCTGCTGCTCCCCTCAGCAGTGTACTTTGTCAACCTGCCTGTTCTGCTCCCCATTCTGTCTCTGGTGAATCCTCTCACTCTTCTCGCCTGCACCCCAATTCTGTATGCCTAAATAAATAAATCTTAAAAAAAAATTTCATGTGCTTTTTCGGTATACTGCCCCACCCTTGGGAACCTACCTGGGTATGATGATGGGAATCTCAAATGAAAACAAGATATTTCTCCATCGTGCTAACATTGTATTAAAGGTAAATTAATTTTTAAAAAAGAATTGAATTAGAAATATTAAGCATAATGCTAAAGGTAATTGCAGGAGCCAAAACAAAACAAAAATGTCAACTAAAAAGAGCTAAAAAGATTAACTCCAGAGAAATACTGAGAGCAAAATTTTAATATATTTTCACATAATGTTAAATAAATAATAGTATATAGCTGACATCAGTAATATCAAATATTCTATAGTATGTATATTTTTATGGACTTCATAGTCTACTTACGTGACTACATACGTAGTAAATATGAATGTACTGAACATATACATTCTATAAAATATGCTACATATATGGAAGAGAAACATTCTATGAATTACATATATTTGAAATATTTGTGTATGTATTTTCTAGAACACGTGTACATATTGAGTGAAAGTGTATATATGTGGACTGAAACACATACATCTTGCCAAGACCCCAAGTCACCCAGCCAAGGACTGTCTCAGGACAGAGGTATCTGGTAGCCCCAGCAGCAATGAATGGAAATTTGTAGAAAACACTACAGTTTCTCCCTTCAGGACAACTCCGAGGCACGGTTAACACACTTTTTGGTGGGACCCCAGCAGGACAGAGCCCCACTGCCCGAAGAGTCACGTACCCTTGCTGGCTTTCCTCCCTTCTCTCATTTTTTTCTCAGGTGCTGCTTAGATCCCAAATGATCATCCCCCTATCCCGCTCCCAAACCTGCAGATTTTGCCTTTGGGGAAATTCAAATTAAGACAATATCTCCAAGCATATCTTTGAACTTTGAAAAAACTCCAGGCGTGTCCCTTCTATACGTTGCGATTCAGAGAGACACATCTCTTTCTCTCTTGTTATATCTCTCATCATTGCAGAAATAGTATCAGATTTATCCACATCTCTATTAAGTGTTCTTGCAATATAATAATTGCAAACAAATTTCTATATTCACTTCCTATTTTCAGTTATTTACGACTTTGGGGAGACTTTGAGTCCAATACATTTTTAGCCACTTTGTGTGAAATCTCACCTTTTTTTCCATTTAAAATTTTGATTTGGCTCAAGACTCTGCCTGTTCCATATGGTGAGTGCATGAAAGCCCCACTCGTGGAAAGTGATTCTTTTTATTTGAGTTGTTTTTCTGAAACTTTCGTGTCAGAGCATCTCTTTGGAATATATGTAATTTCTCTAGGGGGTTTAAATGTGGGAGGCAGGCTGTTCAGAGAAATCCTACTTGTGGTCTATTCTGGGCAGGGCGATTGTCTTATACCTAGCCTAGCTTTGATTAGGTAGTTGATGTGGAACAAATGCTAATTAATAATAAGCTAATAGAAAATGGATTTAGGGCAAACAAACGCAATGCATAATGACATCCTAGATTTTTCAAACAACACTCATCACGTTTATTTTAGTCTTCTCAAACACAAGCCAATATTTCAAATCAGTTTTGTAGAAAAGAGGAGTTTAGGTTTGGGTCTGTTTTTTCCATTCTGTAAATGCTTGTAGTTCATGGACTGAGGTGGAGATAGGTGCTTGCAGCAGGGACAAATTGACAGAGAGAGGTTATTCTGCGGACATGGGGCTCCATTCTTCCCCATGAGAATGCTCACAGGGACCTATCACATCATCCAGGACACTATGTCATTCTGACAGGAGATGAGGTTTCATTTAAGTCATGGGATGATGAAACCACTGACTTTGAATCAGGATCAACAACTCCCTTTCAATGCTCACTGATCTCCATCCTTCCAGAAAGATGGTTTAAATCTGGCCATCCCTTGTCCTGTGTCCAACTGCCCTCTAGACTTGCTTCCTGGCTCTAGACTTGCCCTGCCTTCAGCCTCTCTGCCGCCTAGAAATGTGGCCTATACACACAGTGAAATATTACTGCACCTTCGAAAGAAAGTCAGTCACTTGCTATCACATGGATGGAGGTGGAGGTCATATGCTATGTAAAAAAAGACAGTTACAGGAGAGCAAAGACCACCAAGCACACAGAAACAGTAAGTAGCTTGGTGGTTGTCTGGGATGGGAGAAGAGAACAGGATGCTGTTTGTTGGGTATAAAGTTTCAGTTATACCAATGAGTCATGCTGAGAGCTGTCCCCACTGTCCCTTCAGTTAATGCTACTGTGTTGGATGCTTCAAAATTTGTTTTGAGGGTAGAGCTCATGTTAAATGTTCTTACTGCAGTAACTTAAAAAAAAGACAAATCTCATTAAGTTGTCTGAGCTTCAAGTCACTTCCTTGGAACTAAGGATGATGCCAACTTCATGTCATTATGAGAGCTAAATGTGTTAATGTTTATCGGGTGTCTGGCACATCAGTGGCAGTGAGTAAGTATCAGTTTTATGCCCATCAGAGAGATGTGTGCTCTGAAGACCCACAAAGCCCTAGGTCTTGTCATTTTCTAGCTGTGTGATTCAGAGGAAGATCTTTAATCTCACCATGCTTCAGTTTCCCCATCCGGTAAATGGGGGCCATAATAGTATCTAATAGGACTGTTGCAAGAATTAAATAAGACAGTGAATCAAGAGCCTTGTTATTGTTGTGATGGCTGTTTTCCTAACAGTCCCTCTTTGTCATCTCTTAGTTTTATTATCTCTTAGTTTTATTCTTCAATGATTTTTCCTTTCCTAGTAGGAAAATGGGTCCTCATTCCTAAACTTACTAAAGAAAACGCTGATATCCCAAAATAGCTACTGAGCAGTAATTTTCAAAATACATAGTAAACCCAAGCTCTACATGAAAGGCTCTTAAAGTAGGTCATTGCCACAAGATTGCTTACAGAGGGTGCCACCGGGGTGATTTATGTCTGGGGGGAATTATTAATTAAACAAAAGAGGGCCTGTGTTTTTGAAAAATGTTTCTGCCACAAAAGAACCATGCGTGAAGAGGCATAAAGGAATAGATGTGATTAAAGAGTATATCTCTATCTGTCTGTAGATTCAGAAGATTATGCATTAAACAGATGCAGTTTTCCCTGTATTTAATGCTTTGGATGTTTTCACAGATCTCTGCTTTGAGTTTGGGCTACATGGCAAAGTAACTGCAAAGGAAATGATTGGTGTCCACGAAAGTGCTGTGTCAATAAGGAACTAGCTCTTGTTTTTAAGGAGGAGCAGATGGAGGGCACCAATTGGTGTGTGTGATATGGGTGCCTGTTCTAGATGTGTTTCTTCAGTGGGGCGTGACCACTGGATGCTTTTCCACGTAGGATTTCTCTTGGGGAATGTGGTCAGCTCAGGGATGTCTATGTCTGCGAAACAATTTTCACTGGGCTGTCTTTCTGAGTCCTGCTGGGTCATCTACCTGACTTCTTTCATGTCCTAATAGCTTTGTAGTAGACAGGACTTTTTTAGTGATAAGTGACAGAAACCCAACTTAGCTCATGTAAGCAAGTCTTTGAACCTGCTATAGTCAGTTGATAAGAGGGCCTTGCAAGTCCCTAAGAGTCTGTTTCTTCATTTGTTTTCTAGCATCTTTAAGTCCGCCAGCTTTATTCCTTCTTTCTTAATTTATATTTCTTATTTTTTTTTAAAGAATTATTTCCTTATGTATACAGAACCAGGGTGCAGGCCAGAAGTGCAGGGGCAGTGAGAGGCTTCACCAGAGACAGAGTGGAGAGCAGAACAGGCAGATCGACAACATATACTGCTGAGGGGAGCAGTGGGTGGGTCAGGAGAGGTCTGCCGTGCCATGTGGGTCCCCTCTGGGAGGGGGTCGAACTCAAGCAGATGTGGCTTTTTAGCTTCTTAGTGCTGTGCTTTAACCCACTGCGCCACCAGGGAGGGCCCCAGATTTATTCTTTCAGAATGACTTTACCATTCTGGCTGGAGTCACAACTGTCCTTAGGCCTTAGAAATTATGTCTTTATGTTTCCAAACTTTAGTTTGGAAAATCCCAGGATGGTGCTGATTGGGTAGGCGTGGGTTACGTGCCCATGTCTGGACCAATGAAGTGTGGCCATGAAGAAGGAGGGATATGATTGGCAGCTTTCCTGCAATCAGTGGTTGGGATGCAAAGAGGAAGGAAGGTTGATGGCAAAACAACATCACCCACTACAGCTGCCCAGTGATCTGGGACAAGGAAGTCAAATCAACGGTGTGATAGGCACGCAGTAAGCAATCCCATTCACTGATTTCTTTTCTTTCTTTCCTTTTTTTTTTTTTGTTTAAAGATTTATTTATTTATTTATGCATACAGAACTGGGGTAAAAGCCAGAGATAGAGGGGTGATGAGGGGATTCACCAGAAAAAGAGTTGGGAGCAGAACAAGCAGACTGATGAAGTACACTGCTGAGGGGAGCAGCGGGCAGGTCAGGAGAGTTTTGCTATGCCATGTGGCGTAGCCTCCCATGTGGCCTAACTGTGCCTCCCTGGCCAGGGATTGAACTTGTGCTGAAGCAACTGTGGCTAGCATTGTAGTGCTGCACTTTAACCCATTTCGCCACCAGGCAGTCCATTGATTTTTTTTTAAGGGAACAATAATTTTGGAGCATAGTAGAAATGACTGCTCAGCTTTGTAGTCTCCATTATAATGAACACAATGCTTTAAAATGAAGAGAGGAACAGGAAGAGGAAAACAGTGGGTGATGATTCTTCCATTGGGACAATGACATTTTTTCTAGCCATCAGCTTCTTATTGGGCATCTTTGGGTGTCTGGTGTTTGCAAGTGCCTCCCCTTGCACTGCCAGGAAAAAGCAATAGGATTTTTTTACCTGTTCCTTTAGCCTGGATGTGTCTGAAGCTGCTATGCACTGCATCATGGGTAAAATTTGGGCTAAAGATAATTGTAAATATGGTATTGATATTAACTGATGTTTTCCCAACATTGCAATAATGCTTGTTTTGTTTGTTGGAGAGTTTATTACTTTTTGATCAATAGAATGTGAGATTTGTGGGGGAAATTAGCATAGTGAATAACAATTAGGCAAAAAATCAATGGCATTCAGACAAATACTGGACTGGGAAAAGTCCCATAGGCACACCAATCTTCACACATACACACACACACACACTTTAAAAACTGTAATGCATCTCATTTACAATTCTAAAGGATGGGGTGGGGGTGGGGGTCCTTGTGGCTCCTGTGAACAGAAAAACAACAGCACTCTAGAATGTCTGTGGAGATTGTTTTCAGGAAATCAAGATCTTTGCAATCTGAAAACCCTGAAACATCAATATCCACTAATTCTATTTACATTCTCTTTATTTTTGGCTTAATTAAGAGTCACTGAATGTTTCCTCTTCACTGGCTGTCTGCTGAGTGCTGCAGGGAAAAGGGCAAAACAGACAGAGGCCTGGTCCTGTCCTCGTCTCAGTTCTAGTTTTTTCTTCCTTCAGCTTTATTCCTTGGGTTGGCCGAGCAGAGCATTTACACTCTAGGTCATTGGATCATAGTCCAACACATTAGGGGACTTCAACCGCCATAGGGTACCACAGACACCTGGACAGACAGTGATCCCTGAAGCCACAGTTGTCCTGAAGCCTGAGCACTTCTAGTGCTTGAACACTCGTGGTGTCTCAAGGTGACATTTGCAGTGTGACTCCAGTGGCTCTCACATGCTCCTGAATGCCGGTGTCCAGCCTGTTACCCTGCACATTCTCTCCTCAGGGTTGGTGAACCTCTGGAATTTGAAAGAAGCAAGGAAGGAAGGAAACTAGGATTAATTTATTGCCTTCTATCTCTTCCTCTTCAGGACAACACTCTCTGTCTGAGCATCACTGTGTGCGAGCCACCGGGGAAGCTCTATGCATGCCAGCACCATCTCACTCATTCTTTCAGCAAACCTGTGAGGTGAATCCAGCTGTGAACCCCCACAGCTAACAGGAAGTTATGAGTCCTAGAAGGACATGTGAAAGCCAAGATTCAAATCAGAAGCTCTGTCTCTAAAGCCTGTAGTTACAGATAATATTCTATAGGAGTTTGATGTCCTTTGTAGAGTAGGTAAAATTACCCATAAAAAGCAGACACATTTCAAAACCTGCATTTGGACTAAAGTGTCCAGCTCACCTGTGGCTGCTGGGTGTGGTGTGGCCACCCTTGAAGGACACCACACAGAAGCATTTCCTCTGACTTCTGCTTGGTGGAGAGAAGAAGCCACAGAAGGTTCAAGACCTTTTTGATTTACTTTTCTGGCTATGTAGGCTATATTAGTAGCATGTAGCTATATTTTTATCATGCAGTATCTCAATTGTGTCTGTCTCCCTCCATGTTTGGTTTGAAAGTAACTATCAGAATATTTTCATGAAATATTTGCTGAAGAGCAAAAAACAAGAATAAAAACTGTGTGTTTGGGTTGTCTAGTTAGGAGTGATCTTCCCTCTTTCCCCCGTCTTCCTTCTTTTTGCTTTTCCTATTTCAGTCCCTTCAGCTTTCTTTAAAATGACTTCAATTACAAAAGTAATGCATGCGCTTTATTAAAAAAGAAAAAGGCAAACCTTGCAGGGTGTATGCTGTAGAGAAACACCCTGCAGTAGTCCCGTTCCCGTTTTCTGCCTTCACATCTCCACTTTTCCCCTTCAAGTCCCACTCCTTTCCTGAGATAAGAATGTGTGCTTCTAGAAGTTTCTGTGAGCATTTACACTCATACCTATTTGTACACGCACCACACACATTTATTCTTACATTGATGTGATTCCTTTTTCTCTACAACTTGCTCTTTTGAGCGAGCACTGCAAACTGGCCGCAGCCACTTCAGTGCGAGTTGGATCCCCACCGGCCCCGAAAGTGATCCGCATGGCGGCGCGTCGGGCCTCTCCTGACCCGCCTGCTGCTCCCCTCAGCAGTGTACATCATCCATCTGCCTGTTCTGCTCCCTACTCTTTTTCTAGTGAATCCTCTCACCACCCCTGCCCCTCTGGCCTGCACCCCAGTATTGTATGCATACACCAGGGAGGACCCCTCTCCCACCTCTTAATGAATATATTGTTTTTCATAATAGGGGTAAGCTGCATTTGTTTAGCTGACCTCCTATTGGTGACCTTGCTATGATTTCCTATTTTTCGCTGTGACACACCGTCACCATCGTTGTTTTCTTCAGGGGTAAGTGTTACTTCCTGAAGTAAGCACCCCTTACTTCCTGAAGTGTCCTTGAAAGAAATTGCTGGATCACAGATTTGAGCCTTCAAATTTCTGCTTGTTACCATTAATTTGGCAGATTTGCCTTCCGCTGGAGCTCAGAAAGACCCCTGTGGTGATTTATACTCCAGTATCCTGTTACTGCTACAAGGTATCTCACATTTTTGTGGAGGTCTTCTTTCTCATGTGGGAGTCATTCTGATTCTGTGTTGAAAGGTGGAAAGCTGTCAGCAGAGGGAGACCCTCACACTCAGTAGCTGCATCCTGAAGAGCCATCCTTTCTGAGAGGAGGGCATTTACAGCTTCCTTAAGGCTTTGGGCATGAGCTCCTTGCAAGTAGAAGCCATGTTTCATTTCTGTCTCCTGAGCCCCCAGCAAATATAGTTCAGAGATGTTACTAAGTTTATATTTGTTGGATTCAATGGAATGATTGACATACAATACAGTTTTCAGCGCTTCCATTTCATGGTGCATGTTAGAAGTATTCCCTGTGAACCTTGCTCGAGTATATTCACAACATTGCTCCATCTCCCAGTGGAGACTGACATCTGTATATCACTGTTTGAGGATTCCACAGGGTTCATTGCCATGTCTGAGAATCCACACTATATATCATCCTATCTGATAATTCCTTCTGGAATATCTCTGTAGCTGAGCATTTCCTTCCCGCATGCCTGTTCAGAAATCAATGTTTAGAATAATGGTTCTGCTTGGCTCTGAATTGGGCTGGTTAATAACCATTGCCAGGGAAATCAATCAAATCTATGATATCTTATTACTTACACTAATTTAATCACAGGGAACAGATCACTGTTCCAGTTCAAAGGACAAAGAGAATGTGTGTGTGTGTGTGTGTGTGTGTGCACGTGTTTGTGTGTGTGAGAGAGAGAAAGAAAGAGAGAGCCACCTTAACCAAAAGGTAGTGAAATCCCAGAGGGAATGACCTATATTGCTATAAATCCCTGCGCTGCATTATTATAGGCAATATTCAGCTGAACTTTAATTTATACTTAAAAGTGTACCATTTTTATTTCAATTTCATTCTGAGAATATTTGCGTTTTGAATAATCTTTACGATCAGAGCAGGCAATTGCTAATTCCCTAATCATACAAATTGAATGAGTGTGATCTTTAGTAAAATTACTCACATGATTACTACCGCCAACTCAGCTGGCTCAGGCCTGGGATTAGTTTATGGCTGGGCAGGCCTGAGATGTGTGGCTGCTGGAACGAAGGCTCAGTCTCTCCACGTGCCTCATGTCGTCTCTGCTTGCACACCCTCCTATCTCTGGGTTGGGAAGCTATTTCATTGTATCTTCTTATCCTGCCCTCAGGTGTCCAAAACTCCCTGAATCCTTTGGGAAGCCCTTCTAACTAGTTACTTAAATCTCCTTTCAACTTCTTCACACTCAATTTGTGCCTCTGGAAGGGGACATGATTATTGGTCTACCTTGCGTCTCCCTCTTTCTCAGGGCAACCCCCTCTCCTTTTCCCTGGGGGTACAGGGAGCATTTTTTTTTAAGAATTATTTATTTGTGCACACAGAACTTGGATACAGGCCAGAGGTGCAGGGGCGGTGAGAAGCTTCATCAGAGAGAGAGTGGGGAACAGAACAGGCAGATCAACAAAATACAGTGCTGAGAGGAGCAGCGGATAGTCAGGAGAGTCTGCTGCGCCATGCGGATCACCTCCCGGATGGGATTGAACTCATGCTGACGTGGCTTTAGCTTCTTAATGCTGTGCTTTAACCTGCTGTGCTACCAGGGAGGGCCTCAGGGGGCATTTTTAATCACGAAGCATATTCCTTTGCTCTGAGGTAGTCTTAAGGATATCACCCCACCACTGACACAGGGGTCAGTCCAGGAGGACTTATCAAGCAAAGATAAGAAAAATCCTTTGGTGACTTTAGTAGAATTTGGGAGAGGAGACACTCCTTATGGTAGAGACCATAAAGCTATAGCTTCCATCCTGACATCCTCTTTTTTTTTTTTTTATGTACATCTCTGCCTTGGTCCTTTGCTTCTGTTTCATAAAATTTCCCCCTCTCTGATCTTTGATTCTAATGGAGAGGTGACAAATTTCATTTCAGGTCCCTCCCAAACCCAATTGATTGGCAGTGGCTTCAGGGAGAGCTGTGTTAAGAAACCTTAATGTCACACTTGGGGTCAGAGGAAAAGGGATCTGTGATCAGTTAGTTATGTCTGACATGGGGACCAGAGTGGCTATAAACAAGCCAGGTGCTTTCCATCCTTTATCTAGTGACATATCTTATTTCTTCTTGGTGACTGGTATGAATTCGGGATTTAGGCCGTACCCTATTTCTGTCACAAGTCACATTTGTCACCAAGAAAGCCACAGTGATCAACTCATGAACCAGGCCAACTAGAGTTTTGCCCTTCAGATGTTGACATTAATTCTTTGGGTCCTCAAAGGCTTAAGTCAGTAGAATAAATGATGCTAAAGAGTATAAATCCAAGTGGTCGAGGAATATAAAGAATGGAAGGCGTAAACAACTAAGCCATTCTGACAAATTTAAGGAATGCTCAGCAAAAGCTGGGAGGCCCGGAGCTGTGTGCTAAGAGCAACACATGAGCAAACTCAAATAAGCTTTTCAATTCAGTTTTCAGTGGATTGATTTGGTGGCATCCATGTCCATTGGGAATGCACGTACAGGGTCAGGGACCATGAATGCTTTGTGCTTCTGCATTTCCTATGCTTACTAGATGGTTTGTTCTCTATAGCTCTGTGCTCAAGAAGGGAGTGTATACATTTGCAAATTAATGTACTAACTCCAGCACATATCAGGAATCAAAACTGAAAGCGTTGCTATATGTGTGATATTTATGAAATAAGCAGTAGCAGCTAGAAACACACATTTGGTTGGTGAGGGAGATTTTGGTGAGAGAGATTTTGGAGCTGGTATTGAAAGGTTTGGTGGTGGAGGGGATGCTCAGAGAAAGAGAGTGAAGAAGAACTAGGGCTGGGACAACTAGGTGGGGGTGGGGACATTCACCAAGAAGCTCTTCTGAAGCCCTGGCATGGATCCAGGCGCTCATGACTGTACTCTATTTCTGTTATCTGCTTATTGTGGGTCTCCCTTTCAACCCACTGAGGGAGGCGTGGTGTCTATTTTGATAAATACAGCATTCCCAGAGTCTAGCATGCTGTCAGCACATCATAGGTCTGCAATAAACACCAAATTCATGTATAGACTGACAACACATATCCATCAGCAAGGGAAAGTCACTTATTCAGTACAGCAGGTGATATTACATTTCTTTTCATCACAGCAAAAGCAACATTCGGTCCAAAAGCAACATTCAGTCCTTTGGGATGGGCTAAATGGGGAGCACATGCAAACCCTGTTTCACATGGCACAGAACTCCTTCTGACCACTCTGAGACCCACCAGTCTTACCGAGATATTAAAATGCAAGTCTTACATGAGCTTCAATTACTGAAAGTCTATATGGAGTTTATGAGGCTTAACCCATAGCTGGTTCCTGTTCACAGTCAAAGGCCAATGAATGTTCAATAAAAGCTGCAAACAGTTTTCCATTATTGCTGATGGATTTCTCTGTAAGATGAGAGAGTGTAACAATAGTCAATAATAGGACAGCCATTCTTGAGGGTCTTTGTGCCAGATATAATCTATTGAAAAAAAAATAGGAGGGAAGCATGAAGTTTTGTTAGAATACTGGCCTGTGGTTTGGGGGACTGGAGAGGAAAACTTTCCTTGAAACTAAAACAGAATATGCCTGAGTCGTTCCAGTAGAAGCTGGCACATAATTTCAACCCAACAAATGTGTATTAAGAGTTGACTCAAGGGGAGCATGTTGGTAAAGAATGGAGTCCAGGAATCAAATCGGTTCTTACAGAAAAAGTTTTTCACCTCATGTTTTGTTAACTTTTAAGATTTGAATCAAATGAGCTACATAAAGAGACAGAGCAGGTTGAGAAGGAACTGTGATCTATAACAAAGCTGTGTATATTGATCTTAGATGAGTTCTCTGCAGTCCTGAAACAGTTAAACCTTGAACCTGGGGCAATCACCTCAGATGATTTCCATGACCTACTACAAATTGAAGAATGAGCCTCCAAGTGTAACATATGGAAGTCCTAACCTGCAGCACCTTATAGTGCTACCTTATTCGGGAATGAGGTTATTGTAGACATCATTATGCGTGATATAAGATGATATGGCCTTTTCTCTTTGCTCATGTCCTTATAAAAAGGAGAAATTTGGAGACAGACATATGTATGGGAAGAATACCATGTGTAGTTGATGGCAGAGATTGGGGTGATGTTTCTATCGGTCAAGCAACACCAAGGATTGCAAGCAAATCACCAGAGGCTAGGAGGAAGCTGAGAATAGACTCTTCCCTGTAGCCTACTGGAAGAAACTGCCAACACCTTGACTTTAGATTTCTAGCTTCTAGAACTGTGAGCCAAAATATTTCTAGTAAGTCACTCTGTGTGTGTGTGTGTGTGTGTGTTTTGTTATAGCACCCCTAGCAAACTAGTACAACACCACAGTCTCTTATCTCCTTCCCACTCCTCTGCCTACTCCTTGTCAAGCTCTTGTGTCTTCCCTTCCATTTAGGATTCCTTAGAGATCTGTTTTAGATCTTCTGATTCAGCAGTCCTCCACAAATGACTCAGTCCCCCGGACGTCCCATTTCATGTGCTTTATAAATGCTTGATCCTAGGTCTTCCCCTGGGAGAGTGGCAATTGAAGACCTCTAGCTGCTTTGTGAAGGATGAAGGATGTGAAGAGTTGCCTTACTCCAAAAGGGCTCTCTGCATCATTCGATATACAATTTGGTTAATTAATTAGTGTCTCTAAGACATTTGAGAGGCACTATAAGACTAGGCTATCCAGCTTTATAATGCTCACGGGAAGCAAGCTACCATGACTCATTGATAGATACGAGAGGCGTGCTTTGTACAGATGTAGTAACTGGGGTATAGCACTACACACAAAATTAGAATCATCTGGATAGTAGTCCCAGCTGTGTACTGAATCACTTGGGAATCTTAACAAATACTAGTGTGGGAGGTCCATCCTAGAACAAGGTGCCTGCAGGTGAGGCTGGGCAGTGGGGTTGATTTTTCAAAGCTCCTCAGGAAATGTGCTGTATGGCCAGGGCTGAAAACTACTGATTCAGTTCAATGAATATTTTAATTCATTAGATATCCTTTTATGGAGAAAATATGTTTGACTTGGCAGCTAACTGAACAATTTCTTTTTTCTTTTTTGATGCTGCCCCGTCATGGTTGAGATCCTTGATTGTCATTGAAAGATTAAGGATCAAAAGTCAACTTGGAGCCTTCAAACTACTCAAGAAAAAATTTAAAAATTATTATTGATTATTACTTCAGTGCATTTTTACTGATATAGCATTAGTCCCCACCAATCTGTTCTCTGTAAGAGTTTTTTGTTTTGTTGTCTATCTTTCTCTTATTCCACACATGAGTGAAATCACACAGTATTTATCTTTCTCCTGATTTAGTGCAATCTCCTCAAGTTCCAAACACAATGTTCCAAATGGCACAATTTAAACTGTTTTTGTGTTTGTATTTAGATCTTGTTAGCTAAGTAGTAGATAGCTTAACTTCAGGATAGCTACTTTTATCTTTGATTATGCCTTGGAAAGGGTAAAAAAAAATCATGAAAAATTATCTTTTCCCTCCTGTGGACACTCATTACGATCACTGCCCAGAATATCAAAACTATGAGGAAGCATCTGGGGAGGACCTGGGATGCTACATACCTATCGAGAGTCTCTGCCATTATACTGTCCCCATGGCAGATGCATGACTGGCTGGCTCTTGGGTCTGGGAACAAGGAGGAAGAAATTGGGTGTGGGGATTCAGCCAGAGGGGTGGTCTACAAAGCTCTTGCCTCTCTGAGTCAAAAGAAGAAAATGAAGGTATGGGGAAAGGCCTTGCTCTGTGTGTACACACCTCATATTCTGACTCAGGGGTTAACTCTTTAGTGGGACTTTCACGATGAAACCACCAATGGACTTCAGTAGCCCTGACTGGGGGCTGTGGAGCCAGCTAGGAAGGGGCTCTCGGGGCATTGCTATGGGTTGAGGGTGACTCATGCTCCTGTAACTGGGCACAAAAGTGGAGCCATGTGCAAATATGGTCAGAGCAGCATGAAGAGGGGCTTTACTTGCTGAAGAAAGATCACGTTTCCCAGTCAGTTAGAGGCCACAAAAAAAATAATAACCTGCTGTATCTGAAAATGTATATGGATGTATGTATGCCACTGGCTTCAGATTTAATGTTATTACTAATGACTGGGAACTGGACTTGTTTCATTATTTTAAGTAGTCAACTGACCTATAATAAAGAGCTATTGCCAAGTTAGTGTTACTCAATAAAGAAAAGGATTATATTTCTGTTAAAACGAGCCTGTATATCTGTGAACTGGTCTGTCTGGCCGGGGTGATGCCTTTTCTAAGTCTCCCCGGATGGCTGAGTTCATTCTTCTCATTTGACTAATGAGTCCACTGAGACTTGGTGGGAGTGACCAGAGAGCTATTAAAAATGGGGAAATAAATGGAGATATGCCTTTCCCTAGAGCTTCTTTGTAGGGAGGACTGTGAAAGCAGAAGTTTGCTGCTAAAGAGAAACTCCATAAGGACATATGTTGGTGGCTCTACAGGATGAAGAACCACAGACTGAAAGCTGTGGTGTCCCTTCTTCCCTTCGTTGTTCCTGAGACCTTTGCCCGGTAGCCAGGTCCTCCTGCTGCTATCCCTTTTTCTTCATGCTGTGTGGCTAGATGAGGTGACAGAAGGCCGACACCAGGAACAGCCAAAAGTCTGTGAAGGTGGGGACCAGCGGTGTCGGCTAGTGGCTTGAGGGTGCTTGTGCTCTTGGATGGAAGCCAAAAGCCATCCAGAGCAGGCTCAAGCACATCACACTGGGTGAGCCCAAGTCTCTGTTCTGCCATTTCTGGAGTTGGAGTCTTGACCTCATTTCCCCAACTGTAAAATGGGTTGATGATAACCACCTTGTAGTGTATTTTTGAGAGTGAAATGAAGTATCACTTGAACGTGCTTAGAATAATTCCAGGAATAGAATAGAATAATTCCAGGATGAGTCAGCCAATATCATCAACTTTTAGGAAATTAGTAGGGAAAGTGATGCCTGTGTCTTCCTAAGGAGGGCGGTCATTCCTTCAGTCATTCACCATATAGTTACTGAGTTGTTTGTGTGGCAGGTCTTGTCGCAGGAATTCACAAAAATTACAAGTGGCCTCTCTTTCAAGGACTTGAAGGTTTAGTAGGTTGTATATATGACCCAAGATTAGACAATCAGAAAGAGAAAGCAGAACAGCCCATCAGTCTAGGCATACTCGGAGACCCTTCTTTCCAAAGGATCAAGCCGAGGGGCTGGAGCGCCCCTGAGATCTGGCATGGAGACTGTGATGTCCTCGCTCCACTCTGAGTGGGGCAGGGAAGGCAGAGAGCGACACTCCTGGCCTTTCCTCTCCTCCAGTTTGGATGTGAGGCTGATCAAGTTCTTTCCTAAAAACATTTCATTGAATTAAAGCTCTCTATCTCAGTCTCAGCAAAGTGGGAGTTAGGGGTCAGTTGCCTCCTCAAAGCTCAAGGGTAGGTCTGGCCATCTTTGTGCATTAAGGAGTCAGCTTCGTCAGGGCCCCTAGAAGTGCCAAGGTGTTGGTCTTGGATGGAAGGAAACATTCTCTGCCTGGGCCTCCTAAGTTCGGGCTCAAAAGGTCTTTACAACTAATTTCCTGGGACAGGACTGCTGTGTTCTCTTGTCTGCTTTAGATTACAATTCATTTTAGAATCTCTTCTAAGCAAAACTGGGTTGGATGTTGGTGATAATTTAATTCAATCCTATCATCTTGGAAGGGAAATTCCTTAAAACTAGAGAGGACTAAGTCCTTACTCTCTGCCTTTTTCTGTTCTAATGTCAGCAAAAATCTTTTCTCGCCACTGGTAGCCCACAGTTTCAGCCCATAGGGGTGTCTGCCTGATCCATTTACATGTGGCTTTCATCCTAAGGGATTTGTACCAAATGGAATGTCTAACATATTTCAACATAATAGAAAAAGTTGCCAGGTTATGGCATGGGGTACAATTAAATATTTTTTTTTAAGGTAAGCAAAATAAATTTTTATTTTACTCTATTTATGGAAAGTTGGAGGTTTTAGAGTGAACATTATCATCATCACAATGCTAGAGAGTGGTTCTCAGAGAGTGGTCCTAGACTAGAAACATCCACATCACCTGAGAACTGGATAAACTAAAGCTCAGAGCCCAGCCTAACCCGATAAGTCAGAAACTTGGAGTTAGACTGAGAAATCAGTTTTAACAAACCTTCCATGGGAGTCTGATGTGTGCTAAAATTTGACAATCACTGGGCTGCCTAGGGCTTTCTCAGTGCCTTGTATCAAAACCTCTCTGATATCACCATTCCTAGCCTCACCAAGGGGGGGGGG
>NW_004567123.1:24308736-24464435 GCF_000260355.1 Condylura cristata
GAGAGAGAGAGAGAGAGAGAGAGAGAGAGAGAGAGAGAGAGAGAGAGAGAGATTACTTTGCTCTTCATGCAACTTGGAAGGTGTCTAGCTGGTCCTGGTCTACCTTTATTTGGTAGTTCCATGTTACGTTTTCAATAGCTGTGTCTGCTATTTTAACAAACCCTCTGCATTACAGAGAGAAAAGCATAGTAAATCTGCATTATTACTCCCCACAAGGTCTTGGAATTGCCACTTCTTTGTACTTAGCTCTGTCTCCTTTAGCTGATAACTAGTCTGTAGGGTTTGAGGTGTGACATAGCTTCAAATTCTGCCTCATCTTTCCTTGAAGTCAAGCCAGAGATTATTTTCTGGGCAGGGTCTGTGGCCAATGAGGTCTGCAGAAAGAGAAAAGGAGTGGGCAGAAGAGGACAAGACTAGGACAGCTGCAAGATACTCCCTGAGGGAAGGAGACTAAATCAAGAGAAAAGAAGTGACAAGAGACCATGATTCTGTGAATCAAACACAATGAGGGCGATTTTACTGGGAGCAAATGGAAACTCACAAGTTGTGTGGTGGGTGTGATGCCAATAGCTGGGGGACAGAGGTCCTGGCATTTCCTTTGGTGGTTTTGACTCTAAGTTTAGTGCTTTTTTCCACGCCAGGATGAGTAGAGCAAGTATATATGAAAATCAGCAATAAACATAAACACTGGATATCTACATCAATGGTCATGCCAACATCCACATCTATATTAATATCAATATTGACATCTTTATGTCCTTTTATAAGGTACTGGCTTACACAACCGCAGAAGCAGAGAAATCTCACTATCTGCCATCTTTAAGCTGGAGACCCTGAGAGTGGTGGTGTGGTGGCCATGAGCCCTGAAGGCCTGAGAACCAGGAGTGCCCACGGGCTAAGTCCTTCCAAAGGAAGGAGACCCATGTCTCCCTGGAACACAGGTGCAGCGTGAACTCTCCTGTCTTGTTCTTTTCAGGAGCCAGTGGATTATCAGAGAACCCCCCCCCCCCGCCCCAATATTGGGGAGGGCCACTTGCTTTACTCAGTGACTCAACTGTTAACTCATCTAGAAACACCTCATGGACACACTCACAAACAACGGTTTGCCAAATACTAGGCATTCTGTGACATAGTCAACTGGACCCATAAAATTAGTGAGAGAAAGAGACGGAAGGAGAACAAGAAGGGGGATGAGACTGGGAGGGGCTGTTTTTCATAATGGGTTTTGCCTCAGATGCCTTTCCAGTCTACCACAGTGCAGGGGGCTCTCCTTCCCTTCCCCTGAGTCTGGGAAGGGGCTTCTGGCAACTTCAAATGACAGATAATAGTACAAATGTGATTTCCAAGACTACACCATGAAAGGATACAGCTCCTGCTGCCTTCCCCCAACCTCTCTCCCCTTTCTCCCCATCAACTACTGGGCTTGGGGGGTGCTGCCATGAGGAAGCTCAACCAACCCACAGGGAGAGACCGAGGGCAGGCAAGGAGGATCTATAATTCACAGCCTGCACCAAGCACCAGAAGTGGGGGTGTGTGAGCCCTCAGGTGCTAGGGGCAGCCCTGGAGTCTGAGCCCCCAGAACATGGAGCAGAATGAAGCTGCCATCTGCTGATCCCCATCTGAATCCTGACCCACAGAATCCTAGAGCATGAGGCCTGAGGGCTTATGCTTGCCCCCCACTATGAGACACACCCAGACGAACTTCTCAGGGTTCCCTGGATCCATTCGTTTTCCAAACCCACAGCTAAACAACAGTATTCTTGGCCTTGAAGGTGTTTTGCAAGTTCATAGCCAAAAAGAAATATGAAAGCATCTGGTTTTGTGATGAGCTTTTCTTAAAGATAAACCTGCTCAGGCTTTAGAACTATTATCTCTCTTTCCCCTTCCTTTTTGTTCTCTCTTACAAAAATATATTCTTCCCACTTTTGGGTGCTAAAAATGTCCTATTTTTAATCAAAAAGAATGAAAAGGAAGAAAGACAGAACGAAAGAAAAAGAAGCTGGTTTTGTTGTTTCTACTGTTGTTTTTTCTTGTTGAAGTCCTTACTAGGCAAAATAAAAAGTCGGACACTAAATGTCATCCCCCAATTGTTTAACAAGAAGTCTGATCCTTGGAATAAATGTCTGAGAACCACTGATCCACATAATGAAGTCCAGACCCCTTAGCATGGCATTGAACACTCAATGCTTTGAGTTGAATCCTATTCTAATTGTATGATAATCCGACCCACCCACAGCGAGACTCCACACTAAGCCCCGCAGGTAAATTATGAACTCCTGAGAAAGTGCGAGGCTTGGTAGAGCATTATTTCTTTGGGAAAATGTGTTTTAAGACACAAACGATCGACCTAGGTTAATTTTTACAACACAGACTACTTTGAAGTTAGCATTGCTAGTTCATGAATAATTAACACAAGCCACAGAGTCTCCCAGACACACACAGGACGAGCACGCTCAGCTCACACTTGGGGTCACGGCCACACTCACTGGAACATCACACACACACACAGAGGTGATGACGCCTGCACATGTGCACGCTGAGGCAGTGGGGTCTGGAGAGAGGCAGAGTCCACCCTGAGATCCAGGGAGGCCACGAAGCAACCCGCACGTCCCCGTTCCCATCTCACAACACCGCGCGCCATCAATCTGCACACCCGCCTTTGGGAGCTTTTCCCGCAAAGCGTTTGAAATAAATCCGTGGCCTGATACTTGAGAAAGAGCCAATCCTAGTCCTGTTTACATAACTCATCCCCGCCCATGACATCTCCCCCTGGGATGTGTCCATGAACAAACAGCTGTGCACCCCCGGGCCAGCACTAGACAGCCAGGGCCCTCTGGTGGAGGGGGCATTTGCCTCTACTCTGGAGAGGTGCTCTCTGGGCTTGCTTCAGTTAATCAGTCGCCTTCCACCTAGTTGGGATGAGGGTTAATTTCGGGTTTGTTGACCTCTGTCTCTTCCGGTTGCTTAGTATTTGGTGATTCAGAGAGTGATAAATAAACATAAGATTTATAATCACAGCATGCTTGATTAGAAACATGTTCAGAACATTTCAATTCAATGTGCATTTGGCCTGGTTAACCTGGAGGGTGAGCATGTTAATCTTCACACAATACAGATTGATTACTGGTTTCTCGAATTTTTCTGCCTTCAGATGACAAGCCCTAGCAGCCAGGAACTTGTCAAGTTAAGATAGCACCTAAGGAGTGTAATTAACTGACTAGAAAAAAATCAACTTGGAATAAACATATGACTTCCGTGTGAAGCAAGACCACAGTATTCTGCCCAAGGAAAGGCACAGCTTATAACCCACGGCACTCCCTGCGATGGCCTGCTGCCACGGTTCACTTCAGTGAGGATTGGGAAGTCTTCGTGGTGATACTGGTCCTTCTCTTCCAACCTTATTGTTTAACATGGTGGTGGACATTTACCAGCACAGATGATTAATTGGAGAGAGGTTTTATCTGTATCAGTGTTGGGACTGGGGAAGCAGGTGGAGATGTTTTTCCTTGACCTCATAATCTTTCATCTGTCTTCTGAATGGTGAGGTTTTATTACTCAAAATGCACATGGATTCACTGCTTACACTTGAAAATATCTAGGATGTGGGCATGTCTCTGTGGACTCTGTGGGAGAGGTAAGGAATTCCATCCAGGTGTGTGGGTTTCTCTGCTCTGGCCTATGCTTCACCATAGAACTATTAATAAGCAAAGAGGGAGATGGGCCTCCCTCATCTAGGGGTTAAGTCTCAGCACTATCACTATAATGGCTTGAGTTCCATCACCGGCCAGGGAGCTGACCCACATATGGCACATCAGACCTCTCCTGACTCACCCACTGCACCCCTTAGTGTATTTCAGTAAATCCACCAATTTTGCTATGCAGTCTCTTGTGTACTTTCTTGCTCCTAGAGTCTCTGGTCTATACGCCAGTTCTTTTATGAAAGATAAAAGAGGGAGCATAGAAATTACCCTCCCTCCCCCGCCCCTTATATCCTAGTAAATGTCAGTTTATGATTTCCAGCAAGTGCTGGGTGATGTCTGCGACATGAGTGGGCTTCTGGGCTGTCTGGGTGGTGATGAATTCCTTGCTATTGGCTAAATGAAAGTGGTAGAGAGTATTGCAGTAAGAGGAATCTGTATAGTCTTTTGCACATTCCTCCTCACTGCCCTCTCCCCGACCCCTCGGTACGTACCACCTTTCTTCTGAATTCTCAACTGTTCTCTCCATCCACTGGAGCTCAGGTCTCTCTCCCCCCATCTTGCTCTTCACAAACTTTGTTGACCCCTCCTGAGTGTGACTGCCCAGGACTCCCAAGTATCCTCAAAGTCGAGACATAGGCTAGCTTTGTCACGAGCATTTATACGAGTGTGATCTAGTTTCTTTCCTGGTATGTGGGGAGAAGAAATATTCAAGAAGGGTCACTTGCTTGCAGGGTCTACAAATACCCTAAAATGTTTCCTTGGTGAAATAGCCAGAAAGAAAAGGAAAAATACCGGATGGTTTCACTCATAGCAGGAGTATAACGGACCAGGCGAGAAAATAATAATAATAATAATAATGGACAACTATATACCACAGATATTTTATAGGGGTGGAGTGGGGAATGGGATCAAAAACTGGGGTTAGGGTGCACTGGACTATGGTGATGGCACACGGGCGATTTGGTGATGGGAAGCCCATGGGGATTACAACTGAGATGGAAAAAGGCACAAAATGATGTAAAAATAAAGTATTATATTATTTAAAAAAAAATGTTTCCTTGGACCTATAAAAGGCGGGACCTCTAGACACTCACCTGCTTCCCCATACATCTGCTGCCCCTGAATGGCCCATTGAGAGTTTATATTGAGGTTCTGATAAGAAGCAGATCTATGAAGTTTATGGCTATGTCTATTTTAATGATGCTTTAAAAGGGTGTTTATTATGTCATACATTTTCCTCTTTACGAAGACTCAGGAGAAATTTTCCTCTGATCCCAGTGACATAGAAAGCTGGATAACTAGCCAATAGCACAGCTTTTACCTTTATGAGCTACACAAACTTTCATATGGGTTGGGTGTGTGCTCCTGTCAGTAAATTTCTTCAAGCAATGCAGAGAGACACTCTTCTCCATTCTTTAAGGCTTACTGTTCCCCCCCCCAAGGATTTATTTATGCAAACAAGAACTGGGGTGTAGGCCAGAGGTGCATGGGGTGAGAGGATTCACCAGAGACAGATGGGGAGCAGAACAGGCAGATCTACTGAAATCCACTGCTGAGGGGAGCAGCAGGTAGGACATGAGAGGTCTGCTATGCCCTGTGGGTTAGCTCCCTGGCCTGGAGTTGAACTCGTGCTGCAGTGGCTGCATTTTGTGCATTTTTTCATCTCAGCTGTAATCCCTGTGGGCTTCCCATCACCAATTCACCTGTGTGCCATCATGTACAATGCATGTCTCCCCACTGTTTTTGATCCCATTCCCCACTCCACTCTGTAAAATGTCTCTGGTATTTAGTTGTTCATCATTATTATTTCTTCCCCCTGGTCCTTTATGCTCCTACATAGCTGTGTCTTTTAAGCTGCTTCTTAACCCTTGTACCATTAGGGAGGCCCCATAATTCCTTTCTTAACTGCTGCTAGTTGGTTAGAAACTCATGCCTCTTGTTTTCCAGAAGACTTACTTCTTCCAGAATTACCATTTGGGCTGTTTTAGGATTGGGGAGTCCCAGGCTGCTTCCCCACACACCTGGGCACCTGTGATGGACACAGATGAGACTCACTTTGTCATGCCAGAACCCAGCCTGCAGTGAGGGACACTACTGCTCAGAACTTTCCCTTGAGCCTCCTGTTCTCCATCTACTGGGTGGACATTCAAGTGTCCCTTGTCTGGGTTCTGTTTTATAGTCGAACTTTGGAAGAGGGAAGAGGGACAGAGAGGGCTTCATCTCTAATTGAAGACTTAAAATACTATATTCTCTTTCAACCACTCAGACTTAAGAAATCCATCTTCGTGTGTGTGCATGTGTGTGTGAGAGAGAGAGAGAGAGACTTTGACCTATTACTCAAGACACCTCAGTTACTGAATGAGAAGACAACCAAGAAGACAACTTTGATTTGTCAGTTAGATTTGACCCACACAATTACCACATTTCTGCTGTGTAGCACAAGGCGCTCTTTTGTATTCTTTTCTCTGTAAGTCTGTGACCGGGTCATTCTCATTTTTGAATTTTAGAGCAGGTCTACTGAAGATAAAAACCATGCCTCTGAGGTTTGCTTTCTCCAACACAGCTGTTTCAGATTTTTTTTTCTGATTTGCTTTTTATTCCACTTCCTTTTTCCTTTCTAGGAGTAACACAACATTCACACACGTTCTGAGGTTGAGTTTTGGTGACTTTAGCAGAAAGTCAGCAGAAAGCTGACAATTTCCCTCTGCTCAGCACGGGGGTGGGGGTGGTTACATACATGGCTTCCAGGCTCTGGTCCCAGGAGGTATCACCACGGAGCAGACCACTAGCATCCTGGGACCGTGGACGCTCTTTCAGCTTTCAACAGCCTCACCGACTCAAGTGTCCCTGAGAAGCAATAGGTATCCAGGACTGACCTCAGCCCAAGGGATATCTCACTCAGTGTGGTCTGTGTTGGGCTGCTTGAGCTCCTGGGGTTTGAACAAACAACTGGGGAAAGGGACAGTAGAGTGCCCCATGAGGAAAACTGTGTTTTTCTTACCAAATATTAAAGGGAGCTCAAGGCTTTAATTTGAATTGAGAAATGTTGTAACATTTTTAGAAGCTTTATGAGCCTCTATAAAATGGAATAAGTCATTCTGACTACATTTTTTTTTTTTCCTCATGGGTAATTGTCCTTCCTTCATCCTAACTCCAGATGCATGTGTTGAATCCCTATCCCTCGCTATGGCTGTATTTAGAGATGGAGTTATTATAGGAGTCATTAAGGTTAAGTGAGGGCATAAGGTTGGGGCACTGATCCAAGGGATTAGTGTCCTTCTGGAGAAAGGCACGGGAGAACGCCCTCTCCTGGCGACATGAGCACATTGCAAGACTGTGCCTGCTTAGCAGTCAAGAGAACAGCTCTCAGAATGAAACCTTTCTTGTTGGCAGCTTGGATTTTCCAGCTTCCAGAATGCTGAGATTTAGCTTTCTGTCTTTTAAGTCACCTAAACTATGGTATTTTGCTACAGCAACCAGGCAGAGGAATACAGTTAGTTTAATCTTAGTGAATTTGTTGCTTACAGGGAAGTAAAATGCACCCAAACTTGACGGTCATATAAATCAAGCCTCAGGTCTTTTATCTGGCACTTGTTTGCTGGGAACGTTAGGTGAATTTCCATGATTTTTAGGCTTGTATTCTGTCCTATGTAAAAGGGAGATTATTATGTGAAACTCAGTGTAAAGATTCAATGGGGTGACAGATAAAAATGCAAATGTGAACACAGACCAACATAACTGATCGTCTAACAGATCATTTATCAACTATCTGCTTGACAACAGTGGTGGGTGTCAGCAGATTTACTTTGATGTGGCCACCTCACCAACCCTCCCCCCTGCCCTGGATTGGTGGCAAAATGATTGGGGGTGGGATGCCTGCCAAAAGAATTTTTTAAAATTCTCTTAAGTAGATGTCCTTGTGAGGTCAATACTGTTGACTAGCTGGTTTAGTATGGAAGAGATCTTATCTTTCAGGGTCCCTGCAGGAAAGAGATGACAGTCTCAAACAGACTAAGGGAAGTCTGGGGAGAGTTTAACAAAGGGATGAGCTCCAGAGATAGGGGTTTCAGGAAATAACAAGGGATCCTTGTTACACACCAAGCAGTGTTCTGTGGGAAGCAATACTGTTAACATGATACCATTTCTAGTTCCAAAGGGTGAGAGGTGGACTAGTTACCAGTAGCCAGAGCGGGTGTACATGGGGTCTGACAACAGCTGTCACAGGTGATAGAGGAACACAGCCAGCTCAGGAGGCCTTGGTAGGGAAGGGTCTGGGCAAAGATATAGCCAACCTCATTTTCCTTTTGTTTCTGTTCTTCCTAACCTGTAGGGCATACTGGGTTAGTCCCATGTATGTCCCATGTCAGTCAGTCCCCAGAGCACACGCCTGTCTCTTCAATTTCATAACAGCATATTTCACAGAACAAAAATTTTACATTTTGATACACCTCAACTTGCATTTTTTTCCCTTGTATGCATCATGCATTGGGTACTAAAACTACAGCATTCAATTCGTCTTCATAAATGAAATGTTATTGCAACACAGCCATGACCATTTGCTTACCTATTGTCTTCAGCTGCTTTTATACTACAATACCAGAGCAGAGTTGAGAACTTGTTACAGTACAACCTGCATGGAAGAGATCTTATCTTTTAGGCTCCCTGCAGGAAAGAGATGGCAGTCTCAAAAGGGCTAACAGAAGTCTGGGGAGAGTTGAAAATATTTACTCACTGGCTCTCTAAGAAAAAGTTTGACAAGTGGGCCTGGGCCTCCCTGGTGGCACAGGGATTAAAGTCTCACCACTATCAAGCTATGCAGCCACTGCAGCATGAGTTTCATCCCAGGTCAGGGAGCTGACCCACATGGCGCAGCAGACATCTCCTGTCTTGCTGCTCCCCTCAGCAGTGGATTTCAGTAGATCTGCCTGTTCTGCTCCCCACTTTTCCTCTCATGAATCCTCCCTGTCCTGCACCTCTGGTCTACACTCCAGTTCTTGTATGCATAAATAAATCTTTAAAAAAATTGCCATCATTTGATTTATAATACAGTAATACAGTAATTATTTCACAATTAGAAAAACTATAGGGTAGACAGTAGCCGATTGGAATACTTAGGTTATAATTTTAATCGAAAAAGAATAAAATTTTTATCCATGTTTTATAATTTAAATGATATTCACTTACAACTTGGGGTAGAGAATAGCAATAAAAAAAATAAAGCTTATTTGTTAGAAAATTCTAAAGAGATTTTCATTCTCCAAATTTCTTTTTTTTTAAATTAGTCACAGGATAATCATTATCACCTAAAAATTGTGTCTCAAAGAGTTCAGAAATTCAAATCCCTCTGGGTGTGCTCATTTCCATAGGGAAACAACCTTCCAGGTGGCTAGGAGGTTTCCTACCTATTTGGCTGTTCTCAAAGGGAAGACAGGCATTGAGGGGGGATAAAGTGAAGTCCTTTCTTTCCTCCCCTTCCATCTACTTCAAGCTCAACTGAAGCATTTCTGGCTTCAGGGCTTACGCTTATTAGAAATGCAAAATGAAAATCTAATAGCAGGCTTTTTAATAGAGCTGTTCTTAGCAATTGAAAGTGGATTTATATCAGCACATTGATTAGTTGCTGGAGACATGCAGGGAGTATATTTCTGATGAGATTGGGACTGTCCGAGTCTAGTTAATAGTTTTATTACTGTTACACTGTGCACACTTCAAGTTTCCTTTACATGCACTCAACACAGAGCTGATTATTTTGGGCATCTTTATGATTTGGTTGCTAGGTTCTTTTCCCTTAATTTTTTTTTCACATTTTTATTTTATAAAAATAAAATATCTCATTGATTCAATATTGCCTCTAGCTCTTATATTCATTTCTTTCCCACCATGTCTCATACATCAGTTTTGGCCTTTTCTCCCCTTGCCTGTCCTTTTTAAAGCCGTCAGACCATTCTTTATGGAAAGATATCCCAATTCTTCAAATATACCTCATGTTCCAATTTCTTTTGTTTTTCTAGAAATCTAATTACATCATGTTGGACTGCTTGATATAACCCATAGATGACTGAAGTTTGAAAATGTGTTGCATTCTTTTTTCCTGTCCTTTCTTAAACTTGGATAATTTCTATGAATTGGTCTTCAAGTTTACTTGCTCTTTCTTTTGTTATCTCCTATTTGATACTAAGCCCATCACATTAATTTTTCATTTCACCTACTGGATGCTGCTGCTCTTGACTTGTCTTTTCTTTCATTTTTGTAGTTTTCATTTCTGCTGAATTTTTCCATCTGCTTCTTCACTTTCCTTTACATTCTTGAATATATTTGTGAGAGTGGCTTTAAAATCCCTTCCTGTTAATTTCCGCATCTGACTTAGGGGTACCTGACTTGCCTATCCTAGTCCGACTTTCCTTATTTACGTATCTGGTGACTTTTTTGTATGTTGGGGTTATGGATGACTCATTGTAGGCAAGTTGGACCTTGTTAGTTTTTTTCAAAGAGGCTGTATTTTGTCTGAAGAAGCAGTTAAAGCACAGGTGACTTCCCTTGACCCTGAGGTCTTGCTCTGAGACACTGTTAAGTGCATCATTGTAGCCTTTATTCTAGGGCAACAGCTAGCACATTTCCTATGAAGGGTCAGCTAGTCAATGTTTTAAGTTCTGTGTGCAATATATGGCATCTGACACATATTCTTCATTTTCTTTTACAGTCCTTTAAACATTTAAAATCCATTTTTAGTTTGTGAACCACATACAAACAGACCAGGGGCCAGATACCTGCCAAGTATTGAAAGTGCGCTGGTGAAAAGACCTGGAGATTAATTATAGTTATTCACCATATTCACTGCTACTTCAAGTATTGTATCTTCTGTGAGTATGATGAGAATAAACCAATGTGATAAAATGACCAAGTGAGATTATACCCTAGGTAGAAGGGTTAGAAGGGTTTGAGGGTGTCTCTTAATCGAATTCACTATATTAGCACATTAAATATATGAAAAATATTTTTTATAAAAAATGAAAAATTTAATAAAATAATTTTTATTTCTATTGTATTAAGACAAAAACACTTATAAACATGTTTTCTTAAGCAGATAAAGAATATTTTCTGAAAAATGATTGCAAGCATCATAATTAATGTAATAAATATTAAACTTTCTTTTAACGTTAAGAAGACCTTAAATGTTTATTATCATCATTTTTTCCAACACTATTTGGATGTTTCACCTAGCACATTAAAAAAACAGAAGTATAAGTATGAAGATTAAAAAGAAACAAAAGGCCATTATTTTAAAATACGATTCTCTATATGTCTAGAAACTCTAAGATATTCTATTACAATCACTATAACTAGAGACAAGTACTGTTGGTATATATAAAATTAAAACATTCATATATATAACAACTAGAAAATATAAACATTTTTAAAATAGCAACAAAATCTACAAGTAATTTAGGGATACAGTTTGCAAAAATTTAGGGCAAAATGACAATGGTTTACTGAAGTTCATAAAAATAATCTGAGATAGGCCCTCCCTGGTGGTGCAGTGGGTTAAAGCGCAGCACTAAGAAGCTAAAGCCACTTCCGCATGAGTTCGACTCCCAGCCAGGGAGTGACCCACATGGTGCAGCAGACCTCTGCTGGCCTGCCCGCTGCTCCCCTCAGCAGTGTACTTCCTCGATCTGCCTGTTCTGCTCCCCACTCTGTCTCTGGTGAATCCTCTCACCCTCCACATCTCTGGCCTGTACCCCAGTTCTATATGAATAAATAAATAATCTGAGATAGGTTTAATGTGTTTATGAATAGTAAGATCCAGAGTATGAAGATGTCAGTTCCACAGAGCACCAAGCTGTGGGGAAGAGTTACACATGGGAGCACTGGAATTGGATAATGGTGTGGTCTAGCCAGACTCTCTACTATGGTCTTAAGGATTCAGTCATTGGGATCCCATGTGATAAGATTCTAGGTTGGGATGAGGAGATCCAAATCTTGCTGGATGAAGGGGGCAATGTTAACATATAAGGTAAAATTCTACTTCCAGTAGGGAAAAATGAAACTAAAAATAACCTCAGTGTGGGTTGTGCAAATATGTTGGAGTGAAAAATGAAGGCCACTACTCTATGCTCCCACCCTGTACATAGTCAAGGTCCTGATAAGAAACAGATGGTGTGCTCAGAGGGGGAAATTGGGAGAGTTTAAAGATCTACTTATAGGAATGAGTGCAGGGTAAGGGAATACCCCGAATGATGCAGAAGTAGCGAGGCAATCGCAATAGAGGAAAATTTGCGACCCTGCACCCAAGTGACCAGCGATGTGGACGAATCACAGAGAAGAGAGCTGAGCAGTAAGGGTCCCAGGCTGGTTAGGAATTCTCACTCTCCTGTCACCTGCTTCCATAGTCCGGCTCCCATGGGAAGCCAAAGAGTTAGAACCCCCAATGGTGTGGTTCACAGAGGCCAGTGTCTCTGTGCAGAGGGAACGGTAGGAAGGGCATATGATGGATTTGGAAAGGCAGAAAGAGATGGTAGCTCTGCTCCAAGTGTTTATGGTGACAAGGCTATTTCATGGTGGGAATTAATGTTGAGGGCTGGGTAGATTTTGTAGTTTGATCAGATCAGGACTAGAACAGGAGGGAGTTTTCTAGGAAATGGGTCTCCATGTTTGTTGCTCAACTAGCTTGAGGGAAGCAAGATTTGATCTGACTTAAATAAGTTCTATGGTGAACAGATGTGAGGACCTGAACTTTTGCCTGTTGATGGCAGCTGTGTGCTCAAAGTAACCAAGTAGGATCTTTTGAAATCTCCTTTCACTACACACCTATGTGGCCTGATAACTCACTGAATTGGACATTCATTGCATCCTCCTTCCTACTGCTGCATCAACCACCCGGGGAAAACACAGCTTTCTGCATGAATTGTCTTCATTTGGATCTCAGCTCCATCATTAAACAAATATTTATTGGGTTCCTGCTGTGTGCAAGACACTATGTGGCACAGTGGGAATATAGCAATGAATGAGGCTGACTTTGCCCCTGAGACCTTCCAGCTTGGTAAAAGAAAGAAAACAAGTCTTTGAGAAGCTCACTGCAAGGCTGAATTGCTTTTCTCTTCCATGCCTGCCTTTTCTAAGTATCTCTCCTGGATCATATTGTGGCTGCCCATATTGTTTGCCTAACACCTTGAGTCTCTTGGCAAACCTTACATTTGAGAGACTAATTCTATGTTTCAGGGAATTGGAACAGAGGGGGTTAAATAACAGTGGTTGGTGTTTAGCAGGAGAGCTCTAAGTACATCATGCTTTTGCTGAGGGGAGCAAGGGGTTTGGAATGAAGACTACTTTCCTACAGTCTCTCTACTGAGTAGCCTTGTGCCAGGAGAGGGCCATTAGTAAAACTGGAGGACCATATAGATTATACAGTGTCATCAGCAAGATTCCCTGCACACCATTTATGGTATTTAGTACTTACAATTCCAGACTCATGCCTTTTGCTACACTTTCATAGCTCCAGAATCTACCCATGCAAAAAGTATAGAGGAGGACAATGCATGCTTTTTTGGGGGGGAGAGGTGCCTTTGCAGTGAGCTCTACTTGTGGGAAGCTAATTAATTCCCCCCTTCCCAAGTGCTACAGGTATAGTGTGTAGATTCTCTTGTCTCAGAATCCAATGGTTGGAACAAAGTACACTTAGCTATTCTGTTTCCCCCAGAATTCTCCAGCCCAACCTGCTGTGGTTATAGTCTAGGACTTAAGCAGAAAAGTCCCAAGTGGCTGCAGGCTCATCCCAGTGAGTGAGAGGTGCTTGGAAGCACCGTGCATAGCAGGTTGAGTGCCATTAGCTGTGTGGGTGTTAGTGGTTGGCTGACCACTACGTACTAGTGTCTGCATTCAGAGGAGACCATTCATTCGGGGGGTCCTGAATCCCAACGTGCCCTGTACTAATCCCTTCCAGGATTTTCAGAACAACTAAGAGATTTGGGAGAAAAATAAGGGGTACCATAGTCACAACAGCTCAGGAGACATGGCCTCCCCTTCCCTTCTGAGGGTGCTCATGTGTTGATTAAAGGAAGAAAGGAAAGGAGAAGAGAAGTGGAAAAGCCTACCTTGTCATCTCGCATTTTGTACACTGATTTGCTCACACACTCCTCCTCCCTTCAGAGACAAGGCACAGCCTGCTGGCTTGCTGAGCGCACAGTGAGCACTCGGTAATTGAGGCTGCTGTTGGTGACTGAGGATCTGTGTGAACCTTAAGTCTTCAGGGTGGGAGCTTCCAGCTACCCTGGGACTCTGTCCCCTGGGGTCCCGCAGACATGGACTTGTGGACCCTGCCTACCAGCAGTTCTTCAGTGAGCACCCCTAAGTGCAGCACTGGCTGGGGTGTGACAGTAAGGTGTGGTGGGTGGGGCCCAGCCCCATGAAGCAAGCTTGAGGAAATGCTTTTAGGGATGGTCTCCATGGACATCACCCAGATTTCAGAGGCACACAGGGCATTTGCATCTGTTTTTCCACTCTGCTTAGCCTTCAGGCTCAAACGGGGGTTTAGGGATTCCCATCTGGGTTCTGCCAATAATGGATTGTGTGACCCTAGAGCAGTTATTTAACCTTGGGGTCCTGTTTCCTCAGCTGTAAAATGAGGGGGTTGCATTGGGTGGTCCCAATGGACCTTCTAGCTCTGCCACGGTGAATTTTGCAAACATAAAATTGTGTGTGCCTCTCTCCACTTTAACCTTGTCTTGCAAATAAGAGTGGGAGCTTCAGGAAAACAGGGGCTCTGTAGAATGGATGGGTGCAGGACTGGTCATGCTGGGGTTCCAGTTCTTGTCTGCACTTGCACCTCGCTTCATTCTGAAGCTGAAGCTTGCTTTTCGTCAGACATCTGGAAGAAGCACACAAACAAGACCAACGTTCCAGACGAGAAACTGGCCACAGGGAAGACAGTGCCTTGTGCAGCCAACACAGCACAGTCAAGAGGCTGCCAGGAAAAGTGAAAAAGCAAGGTCTGGTTTGCATCCTGGCACCAGAGCATAACCTCACTTGATCTTAGTTTCTTCATCCTTAGTCCCCAGCGCTCTGGATCATCCTGAGAATTAAATGAGAAGCAAACCTGTAGAGACATCTGCTCTGCAACCTTCTCAATGTGCTAGAAAGTTCCTTCCCTACCTGGTGCCTTTCCCCCGTCATGGGCTTGGTGAAGTCCAGTGCCTTGCTGGTCGCCTCCAGTAAACCCAGCACATGCCAGCAATGTTTGCTCAGTAGTCAAGTGCGCTCTGCTGCTGATGGGCATAGCGAGCCCTCAGTAAATACAGGCGCTCTCCCTCCATCTTTTAGCTGCTCTGCCTGTCCCCAGCTTCCCTAAGTGTTGGAAATCTTTGTTCATTTCTTGTTTCTGTTGCACAGAAGGGTTGGCCAGATGGAAAGTGAGGTCTCGACAGAAACAAAACCCAAATACAACCTGCTTTTTTCTTTTGAGTCATTGAAAACTTCCCTTTATAAACAAACCCATTTCTTAAACCATCTTTTGTTCCCCTTAACTTGGTCTTTATTGGCCTGTGAGATGCCGCCATGTAGGGAAGCCAGGAAGGGGGGAGGTGAAGGAACTTCCTCTTGCCATTCTTCTGAGTCCAAGGCCGGCTGCCCGGCCTCCTGGGGGCGCCAGCCACAGAGGGGCCTCCCCACCCAGCTGTGGGGGAGGTGGGGCCTCTCACTCTCCTGCGCAAGCCAGCAGGTATGCCTCGCTGCTGTCTCTTAGCGAAGACCTGCCAAGTGACTATGACACATTGTGTGGGAAGAAAAGCAGTGGGCGAGGAGCTGCCGTTTCTAATGGCAGCGTGGGTAGGGGGGGCGGGCCAGCCCCAGCAGAGTGACAGCTGTGGTACCCAACACTGTCAGCGCAGACACTGACGGCCGCTGTTCCCCACGCCTGCCCACATTTGTGCTCCCTGTCACCACAGGGTGACAAGCCCAAACACCAGGGGCCTCCCTTTCTTATGCTAATGCTGCATGGTGACAGCTTCTCCTGTGTGACAGCCTCCACCCCCCCTTCTGGGTTCCCACCCCAGGTCTCAGTCCTGGCGTGATCAGAATGGATCCAGTTGGGGGATGGACAGACACTCCCATCTCATCATGGACGCCCCCGGTCCACAGATAGCTGACCCGAGTCATCTTGGCATGTCCACTCTGTCCTCACCACTCCAACCTCAGCACCTCCAGTTCCTGAACACACCCAAAGTTCCCTGTGGTTTAGCTTACCCCAGACAGTGCCTTCAGCTGCAACCTTTGCCCCTTGCTCTTAACTTGGTTGTTTCAATCTCATCCTGCAGGACACAGGTTCACCTCGGCCCCTCCCTTGCCACGCTGCCCCTGATAGCTCTGGTGTCTCCACAACTCGCAGCCTATTTCTTACCTAGTGCTGAGTTCAGTCTTTCATTATCTCACCTGCTAATGTGTCCCCTTGTTTATTTGTCACATCTACCAGGATAGGAAGTCCAGAGAGGGGATCTGGTCTGTTTTGTTCACATCTCTGTCCCCAGAGCCTAGCTCCAATGCCTGGACATAGAGCTACTCAGTGAACACAAGCTGAGTGAATGAAGAAGCGAAGACATGGACAATGAAAATGCTCTCGTCAGTAGCTGAGACACCACTGCGGAGTCCTGACCTCAAGAGCACATAGTCTACATCTGCGGGGAGGAACTAATTGCTGAATAAAAATGAACGATGATGTAAGAAAATAAATTTACAGGCAAAAATAAGAGTCCATGGTCTTTCAAGTGAGTCTCCCATCCCTCAGTGATTGACTGTTCTGTGCAGAAGGTAGTGTTTCTGTGTAAGGTTGTTCTTCCTCAGCTCTCTGCTTTGATGTCCTAAGTCTCATTTCTCTGATCCTTTAGTTCCGCTCACAGGACACAACTAGCGAAAGGTTTAATGTTTGCTCCCCAAGCTACTCCAGCCTGAGGGCTATTGGTGGGAGTCATTTAAGAATCTTGGGTTTCTTCCCCCCCCCCCCGAAAACTTGGGAGGCTCCCCCCTTATCTTTGAGAGATAAGGAGGAGTGTGGGGCTTTCTTAGGCTCTCTGGAGTACCAGTCTTGTTCGTTGGTTCTGCCTGGGCCTCAGAGAATGCTGTGTACACTGGACAGCATGGACCCCAGTTCACAGCTCTCTATTATTTGAGGATACTTTTCCCTCCCATCCAACTTCTGGCCTCCTTTTGGCTTTCCTGCTAACTCCTTATGATGACTCCTCGCTCCATCTCCTAAGTCCCTTATAATTTCATCCTTGAATTTCCTTCAGAAGACAGAATTCTTTTGTATCTCTGTTTTTGCTGACTTGTAAGATGCTTCTTCAGCTGGTCTTTCCCAACATGAAATCAGAGCTCAGTAGTGACTCTGCACTTGTCCAAGTCCTCTATTAAATGTTTCAGTGCTGAAAATACTTGCCCTGTGAAAGCCTGTCTCTTGCTTTAGTGACATCTCTTGAATGAGAACCTTCTAAACTTTTTCTCCCCTGCTTATTCCAGTTCTTCTGTTTCCATAAGGTCCTCTGCTTCCAGTTCTTCAGATTGGGCCCCTCTCTTGAATAACTGAGTCTCTTTGAGGCTTAGTTGTAACATTAATTTTACTCTCAATTTTATTATGCTAAGTACCAATAGATATAAATCACACAAGGTATTGAATACATCTTCAATACTTCAAATAAGCATTGAAGTCTTAAATGTTTTTATAAAGATGTAAATGTTTAAGAGATGTTATTGTATTTGTTTACTCAAGGAATAATTTTGAGGCTCTGTTATGTGCAAGCGCTTCTTATGGTAGATTTTGGGGCGCAGAAGCACATGAGACAAAGTTTTTGCTTTTATAGACATTCTGACTGGAGAGGCAGACAATTTAATGGTAGCCATTTAAAAGATAAAATGATTTTAGGTGGTGATAAGGGCATGAAGGAAAAGCTGAGAAGGGAGAGTAATTGTGGGGTTTGAAAGTTTAGATGTGGGAGTCAGAGAGTGTACACTGAATAAGGGGCTTGAATGGGGCCTAATGCTTTGTGTCATTTCCCCCGGGAGGACCAGTGACCCCGTAGCCCACAGATGCATGTGGTCCATGAGGACATGCAGGGCTGTGCACCTAGCAAAGCTTGTCGCTCATGAACGACATTACTCCTGTAAGTAGACGCATCCTAAGCTCAGTTCAGTGTTTATTAAGTTATAATAAGAAGAATCACTTACTGAATACTTAGTATCTGATATTTAACATGTGCTAGGAACTCTGTAAATTATACTTGCATGCATTTCTCATTCAGCTAAGTACTCTTGTTCGGTGAGCTAAGTACTAAGTACCAGTCATATCTTCACTGTGCATGTGTCCAAGTTGAAGCCTAGAAACGCAAAGCCCATTACCCACACATTCAGTTTGTAGCAGAACCAAGATTCAAATCCTGGTTTTCCTGTTTCCATGACTCATGCTCTTGACTATGAGGCAATTATGCTAGGCCTGGGGATATAAAAATGAACACACATTCTCTGCTTTGTAGAAGCTTATTTGTGATGACAATAATAGAGAGAAAATTATTGTACCATGTGGTCCATGCTGGGATTGAGAAAAACATAGAACACAATGGGAGAACAGAGGAAGGTAATTTAACCTCACTGATGGGAAGCACATAAAGACGACTTCTAGAAAGAGGTGACCCTGAATTTGAACCCACGTAATGTGACTATAAAGAGGGGGAAGCAGGAGAAAAGGACATTCCTGATAAAGAAGTGAGTATAAACAGATGCTGAGTTACATGCATTATGGGGTATCTCGAGAACCCAGGAAGTTCAGGATCGCTGGAACATGGAAAATCAGAGAGGTTGCACAGTCTGAAGAAGTGTGATATTGGAGTCATGGACACCATGCTTTAAAATTTGGAATGCATTTTATACAAAAAAAAATGGAGTTGAAAACTTTCAAACAAGTATCAGGGAAAGACTTGTCAGCAGAATATTTTGATACCATTTTGAGGATGAATTTGAGGGGGGAGGGGGGAGGAGGGAAACAACTATAGTCTTCCAGGGAAGAGATGGTGATCTCTTGTAAGGCAATGGTAACAAGGGTGGAGAGGAGGACATCTGAAGGATGTTGAGGAAATATTAGCAGGGTGTGGTGCTTGACTGGAAGTAGAGGCTGAGGAAGAGGGAGAATCTATTTGACCCTCAGATTTTTGGCTTAAGTCACTAGGTATATTGGTTCCATTGGCTGGTTCAGGGAAGCTGGGAGGAAGAAGAGCAAGGGAGGGGGAAGCTGGCAGAATGTGACACGTCTGCACCTTGGTGATACATTTCAACCCCAGCTGGCATGTTTTGGGCAGCTGTAGCTCACCACAGAGATCTGTGCTGGAAGAGGGGTCTGGATTCCCAGCAACTCACTGAATATTAAAACAATAAGAATGAATGAGATCATCCAGGGAGCAGATGGTAGAACAGAAATGGGTAAACAAAGTAGAATAGAGAGCACATCATTTAAGAACATTCAAGTAACACAGCCAGTGTGTAAGTAACAAGAACATCTTAGTTGGTGGAGCTAAGCAGACAATGGTGGAAGATCGTTAGGAAAGAAAGCAAGTAATGAGGAAGTAAGGACCGTGGGTAGACCAGTGGAGGGAGGAAGAGAAGCCATGGCCCAGAAAAGGTCTATGAGGAGGCCAGGATGCAGACAGATCAAGGAAGGGCGAGGCTGCTGATCCTTCCAGTAGGTTTTAGTTTTGAAAGGGTTTCTTCTCCATGCAAATTGTGTTAAGTATCCGACCCACGTGGTCAGGGTCTACTAGGCTACAATGCAGCAGGCGTTGCTACTGTTTTTTCCTGAAGGTCCGCCACACCTGTCACTGCACCTTACATCATCCAGTAGGCCAGATCAAGGGATACAAAGCCCCTGAGAAATGTAGATCAAGTGGTAAAAAGCAACGTTGACTTTGTAGCTCAATTTATTTTTGTTGCTTTCTGGTTCCGTGGGAAGCGCCATGGACAAGATGGCTATCAGTATGAATTTGCTTGTCTTGTCCCTGCATGGCCAATTTTATTTTGGCATCTAAAAGTTGTGGAATGCACAGTATTCCACGGTGACGGCCCCTGCTTTGGTGTTGTAATTGAAATCAAGCACTTCTTTGTTATTCAGAAAATGT
Organism: Condylura cristata; assembly: GCF_000260355.1. NCBI lineage: Eukaryota > Metazoa > Chordata > Mammalia > Eulipotyphla > Talpidae > Condylura > Condylura cristata. Next base: position 24,328,583 of record NW_004567123.1, read on the forward strand.
TTTGTGGCAAAAATAACATTAATGTGACAGGCTAGGCGGGAGTTTTACTGAAAGATCAGACAACGGCTGGCTCCAGAAAGATAAATAATCTTCATCTCACATGGCAACCTAATGACTGATGAGGACAGATGGTGCGGCCCTCAACCTGGGGTTCTGTTTAAATCAACCAGTCAATCAATCAATCTATCAATCAATCAACGACTATTTATTGATCTCCAATTTTGGCTAAGAACACAGACCTTGGAACCAGACGCCTGAATTCAAAACCCAGTTTTTCCATGTACTGGTGACTGGTTCTTGGGAGAATTTCAAAATCTCTGTGAGCCTCAATTTCTTTCTTTAAGTATTTAACCCGATGGGTGACTGGAGGGGCCAGATGAGATAGGGTCCCAGTTGTCATTGATTTTTATATTACTGGTCGAGTTACTGTCACCATGACTGCTGTCTCTTCCAGGTGCCCCAGGCTGCTGGTGGACTTGCTTTCTTCCCAGGCCGATTTTATAGTTTCCCAGGAATGGGCAAGGTGAATTTCACAGCATGTTCATGATGGTGCCCTGGGCCTGTTAACAATTCAGCATTCTCAGTGTTTGCTGTCTTCTGATCACTCAGGGTTACCTATCCATCTTTATCTCTGAGAACTCTGATGGGGAAAGAGAGAAGGAGAGATCAATGGGAAGGAAGAAGGTAAAGAGACAGAGAAGACAGGAGGGAGAGAGATGAGACACAGGAAGGGAAAAACTCTGCTGTGGGAAAAAAGACACCATATATTCTGTCTGTTTTTGCCAACATTCATGCATTCACTCAATAAACATTTGTAGACTGTCTGCTGTATATCTCCTAGGTGCTGCTGATAACACCTTGAAAAAGAAATACGAAGTCCCCACCCCCAAGAGTTCTATTTTCTACAGAAGAAGGAAGTGGAGAAACAAAATATCCTTGAATACCTATTTTCACATAAAAGTGGATGCTGTGAGGAAAACAGCCTTGGTGCTTTGGAGCCTGGCCTAGGGAGGGTGAGAGGACCCTCCCTCCCTAGGGTCATCCCTGAATCATTTGGTCAGGGAGGGCATTTTTGATTCTTTAAGAGAGGTTCAGCTTTTTTGGGTGGCAGTTCTTACCCAGCGCTGAAGTTTAATCCATGTGGTGGGTCAAACTGGCCCGTTCCTCCCCACTCCCTCTTCACCAGCTTGTCTCCTCCTCACGGCAGGTGAATAGCCTTCTGTGTAGGTGAGAGTGGGAGCTAGACTTGGTGTGAGGCTCAGTGAGTGTCCTCTCCTCTTCAGGACAGAGAGCTGCCAGCACAGAGCTCATATGCTGCTCTGCTCCTTCATGCCTTAAGTTTTACAAAGGCGGAACCCTACATCCTTTCTTCCTGGGGTTCAATCTTAGGAATTGCTTATATTTGAAGGCAGTTAACTAGCTGACTGGCTAATTGACTAGTCACTAACTAAGTTATTAGCTAGCTAACTAGCTGATGAGCTAGTTTACAAACTAGTTAACTAGCTGACTAATGAGTAGCCGAGCTAAGCAGCTGGATAACTAGTTAACTGGGTCACCAGTTCACTAGCCACCTAACTGGTTCACCAGCCAATTGACTAGTTCACTAGTTGACTAGCTAGTTCACTAGCTAGTTAGCTAACATCTAAAACTTCTTGGAACAGGATATTACCACAGTTGTTACAAGTTAGGTATTATTGTGATTTTAATGATTATAATTCAATTATACCTAGAATATGAAGTCTGTATGTTTTCATTGCTAATATTATCAGTTTTAATTATTAGTCACTTGTCAAGATACATTTATACAGAACTCAGTTGTTAATTCTCTTCATCTCACGAAAGAACTAAAGTTGCTTTTATTTCATTCACAGCATGCCTAGACCTTCTCCCTATTAGGGAAAAGCATGATAAAGACCTTTTTTCTTATTGGTTTTGCCACCACACATTCCTTCCAATAAGAAAAAATACACATGTACTAGTAAACCACTCATCTGCTTTCCCCATTCCCCTGGAGGAATGCTCAGACACACTTGGATAAACTCTCAACCCTCCAAATCTTGCAACTTACTCAGCCCTCCAAATCTTGCAACTTACTCAGCACAACCTGCTCTGAGAAAGAAAAGCTGTTTCTCTTACCTCTACCCCGCCCCGTGAACACTGCGATCCACATCTGCCTATAGAACCACTTTTAAAATAACCCGCCACAGCATGCCAGGATTGACAGCTGCTACCCATGTCCTCAACTCCCTAACAGCAAACAACTGAATAAAGGGAAAAAGCCAGTAAGCCATCGGATGTTTCGTTGATTCTCTGCCACGCACTGGGAGTTACGCAACATCTGGATGGCAATCCAGTCCTTTGGCTTTCTCCTGGGCTGCTTGGCTATGGTGTAGACACAGGCGTTATCTTAACATGGTCATAATTTACGAGTTCGGAGTTTCAAATTCAATCCAAATCCTTTGGAGCCTGAATCCATTCACCCTTGGCAAAACGTGAGGATGTGTTTTTAAAGCAATACGACTTGGAAAGTTTATTAAAAAGTCTCAAAAGGCATTTGGACATCAAATAACTCTCAAAACCCAATGTTTTTGTGATTTAAATGAATCAGAAACATATGGATTAAATTTCCTTTAAATTGCTCGCAAGATTAAAAATCAAGGGAAAACGTGCTCCAGGGCCAAGTGTGTTTTGGGTTTTCCAGGACAAAGTATGGTCGAAACTGAGCAGAAGATGTGAATCGCCCCCACATTGCTGCTGGGGTACTGGTTCCGCAAACTGGTTTATGGAGCAGAGTTTTATTATGGAGCCTTTGTTCACGCGCTGCCCGACAACCACGCAGACCACCGATCGCAATCATAACAACAAACATCAACAATTAAAATGTCTGCTCATTTGCAGTTAGCCAAAAACAAACAACATACTTCAAAGGCAAACTAAAGATGTCTCTTTTTCAAGCGCTTCTGCAGAATCTGCAAGTGATTAAAAGAGAAATTGCGTCTGAAAAAGGAGCCGTTTCAAGCATTATTTAAAAGTGGGCAGAGATGGGGCTTCTTACAGCCAAGCCACCTCCAGCAGCAACCCCAGTCCAGGCCTGTTTAGTGCTTGGGAGCTGAGAGCAACCTGATTCAGCTCTGAGGACTCTGATGCCCTGGGTGTGGGGATCTCCATTCGAGGGGCACTTCTTTGGTTTCTACCAGCCTCCCACTCTTGGCTTTTGCCAACCAAGGAGTAGAGTCAGTGTGATCTTGTTGCTGACCAAAATACCTCTTAAAACATAAAACATATGTTTTAATCTCATTGCCTCCTTTCTATCAGTTTTTTGGATCGAATTATTTGACCTTCCATTTCTGCTTCTGCAGATTAAAATAACAGATCTCTGCACCTGAGTTCACCATTCTCGACTGATCAGGCCCGGAAGCAGAGAGGTCTCTGAAGGAAATAGCATTAAGTCTGTCTTGCTTGATTCTCCTAGTTGTCTCCTGCAGAAATGTTCCACACCACTTCCTCTCTACCTCATATTCATCCCGCCCCCTCCCCATCTTAATTTTATGACTTATATTCAAGCATTTTATTACAGGGAGCGGCTGCACTTATGTGACCTTCCTATAGATCTCTGCAACTGTTATCCATTTCAGCAAGTCATTTATTCAACAAATATTTATTAAGTTCATACTATGTGCCAGATACATATTTGCTGAAAAGACATCTGTAAACAGGACAGATCACAGCAGATGAATCAATAAATGCTCAAACAAGGGCGCAGTAGAGTGTGACAGTGTCACTAAGAATATAAAGCACTGACTCGGTGAAACATCAGTGGGCTCCTGAGAGTGGGGAGGGGGTGAGCAAAGGCGGCGTAGGCTAGGAAAGAGGCACTCTGAGAAGGTTACAGGTTATATTGATGTGATGGGAGCAGCTGTGAGCCTGGTGGAGAGTGGGGGAGAGGGCTCCTACCAGAGGGGAAGCAGGAGCAGACGGGGTTCACTGAAGCAGCAGAGTATGGACACGGAGCTGGAGTCTATGGTGTGAATGATTAATGATACGGAACAAAATTGGGAAGGTAAGCAGGTGCCAGGTGGGGCGGACTCTTGCAAACCCCTCTAGGGCTTTGCATTGTTTCACTGAGAGCTGGGGACATTTTCAGCCTGGACTGCATGGACTATTTGCTTTTAAAATACTGCAGTTGATACTCGTAGGGAGCCAGGACTTATGACAGAGGAAACCTGTGGATTCAATTTGCAGCCCATCCTCTGTCCCACCTTTTTCCTGAGACACATTGGACTCTGGCTCATTATTCTCTCCACTTACAGGTGAGAAATTGACTTGTTAGGGCCAGCTTCTGTCTTTTGCATGACAGGGATGTATGTATCTTTCAAAATCTCTTCCCCACTGCTGCACATTCGGGGAGTGGTATTTTATTGACTTTTTCATCTTTGCTTAGACTTTGTGCTACATAGCCCAGTCTTAAAATGTACTGGTAATCAAACCAACTCGTGGGATATTCCAGATGTAATGAGACAACTTCAAAGATCACAACAGAATAGAATTCTGATCCTTCAAGGCAATTCTCGGTCCTTGAAGTGGGTATAACATAGAATTAGAGGGCTGTCATGAGCACTTGACTCCATTTGAACTGAAAAGCACTTCAGAGCCTGGCAGGTCGTGAACGGTGCCTCAACATGCATGAGCTACTGCTTTTACTTCCACCAGATTACTATAATTTTTATGCTTGATCTTAGCCTAAAGGCCGAGAAGCAATGATTGCAATCATTTTTCAACTAACCTAACCAGGACAAAGATAACACAACAGAGAAACTGCAGCAGGTGAGCCAGTATCACGTCTAATATTGCAAACATTTTTAACATTAGTGAATAGATATGTGCATTAAAAGTGTAATAGTCTATGACCAAACCTGGTTCACTTGAAATGCAAGTATGTTATTGATTGTAGGATGCTGTACACACATCAGTTCTACAAGAACCCTTTCTTATTTTTCCCCTGCTCTAAGCTTTTCATTAATAAAAAAAAAATAGGGGAAAACATTGATATATAGTTTTTCTAATTTGTTGTTTGATACCTATATTTTGACCATTAACTCATATTTTTACATATTGTCTTTTATTTTGGAAAATGTCTTGTCATTTCATTTCTGCGACTCAGAGTAAAAATATGAGTTAGGATCAAAATGGGTTACTTCTATGTAATCTGTAGCATTGCTTAATTTGGCTTGCTATTGAAGAGTTTGCATTTTTATCTTGTTATTCATTTTTCCCACCTTAACAGATCTTAACTGAATTCTGTAGATATTCACTGGCATCATCCCCTTAGAGATCATGTACTACTTTGGATTAGAGACTGTAGCATTTAAGTAACACTAGGGAATAACTGTACTTACATGTCAACTCAAAATAATCCAGGCAGTTTGTAAAACCTGCATTAGCACAGTCATTTCTTGGTGGTGGGGCCCACAGTATTGCTTGGATCTGTGACATGATTAATTTTATTATCAGAAAAACTCCTGCTAGTTCAATCATCACATCAGTTTCCTAGGACTTGTCATTCATTCCACCAACTTGGATGATTTTAAGGAACAGATTTTATCCTTTTTTCAGTGGCCAGGCAGTCAAAATCAAAGGGATGGCAGGCTTGCTTCCTTTTGGAATCTTTTCCCTAATCTAGTTTCAGGACAAAGCCAGGAAATCCCTGGCTTATGCCTGCATCAGCACCAATCTCTGCTTCGTCTTCACTTTGCCTTCTCTCCGAAGGTTGCTGGTCTCCCTCTGATCCTCTTTTGTGAGGATACTTGGGATAGTAGTTGTGTCCATCATGGTGATCTGTGATAGTCATCTCATCTCAAATTTCTTGACTTCATCGCATCTCTAAAGACTTTGCCATAAAAGGTGACATTCACAGATTAGAAACACTAGGATATGGGCATGTATTTGGTTTGCTATGGTTTTGTAAAGAAAAAAAATAATACATGTAAGAATTCTTTACATCAGTGTTTTCACAATTGCCACGCCAAAGTCAACGTGACATTTCTATTTAATTGAGGCATTTATAGAAAAATTAGGTTAAAAAGTCAGTGAGCGTTTATTTGAAGAATTCTGGATGAAGTAAAATAGAAATTAGAATATTAGAAAAAGGAGATGTGATTGTGCTTTCAGAAGACATTATTATTCCTAGAAAAAATAACTGGGATGATGTTATTCAATATGCAAATGACTAGACATAGAATTAGCTTAAGAAAGCCATAACTTGCTACATACCCTTAAAAATTCATCAGTATTGGGCCCTCCCTGGTGGCACAATGGGTTAAAGCACAGCACTATGAAGCTATCCACAGCCACTGCAGCATGAGTTTGAACCCTGGTCAGGGAGTTGACCCCCATGGCACAGTAGACCTCTCCTGACCCACCCGCTGCTCCCCTCAGCAGCGTATTTCAGTATATTTGTCTGTCCTGCTATCTGGCCTTTACCCCAGTTCTGTATGCATAAAATCTTTTAAAAAATTCATCAGTATTAAATATAACAAGGAAAAGACTTCCCAGTAGTGGCATCAGCACCCAAACCAACACCCATCCTAACATGCTCAACTGGCATTTTAGTGACGATCTCATTTTAATCATGGTAACAGCATGTCCCCACTCATTTAAGGGAATCAGGAGCTACCACTGACTTTCTGGAAACTAACATCACCGGGCTGATCATCATTTTTTACCTGTTCCTCCATCCTGGCTATTCTAGAGAAAGTCAGCATTAAGGGCTAAGTGGAGAGTCAGATCTTATTTTGGTGTTAGCAGTGGAGAGTGGGCTGAGGGAGGCATCTGAAAAGTAACGGATTGACACATTTTACTGTCACACTAAGGTGTGAGTGACTGATTGCACAGCTTGATGTCTAGCCTATCCTTTTCTAATGCTAAGGAATGTATCTTTCCCTCAAACAAACCTCCAACGGATGCTATTTAACCAGTATTTTATAAATTCTGGGGGCTCGGGGACCCTTTTGGGTAAGGAGACTTCACTGTTTGTCTTGTGCTCTGAAATGACAAAGCTGGCCCTGGCTGTCCGTCCTACTCTGACGTCATAGAAAGTAACTTCATTCCCTTCAGTTTGGTGGTCCTCCATGGAAAGCCAGTTTAGTCAGCCTTTTAGGGATCTTCCACCACTTGGCTTTTTGGCAGATTTGCTCAAGATTTCTTTCACGGGTCCAGCAGGGTGTGACACCAAGGAGGAACTTATTTCCAATTCCATCTGACCCAATGTTATGGCTTGTAAATGACCCCCTGTGCAGACTGCTCCAGGTGACATGCTTTGGTCACGCACCGCAAGAGTTATAAAAAAATGATGTTCCGGCCCTCCCTGGTGGCGCAGCGGGTTAAAGCACAGCACTGAGAAGCTTAAGCCACTTCTGCATGAGTTCGATCCCCACCTGCCCCAGAGGTGACCACATGGCGCGGCAGACCTCTCCTGACCTGCCCGCTGCTCCTCTCAGCAGTGTACTTCGTCGATCTGCCTGCTCTGCTCCCCACTCTGTCCCTGGTGAATCCTCTCACCCTCCGCATCACTGGCCTGTACCCCAGTTCTGTATGAATAAATAAATCTTAAAACAAACAAACAAACAAACAAAAAAAAACATGTGCCACCAACGAAAGCTACTTGTCTTGAGCAGAACATAGCCCTCACTGCATGGTTGCCCTTCTCATTTCCTTTTAAAAATTACTGAGATAACGTTTATGTATAGTGAAATTTACAGATCATTAAGTATATATCAGGTATGATAGTAAGCATAAATGTGTTTATATAATACATCTATCTTGATAATTAGTTCTATGCATGTATATACCCACAGCCACACATATAGGTGTATATACATCCCCATTCTCATCAAGGTAAAGAACATTTCATCCCTTTCTAGAAGTTCTTTGATATCCCTGTCCAGCAAATCTCTGCCCCCAATACAAACACAAAGAAGCAACCACTACCCTGATTACTATCACCATAGATTAATTGATCTGCTCTTCTACGTTACACTGATAGAATATATGGTAGATATTGTTTTTTGTCTTTCTTCCTAATATATTTCCAAGACAATATTTTGTGTTTATTCAATAGGTAAGAACACAATAAAGAATGTGAATAGTTAATCAAGAACAAAAACTAAACTCAATGGGAGGTAGGGAGAAAGCAAGGTACAAATATGAAACATTCTGTAATAGGGTGGAAAACTTTCATTCATCTCCACAAGTCAGAACTATTGGACAGATTTTTAGTATCAACATACATACAAGATCGGATCCTATGGCCATGGGCACATTTTTAAAAGCTTCACATAACCCAGGCTGAGAACCTCTACCGTAGGGGACAGGTGATACACGTTGCAATTTTAGCCTGCTTCTTTATGCTATGAGTGTCTCACTGTGAGTCTATTATAAACACTGTAATTCCTATCTTCACACACTAGACCCTTTACACGTAAGCTGGCAATTGTAGCTATAACTGTTCTGAAGACACAGGGATCTAGTTCAGAGCCAGAGGAAAAACATGCTGTGCTGGCCATTTCGTGGAGCTTGCTCTCTGAAGGCGTGTTCAGGTAACTTTGGCTTGACATGATCTTCATTGCATTGGTCAGAGTAAGAGCGGATATGTTGTGACAAGTTAATTCACAAATGAACAAAGATCTTTCTCTTTATTCAGGTTACAAATTCAATAGAGATCTACCTCTCACTCAGATTCCCAGGCTGACAGTTTCTGCTATCTGAAGTTATCTCAGAAGCAGATGAGAGAAGATGCTTTTAAGGATTAGGCCTGGGAGTGGTTTACAAGTCCTTAAAAAATATCAGAGGAGCTTTTAAAAATTTTAATGCTGAGACTGTGCCTAGTACCATTTCAATCAGAATATGGGGACTGAGAACTATGTTTTCAACTTGCCTAAGTGATTCCAGTGTAAGCTGAATTAAACACTGGTGGCTCTTATCACTTTTGCTAATTCTCCATTGGCTAGACTGAGTCACCAAGGGAGCGTGGGAAATGTAGTCCTCCTGTATACCCAGGAAGAGGGGATCAGAAGAACAGCTGACAGGTGATGTCAGGTCATTGTGTCTGACACTCATTTTTCATGTTAACTTCAGAAGGTTCCTCTCCCTGGCCACATTAAAATTGTGCTCCTGCACTCTGCTCATATTGTAAAAACCTGGGCTGGGGTATGAATGATGGAAGGGAGAAGTGGATTGTAATTATATTTCAAAGATCCTGACTTCTTATTTGGGCCTCACTCATGTATGAAGCAGAAACCACAGGAGAAGATTCTAATTTTTATCTAAAAACTCTGTACACCAAGTGAAGAGTTTCAACCCAGGGACCAGTCAGACTAGCTTTCATTATTTTCATGTAGACCAGCTATGATTTGGGTAAAAATGTGGTTGAGAGCCAAGACCAGTGAGGAGGCTTCTGAGGTCTCCAGATAAAGATTCAAGTGATACAGGTGGAGATGTGTTTGAGAGATAGTTAGATTGAGACAATGGGGTTTGGGATTCAAACCAGAATGGCATATTGGGGAAAAGGATGTAAATCAGGAATCACGTTTCTAGCAGAAGCAAACAGAGTAGACTGAGGGGCACAGGGGTGATGCCTGGAAAAACTGGGACGGAAGTGTACCTGGGACCCCAGCTATTAAGGAGGAGCAACTGGTACTGCCTGTTCTCAAGATCCTTTGATTTTTCTTTACAAACTTACAAATATGTTGCTTTAGGTAGAAGGGCTTATCAATGCAACAAAATTTCACTTAACATATAGTGAACTTTTCTTTTTAATCACTCCCAGCTAAAGAAAACTAGAACAAACCCAATCAGGCCACAGCTCATTTTTGGACAGCTGCAATAAAAATCTCTGGCTTTCCAGGTTTCTCTCAGTAGGAACAGGTGGGTAGGAGTCTTCCCAACTCCAGTAGGTATATATATATATATATATATGTACACACACACACACACACATATACACACATTTAAATAGGACACAGGAAGAAGGAAAAGAAATAGTTGATTGCAGCAGTGACTTAAATGACATCGAAATTCCCCCACTGAACACAATTTATAGTTTCTACCAACTCTTCAACACATCGTTCTGATTATGCAAAAGTGTCCCCATTCTGAACTGATAAATCTTTGGATGGATCTTTCGTGGACCCACATTATTGTTTAATATTTAAAGACATTAATGTTTAATATTTAAAGGCACATAATGTATAATGAACACACTTTCTCTTATCTCAACCCAAATAAGCATCTCATATCTTGCCCCCTCTCTCCTGCCCCAATATGGACAGATCTGTTTATCAGCCCTCTGGGAGCCTTGAGCCCTGTCAGTGTATCTTTCCTCTTTCAGGGGCTGCAGTCTCTGTCCTGACCCAGGATGCAGACCCTTGGGGCCAGGTGTAGAGACTGGTGGGCAGGCATCAGGTTGGAGGTTTGGGTGCCAAGTATGAAGTTCCTGGGCATGCACCACTTTGGCACATTCCATGTTTGAGGGTGCAAAATTGCACAAGAAAACCGAGCTGCCCACAACTGGCTAATTGCAGAGGCAATCATCGCCCCGGCTCCTCCAAATGAGCAGGGAGCAGCTAATTGTGTTCACAATTGGCTGATTGAGCTCACAGTCAGTAAATTGCTGCTACAACTGTTTGTGCATACAATTTTGCACCTGGGAGTAATCGCAGGCAATGGGGGTCTCACACTTGGAAAGAACGTTAAACAGCCCAACGTCTGAGAAATTCAACACTGTCCAGCCGGCTTGGGAAATTTGAGTTGGGCGACATGGTGCTTAAATTGGAATTGGCATACCCCAGCTCCGAGGCGACACTCTGGGTGCATGTTACAACTTACAGTGCTAGTTTTGCCACGCCATCCGTCCCTTACCTTATACTTGAAGCAATGTGGACAGCCTGCAGGCATCCCAGTCCCGGGGAACATGGTGGAGCAGTGTGTAAAGAACAAAACTTCTGAGCTCAGTAGAAGTTGGCTCAAAATCGAGCTCTTCTAATCTATTCTGGAAACCTCAGCAAGCTTCAGTCGTTCTCACTATCAATTGACAATGCTGATAAAAGTACCTGGTCAAAACAAATTAAATGAGATGAGGCCCGAAAACTGTGAGCAGGTAATATTGACTCAGTGGATATTTTTGCTTGATTTGAGTTCATTGTATCATCAAAATTGGGACATTACTCAATGCCGCATCAAACCCCTCTCCCTCTGGTTTTTAAGATAGTTAATACATTGGTATTAGCATCCGAGAGATTTTTGCTTTTCTTCTTACCAGTTACAGGACTGTAGCCAGTTGGTTTAATTTCATTAGTGAAGTTTGCCCCAGTTTACTCATATGCAAAGTAGGGCTAAAAACACTACTTAGCACCTAGACAGACAGCCGACCCTATCTCACAGGGCTGCGGTGAGGAGTAAACAAGACAATGGAGTGAAGGGGCACTTTGAAGGAGTTGGGACAAGCTGGGCGGGGAGCTGGGGCCTGGGGGCTCAGGAGGCCCTCTGCGAACCCCTACGCTCACTCAGACACTTCTGGGGTCGTACCTCTCCCTCAGTAACTCGTCCTCTGGCAGCCCTCTCCTGAGGCTGAGTGACTCGGCCCTTATATGCCTGGCCTCTAAGCTCAGGTGTGCCCACTTAGGCATGAGCACACACCCACGCCTTCAATATTAACACCATCAAGGTGCAGGGGGTGGCCACAGAGGCTGGTGGTGTAAATGGCCTTATAACCCATTTCCCCTACGGCGTGGCTGTCATTTACAGGCCCTGCGGCCGTAGCATGATGTCTAGCTTGGTATATTGGGGACCTATTTTGGGATGAATGCCCAGACTGTGACCAGCTCCGACCTACTGCCTGACAGAATGGACCCTTTGAGGTAGAAAGGAGGGGTGCGAGCTCTGTGGAAATGGTCAGACTTGGGCCCTCCCAAATTTGTAGAGACAAACAAGCCTGTAGCTCAGAGACTTGAGGTCCTGATCCTTGCATTTGCCTTGCCCTGGCTCATTTCTTGGTCCCTGATAGAGATGATTTTATAAGGTTCTTACTCTCAGCAAGAAAAAAGAGATAAGGACAAGCTTTGGCAGGATCCGGAAATTAATCCAGGGGAGGCAGACATTGTGTCTCTAAATGTAATTGAATCTCCCTGGTGTCTGGTGAGGGTGGGGGGTGGAGCACAGACCTTCTGACTTTTCAGTCTGCAGTGTGGTGTGGGAGGGATGGGAAGGAGGTCCAGGGAGGGGCTGCTCCCAGCTGAGCCCTGAGTACTTCTTTCCACCCACGGGCCTCACCTCCTTCCCAGTCCCCTTTCTGGCTGCCCCCACACATCCTGTTCCTTTGGGTGTCTCTGGCCCTCATACAAGACTGACACGCTACGTTCCCCGCCACTGCTCAGAATGGAAGCACACTGACCTTTTCACGGCAAATTGGGCCTTACTGCTAACCCTCAGGGCTGAACCCCAGAGGTCTGGCTGGCTCGCTCTTTGTCTCCAGCTCTCAGGCATGGGGTATCAGTCTCCTGGAGCTGCCACAGCACAGTAGCACAGAGTGGCCTATACCACAGACCCATCTTTCTCACCATTCTGAGACCGTAAGTCTGGACCATGGTGTGGGCCACTTGGTCTCCGCTGTGGTCTCTGCTGGCTTCCAGGGGGCTGCTCTCCAGCCATGTCCTCCGTGTCAGCTCATCCCTAGTGTCTCTTCCTGGGTCCACATTTTCTTGGCCTATGAGAACACCTGACAGACTGAGTAGAGGATCACCCTAAAGATGGTCTTAGTCACTTTTATCTTTACCTCCTAAATATGGTTCACTGAGGTACTGGGGATTGGGATTTCCACATAAGAATTCTGAGGGGATTCAATTCAGTCCAGAATTCCTGAGAAATATTGTCTCCTAAGGGATTAAACACAACTAGACCCAGATTCCAGCTTGAAACTTGGTTAGCTGTATGACCTTCGCAAGACATATAACTAGACTTTAAAACTAGGGTGACCACATGTCTCCATTTGCCCGGGACATTCCCATTTCTTTCTGCTACCCCAGTGTAATTACAAGAGCACCCCGTTATCATCTAAGGATGATAAAGTATATGACCACTATTCTTCTCTCTCACATGTAAATCCCAAGGTGCTAAGGGCCTTCAGGGAACCATCATAATTCCTCATACTTGGTGTGATTGCCCTTTGTGCTCGTACCTTCTTATTTCCCAACCCAACTTCCTAGGCCAGGAAACCTTGCTCCAAGAGGTGATAGCAGGGTAGGACTGGAGCACATGTAACTGGCATACTGAGGACCTCCAGATTGGGTAAAAGCCACTCTGGGAAGTTTTGCACCTCCATAATTAGAAGCAGGCAGAGCATCCATGGATTATGTTTCCTTGCCTGCCAGCAACAGAATCAACACTTTGGTTAAGTGGAAGGAGGTGGAGAAAGAGACCAATAGCAAAGACAGTTCATACATGCAAATGAAAAATGAAATCTCAGAAAAGAAGAGACCATATAAACAACAACAACAACAAATGTTGGAGAGGATGCAGTGAAAAAGGAACTCTCCTACATGGCTGGTGGGAATGCAAACTGGTACAACCACTATGAAAAATTGTGTGGAGGTTCCTAGGACTACTAAAAATGGAGTTTCCATATGACGGAGGAATTCCACTACTAGGGATCTACCAAAAGGACACAAAAACATTAATTCAAAAGGACACCTGCACTACCATGTCTATTGCAGCACTATTTATCATAGGTAAAGCATGGAAACAACCTAAATGCCCAAAACTAGATGATTGGATCAAGAAGATGTGGTACATATACACAATGGAATATTACTCAGCAGTTAAAAAGATAAACTCATGCCATCCACAGCAACAGGAATGGTGCTAGAAGGGCACATGCTCAGTGAAGTAAGTCAGGAGGAAAAAGGAAAATATTGAATGGTTTCAATATTTATAGTAGGAATATTAGGGAACCAAATAAGACAAGGGGAAACAGAATGTATTGTTATTATTAAACAAAACAAAATGAAACAAAAACAAAAAGACAATTTTAAACCAGAGATATCTTACAGGGGAGGGGGTCAGAGAAGGATCAGAAGGAGGGAGGGAGGAATGTGGGGGACTATGGTGATGATGGGCGGGTGAAGTGGGGGAGAGGGGAAGTAAACATTGTTTTAAAGTGAACAATAATGTAAATAGATCTATAAATGAATAAAAACATAAGAAAAAGAAAGGAAGTGACCAGGGATTCCAGTAATCTTTGGCTCAGGGGTAGAGGAGATGCCATTTCCTTCTTAGACATTAAAAAGGTGCATAATGAGAAATAATAAATCAAAGATTAATCTCCCCCATATTTAGTCTTGGTTATCATTCATTATGTAATATTTATTTACTGTGAGTTATTTTTTTGCTCTTGTTTTGTTGTACTAAAATAATGAAACAAAACCAACTTTGCGGTCTCCAGCCCCTCTCCCTCCCCACCGCTCAGGGTAAACAACACTATGGTGTGTGTACAGCTGTCCACGCCCTGATTTATGTGCGTCTCCATCACCAACATGGCAGACAGTCCCTGCCTTGGCCCCGCCGCAGGGGTAATTCATCTCCCTGGAGTCACATTCCTGGGAGCGTCTGATGGTGTGACTTGGGTCACATGTCTACTCCCCCACCCCACAGTGACTGTCGCTGGACTTAATTTTGCCTTTGTGGGTTTCTTTCTTAAAATATATATTATTATTTGTTGTGATTACATTATTGATGGAGAGATGACTATAACCCAAGCTGGTTTATATGCAATTCTTTTCTTCTAATCTTCACAGAAATCAAAACATTTCCCTGGATGCCACAAAGTATTTTGGGCCTTGGGCACAGTGCCTGGAGAAAGTGGTGGGGCTATTGCTGAGGCTTCCCAGAGACCAGCATTCCTGACGAACTCACGTGAAGGGCAGCTTCCTGCCAGATGACACTCAGCCCTTAGAGTTAGTTCCTTCAGGGCTGAAGGCCCAGGACCAGACACAGCCCCGCTCTGCCAAGCCTTACCTTTCCTCAGACATCCCCACGTTCATCCTTTGAGCAGACTCCAGGATGGGTGTCTCCCGCAGGCCTCCTCTGCTCACCTGTGACTCTCAAACATCCTTGGTCACGTGCAGCCACTGTAAGGATTCAGGTGCTGGGCTCCTAGGCCCCTCCTCCCTGGTCACCTGTAGATCTTTCTTGCTCATTCAGGACATCTGGACAATGGGCTGTTGGCCAAGCACTCTGTGGGTCTGGGGCCAGTGAACTCAGGTGTGTATCCTGATGGGTACTGCAGACACAGGGGTACCAGATGACTCGGGAAGCCACGTGGCCTGGTGGCACGAGGTCCCGGGGATAGCTTAGGCCATGTTGGTTCTTCCTGTCTCAGAAGAGTCCTCCACCTCCTGCTCCCTGCAGTCAGTCTGCCCCACTCCTCCCTGGAAGGCAGATCCCTAGCCTGCCTGCCTTGACTTCTTACTCTTCAAGCAGTAAACCACATGTTATCAGTCCTAGGATGCACATATTTCAAAAGTCATTTAACATAGCTGAAAAGGGTATGATGGATGGCCTCTCCCAAACATTAGGGCGAGGTGGTGGCTGTGACATAGCTGCCTTCCCATGCCTGAACTTGGCCTGAAAAGCTTTTGTTGATACTTTCTGATAAGATCAAGCAAGTGTCTGCAACTAACTTGCAGTGTGGGGTCAGCAGCCTGGAAAATACTCCCGAGGCTATGGCTCTTAACCAGAAATACTGCATGTAATTTTTTATGTATGCCAAGAGTGATAAAAATAAATCTAAAAGAGCTTTTTAATAATTAGAAAATAAAATTTCTAAGGCATAAGGAAATACTGTGTCATGATTTAATTGGTAGCATCGTCCCTCTTAATAGCACATAAAATTATGATGTCTCTAATCAATGGTGACTTAGATTTGATAAAACAAGTCATAGCGACATAACTCACATGGATTCTATGGGGAGCACCGACTTTTTAACACAGATCATCGTTCTTAATGTGTAGCAGATGCTCAAAACATACATGATGACTACCTTACGGTATTATTTAAAATAATGCATGTGCAGGAATGAAGGGCGGGATTGTGATATGTTGCTAATGACCTAGGATTTTCCTGTTTCTCTCACTATGACTTGAAATGCAGGGCATTTTCTTGAGAACGGGAACTGGCCAACTTTTCCTATGAAGCACCAGCTAGCAAGTCTTAGGTTTGGTGGGCCAGACGGTCCTTGTCACAACTACTGAACTCTTCTGATTTGGAGTGAAGCAGCCACAGACAATATGCAAGTAAATGGACGAGACTGTTGCAATATAACTACTTATGAAACAGGCAGCTGGCAGGCGTTGACCCTGGAGTCCTGGTTCGCCAACTGCTCGCCAGCCAGCAGTCATTTTTGAATTTGAATGTGTTCAGTAGTGACCTGGTGAACTTGCTCCAGTTCTGATTCCTGAGTCCACCCCTTCCAGTGCCTGTGCCAGACACGGCGTGATTCTCTCTTTAAGACAAATGCCGATGGTATTTTGAAGAGGTGATCACTCTTGGAAGGTGCCTGCAAATCTTTTCGAAACTAACCCCAGAGACCAGGGCAAGAGGTCAGAGACCTTAGTGCTCTTGTTTGCCCTGCCTGAGTATGTGAGCTCTTCACCTGGGGGTGCAGGCTGAGTCCATAGATCATTAGACATTCCAGTAAATGGGAGGGCCGGGGACAGTCCTTTTTTTTTTAAAGATTTATTTATTTATGCATACAGAATTGGGTACAGGCTGGAGGTGCAGGGTGGTGAAGAGGATTCACCAGAGACAGAGTGGGGAGCAGAACAGGCTGACAGACGAAGTACACTGCTGAGGGGAGCAGCGGGCAGGTCAGGAGAGGTCTGCCACGCCATGTGGTCACCTCCGGGGTGGGCAGGCGTCGAACTTAAGCTGAAGTGGTTTTAGCTTCTCAGTGCTGTGCTTTAACCCTCTGCACCACCAGGGAGGGCCCCGACAGTCCTTTTAAGAAGACAGATGTTTTATGACCCATCTAAGGGAAAGGGTAAATGTTCCCCCAAATGAAATTATACCCCTTTCGTTTTCTGATCAAGAGGAGATTCCTCTAAGTGCAACACGAGTCCTGCTGGCCATGTCCGGGGAAGAAACCAGGCCTTGCCCACGGATGCCAGACTCTGCTGTGGCTGCCACAAGGGCGTAATTGTGCAGACTCACACCAGGCAAGCACTGGATTCAATGAAGCCAGTCAGGCATCTCTTCGATGAGCCAATTAGAAAGCCCTCGTGAAGCAGTGACTTCAGTTTCAGAGAATGAAGCCCTCTTAGGTTTGTTTTTTTATTTGTTTAAAGAGACAAGTAAATGGCTTTGAAACATCTGTGTGAGATTTTAATCTGGTTAATTGTCTTTAAATACCACTCGCCTGGGGATATAAAACTCAGCAGGACTACACATAGTCAGGGAAATGCAGGGAATGAAAAATCATTTGATAATATAATAATATTTATCTGCTGGACAGAAGAACAAGACCTTGCATGCACCGATGGTCTTGGCTCTTACGGACACCTCCTGGGAAGGTGCTGCATGGGCCCTCTCTCTCGCAGGAGGGTGGGAGAGGCGCTGGGAGTTCAGATTGCTGGCAGGGGCATCAGCTGGTGATCTTCAGCCACCACGAAGCCCAGGCATTCTGATGCTGGAGCATGAAATTCATCTCCAGTTCCACTCAGTGACACATTTTCCTGGGAAGCAGAGTGAAGGAGCGGGCTCACCACATGTGCCCAAGAGAAGAAAGCTGGACTCAGCACGGACCGGGGTGGGAACACTCCCCACTTACCTTACCGTGAAGGACATGGCAGCTAAGATGAGGGTGAACAAAATCTGTTTCCTGTGGCAAGGAAGAAGGAGGCAGGTCTAGAGGCAGATCACTGACAGTGGTGCTAAAGGCAGGAAGTTGTATGGCTTTGGTTTGTTGAAACGGAAATCTCAGTTATCTTACCTATTGGAACTAAAGAGCCAGATTCCAAGTGTTACAAGGTTGGAATCCTGCACATCGTACTTTTCTGGTGGGACTACAGAATTGGTGCAGTTACTCTGGTAAACAGTGGACAGTTTCTCAGAAAGTTACACACTTAGCTTGACCCTCATGAATCTCACTATTGAGTTTTACCCAAGAGAATGACAATACATGTTAACATAAAAACCTGTAGGTGGATGTTTGCAGCCACCTATTAACAATCAAGTCAAATTGGGAACAACTCAAAGTCCTTCCACTGGTATCTGGATAAGCAGACAGAGACACACACATATGGTGGAATACTATTCAGCCACGAAAAAGAGCAGAACCATTGATTCATATAACAACATAGGTGACTCTCAAATGCTCTCTGACAAGAAGCCAGACTCAAAAATGTAGTGATTCCAACTGAATCACAGCCTAAAAAAATCAAAACCTTAGGAAGAGATAACAGATCAATAGTCACAGGACCTGGAGTCAGACTGTCTAGAAAGAGGTGTGAGGGAATTCTGGGGCAATGGAGTTGTTCTGTATCTTGATTGTGGTGGTTTTCATAAAACTACACGAGTCAAATTTTCTAGACATGTACACCAAAAAAGGTAAAATTGACCATATATAAAATACACCTTTATGAACTTGACTAAAGCAAAATGTCAGGCTGCAGCTAGGGCTGTCATTTGAAGGAGCTGTTTGGTTGAGAAGGACATTGGACAACTCCAGAGAGTGGACTAGGAGGGCTCCATAGTGCATCACAGATCTGAGATACACTTGCCTGTCAGTGACCCTGCCTGCATCACCTAGTCTGGGGGCTCTGGAAGCCAAAAAAAGTCTGTACCTCACATCTGGTAGGCCATAGCTAGGCAAGGCTGCTTCTAGGAGTTTAGTCTGAAGAGACACAACCTGAAACAGTCCAGCTAAGCAGTTCAGGGAAAACTGACCTTGTCAGTTGACATTGTGACCCCAGTGGCCGGGGTCCCCAGCTTTAAGTCGTGCAGTAAGATAAGCACAGGGTTGCATGCGAGGGAATGATTTCAGCGGGAGCTTGCCCTTTGGGCAATATTTCTACAAGGCAACCGAGTGTCACCACATCTAACTGGGGAAATGCCATCGGATAATGACCTCTACCCTACGCCATTACTGCACTTGCTTCATCCTTGTCAGTTAAATGCTCCAATTTCCCCTTCCCTGTAACTGACAAAGATTTCTTTCCTCTTCATTGTATACACAAAGAGAGACATTTGGGAGGCTGACAATGGTATTAGTGGGATTTGATATGGGCCTCCCCATGATTCAAGTTCCCAATTTCTGTCCCTATTACTGCAGGGCCTCGGGCAAAACCTCTAACCTCGGTTTCCCCCAAATGCATAATAAGGAGAAGGGTCTTTACTTATTTATGATGGACTCTGTTCCTTGTATGAGAGATGTTCCAATGTAAGTGTTATTACAAGGTCCAATTTACTGTCCAGAAAGAAGCAATCCTGATAGAAATCTTTCATTTAATTAAAATTGATTTTAAAATTGCCTGATCAATAGTGAGTTAAAAATTCATCATGGCTCAGCGGGAGGGGAAAAGCCCCTGAGCAGTCCTGAATGGGTGGTTTTGGCTCAAGCATCAGGCTGGTCCTTGCCGCTCCTGCTTGCCTGGCAGAGTCTGAGGGCTTCCCCTATCCCCTCTGCCACGCCTGCCCCTTCCTCATGGTATCCTGATGGCCAACCTCCGGGAAGAGGGAGAACATGTAGAAGAACCAACTCTTACCTCTTACATTTTGAGCAGTTAACTTTAAAAAAATGTAACTGGTCGTGCCAGTTACTCTTGAGTCATTTAATTTACTCTAGGAACCAATAAAAACATTTACTTTTGGACCTATTTCCTTGAAAGCTACCTCCACAGCTCCTCAGGGCCATTTTCCCTTATCCAGTCTCTCTGGCCAGAAACACTGGGTGTCCTGCCCCTTCCTCCACCCCCCCCCCCATCCCCACATGCAGTTATTGCCTGGCTCCATCGTCCCACCGCTGTGTCTTCCATTCTTTCCATCCCCACTGCTCCTGCCCTGTGTTAAGCTTCTTTCCTCTTTCACTGGGAACATGTTAATAGCCATCTCAGGTTTCCTTGGCTTTATTTGCCCACCTGTCCAATCTACTCTCCATGCTTTTACCTGAGAGATTTTAAAGCCTAGGTCAGCTAAGATGACCACTGCTCAAAAATCTTGATGACTCCCATTTAAAAAATTTATTTATGCATTCAGTACTAGGGTACAGGCCAGAGGCGCAGGGGTGGTGAGAGTCTTCATCAGAGACACAGTGGGGAGCAGAACAGGTAGAATGACAAAGTACACTGCTGAGGGGGGCAGTGGGCGAGACAGGAGAGGTCTGCCACGCCATGTGGGTCACCTCCCTGCCTGGGGATTGAACCCGCGCTCGGATAGTTTCACAGTGCTGCACTTTAACACGCTGCACCACCAGGGAGGGTGGTGACTCCCATTTTAATATGGAATTAGGTCCAAATGCTTCAGTGAGCACCCTAAGCCAATCCTAGTCAGGCCTCATTCCCACCAGCAGTGCCTGCTTGCCCTGCCATATTTCAGACTCTGGGGTCACTCCCGGCCTCCCTGGCCAGGTGCACAGTTTCCCTGATGGCAATATGCATTTCTTCACTTGACAAATATTCATTAGTACAGTGCAAGGTGCTCGGGTCTGTGCTAGGCAAGGGTGGGAGTTGGGGGGATGTGGTGTATCTGACAGACCAAGACCTGCTCCCTGGGAGCTGACATTCCACTGAGGAGATAAGCTATTAAAAAAGCCAACAGATAAAGGAATGAAGAACTACAGATTGCGGTATGTGTTATGAAGTAAATCAATGGAGCCCTGCAGAGAAGATAACACAAGGCATCGGGGGCCGGGGGCGGGGGCAGGGCGCCGATGGTCCTCAGGGATGGCTTTTCAGGGATCCACTGAACGATGAGGAAGGGGTGGATGTGAGCAGAGGGGACCGGGACTTTAAGAGGCTCAAGTGGGGGAGACTCAGTGCACTCCAGTGCTGGGATTTCCCTGGGGAGGTCGAGAGATTGTTTTTTCAACGTCAGGAGATTGTCAAGTGCCAGGTCACGTGCGACCATGCGGATGGCACCCTGAATGTGTTAGTTTTTTGGGGCTGCCGTAAGCAAGTCCCACAGACCGGGCAGCTTAAAACAACAGAAATTTGTTGTGGCAGCGTTCTGGAGGCAGAAGTCCTGAGCCGAGGTGTTGGCAGGGACCTAGTCTCTCCAGAGTCTCAGGGGAGGCGCCTTCCAGCTTCTCATTGCCCCAGGCACTTCTTGGCTGACTGGAGCACATCTCCAGTCTCGGCCTTTGTCCTCACTTGGCTCTTCCTTCTGTGTCTGGGTTTGTGTCCAGAATTCTCTCTTCTTATATGCTGCCACTCACGGTGGAATAAAGCCTACCGTAAAGGCTGCATCTTAAGATGATTAAATCTGCAAAGACCCCTATTTCCCAACAATGGGAGGTCAACATATCTTTGGGGGCAGGGGGTGCAATTCTACCGTAACACCAATTGATATGGGAAGCTTTTAAAGGAGTAGGCAACACTGTCTATAGGACTTAAAAGAATAATCCCTTTGGCCTCTGGTAGCAACTAGAACGGGGAGGTGCTGATTGGGGGGGGGGGGAGTGGTGTTTGGAAGTTGGGGATCAGTCCGGTCTTCCAGGTGTGAGGTGTGAGCTGATGGTGGCAGTTGTGCTGGAGATAAGTGGGTGCATCCAGATGTGTCTTGGCACAGAACAGACATCTGTCTTCTAATGGTCATATCCATTCTGCACTCACTACGCTGCCTTGCAGGCATTCCTTTTCTTTGTGTTTCCAAAGCCTTTGGCTTGCACTTCTGTTGGGCCTGTGACACAGGAGGGGAAAGGGGAAATACCTAGCATGACAGGTAAGTACCTTTTGAGGATGTGCAAAGGATGAAAAGGAGATGTATTCCCCAAGACTTAGAGCGGCCCAGTGGTTCTGTGTTTTGGGAGTAGTTGGGATCTCTCCCTCCAATCTGAACCCCTGTCAAACGAGGAGGGAAGCAGGACAGGGCTTTGGGGAATATCCAGAGGTTGGACTCTCAGGGCAAGACTCTCAACTTCAGACATAAGAGAAGGAACACAGAAGCAACCCAAATCTCCAGTGTTCCTGCACGAGTTTCTGTGCTACAGAATCTCCTTTCACATCTCTGGGAGGCTTATGGGGGAGGAAAGAGACTTTATAATATTTAAGATCAAATTTCACATAATTTCTCTGGCATCAAGGTTAAGAATCAGAATTAATATGTAACTGTATTTCCTGCATACTTGGGCTCCTAGAGTGAAATTTGTATGCATCACACCAACAAATGAATTCAAATGTAAAAGAAATATATATCTTAACAGATGATTCAGATGGAGCCAAGTGCAGGGAGGCTGAAGCTCCCTCTCGTCTGACACCCCATGTCTCCTCATATACGAGTGGGAGGGTCTGCAGGCTCAGTGCCCCCCACTAGGTGGGAATGGGCCTGTGAGGGTCACAGACTGCCCAAGTGCCACGAAGCAATATGACAGAAAGCCACTCGATGAGGAGAGTGTCCACAATGGCCTCAGAATTGCCGAGGTGGTCTCTCCAGCTGGACACTTAGCCATCAGGTTGGTGTTGGGGCTGATCCCCTGACATGTTCTTGGTTCTGTCTTTCCCATCCTTAAGTCCCAGTGCTTTGGCTGTGATCCTGACCTGGGAGAATGGGGAGCTCACTCTTGCTGCCTGTTGGCAGCTTCTGGACTGAATTTGGTATCATAGGTATCTACCTAGGAGGCCGCAAGGAGAGCGCCATGGTGAGAGGCCTGGGCTGCAGGTCCCGAGTCCGGGGCAGTTCTTCCTCAGCATCATTGGCTGTGTGACAATGGACCCGTCTCTTTAGCTGAGTGCGCCCGTCTATGGGAGAGAGGTTAAAGGCTTGTCGGAGAGGAGTCTCTGTGTGGAAGTCTGACTTGGGTCTGCCTGATTTATTATTCATTCATAGAATTTATTATTCATCCATTGAAAAGTGTGTGTTGAGCAACAGTTATGAGCAAGTCATTGTGCCAGACGTGGGGGTAGCAACAGTTATTGAGCAATCAGGGAGGAGAGAGTGTAAACAAGTAATCACTAGTGTGGTTAAGTCTATAAAAGGAAAGCAGAAGGGTGCACTAGGAATATCTGAAAGGGAGAACAATAAATGAGGACCAAAAGTGGAATAATTAGTGCTCAAGTATGGGATGCACTGTTACATCTATTGTCATCCAAAATGCAGAAAGATTTCATCCACAAGGCTGTTAACTACAGTATTATTTATAAAAGCAAGATGCTGGAGATAACCTAAGTGCCCAACCACAGGGGAATAGTAAAATAAATTATGCTAAGTTGTTGTGGCATATAATGGAATCACTTAAAATGTTGTTTATGATGCTATGGGGAAAATGTGAGCAAATGTGTAAAAAATGCAGGTCATGGGTTGTGCAAGCAGTGTGAGCTCACATGTATATGGAAACATGATGGAAGCATGATAAGGGAAGATCCTAGGTCAGATCTGAGTTATGGTGGAAATGATGAGTAATTTTTTTCTCTTAGTTTTAAAATTTTTCTTTCATTTCATAAATTCTCTAGTGAAATAAGTAAAAAGTAACAAACAAAGCCTTCTGGGCTTTCAGCTATTTGTGAATAATATGACCATTTACATGCTAGTAAAGGTTATAGAAGGGAGTTATAAGGAATAACCAGGTCTTATAAGCCTAGAAGAACCCTATAACTTATAACACCAAAAGAAACATTTACTGTCACAGAAAATTAGACAGGTCTAAAGGGTGTCAATTCAGTGCATTCTCTGTGAGTCTATGAACGAGCACTTGACGTGTGCCAGAGGCTGCTGTAGGAGCTATGTAATGTTACCTCCTAGGGCAGGCACCAACATTACCCAATTTATAGATTTGGTAACGGAGACTGAGATTTGTAACTCTGTCAAGGTCATACAACCACTGAGTAGTTGAGTAGTTGATTCAAAGCTCATGCCTTCATCATAACATTGCAACGCCTAAGAAAAACTCTGTAGAGAAAGAAGTGGAAGTTAACCTCAAAGGATGTGCAGAGACACAGGAATGACCACGCCTAAGAATATGGGGGTGTCTAGAGCAGGTGCTTTTTGCATGCTATCAGGGGCTGCTCTGGGCTACAGGCATGGAGCTGTGTGGCATTACCCCTGAGCCCTGGGTAAACTCATTCAGTGAGGGTTTGCTGAGTCCCTGCTACACACCACACAGTGTATGTGAGGCCCCTGTTCTTAGCGAACTTGCAGGCTGCTGAGAAATAGGGACACTACATAGGAAACAAAGCAATCTGTGAAGGAAAGGGACATTTCAGTTGGGGGAAATGAATGGCTATAAACGTATCAACAGCATGTGTATGTCCATGCTGGCCTGGCCTAGCACTGACTCTGCCACCCAGGTTAAAGGTTGACTTTCAACTTGACATTTGGGTTCCCTTTGCAGACAAGCTTCAGAACAAACCAAGAGATTGTTAATAGTAAACGAGACTTAAATCATCCCCCAGGCTGACAGAACTTCATCTGAGTCTCCGTTTCTTAGTCTTTAAAATGGGGGTAGCACTGTCTATTTGTAGGGCTGCCTCAGGAGCGAAAGGGATATGGCACAGGCAGAGTTGAGCCTGATGCCTGGCATGTAGAAAGTGCTCGGCAAGCTTGGCCACTCCTGTTGCTTTAGGGGTCAAAATGTTAAGGGGAAGGATGTACTAAAGGAACTCTGCAGAGTTCTGTGGACTTCACTCCCAACTCCAGCTTTCTGGACTCCACTCTCTACTTCAGTGATTGGAAACTACAACTCCCAGCAGCACCAGGGAGAGAACTGCGAGGACCCAAGGGCGGAGCTAAGCAGGCATTCTGGGACTTGGGGGATAAATAGAGCGCCATTTTGTCCAATGGTCTCTCTTGCTCGGGCAACGGGCAACCGTGGCGCTTGGGACTGCAGAGATTGGAGACTGGAGGCTGGGAGCTTTCAGTTAGTTTGTTATCAGAGCTCCAAGTCAGTGGAGCCAGTAAGATATTCCGGTTACTTTGTATCCCTCTCCCTTTCTCTGGGTTGTTTCCTTTTCTTTTCCCCTTTTGCAAATAAACCCATTATTGACCCTCTTGTATGTGTCTGCAATACAAGTGAATTTTAAGCGTGTGGGTGAGGCTCCACAGACAGGCAGCCCAGTTCACACTGGGGTGCCCTGTAACAAAAAGACAAAAAAGGACAATTTGAGAGAGGGAAGTTGTGATTTAGAAACATGGCATTGCTTTCCCCTTGGCTGATATGGACACAAACTCTTTAGTACTGTTGGTCTCTGGTACCTACTGGAGTGATGCGTGTTGGACATAACCTATGTTACTGCACTGGCATCTGTTATGCTTTATGATGATGATGATGGTGAAGAAGATGGTGATGCCATTGGTAATCTGTAAATCTTTATCCCATTCATGTAGTTTCTGTCCTTCTCATCTTTCAAAATTGTCTTTGCAAACAAAGCCACACAGATGACCACACATTCCTAAGAACTTCTCTAGCCAGAGCATCGTTGCTTGCTGTGGTCCAGCTTGGGCAGGACGATCATGGAGACTTCAGATCCCTGCACAATGTCTACCACTCAGGACCACCAGCTTGGATAAGCCTGAGGCTGACCCAGCAGACGGTCAGCAAACATTATTCACATGGCCTGAGTAGATCCAGGGAAGGCAAATAAACCAATCAACGTGCACAGAAAAATGACTGGAAGGAAATTTCCTATATGACATAATTATTACCTATAGTTCATTGCGACTAAGAATTGCTTTGTAATCACTCTCATGATATTTGTGTCTTCCCTCTAACCTTTCTAAGATGAAGCTGCATTATGCTTATAATGTGGAAAAATCCTTTTATGTATAAAGCAAACATTCATTCATTGATAGAAAGTGTGACTGTTTTCCATTGCTCAGAAAACAGACTGTTGAGCACTCTCTGAAATTGGAATAGGAAGGTAGAGATGTCTGAAGATATTTTTGCTCTTAGCGCATTTCATCTGTTGAGTACGTTGCATCAACCTCATCCTGAAAACCTGTTCACCTCTTATAAGCAGGGGGACTTCAGGTCCCCCTGAAGTGACAAAACTGCTAGTCAGGTTCATAAAATCCCAAGTGTGAAGATGTTTTGGGCAACAGATTCCAAGTGGGTGTGAGGAGTTGTTGGATTTCTTCCCATGCCTTCTGGCCCGCTTCCCTCCAAAGTAGGTGGGTTGCTAGCAAGCATCATTCTCTCCTCACCTGTAATCTTTGGGGTTCTCTAGCAGGAAGGATAACCATTGCTAGGGAGGACTGTGGGCGAGAGCCAGGAGAATGCTGCCAGGGGCCACGCAAAGCAGCTGGGCCGACTCAGTCTCTGATGGCGCGTCTCCTATCAGCCCATTTGTGCACCCCAGTGTCTGCCTGGGACAGGAGCCCCGACTCAGGAAGCCAGGCAGAGCCACTCAGCGCCCCTGAACCTCAGCCCGAGCCTCTCCTCCCCTAGTTCCATCACATAATTTCTCATAGTGGGAAAGCAGGTTGTGTTTATTTAGATAAAGATATATTACTATAATAGAATTACTAATTACGTCCAACAACTTTTTCCTTAAACAAAACACTCCGTGGTTGGGGCTGGAAAGCATTAGTGAGAGGAGGAGGAGGAGGAGGAGGAGGGAGGAGGATGGAGGCGTGTTTTTCTTTCCCCCTGATTGATGATGGTGTGATAATCTTGGCCTGCTCACAAGTTGCTCTTTCCCGTGGATAACTGGATCCTGCTTTGCCAGCTCTAATTTGAAGCAAATTTTTCTCTCACTGATCTCCTCCTCCGCATTAATGTTTATTAAAAGTCAGCCACAGCAGAGGCAGATGCCTCCAACACTGGCCCCCACCCCGGCCAATTCCAGGTTATTGTGAGGCGGTGGGAGTTCCTACCTCTGCTTTGCTTTGACAAAGCATGTGCAAAATAGAAGGATGAGAAGGGAATCTAACTCCCTAGTGAAGCCAGTGCGGAGCTGGGAGACAATGCAGAGCTGGGAGTTGCTGGTCGTGCAGATGTCACATAAGGACAGAGCAATACAAAGAATCTTACAGGCCGAAGTCCTTTGGGGGAATATGAGGATAAGAGACCGAGTCCTTGGGAAGCAGGAAGCATCGGGAACCACGGCCAGCTATCCCGTCCCCCTGCCTGCCCTGTCCCTTCCCTCTCTCCCTGGCAGGCTTGTCCCCGCAACGTCCTACTCATCAGTCACCGTCTTAGGTTGGGTCTCCCATGAGCCAACCTGGGGCCAGCGTGTAAGTGCATACAGGTGCCTTAGGAAGGGCCCCCAGGACAGACAGCTAACGGAATGGGGGAGTGAGAGGGGAGAAGGAAATGAAGGTCAGGCCCAGTTAGAGAGGAGCCTACGTTTAAACGTTCTCATTCTGATACCGTTCAATGGAGAGATTTACTCTCTGTCAATGACTATGTGTCAAGTGTGCATCACTGATATCTGAGAGTCTGTCTTGGGACTCTCTCTTAGGCGTTCATGTGGATTATTTAGCAAAAAGGAATAAACCCTGCACTAGGAAGTAAAAGACTTGGTACTGGTCTCAGTGTGGCCACTGAGAGATGTCAGAGCTGGGAGTTGCTGGCCCTCCTTAGGGAGTCTAAATTTCCTTCTAGAAAGAAAGGGAATGAGAGTTGGCAGTTCCTCAGGACCACTATCATGTGAAATTTTTCTATTCATTTTTGAAAAAAAAAAACAACCAAACTAGGGTCCATTGGTGGCCAGCTCTCTGTTGGCAGCTGGGCTCACTCTGATTGGAAATCTATGAGAGGCAGTCTAGGTCCCCAGGATTGAGGATTTGGGGGTGTTCATTCTCTGAGTTCTGTCTACCTGTGGCTGAAGCCTGCTACTGAGCTATTAGCTCCCAGGCACACGAGAGAGAGAGAGAGAGAGAGAGAGAGAGAGAGAGAGAGAGAGAGAGAGAGAGAGAGAGCCCATTATTGCTCATTAGCTACAAATTCATCAAAGACCAATATCTGGCTAGATTCCTTAGATAAAAAAAATATGATATTTTTTTCTTCTGAAAGAAACAGGAGTAGTCTCTCTCTTCATTTGCAGATTTGAGTTACACAAATGAATAAATTAATTATTAAATTAAAGCCCCTCCACAAGAACAACTCTTCTTCTCCAACATCATCCTTTCTTCATTCATCTCACAACTATACATTAAGCACTTTCTATGTACCTATCAGCACACTTTGCACTAGGAAGTTTCACAACAATAAGGTATGGTACCACACTCAAAAAATTTAGGAGAGATGGTAACATTAAATAAAATTTGGTCTTGGTACTCTTGGCCTGCCTTACACATGTCTGTGGGGGGAAGATGTGATGTCTGCTCTGCTCCCGTTTTCCCACTTGGCACAACTGAAAATCCTGGACATTATCTACGTGGCAAATTCAAGAATATTTTGCAAGGAGGAAGAAGGTCAACTGTTTAGGGTGTCAAAACCTGAGGATGACAAGTGATGAGTTCCTTTGTGTTTTCTGTCTCACATATAAACTAGACATGACCCGGGGAAGCCACCACCTAAAAAGACCAGTGCTGGGTCTTTGTAGCCCAAGGAGACACAGAGAACTTTGAGACAGTAACTATTCACTTCAGTCAAATACCACAGAGAAGACTGTGGTTACACTTCCATCTATGCCAACAAAGGCTGAATGGGGAGCCTGGATTTCCATCCCAGTAGGTTACAATAAGGGGCCCCCCAACCCCCACTGAAGCGGTGTTGGAGAAGGCCAAATAGGGGCTAGTAGCTCACCCTGGTCAGTCCTTAATGGACAGCATGGCCCCTACTGTCATCGTGCTGAGGGCGAGTCAGAATCCTCACCCAGCAGTAACAAGCTACTCCTGGACTTCTACTTCCACCTGGCAGTAGAGACAGCCCCTTTCTCCTGCCAGAGCACTGCCACAAAAAGTCATGTAAACTAGGGCTTAAATAAGATCCAGAGTTTAGAACTGATTACAAAATGTTCCATATTTCAATCACCTAAAACAATACTGAAACCAAGAAGGTGACAAATTGAGTAGAAAAAAGGAAAAACCAATCGATGCTAATATGAAGACTGTAGCTATGTTAAAATTGTCAGACTGAGGCTTTTAAAGAAACCACGATGAAAATGCTCCAGCGAACAAATATACACATGCTTGAAACAAAATTAAGAAAGAAAACCTCAGGAACATTCTCACTGAAGAAAAGATGAAAGAACCGTCAGCTTGAATTCCTACATCCAGGGGACACAGCCACTTTCTTGAATGAAGGGGAATTTTCAGGTGAAGGAACTAGATAATCTGTCATGAACAGTCGACCCTAAAAGAAAGACAAAAGGAACTTCTCTAAATAAAAAGGAAAAGATAAAGAAAAATCATTGAAATGTAAGAAGGAAGGAAAGAATGTGTTGAGGAAAAATATAGGGAAACAATAGATTTTTCTTCTTATCATTGGAATTCTAACTTATGTTTGATGGTTAAAACAAAAATTATAACTGTCCAATGTGGTTAATATAGAGGAACTATTTCAGCTTATTATAAACAGAAAGGTAAAGGGGCATAAGTAGAGATAAGGTTCTTGCAATTCACTTGAATTGGTAAATCTCTGAAACCAGCAGAGTAGGGTGATGTGTAGGAACTTGGTCCCAGGTCAAATATTCTCCTTTTTTCCTGAAATCTGCTGTGTCTAAAAGGGCCTGGAAACCTGAACTCTGGGCCATGGAGGGTTGGCAGATGGCCATCCATAGTCAGTACTGACAGGATGCTTAGACTGGCACAGCTCCCCACCGATTGCTCCATGAGACAGTGGTGTTGCTGACTATCACTGTATTTGCTGTTATTAAGGACCAACATCATTCAGGAAGTGACAAACTAGCATCTGGAGTCTCTGCCCTTCTGGAAGGAAGACATTCTTGAGGAACTCAGACTAGGTAAAGACAACTGTGCAGTCACTTTTAATACAGGGCAGTTTAGAGACCACGTGTCAGATGCATGAAAACCAGAGGCATCCATTGAGAGCTAGAAGGATGCTGCTTCTTCTGGAGTGTGGAGTAGACACATTCCAAGGAAGATGAAACACAACAATTAAAATGTGTTGACAGATAAAGATAAAATTTTTAAAAAGATTTTATTTATTTGTGCATACAGAAATGGACTACAGCCAGAGGTGCAGGGGTGGTAAGAGGATTCACCAGAGACAGAGTGGGGAGCAGAGCAGGCAGATCAATGCTGAGGGGAGCAGTGGGTGAGACAGGAGAGGTCTGCTGCGCCATGTGGGTCACCTCTGGGGTGGGGATGGAACTTGCACTGAGGCGGCCACAGCTTGGCTTAGCTTCACACTATGAGCTCTAAGCTGCTGTGCCACCAGGGAGGGCACAGATAAAGATAAATCTGATTGCAACAAAATTAAAAGCGTGTGTACGTCAAAGGGCATTCTGAGCAAAGTGAAAAGACAAGCCTGAAAATGGAAGAATATATTCACAAATCATGTATCTGATAATGGGTTAATGCGTGAAGAACTACAACTCAATAATAAACACACAACAGATTAATAATTAGGCGATAATTAGGCAAGGAAGTTATGCAAATGACCAACAAGGACATGGAAAAAACATACACCATCACTAACCACAAGAGAAATGCCAACCAAATCCACAGTGAGACACCAGTTTGGATCTCTTAGAGTGGGTGGTATCAGAAAAAAAAAAAGTAACAAGTGTTGGTGAGGATGTGACAAAAGTAGAGCCCTTGGGCACCAGTGGTGGAAATGGAAAGTGAGAACAGTATGGAATTTTCTCAAAGTATCAAAATATCATATATGGCTGGCCTAGTGACTCCACTTTTGAGAGTATATCTAAAAGAATCGAAAGCGGGACTCAGAGATATTCAGCAATTTTATCCACAACACTCAAAAATAACTCAAGTGTCCATCAGAAATGAGTGGAAAAAGAAAAAAAATGACCTACTTTTTTGCCTTAAGAAGAAAGGATAGCTTGACACTGGGCAATACATGCGTGCATCTTGAAGTCATGCTGATGAAGGTAAGTCAGCCACAAAGGACATGAATGTCGCCTTTGTGACTTGTGAGCATTCAAGTTCAGAGATAGAGAGTAGAATGTTGGTTGTCAAGGGCTGGAGGGAAGTAAAAATGGGGATTATTTTTAAATAGGCACAGAGTTTCAGCTGGGGAAGATGAATGGTATACCACCATGGGAAAGCCATTGAAAATGGTTAAATTTTAAGTGTTGTGTTATGCATAGTTCACTAGAATACAAAAAGCAAGTTAATATTTCCAGAAAGATCTAGTCTTTACCAGCCAAGTCAGAATGCAAAATGAAGTGACTGCTACCATAATATATTTCAAAAATCCATCAGGAGAATGAAAAACAGTTTCAGGCAGCTCTTGAAGATGCTTTGAAGGCAGATTCCATTACTTAGGGAAATCTAGAACTCATTTTATGAGAAGCTGAAGGAATGGAAAGGACAGTGAATAAGCGTTCTGTACGGGAGAGAAGAATATTAGAACATGCCAAAGAAAGTCGGGCCACATATCTGGATGGATACCTGGGATATTTGAGATTGGGGTTCTGAGCCTGCTGGACTCAGCATGGGGGGAGGTTGGGGTTCACTAGCAAGCAAGAACCACACAGAAGGTGCCTCAATAAAAGGAACTTTGAATAAATGCTATGGCTGAATTAAATCATATTTAGAAGCTCTTGAAGAAAAAAAAGTTGTATATACACTAAATTAACTGAATGTTAAAATACCTGATATCCTTAAAATAAGGTGAAAATTTTCCAAACTGACATAGGTTTCCTGCAGTCAGTAAAAAGAAAAAAAAAATCTCATCAAATATCTGATTTAGAGTATTTATCCTGCAAAAGTAGAAAAGAATCCTTTGTAGCAGATGACAAGACCAGCAACGCAAGCAGGGAGCTGGACCCCGTAACTTGCAAGGGGAGATTTTTTCAGAAAAATTTGAAAGCAAACTGGTTGTTATGGAAGCCAACTTATTTCCCATGAGACAAAAGCCCCCGATAATGAGGTGTGTACTCTCTGGGCTGAAAGACGACTTCATAAGCTAAGAAAAGAGGATGCCTCCCAGAAACCACAAAGAAAAAAAGGGTTGAGGAAGATTTAAAGAATTTGACCAAGATCCTTATGGTCTTGATGATGAAAATGGGGTATTTGACAGAGGTCCACCAGGAACCGGCAGCCCCTAGGGAACAGGAGCATCAGGCTGTGATTGGGTGGGGATTCAGTCTGGCGCTTGGTGTGGGACAGAGATCACCGTCCAGGACGGTGGCCCTAGAAGAAAGGACCCTTTGTCAGGCCATCATGGCAGTTCCCCTCAAGAGCAGGAGAGTCTCCCTGCCTGTGGCCCACACGCTGGTCTTCTACATTGGCAGGCTCCACATAACCCCAGACACAGCTCCTAAGAGAAGAACTCTTCCTTTCTTCTCCCTGCTCTAGGCCAGGAAGGAACTGCCCAGGGGTCTTCCTCAATGAGGGACTCCCTTAGCCCCACCACCAGCCACAACAAAGATCACCGCACTGTGCACGCAGCCTGAGAGCAGAGGCGAGTTACCCCTGTGTGCTCTGCTCTTCCAGGAGCTGGCATCTGAAGACCCAGAACCATTGCGAGATACTTTTCTTCCCAACTTACATAATTTTGATTTTCTCTTTCTTCTTGCTATTACATGATTTTTCTAGAGCTCAAATCATACCTGGTTGGGTTAGGATTCTAAGAGATCTCTAGAAGAATTCTTTGGGTTATTTAAATAAGACTCTTCGACTGTTCTATCCTGGGCATGGGTGGTGTTAGGCTGGTCCAGCTGGCCATTCCAGACTTGTGGGTTGTAAGGGAACCATGGATAGTGGGAAACACAGGAGATGCTGAGGAAGGACACGTAGTGGGTGGTCCCTGGCCTCCTTTACCACAGCTTTGAGTAGTCAAAGGTGGGGTGCTTGTGTATTAAAGGGGATCTCAAGGAACAGGCCATTTTGTGGCTTAGAGGGCCCTAAAAGGGAAGGCTTGTGGTTTATCATACATCGTCCCCCCCCCCACAGTTATGTCTGTCATCTGAGATGGGCACCAAGAGTGGGATCTGCATGGGTCTTCAGTGAAGAGGGAACTGAGGTCCTAAGGATCCTGGATCACATAATACAGGGGCTTTGAGCCAGGGAGCCTGGGGACCGTCCGTACCTCTGACACCTCCCAGCTGGGCAACTTTGAAGATGTCACACCCACCCAAAGCACTGAGTACATAGTGAGCCCCATAAATACTGCTGTTTATATCACCTCACTTAAAATCCATGCCCGACTTGGCACTGAATCTGAGTGCTGTGCCCCCAATTATATTTAATAAAAACTATTCTTTAATAAAAACTATTTGGCTTGCGTTTAACCACATTGAGTTTACCCATTGCTTTGACATTTCCCCTTCACTTCTTGTTTCAGGGTTTGCTTCTGGGGGAACCCAAACTAAGGTATGTGCTTAGCCAGGGAAGAACACACTTCCCTAAGGGACTAAGTATAAAGGAGAGGTTGATTCAGACATTCTGACCAGCTCTGATTAATTGCAGTTAACAACATTTATGTCTCTGTGCCCAGTGAGGTTGGTGAGTCCCAGGGAAATTTGATTCAATTCCACAAACACTTCTTCTACTCATTAAGACACCTACCACCAACACATCTGGTCAAGTAAATGTAAAACATTAGTCCAAGCGGTTGTTGGCATTATATGGTCAAACATCTGGATGAATGAAATTTTAATTGAATGTTTTGATGTCATGTGGTGTCCATTTCAAAGCCAGTCCCTGCATAGAAGTTGGGTACCTTTGCAGCTTCTATGCCAGACTGTGCGTGCTGGATTTGCTAGGACATATCCTAAATTCTAGTGTGATACCCCTCACACACTCCACAATAGCCCTGATTTTTAAAAAAAAAAAAATCTATTCTTTTTGTGGTCAATGACATGCCCCAGTTCTTTGGAAGCAGTATGGTTCACATTTGCTTGGAGGCCTTGAATAGAATGCAGGCTGCTTCCATTGAATGTTCGATCTGGTTCCATTTACTCGGAAATATCCAGTGACTCATTGAAGAAACCCTCTCCCTCAGGTTTCCCATAAACCTGATAAAGTACAAGTCCCTTGTGCATTTTCCATCACGAGGGAGAGGCGTGCTGTGTGCTTCTCCATCATATTTGCACACACGTGTTTACACACATGCGAGTATGTCTGCTCACATACTCACTGCACAAGGAATCCCCAGAATCCTTAGCAAACAAGTCCTGATGGAGAGGAATGGCCACGGGGCGTGGACTAGGGTTCCAACTGCCAGCACACAGAAAGGTTTGGGAGACCAGATGGATAGTTCCCTGGATGTGTGGACTAAAGAGGTAGCATGTTCTGGAAGCGTCTTCCCCAGGCTACCTTGGGCAACTGGGAGGGGATGTGTAGGTCGACTTCCCAAACCCCAATAGAGCAATCTGCACTCCTTTGATTTCTCCTTGGTGTCCAACCTAGGAACCCACACAAACACTGTTTCACTCTCTTGCCTTGTCTGGCTTCCATGACCCATCAAAAACCTTTATTTTGGCATAAGAAATATTTGGCACAAAGTCAGACAATGCTTCAAAAAAAAATCCCTCAAAATACAAAAACACAAAACAAAAACAAAACCCCTTTCTGCACATCTGTTGAGAGATGGCAGCCAAGAGCGGGGTCTGCATGGTGCCAGCCTGGCCACGCGCGGGAGGGCAGTGCCAGCGCTAATGACCCATGCTTCCCATGGGGCTGTGCGGCCAGTCTTCTCATTAGGATGTGCTCGGAGTGGCCGGCTGGGCGGTCAGGCCTCCTCCGCTGTCCCCCCTCCCCCTCTGTCTGCCTCCTACACAGCAATTTAGCATCGTGAGCATTTTTATCATGGGCATTTAAAAGGAAGGGGAGCGTACCGCGGGCTCTGTGTCCGCCAAGAGAAGAGCGGCCAGAGTTGATGACGGCGCTGATGGGAGAACAGGCCTGACACTCCACCTCGTCTGTCTGGAGCCAGCCAGAGACCTGCGGGGAGACCCTGCTCCAGGAGGCTCCGCCTGGGCTCTCTCAGTCCTTTAGTCCCTGAGGGTCGTCAGTGGGAGGTGGCCCCAGCTCTGAGTTTGCTGGTCTGGTGGGTGGAGTAACATCCTGTGGTGAAGTGGAGGGGGTCTGTTCCTCTGATGGCTTGAACCCACTCCTGGAGGAAGTTTGGAAAGTTATAGATTTTCCAGAAGTGCATTGGTCCAGCTGGAGCTATTGGGTGGGCTGGCTCACAGGCTTCATGGAGAGCAAGCCTTCCCAAAAGGCAATAGTGGAGGGCAGCTCTGGGCTACAGTTCAGGTGAATCACCACCAGAATCTGACCAAAGGCAGGAATTGAGTTTTTGGTGCTTCCTGGGAGGTGCCAGTGCTTAACACAGAACCTGGCATATGGCATACAGCAGCTGCTCAACAACAGCGTTCATAAAAAAGTGAGCATCAGCACAGTGACCAACTTCTCAAGACATGATGAGGATTAAAAAAGACCATGGGGGGCCCTCCCTGATGGCGCAGCGGGTTAAAGCACAGCACTGAGAATCTAAAGCCGCTTCCGCATGAGTTCGATTCCTGCCTGCCCCGGAGGTGACCACATGGCGTGGCAGACCTCTCCTGACCCGCCCGCTGCTCCCCTCAGCAGTGTACTTCGTCGATCTGCCTGTTCTGCTCCCCACTCTGTCTCTGGTGAATCCTCTCACCCTCCGCATTTCTGGCCTGTACCCCAGTTCTGTATGAATAAATAAATAAATCTTAAAAAAAAAAAAAAAAAAAAAAGACCATGGGTGGCCCTCCCTGGTGGTGCAGGGAGGATGCAGCACTGCAAGGTAGCCACAGCCGCTTCAATGCAAGTTCGATCCCCTGCCCTGGAGGTGACCCACATGGCACGGTAGATCTCTCCTGACCTGTACACTGCTCCCCTCAGCAGTGTACTTTGTCTAACTCCCTGTTCTGCTCCACACTCTGTCTCTGGTGAATCCTCTCACCGTCCCTGCACCCCTGGCTTGTACCTCAATTCTGTATGCATAAATAAATAAATCTTAAAAAAAAAATGAGACCATGGGCACACAGGGACAGCCTTGAGACTGTGCCCATCCCCAGCCACAGCTGAAGCCAGCGGTAGAGTAGGGGCTACAGGTGTTTCCTGTAGAATTTTCAGAGACCACAGAGTGGTTTTTCTGTCACAATTATTGAACTCTGGCCTGAAAGCAGCTATAGAATATATATAAACACACGCATGTTGCTTTATATATATAAACAGATTGCAGTCTGGATTTAGCACAGAACCACAGTTTTCTGATTCCCTCTCAACTGAACTATAAAGGGACCTGTCCTTTGCAGAGAGAGCGCACACTCAAATCTGCCTACATTCCAGGGAAGTTCACATCCAATCATCAATAGCAGCACCAGCCCAGGTGAGCCAGGTATGTTCCAACACAACACATGTAACCCCTCACCTGGGACACCAATGGCGTCAAGGATGAACAGCTTCCAGGATGAACAAACTCCCCTCCCCACAGGTCTGGCACAGTTTGTGCCAGAACCTATATCCACTCTCCACTGACCCACATGCCCCTGTGGGCAAGCAGCTCCCTCACTCATGTGTACATAGCAGAAGGCAGAGAAATTACAAGCCTGCATTGGCCCAGAGCTTCCCTGGTTTGTGTGTTCATCCTGGTGGTGTGCAAGGCTTAACCTGGCTCAGGTCAAAACTGGAATCTGGGGGACTTTGAAATGTACTATTCAAGAAGTTTTGATTCCCATCTACCAGGTATACCAGGCATTTTGCCTCATGGTGGAAATATAGGGAGAAAAGCATGTCTCATATTTGGGAGGGCTCGTGGGCAAGCGAGGGAGATGGGCATGGACAAGGAGTTAATTGCAACACCATGAAGCTAATGAGATGGCAGGTGTAAGCCATTTCCAAGGGTGTGTGTGTGTGTGTGTGTGTGTGTGTGTGTATGTGTTTGGGGTGGGGGAGGGAGACAGTGAAGGCTGAAAATGAGCCTGGGACTGTTTCCTGGGGGGTGATGTTTGATGTTCATGATGGAGGGTACATGCATGAGTGCAAACACACACAGTCTTTAGAATTGTTGTCTTTTTTTGCAGGAAGCATATACCCTGGTGAAATATCAAAAGGACAGTTTTCCACTGGGAGTTTTTGAGGGTGAAATAGAAAATGCCAGAGAAATGTCTATTCCCTCAATCCAAGTTGGTGTCACCTGAGGCAAGACATGTGTGAAGAAGCAGGGAGGGTGAAATACTAGGAGAACAAAGTGGCTATCTTCTTGCCTCAGAATTTTTAGTTGATTTGTAACTCAGTTCTTCCATGGTGGTAAGAAATTCAGATACTAAACAAAATATACAATAGGATTCATGCCCCAACCTTAAAGGCAGGTACTTGCTTCATGAGGGTTAGCATTTTGTGACTGAAGGTTTCAGTTCATAAATGATTAAGGGTAAGCTAAGTATTTTCTTGTTTTTGTCGTGGTCCCTTGGTTATCCCTTCAGCTCATCCTTAACCTCATCATTAACAAAATCTAAACATGGCCATGCTACTTCCTGGCTTAAAACCATCTGCAGAAATCTTTGTCTATAGGATAACCACCCCTTCCCCCCCCCCCCCAAGGAAGCCCTTTGTGGTCGCTCCTGACTGTAGCTCTGTCACACTATGTAATAATAACAGACACCATGTGATGAGTGTCCACCAGAGGTCACACTCCTCCTAGTCATTTGCTTATGTTAACCTCCACCATAACCTTAGGAAGCTCAATTAGCTCTGTTTTATTGAGGAGGCAGCTTAGTCTCAGGAAAATGAAGAAGCCCACCAAGGTCAGGCCAACTTTCATGGCTTTAGCCAAATCTGCCTGAATTCAATTTCTACACCTCTTTCCCAACATTTTTTGGCCCCAGGACACTTTTCATCTCATTTTTTTTTCCTTAAAAACAAAAGAGAAAACAAGCTCCTTTAGGACTTAGTCGGAAGATCTCTTTAACCCTTAAGCTATTCTTGATTCTCTCATATCTTCCTTGATGAGTGCTAGTGCCCTTGTTTTTTTTGGTAATCATCAAAGCATTAGTACAATTATGTCATTCCTATTTCGTTGCCTCTATTTCCTGCAATAGACTGTGAGCAGCCAGAAGGTTTCTTCAATATATGATCTATTTTTATATTCCCTGGCCTAGTGCAAGGGTGGCACATTGAATATAGATCCAAGGAATAAATGACAAGAACAGAATATTTTGGGATGTGCATATTCGGATTAAACCTTTCAAATGCAGAAATAGCAACCTTTAAGTCTTCTCTAATGGAGACTGGATGCTGAATGTCGAATGAAGGAATATTCTCTTGTTATGCAGCCTGAGTGGTGGCTTGAGGGATGGACTGGTTGTGGCTGGTGGTGTCGTCCAGCCTCTCAGAAACCTCTAAAGTCCATCCTAAATGTTTAAATGAAGTAAAGTGGTTGGCTTTATAAGTAATAGAAGTCAATTGTGTTTGCAGCATCTAATGCAGGAACAGCATTAGATGGCAGAGATGGGGCCAGCGCCAAGAACTGCTGAGTGGACAGGAGGCCTGATTTTCAGCCTCCCTCTGCATCCATTTGTGATAATCTGGGTCTGGCTTTCAACCAGTCACTCTCCTAACGAGACTTGCACAAGACAGCCTTTGCCCCCAGCACAGACAAATCCTGAATCAGGAGTTCACTTATACAGACTTTCAAAAACACCCACACATCTATACGCACTCACTCACCTTCTTTATAAATACATTTTTTTTTTATCTTTGTTACCAACACTTTCCTAACAGTCTGGCAGACATTCAGACAGGAACTGAAATAGTTAGCTGGACTCGAGCACCTTAACTCCCCTACAAAATGGACTTGCAGTACAAAGACAAAAGAAAGCGGGTTTTCTCCTGGACCCCATGAGTCACTGATAAGAGCTGCCTTTGTCCTTAGGGTTGGGCATGAGAGCTGCGTGCAGAGTTAGAAACAGCACATCTGCTGGCCTTTCACTGGTGAGCTCTTGTCCTCTCCCGGCAGGAGGCTCAGCAGGACTCACTTTCCAGTAAGAATAATGAAGCCGTTACAAACCCAGATTAACATGTATTGTTCCACTGCATTGCTCTAAGCATTTATAGCTTTATGTAATTTAACCTAATTCTAACAGATTGCGGGTTTCATTATCTCCATTCTACAGATGAAGAAACTGAGGTGCTGAGAGACTCATGATTTGTTGGGATCACAGGAAGGAGTCCAGACTGGAACTGTTTCTGTCCTCTTCCCCTCCCCACCCCCCCAAAAAGCCCCCCAAAACCCTGTATTCTTGCAGATCAGAGGAACCCACCAAATCTGTTTCAAGGAGATGCTGAGGAGAGTGAACTCGTTCCATAGAAACAACACGTCAGTTTCATCAAGCCTTGCCCTATAAAGCCCTTAGCAGTTGTGAGTGGGACCTCCTGGAGGTTGGTGTCTTAGGTTTGCCTCCAGGCCACTCTTTCTGTGATCATGGAGTGGGAACCCATAGTGAGGATGAACAGAAAGAATGATTTTACTGGAAAATGCCAGGAGGTAGAGAACCCCAGCAAAGTTACCTTGGGGTTTCCCTGAAAGAAGGTAACAATGAAAGGGGGAAGGAAAGGAATTTATAGCTACTTTCTAAGTTCTGGAACACAGAGTTACAATGTAGGATCTCGTGGGACCGGGTCTGGATGGAAGATTCTGGGGGAGACGTCACTATGCCTGGCACGAGGGTTGGGCACCGTCGTCAGGAGCACTGCAGCTCAGGGGACCAACAACTCCTGAGGCCAGTAGAGGAACCAGTGGGGTGGGGGACAGAGTCAGGGAAGAGGGACACGGGCACAGATCAGTGGCAGAGGGAGCTCTTTAATGGGAGCTTGGGAAATGCTTTCTGATGGGTTCCACAAAATGCTGTAGAGGGGGGGTCTTTGATCCGGGAGGAAGAGGCTTTATAATGCCACGTGACACTGGTTCATAGGAAGTTTCCTCAAATATCTCACTTGATTTTTGTGGTGGGCTGTCAAGATGGTGACAAATTCTCCTCCTGCTGAGAGATGACTGCTGCTATTTAGAGGGGAACTCAGTTTTCCATCTATTTCATCTGGATTCCTTTGGCTATTGAGGCGTTAGTGAACTGATTCCAGGAGGAATTTGAAAGCCTTGCAAGTTTTGCCCTCTAGTTTCTCATTTAATATTACCTGCTGGCCCTAGCGGTGTGTGCACCAAATATAACATGAAGAAGTATTCGGAATAGTGGGCCTGGTGCTTACTCTTATGCTTGGAAACTGAAACCAGGCAGATGAGCCTGGGCTAACCTGCTGAAGAGTGAGCGATGGCACAGATGGGAGCCGAGGCTGTCTGGACAACAGCTTGGTTGAAACAGGGACAAACATATGCCTGAGGTCATCCTAGATCACCTAGCTGCTCACCTGTCCTCATGCAGACCATGGACCAGAAGTCCAGACCAAACACAGAGATAAGTTGTGGAATGATCTTTTATACAGCAGAAGTTAACCAATGCATCCTTCATAAAGCTCAGCTGAATCAAGGACACAGGATTACAAACTCACTGTTGAGATAAGGTAGTTCAGTGTCGCAGAGGATGAAGTGACTCTCAAGGTGCCAGAGAAAGTCAATGTTCACAGCTGTTCACAAACCATCTTCTAATCCGTAGTTGCTTTGATTGTGTAATTCCAACAATGCCTAGACAACAATCATAAAACAAATTATTCCTTATTCCCTACAAGGGACCTCCAGGTATGCACAAGTTCAGGGTTGGTAAATAAATGAGAACTAGAGTCCACAAACAGCCCTTCCCAATCACTCAGGGACACAATCAAAGTCATATGTGTCCCTACCACCACCACAGCGTTCATCTTTTAAACCGGGTCATCCTCTATGGCCATGTGTGGTGTGGATTCCTTGCAAAAAGAAGTGCCAATGCTTCAAAACAAGCTCAGCGTCACTATTATCCTTGACATGGTCTTGAAACCTCTGCAGAGGGAATAGTGGCCTTTCTCTTGGCAAAGACAGTATGAATCCACATGGTTCCTCTCACTGCCATCTTTATCACGAAGGAGGCTGCAGGATTTACCCTACACAGGGGACCTTTGTGAGAATAAAAAGATGCTACTTGCAACAAAAGGTATGTCTCAGACAGCTGGAGCAGATGGAAGAGAACACTTTGCAGGTAGGAAATCTTTGTAGATAGTTTATTTTGCTTTCCGTAAAAATCCTATAGTAGAGTTCATCTCAACACCTCCATTTAGCTGAAGGGAACGTTGATTTTCAAAGAAGTGTAGTGGCCTTTCTAAGAATCTAGCCACTAAGCAGGCATTTTGTAAAAGTTGATTGAATTGGACAGAGAGTTCAATAAAGATGGATGAATGCCTATAGAATAAATGCAAGAAGGTGAGCAATGTTTTTAGGAAAGTATGTATAAAACAGAATAACCAGAGGGATAATATCAAGTGAGGTCCTGTAGAACCTTGACGTTCCAGGCCAACCTCTGTCCCTCTTTCCAAAACTCTGTCTCTCTGTTTATTCTATAAAATTGAAATAAACCTTCAAGTAATGTAGGTGTGAAGACTAAAGATGATGTAAGTAATGTGCTCAGCACAGTGAATGACAGACAGAATAATAAAGAAGATAATAGCAACTATACATGGGTCATTAATTATTATGTTCTAGGCATCATGCAAATGTTATGCACAGATTTGTTTTATTCGGGTATCTCAGTGTGTACTCTAAGTCTTCTGATTTTGTTCATAGATGAAGAAACTGAGGTTCAGAGAGACAAGTTTCTTGCTCAAGGTCATTCACCCACCAAATGGAAAAATGTCTTTTGTCTTTATGGTCAATCAAAGTACCACGTGTCTCCTGCCCAGTGAATGACAACCATTCTTCATTTTATTATTGTATCTTATTAAGGCTATAGTACTAGCTATATTTGCCAGTATTTCTAATTTGAGTGATTCTCAACTTTTTTTAGCTATGCAATTCTTAACAAAAATCACAATTAAGTCATATTTGAAAAGCCTACTGCGTAAAACCACAGCAAAAGCAGAATTGCTCTGATTGAACCAGCCCCCCCCCCCATTTCTGTGGTAACAGCATAAAAACCCTTTACCCTTCATTGAGCATAACTGAAAAAACATGGTGTAAAACATGTTTTGGATCCTCCCTGGGGGTGCAAAGGGTTAAAGCGCAGCACTATGAATCTATCTGAAGCCACTGTATCACAAGTTCAATCTGGTGAGAGCGCTGACCCACATGGCATAGCAGACACTCCCAACCCACCCCCACTGCTCCCTTTAGCAGTGCATTTCAGTCCATCTGCCTGTTCTGCTCCCCACTCTGTCTCTGGTGAATCCTCTTACCCTTTACACCTCTCATCTGTACCCTAGTTCTTATGTGTATAAATAAATAAATCTCTAAAAGAACCACAGGGGTGTGTATTTGCTGTCTGGCACATCTGGTCTCCCTATCTCCAGGGGCCCCAGCCTCTTGGTTCCTAACTGGGCCTAGTACATTTAAGCTCAGATGAGTCCAGGAGGTTCAAGGAGGACAGAAGGGAACAATCGCCTCCCTGAGTCTTCACATGTAAGTTTCAGGCAATATCCTAGGCAGAGGTGCTCCTGAGGAGAATAAGAAAGATTTCCAAGAAAACTCATTCCTACAAAGCCAAACTCCTAAAGATAGTGCTGGCCCAATGGCAATGAGGGGTGACCTCCTCCCCCCTTCCTCCTCCTTCCTCCAATTAATGCCTTTCCTTCCTCTCCAACTGTACCTGGAGCTCTCTCCAGGTTGCAGGCAAATGTGTGCATTAATCACACATGGATCAGCCGGTGCACTGGGAGGGTGGGAAGCGGTTGATTTATGAACCAGCCAAAGTGTGGGGAGGCTGGGAGTGGGCAAAGCGGGCCCAGCTCAGGGAGCATCGGGGGCCCCTTCTCGAGGTTCAGACCCATATGCTCCGCTGCAGGTCCATGTGGTGTGTGGGCTGGTTCCCCCCTTTGCCAGTGTTGAGGCTGCCTGTCTGATGTCTCGTGCAGGGAGCTGAGCTCCTGGTGTGTGAACACACCCGCACCAGAGTGAGATCTTTGAGGTGAGGTCTGGACTGTCGCTTTCTAGACGTGGGCAGGGCTCCATTTTCACCTTTCTGAATATGAGTTATTGTCATCTGCTTATTGAGAACTTGTCTCCCAGTTCTCGGGAGACAAGTGAGACCAGATCATGCTTTTCTGTT
Organism: Condylura cristata; assembly: GCF_000260355.1. Lineage (NCBI taxonomy): Eukaryota > Metazoa > Chordata > Mammalia > Eulipotyphla > Talpidae > Condylura > Condylura cristata. Next base: position 24,372,092 of record NW_004567123.1, read on the forward strand.
TACAGGAAGAGAAAACAGACAGTACTGGGCCCCTCAACACTTCACGTGAGCGATAATAACGGCAACACCTACTGCGTGGCCGTCAGGGATCCAGCTCTGTTCTGATAACCTTTCCCAGGTAGGAACCAAGACACAGGGACATCGTACTTGTGACGTGAAACTGTGTGTCAACTCCCAGTGACAAGCTGAGGGCCAGAGTCAGGCGCTGAACTTACACCCTTGCTTGTGGCTCCCTTTGGACTGTTGATTTACCATTCACTCACTCACTCACTCACTCACTCACTCACTCACTCACTCACTCACTCACTCACTCACTCACTCATTCGTTACTTGATGAGTATTTATTGAACCCTTACCACATGCTGGAACCTACAGGAGGTGCTTAGGATATAACTAAGAACAAACCTAGTATAAGACATGACACCATCCCATTTTGGGGGGGGTGGTGGTGAGGGAAGTCAGACAACAGCAAACCCAAAGTGAACAACTAAGAAAATGCACACTTACAAGTTGGAGTAAATTACATGAAGAAAGTAAACAAGAGTCTGGGCCGGAGAAGCAGGGTGCCCAGGAAGGCTGAAACCTGTGGGGTGAGAGGGGGTGAACCAGGAAACAGCACTTCCTACGTGAGCACGGAGACCCGACCTGAGGGAGCTGGAGCTGGGGTGGGGTGGGAGGGGGCGCTGCAGGGGTGACATTGTGGAAAAGTCGGGATGGGCAGGGCTGTTTTGGTGCCTTCTACAGGGCTCTCTAGTAGCATGGGAAGGTGCTGCAGGGTCTTAGGCAGCCGAGCAACACTATAGACGCTGGTGAGTCATAGCTCAGCCTGCTTGGGCCAGTCAGAATGTGACACGCACACCGCACTCCTGAGCCCGCTACCAGTGCTCTCTCCGTCCTCAGGTACTTCCCAGCAAGGGATGTTTCTTTCAGGACGGAATCAGCTCCAGGAAGGCCACTGAGCAGCAAATGGACTTCCTGGTCAGGCACCCAGGGCCTCGCTTCATAGCAGAAGCAGCATGTACTGGGCTTGAGTACATCCTTAAATTTAAAGACCAGCACTGATCTACTGATTGTTTAAGCCACGTTTGCTCTTCAGCAAGCTCTAAAATGTTATCTTACTCCACTCCATTAAGTTTTACTATCCCGTTTTAGCCTATTTTCCCTTTTGCATGTTTCTTTTTCTTTGATGCTATCAATAACTTTGGACTATTTTGTTACTTTCTTTTATCATTTTAGTCCTTATAAACATTTCAGTCCAGCATGCCTGACCTCAGGGATGAGCTCTAGCTGCTTGCAACAATTGCATTTTGTTTAATCAACATTTATATGGAGATTTCTGTGCTCAGTCCAGACCTAAGTGCTTTATAGGAATTAATTCTTTTGATCCTGGACCCTGGACACATCATTGTCACTCCCATTTTACAGAGGAGGATATCGAAGCCTAGAGTGATGAAGGGTCCAAGGTCACCCAGTTAGTAACCTAGGTCCAGAAGCCTGTCCCTGTTATATTCATGAAGAGCCATTTCATTCTGATGGAATTTCCTGGCCTAGAAGCCCACGACAGGCCCAAGGTTAGTTCCCTGAAGGGTGTCCTGGTTCGTGCTGGGTTGTCTCTCTTCCCTCATTCCAGAGTTTCTGGTCTGGCAGGCCAGAGTTTGAGGCTCACACTCCAGAGCCAGGAGGGAAAGGCAGAGGAGGGAAGAGCTGAGGAGGACTGTCAGGGACCGAGGAGCTTGTGTGGAGAGCCAGAATGCCGCTCTACGTGAGGAGGGACGAATCAAAGGGACAGTTTAAGCTCAAAATTAAGTGCATTTGGGATGAGATGTGGGAGAAGAAACGGCAGATAGGTTGACATAGTTCTCGCATTCCTGCCCTGCACAGAGTTGAGTGTGAAGAGCCACGAAATTTACATCCTCTGGGTGACGCTTCATCAAAGGCTAAGGGGGTGCAGGAGGATGAGCACTCCTTTGCCTGTGGTGAGGGTGACAACTGTGAGGGACAACTTACACTCTGGGATCTCTGTGGGATCAGGCTACCAGATGTGGCCTGAAACTGCATCTCTGTCTGCCTGGCCTCTCTCTCCCCAGTCGCCTCCCAGTACACATGTCCTCATCTGGCCTCTGCAGATACGACCCAAGACTTGTTTCCTAAAGAAATAGGTGAAGAACCCTGAGGAGAGCTTGAAGCCAGGCAAATGCATTGGTGAAGGGGAAGGAAACATATCCTTACTGATGTTGTAAGATCAAGATCAGATAGGGTGGGTGAGGGGATGCCTTTCCCAGGCCTGAAAATGAGTCTTACTTTGTTTCTTTCCATCTCTCTTCTCTCTTCACCTGAGAACCCAGAGGGGCTGGGTGGAAGGAAGGTGGCATCCGCAGCTCCTCTGTCTAGTAGTATCATGGACCCGCAGGGGCCACAGTCACCTCCGTCTCCACACTGCTTACCCTCTTCTCACCGAGAAACAGGTTGGTATGTCAGAAGAAGCAGGAGGGCACTGCACACAGTTGCTGAAGAATAAGTTACTCCAGCAGAGTCACAAAGAGTAAGTCCCCTTTCATCATGGCGGGAGAAAAGTGGAGAAATATGCACTTGTATTTATAGTTGTAGTATTTAACATTGCCCACTTGGCTCATAGATTTACAAAGAACTTCTGGGCTCACATCTATCTCATGGCCCCTTCACGTCCTCAACAGCGTTCACCCAACATGCCACCGTCACAGGGACAGCGGGGCTTGGGCTGTGCTGTGTGCTGGAGCAGGCCTGGCTGGCCCACAAGAGCCTGGAGTGAATTTTTCAAGAGTCTGGTGGCCTGAACATGGCCAGGTTGGGAATATTTACGCCATGGAAATTGGCAAAAGCTACACATCGGGGAACACTTCCCGGCCCTCCCCAAGAGAGCTGGCTATTGAACGCTGACCAGCACACCCAGGCAGTAGGCAGTGCCAAGCCTTTTCTCTGCCCACCTGCCACCTGCTGTACCGGGTGGGGGCTCGGGGCCAACAGGCGTGTGGGCAAGCCTCTGAGCAGGGGTGACGCGAGGGCACCTGTGCCCGTTCCATTGTGCCCACATCTCATCACCAAGGCTTTTCTGTCTGCCAGCAGGCCTGGTCTTGTATTAGAAAAGGATGTGTGTGGTCATCTTTCTGCAGTTGGAAATACATATTTCATGAAATAAATGAAACAATATTTGCAACTGGCATCTTTTCTCCTTCCAGAACATTGGAATATTGTGACGCTATGGTTTCTCCATTTTGCTGAGGGGGGTGAAGAGCCTGATTCCCCACTTACGGGCTAATGGAGGAATGCTCGCACTCTGGATGGGCTGCAGAGCACCCGAGGTAGGCCCCTGCCCTGGTGAGGATGGTGGAGGAGGGTTATAATTGGGCCCTCGTGAGTGTGCCTGTGAGAATATGGAACACAGATAAGGTGCTTTCAGGTTCATGCCGTGGGTACTAGCTTTGTGATGTGGGCCTGCCAGATTTCCTGGGGAAGTCTTCACATGCTTATTGCTGAATTGGAGCATGGGGTGGTAGAACGAAGTTGGGGTTTTGAGTGCAAAGTTGGGGTTTGAATCTCAGCCCTGCGGTTTGTATACCTGAACAGGTCACTAAACTTCCTTTTTGTCACCAGTAAGATGGGATTAGCATGACTCACCTGTCAGAAGAAATGGGAGTGTGTAGACAAAGACAGGGTTCAAGTCATGCAGGGAAGGGAGCAGCTTATTATGCAAAGTCATGAACAAGTAACATGTGACCTACATGTTACAACTGGCTAGGCAGTTGAGGGAGAGCATTTGATTTGTTTTTTCTTTTAAGAAAGAAGTGATTTTTTCTTACCCTGAATCTTGAAGCTCCACACAGAGAAGAGGCAGGTTCTGACCTCTCTGGCTGCACAACCCTCGGTCTGGCTCTCGATCACTCGGGCTTCCACCCTCTGTGTCCAGGAGTGGAGCCGCCACCATTCTCAGAGGGTTCTCGCCATGTCCACATCTTTATGGCCCAGCTCTGGAACAAGGACAGGTCAGAACTTCTCCTCTTGGGCAAAAGAAACAGGACCTGAAATGTCCCTCCTGTGCTGAGCGAATGCAATGGTGAAAGTCACAGGTCTGTGATCCTCTGTGGGAGACCAGCAGGAGCCAAAACTCTTGGGGTGCTTTTCCCAATGTCCAGTGTCTACAGTCGCTAGAATGATGAGTTTCTGTGATTATAAAAAGGGTCTTTGAGAGATTCACACATGTGTCCCCTGCATGGCCTTCCTGTCCCCTGGCCTGCAGAGTTCTGCTGGGGAACCTGATATGGGGCTATCTGAAGAAACTAACCTGAAGCTGCAACACTTGAGCTGAGTTTTTAAGCCACTCTGAGGTACTTAAAATAAGTATTCCCTCCCCCCACCCCGAACATGGCTCCATTTTGGTGGAACTCTTTCATCTTTTAATATGAAAGTTTTTTATTTACTGTGCAACAGCATTATAGCGACAATAACAAAAACCCCAAAGAAAGCTGTTTTCATTTTTCATGTTTACTCCAGACCCTGTCCACATGCCGACATCATTTTTATAGTTTTACTCATAGCTTACATGTAATTCTGTATTCTACTTTGTTCATTTAACATTCTATCATAAACAAATGTTGAGTTTCTTTGTCATGTGGCTAATTAACATTTTATTGGGCGCATACTATCCTGTCAAGTTGATATAATTTTGTTCACTTAACCATTTCTCTGTTGTCCAATATTTACGCTACTTATAATTGTTTTTAATAATACATATTAAGCAAACACAGAAATAAACATCTTCATCCATAGTGCTCTAACCATTCTTGGTTTTAAATGAGTCCACTCTCTGAATAAAATGCTCAAACTTGGAAAATGATCTAAACATGTTTCTGTACAAGGTCAGCCGGCAATATTTACCAGCTCGATCTGATGTGCATCCTGCTTGGGTCACAGTCCAGGCTTCGAGGTACTGACACTAACTCTGCTGAAGCTGGGGGAGGATGAAAGGGGGAGCCATGTGCTGGGCCAGACAGACAAGCAGGCACACCGCCCCTCTGCTGCAGACCAGTGGGACAGTGTGCTCACACATTTCCGTTTCATCAGTAAGACTTGAGTTCAGCTTTGGGACATGAAGCAAGCCGTGAGGGTCTCCTCCCCAGCCAGGACATGGGTATTTGTAGTGAAACTCTCCAGAGTACCAGAAACCTGGCATTGCATGCCCCCTCCAAGGCAGTGTTCACATCTGATGCAACACCAACGAGATTTGGGGGTAATCGCACCATGTGTGTTGGGGGGGCACCCATCTGGGACAAATGCTGGCAAGTCCATGAAGGCACTTGTGGCCAAGCGGGGTCCCCAGCTGAGCTGGCTTCTCTGCCCCATGGTACTCCAGGGCCAAGCAGAAGAAAGGCTTGTTCCAAGTCTGGTAAGGTTAGCAAGCAGCTGCTTGTTTTTGGCTGGCCGTGAGCTCAGAAGCCCAGTCCTGTGAGGATCTGAAGCTGGGACTTGTTTTAGAATTGCAGTTCTTCTCAGGTGTGTCTTACCTTTTGGTGTCTCCTGGTCCTTGCTGCTTCCTCATTGTTGACCAACTTGTTTCCTTTGCCTAAAAGATTGAAAAAAAACAAAAACAAAAACCCATGACTCTTTTGCTGCTTTCTGGACTTTCCTCCACATTTATTATTTTTTTCAATTTATGTTTCATGAGATACTATGCAGAAATAAACAATGAAAAGGCCATTTGACAGAAATATGGCTGACCTGATAGTAGGGACAAAGGGCAAATTAGGATTGTTTCTTATAGCTGTTTCCAGACTATCTGTTCTTCAATCTCTTCTCTCCAAGTCATGGTGTTACATGCCAACCCCAATATGAAATGGGTGGCCTGATTGTGGTCCTCACCCATGAGCTTAAACTGACTTATAATAATACTTAACTGCAGGCATACACAAAAGGGTTAATAACAGGTTTATTTACAAAAACAGGGGGAAGGAGGAATGAGTATTTCGGGGAGCTAGAGAGGGCGATAAGTTGGCAATGAGTCCTACCATTTTCACCAACCTGGAATCCCAACCACTTGCTGAGAGCCGACGAAAGCCAAGAGCTACGAGGAGCAGGAGGAACAAGCCAAGAGTCAAAACCCAAGAGCACCCCAAGACCCACATGTCTGCTTTGATACCAAGCCTGGCTGCCCAACTCCACCCTCAGGTCCCAGCATCCTCCCTTCAGTGATGATGGGATTTGTAGTTCCCAATGTCTTAATGACTTTGGTCTGGGGTGGGGTGGAAGCCACACAACCCATGGAGTTTCTTCAGGCATTCCCTCACGATGGGTCTCCTGTGTGTTTCCTTCCCCCATTGTGATCTGATGATGGCTCCACCCAGCAGAGCAGCTCCCTGGGTGAGTCTTGTTAGTGAACCAGAGCAGATACTATTTCTAGACTCCACACTGTCGCCCCAGTAGTCTTCAGCACGATTTCTATTTGTTTTCAAACTCTTTTGTGTCTCGATAGGATGTCGTTCCTTCTAATTTTGAAAACTGAGCCAATTTTACCAAACGAAACTTTTTAAAAATAGAGTGGTTTCTTCATGATGATGCATAAAGATAGTGACTTTTTAGAAAAATTCTCTGATTGGATATGATCTCAAGTTTTGTCTCAAGATCTTATTTCATTTTTAAAAAGTTTTTGAAAAAAGTTGCCAACATAGTGCTATTCCCATGCAACCTTCACTCAGTTTTTCATGACATCAATGTCTTTCATAAACACAGTAGAATCACCAAACCAGAAATTCAATGCTGATACAGTGTTATTAGTTAAGCCAGACTGTATTTGAATGTCAGGAGTTCCCCCCATCCATGTCCTTTTTCTGTTCCACTGTCTATTCCAGGCTCTGATACTCTGCCCAGCTGTCTCGTTTTCTCATTCTGCACAGAACTGCTGTAATTTCTTACTCTTCCCTGTCCTGCATGGCCCTTATGGGCTCAGTTATTTTGTGGACTGTCTCTCCACTTGGATTTGTCTCATTTTTCTCCCTCATGATCAGCTGGAGGTTTGGGGGGCGAATATCAAAGAACATTACGTGCTTTTCAGTGTCAGTCCCATGATGTTGCTGTGTCTTGTTGCTGGTGATGGGACCTTGATCATCTGGTTAAGACAATGACAGCCCAGTTTCTTCCCCAGAAGTTATGATTTTTCTTGTTATGGTGGGGAAGATTATAAACCCCATTTCATTTTGTTTTCTACTAAGTAAGATTAAAATCTTTCCTTTTCCTCTTTCCCTTATTCTGAATCTTTTTTAGAAAAGATTTATTTATTCATGCATACAGAACTGGGGTACAGGCCAGAGGTACAGGGGCAGTGAGAGAATTCACCAGAGACAGAGTGGGGAGCAGAATAGAGAGGTTGATGAAGGTCACTGCTGAGGGGAGAAGCAGGCGGGTCAGGAGAGGTCTGCTGCACCATGTGGGTCACCTCTAGGGCCTGGGATCAAACTCACACTGAAGCAGTTGTGGCCAGCTTGCAGTGCTGTGTCCTAACCATTTGCACACCTGGGAGGGCCCCTGAATCTTATCTACAGCAAGTGATGGATTGATAACTTGAAGTCAGATAGGGTTAGATTCAATTACTATTTGGGGAGTTTTGGTAACTTAGGACACAGGCCTTGGGTGATAGGTGAAAATCCTGAACTGGGTGTCTGAAGTAACCTTGGGGGGACTGTGGAAGAAATCTAGAGGGGAAGGAAAAACTTGTTTTTTCCAGCAGTCCTTCATTTACCTGAGCACCGTGTCCTTAAGCATAAAGTCGGGGTCATGCTATAGTCGTTGGAAGCCACAGAAGGTCACATCACCTCCCCCCCCCCACACACACACACCTTCCCTAACACAGGCCTGCACTGAGTTGATGTGCCCTCACAACATTTCTCTGTATTCCAGTAGAAAGTTCTGGGCACAGACTCCAGGTCCCACGCCCTGCTTCTGCTGGGTGGGGTGCGGCTTTACCTCCTCTGGCCACTGGCCAGGTTCTGAGGACCTAGCTGGTGAACCACTGACAGGGGAAATTGCACATCGTCTCCTGCAACACACAGCTGATTCAGACTTGCTTTAAATTCACAGTCGTGAAAAATGGGCTTGCATCCTACTGTGAATTTAAATACTTACAACCTAGGAATAAACGGATCTTATGGCTCATTTATCTCACAGCCATTAATTAATGGTGGTTAATTGTAGTTATGAGCTGTTGAATTTCAGGCTCTTGCTCCCATACATTTTCTGTAATGTATGCAGGAAACTGAGGAGGCAATGGGCTAGGGACAGAAAGACAGACTGCCCCCACGGCAGAGGCTCCCCACCTCACCCCTCCCCACCCTCTCACACCACCCTCTCTTCCCCTCGTGTTTTCAGAGGCTGACCCAGGGTCTGAGGTCACTCCTGGCCTACTCTCCAGAATGTTTATCTCTGCTGCCCTCCTGGGAGAGCCCTGCCCAGCAGAACTCTCGTCGCTTCTCCTACAAATGAGAAGTTAAGGACTTGAAAAAGACAATCCGGCAACTTAAAAAAACAGCTTGTGGTGCTATGTAGAATAAAGTCTGAGTCAAGAATAAAAATTACACTTTGAGGTATTTCTATTGCTCTATCTGTTGTGGAGGTTATGGGGGGGGGGAGCGAGCAGCATGGAACAGATGCAATCGGACTTTTTCTGAGAGGAGATATCCTCGTGACCAACTGTTAGCCTCTTTCAGGTGAAATTTCTGGAAACATCTCTGACCTTGCAGCTCAACAGCTATTGCTGGGCTTAGAAATATGACAGGCAGAATTCTAAAATGGCCGCCAAGACTCCCTCTCCTTGCGTAGACCCTGTAATACCATGAGTGTCGAGTGCCTGACCTCATCAAGTGAGTCTTCTTTTTTTTTAAGGTTCTAAGGTCAGGACAAAGGGCCTGGGGGTCTGAAGTCAGCGGGATGCAAAGCTGCAGCAAGTGCTGTCCTTGCTGACTTGGATGTTGCCAATGGCATGGCCAGTTTAAGGGGGGGCTCATGCGACAAGGACCCCAGTCCTACAACCACAGGAAGTGAACAAACCTAGGGAGCTGGCTTGGCATTGACCCTTCCCCCCAGGAGGACATAGCTCTTTGGGGTTCTTAGTTCCAGCCATGGAGACCCTCTGGGTGGGCATCTCAGCTACACTGCCAGGCCCTGACCCATGGACACTTTGAGATGACACACTTGTGTTTTCTAAGACACTGTGCTTGTAATTTGTTTGATAACCAAAGATAATGAATTCATGGAGTTTATGGCATTTTCCCAGCTTACCTGCTTTATTATCATAGTCTTTACTAATTCCATCCATAGTCTTTTGCTTATCCACAAAACTGATGGCCTCATCTTCTCAAAAACCTTGAGTTATGCCATTCTATGTGCTAAAATGGCCATTGGCTTCACAGTGTCTAAAGTGTAGTTGTTCGTGTGATGTCATGCCTGCTGACCCAGCCTAAAGGAATTGCTCATTGTTTCCTCCCTCCATTTCTGCCCACACCGAGTCTTTGCCTCTGCTGTTTTCTCTGCTGAACACATTGATTCCCAGGGTCATGTACTTACCATCTCAGTCTTCAAACCCCAGCTCCTCTGGGTCGTCCTCAACAGACTTCCTCCTTTGAGACTCCCAGCACCACATGTCCCCACAGTCTGTGGGCTTGAGAAGCTGCCATGCAGAGCTCTAAGAATGCATATGGGGTGAACTAACCGGGCTCTTCTTTTTAAGTGACCACAGTTCCTTTCTATTTTCTTAATGCTCAATTTTTTAGGTACTCCAGGATGTAAAGGCTCATTCCTGCTTCCAGGTCTTTGAAGTTTTGATTCCCTCTGCATGGAATGTGCTTGTCTTCAATTCTTACATGACAGATACCTTGTATTTAGCGATTAGCTTAAATATTTTTTCCCTAGGAAGCCTTCTCTGGGTCTTCTACCTAAGGCAGCTTCTCTTTATCTCCATTTACTCTGTGCAATTGCCCTGTTTTATTAGCTGCAAAGCTTACTCGTTATCTGAAATTCTCTTACTTATTGATATGTGGCTTGTTCATTTCCTGCCTCCTCGTGAAGGTCAGGAACTTCCTTGTCTTGCTCACTGTTTTATTTATAGTATCTAGCATGTTATAAGCTCTCATCCAACAATTTTGAGTGAATGAATCCCAAAACGTGTCATGTAGCAAACATTGTTGGGGTCCTTCTCTGAATTTATTGAATTTCTCACCATGAACTCAGTTTGCAATTCTTCATCCCCAATTCATAATAGTGATTTAACCAATCCCAAAGACAGCCTTTTGATTTAAGAACATTTAAGATTGCATAATGTACTTCTTGTTTTGGCTGCAATTGAAGGAGAGTACAATTTGCATCCATATGATGTATAGTCGACACTGTCATGTGCTCCCTAAAGCCCCTTTTCATAAATGATGCACTCACACCACAAATGATGAAGATTAGTGTGGCTTATCACTTAGTCCTCCCTAAGTATGTCATTGGACCAAAGACAAGGTGCCTTGGCCTAGGTTATTCTCCTCACTAGAGAGGGCATCTTAAATGGAATGGCGCCCCTGAAGGATCAGCCCAGCTCCAGAGCTCCTTGTTCAGACTAACGGAAGCGTCTGTTGCGACTGCATCATGATCCACCTTCTCCTTCTGCATCTTCTTATAGATGTTCCTAAGAGGACCCCTTACTTCCCATGTTCAAATGATCATCTCAAAATCTATTCCTCATGGAACCTAATGTAAGAGAAATGGATCAGAAATGGTCAAGGAAACAGACTATCAAGGGGAATTTTGGGGCGTGATTACTCACTAGCCAACTGGTAAAGGGCACCTCACTGGTGGTGACAGATGGAATATAATTACTCCAGCAGAGGTGTGGTACAGTTGTTAAAATGTACAGGCAGTAAGCTGGGATGGGACATGGGTGGATGATAACACATTGGTGAATACTACACCTCTAAATGGTTAGTCATTTGAGGATGTAGTGATTATAAGGGCAATGTAATAGAATGAATGTTGCTAGGGGATCACTCCACTGAAGGACACATTGAAAGCCTGAAGGTGTTAAGTCATCAATACAATATTAAGCATGAAAATCAGAGGGCTTCCTTGGTAACACATAGAGAAAGTCTCATCTTCTGCAGCTGGTGGGTAGAAAAGACTAATAATTAGGTCCGAACATAATCATAAGGGTTGTAGATCTCCAAAGAAGGATCCATTTTTAAGTCTATCATAGTCTCCATGCTGAGTCAGTGCCCTGGTTACAAAGAACTGGGATCCTGAGACTTGGTATAAAACAACTGAGTAGACGCATGCCTCAGGTGTGGGGGAACTCTGCATGCATAGAAGTGACACTCCTTCCTTTTATAAGAAGGATCTCCTCATGTCAGGCCACAACTTATAGGCCTCTCTGCTTTATAGGGTCACTTATATCTCCTCCTTTCCATAAAAGTAATAGCTATGTTCAAATTATAACTTATTCTGAATAGGGAATGTCTGAACCTGCTCTGGGAGAAAGGAAATGTCAGAGGATCTGGACAACTGTAGCAGAAAGGTAACAGGATATTCATGTGATGGGATCCTTGGTGAAGAAAACATAAGGTTGAATTCGGGAGATTTTGTTGAGACAGGAGAATCATCTCCTGACACAGTATTTAAGATCTTGCCAATGACCCCAGGAGATGGTTCTAGCACAGTTCTGGGATGGTTCTTAGAAACCTGGAGAAATCATAGCCCATATTAACTAGAATTTTGAATTTTAATGAATCAGAAATGCTTGAACTGCTAAGAGATTACAACTGCTAGAAAAATGGGAGAATTTAGAGACATGAGAAACTGTATAGTAAATAAAACTCAGAAATTCTTTGGCTAATTATATTCCATGAGAGGTTTCCACAGAACACTTGTTCACCATAGAAATGAGATTTGTGTTGGTGAGGATGAGGTTGTTGAGAAGCTCAATGTCAGGGGTCATTGTCAAGGATGAAAGAAGTTTTACTGGAGCTCCTGAGAGCAATGGGAATGATGAGATTCACAATTAGCTCAAACCATATAGAAAAGTTTCATCCTAAGAAACAAGGAAGACACAATTAATCTTAAAATGTAGCAAAATTAGGGCCCTCCCTGGTGGGACTGAGGGCTAGAGCACAGCACTAAGAAGCTAAAGGTCCTTCTGCATGAGTTCAATCCCCACCCCGGAGCTGACCCACATGGCGCAGCAGACCTCTCCTGACCTGCCTGCTGCTCCCCTCAGCAGTGTGCTTCAATGATCTGCCTGTTCTGCTCTCCACTCTGTCTCTGGTGAATCCTCTCACTGACCCTGCACTTCTGGCCCCTGTACCCCAGTTCTGTATGCATAAATAAATAAATAAATCTTTTTTAAAAAAAAAAAGGTAGCAAACAGTAGTCTGGTCTGCAGAGACCACTAGGCTAGGAAGGAGAACATGGTGACCTAGAGCAGCTAGAAAGGTAGTCAGCAAATGTAATCTAAACAATCATTCTACACAATGCAGAGTTCTGGGATGTATGAACCAAAGGGCTGAGGGCAACCACCCCAATTAAAAGTTATTGTCACTTGGCCTAATTTTTGGAAATGAGCCATTTTAAACACTAAGCCCACTCACTGAGGCCAGGTTCCCAGGTCGAAGTTCCTTGCAACCCCACAGCAAATGTCAATACAGAGATTACTCCAGAGTGTTCCCAATGGAATCTGTGGACATTTACTCATTTTACCATAGGTGGGAAAGAGAGAATGCATAGACATTTAAGAGAGAGTTTTTTTCCTGTATCTGAGAGTAGTTTCCAATTTATTATGATTTTGTTGGTTCCTTTTAATTTATATGGAATATTTTTGAGCATCCCCAAAATAACTTACCAAATCATACTAAATAGGAATGTTTCACTTTTGGATAGCAGGGAAAACCTGTATTTGGATACAGTGTGTGGCCAGAGACTCAAAGCATTATTCTGCCATCATCCTGTCCGCAGTCGGGCATGCAGGACCCAGGTGTCAAGTAGAGTCCTGGCCCAAGTTCACCTCACAGTGCATCCATAGAGATCATGGCCCTATCCACAGCTCATTCTAGATTTTCCTAAATGTAACTGGGATGCATATACTTGGAAGCTGAGAGAACCCCGTGTTGGTTCCTTGGCTTCTGATGAAAGCCAAGTGGAAGGTTCTTAAATTTTCCCACCCCTCCCCCATCTACTGGCCATGATCGTAAACTTGGGGACCAACTCATGTTGACTAGGATGTCTGACATCAGTGCCATCTTCTTCTTGGTGTCCTCCTGGGCTTAGAGCTAACCAAAAATTTCTGTCAGCTGCCCCGGGCCAACAGAGTGAGTCCTCCAGACCACAGACTGGATCTGCAGATTTCCCCAGGGCAATAGTTTTTTACACTTTCTGTCTGTGAATTGCATTTTCCAGTCTTTCAAGGAACAGTGACATGCAGTAGAGCTAGTCTTCCCTTGGAACACTCTTTTCATGGCCTTATGTATGGCTTATGTAGAATGTGTGAACTCAGTTTGCTCAACTCCCATTTTTCCAGGTGAAAAGCTGAGTCAGGAACAGAGAATTCCCTTGCTGGGCCCTGTGGACAGGCAAGAAAGGTTGACTCTAGTATCTCACTCTGTCCCTGGATTGGCACTTTTTTTTTCTTTTCACACATTTTTATACAAAGTCTCACATGCACAATGACCTCACTCTGAACAAATAATTCACTCAGTTTAGCAAATTTTGTTTTTCTTTTAATCATTGGTTTCGATGTTTGGTTTGACTCCTCTTGAAACAAAAATTCATTTCCGCAATCTCAGATTCTTTCCCTGCCTATCTCCATGGCCCTTATTAGTACTCTCTATGTATTTTATAATGTGGGCCAATTGAGGATCTTTAATTTAGAGCTTAATATATTCTTGACTCTGAAGTAGGTGTTTTACAGGTTTGTTTTCATTGACATTTTTGTGAGACAAGAGTTACAGCTATTTCACAGATGAAGAAATTCCACAGGCAAAGCTCAGAGGATGGGGTTCATGAGGGGTCACACAGATCTACATGGTCCATTTCTATATGGTTTGAGTTAATTTGGAATCGTATCATTCCCATTGCTCTCAGGATCTCTAAAAACACTAAAACTTCTTCCAGGACCCTAACTCACTCTCCATGATCCTTCCTTCTTAATAAGAAAAGAGTACATCTTAAAAGTTCTTATCAAGAAAAAACACTAACCATGTCTGATGACGGACATTCACTAGACTTAGTGATCATTCACAGCATATACATATATAGAGCACTAGGCTGTACACTTGAGACTAATACAATGTTCTATGTCAATCCTATCTTAAGCATTCTTTTCAGAAAACTTCTCTAGGTAGAAGCTTCCAAGGGCAGAGATAACATAGCTCAGTGCTCCCATACTCTCCACCCCTACTGTGCTAACAAAGATTCTTACCTATTCATTGAGGGTTTGTTGGATGAGCACTTGCAGGTGAATTATGCTCTAACCACACAAGTGAAGGAACAACAAGCTTGAATGGAGCTTCATAAAGAGCATGAGATATAGACAAAGAAATCAAAACAAATGAAATGAAGCATATCCGAACAGACCAGGGTACAGAGGAATCAAAACAAAGATACTTAGCAGCAACAGGATGGTAGACCAAAGCCCTGGAAAGAAACAATCTGAGAAGTGGAAGGGGGATGATAGCTGTGCTTAGTTCTCATGATGGAGTGTGAGATAGCCAGTGTGAAGCACTACTGGCATAGCAACAGCACAGGGGAGAGGGATAGATGGAAGCTAGGGCACGGGGGTTCCCCCTAAGGGTAATGAGGTGTTATGAAGGAGTTTAGACACAAAAAGGACCAGCACTGATACACATTTTAGCCACGAGTAGCTAAATCACTGGCCTTCCAGGTGATAAAGACATTAGAATGGAGTAAGACTGGAGCCCGGGACTTCGGCTGACTCCTCCTCTGGGTATCGGGGTCTCTGCCCACAGGAAATGAATGCACACGTGCAGAACTTTGCTAGCAACAGCTTTCACCAGAATAGTCCCGTCACCCACCTTCGTAGAATGTGTTGTATTTTCAAACAATGAAATGCACAGCAGCAAGAGAGAGAACTGTGGCTCCACACAGCACGTGGCTGGGTCTCCCCTTGACACAGAAGCACCTGCTGAGGCCTCTTTGATGATTCCATCAACTGGTAAACCAGAAAGAGGCAGCCCCACCCAAGGAGAGTAGCCAGACCATGTGTTACCTTTGGGGTGGATATTGGCTGGAAAAGGTAGGAGAAAAGCCTCAGGGTGCTGGATGTGCTCATCCTGGATCTGAGAGGGGCTCACCTGGGAGCACACATTCCTAGCACCTCATCAGATGTTCTCTGAAGATGCACAGACTTCATTACTGTTTGTATCACACATGGAAAATATCAGTCACTGGATATTTACTCCTTGGGACAAGGCACTGTAGAAAACAGACAACTGTATTGTATTGATAACCAGAAATCATATAGAACTTCTCTGAGTTCCTTATCCTTAATCTATAATCTATGCATGGTGATGCCTGGATGTAAAGCAAATTTAGCATTTGGTGACAGTGAGTCAGATACTAAATACATCTGTCAGCTTTCGCTACTTCCTCAGAAAAACTCACTGTAAAGTGTGCATGCATGTGTGAGTGTGAGTGAGTGTGAGTGTGTGTGTGTGTGATGGCTTCTTGGAGTCCTTCCCAAAGTCCTGAGGGACAGGGCATTTCTGCCTGGGGCACGCCACAGATCCGGCCCGGTGCCCGAGTTTCCCGGTGTTGCCAGTGCTGCCCGAGGCCCAGAGGAACACTCTTGCGCTGCGTCCCACCGCGATGCCCACTCCGCTCCTCCGACTCCACACCGGGTAAGCTCCCCGGGCTCAGATGGAGCCAGCACCCAGCTCCCCAGAGGAGGGGGGAAACTGCATCTCTCTGCCACGTGAGTCTAATTGTTTCTAGATTGAGTATTTCCCTGGGACAGCAGCCCAGCCGGTGTTCCCTGAATTAACATGCTCACTGAAGGGTTGAAGATGGTGATTAGGCCCGACAGCATCAGTTTCGGTGGGACAGTCGTGATGCCACAGAGCTGCGTGGGACGCTGAGGAGATTTATTTGTGTGGAATGGAGACATATGGCCAGAATCATCCGCTCCCTTTCCTCTGTAATTAAAACATCTGGGAGCACCAAAGGGCTGGGAAATGAGGAGAAGCAGCGAGCATGTCTTCCTGCCCAGCTCGGGGTGCCCAGCTGCGGCTGAGCCGTCAGCGCCGGGGGACCTCCTGGACAGAGGGGCCAAGGGTGCCACTGGCCCAAAGGCCAGTTTGCTTCTAAGTGTGGCTTCAGGTGTCTCGTCTTTAGGGCTTCGTTTTATTATGTTTTTATCTGAAAGTGCACATGATGTACTTTCTGCAGTTTTTAAGGCATCTCACCAAAAAATATGGCTACAGGACAGGGAAAGTGTGGTATGAGTTGGGGTCTGATGTGGGCTGTGGCTTCTTTTTGCCACGTGATGAGTCTTATCTGGGGTACTGGAAATTCTTGGCTGGATAGGGAGAGCCCTGGACTTTCTCGGTTCTTCTAGACCTTCATGAAATAGTTTCACTTAAGTGGACCCGCGGGGGTCAGTTTAGTTTCAGGCTCTTCTGCGAATGAACTGGTGTTTAGGGATGTCCTCGCGTTATTGGAAGGGTGTGGCGATTTAGGGAGAAGCGCTTTCTGAGGAGACAGAGCTCAGCAGAACTAAAGGCCAGTTTCCTCCTGGGGACCCTCTTATTTTATCACCCACCTCCCGGCCTCAGCCCAGTCCGTCCCCATCCTTCCCTGCATTCAGCAACAAGCCTAAATTGGGCACCAGGCTCTGCGCTTGGCATTGAAGAAGCTGGAGAAAAAGCCCCCAAATCGTTCACCTGGTCTCCAACAGGACCCCCGGAGACAGAGACAGTTCAGCGCCACTTGATGAGCACGAGAAGCTCCCCTCTGTGAGCACAGTGACAGCGCTGGCTTCTGCCACCCTGTCTGCCCCCTGACTGAGGCATAGGTTACCCCAGTGCCTGTTCTCCAAGTCACAGCCCAGTGCCGTGGGTGGGACATTTACTGAGCATTGACCAGGTACCTCACATTTACTTTTTATTTATTTATCTTGGAAAGAAGTGTCATAGTTTATATTCTTGTTAATGTTTGGATTAGGATTTCTCCCCTCGGGCGTGGTCACTAGCTCTCCCACTACAAAAGCACCTGTGGTCTTCCATCATAGTCCACTGTGCCCTTGTGCTCTTCTCCTCTGCACCCATGCCCTTCTGGAGGTTTCGGATCGAGGTTCAGCTTTCAAAGGTTGGGGTTAATGTTGTCTTTGACCCTTTTCATGGTTCTCTGTGTATAAATGAAACCACCCAGTATTTCTCTTTCTCTCTCTGGCTTGTTTCACTGAGCATAATCTCTTCCAGCTTCAGTCATTGCTGCACATGGCATGAGCTTATCTTTTTGACTGCTGAGTAGTACTCCACTGCATGTATGCCACATCCTCCTGATCCACTCATCTCTTTGGGGGCATTTGGGTTTCCCCCATATCTTGGTTATTGTAAATAGTGCTGCAATACACATAGGAGTGCAGTTTTCTTTGGGATTAGCATTTTTGTCTTCTTTAGATAGCAGCCTCGGAGTAGAATTGCTGGGTCATATGGCAGGTGCATTTTTAGTTTTTTGCAGAAACACCACACAGCTTTCCACAGGGGATGGACCAGTCAACTTTTCCCGCAAACAGTGTAAGAGGGCTTCTTTTTCTATTCTCTCGCCAGCACCTTTGTTTCTGGTCTTCTTATTTTATTCAGATAAATTCATTCTATCCATCATAAGGGACTGAAAATCAGGATGCTAATAAAGAAAGTAGCCAGGTTGACATCTGAACCCTCAAGTACCTAAACTGGAAATGCCCAGGTTTCCATTTCATTGGCCCTGCTCTGAGATCAGAGGCCTCTGTGAGCCCACAGCAGCTCAAGCCCCTGGGGCTCTCCCTGCCCCGGGCACCTACCACAGGTGCCACCTCAGCTGTCTACCAGTTTCCTGTACTTGGCGAGCCTCCCTGGTGCCAGGCTTTCCCTGCTGGGTGGGATTCTTCCTCCCCTGCCCACACTCCACTGGACTGTGAAGACCTGGGTTGTTCCTTCTTCATTTTTTCATCTCCCCTTTTATAAGGGCTGAGCCAAGTACCTGACACACAATCAGCAGAAGGGAGCTAGCGCTCAAGTCTGCTTCCCGGGGCTCAACGAGACAGCACCTGTAGCACACCTGTAAGGGTACCTGGCCTGGGGAAGAGTCTGCTGAGCATTAGTTCCTACATGCCAACACTGTTCTCTTTCTATGGGAACGGGAAGCCCTGTCCGAAGAGACAGACGGGGTTCACAGTCCAGGAACGGCAAAGCTGACTCTGAACCCAGCCGAACTGGCTCCAAGCCTGAGTTCTTCCTGGCTCCGCTGAACCTGGGGACTAATGAAAGTCTGTTCTGAAAGGTACAGGCAGCCACCCTCCCCAGGGTGCTACATGGGAGTGAGAGCTGACAGCATTGCCTCTCACCACTGGTATGTTGACCCCACACATATGGGGGTCACCTTGCTCTGTCTTTCTGGAGATTGCAGTCTCATGCCTGCTTGAAATAAGCCCTCTTTGTAAAATGCCTTTGGGAAGCCAGCTCTAGAGAGCGACAGTTTCTTTATCTGAGCCTGGAAAGCCCTGTCATTCTCCAAGAGGCTTGCTCCCCGGTGCAGCTGTTTCCAGCACTTCTTAAGAGAAAACCTACCTACTCATGTCACAGAGGCTCCACTTCCCGGTTCCCTGTGGGTGACGTGAGGAGCCCTGCTCACATGGAGCCCAAAGCTGCCACCTCAACTCAGCGCTTAAATTTGTCCCCAAGATTCAATTAAGACCAATCCAGTTCCTGATTAAAGAATCTGACATCCATCCAGACATAAATATTTATGCCTCACAGGCTTTCTCCTTAACAGCAAAACAATCTGCAGTGACAACATTAGAACTATGAATACGTTCCTGGTGAAGAGTCCATTATCAGTACTAATAATAACTTAACAGCTTCAGCATGTGCCATCATGGGATGTATGCAAATGGGGTGCTCGTCTGTCAGAGGCACTTGGAAGTGGACAGGCGGTCCTGTCACAAGCCTCGGTGGCAACGGGGAGACCTCATTTCACATACAGCGGGGCCGTGTACTCATTTGCCGGTATAATGCTCCGTGCTCATGGATCACCCTTCATTCAGAGATCACAAATCAGCTTGGCAGACTCTGCCAGGGCCTCTGTGAAGCCAGAACATCTGGATAAGAAGTGAAAAATCCAGTCTTTCAACAAGTCAGCCAGCCAGACATTTTCACCATGTATTTGTTTAGTGCTTACTGTCTTAGACGGCGCTTCATCTACACACTGTCAGTCATGCAGGTGAGAGATGGCTTCCTTTTCACAATTCATCTAGAAATTTGGGCCCCCGGAAGACAACGCCTCCTATAACATCTGCAACATCTGCTCTTAGCTTAAAGGTGTCAGTTTTCCTGTGGGTACCTTTTCTGGAAGCAAGTTAAGCTTGTGCTAGAAGCTTGGTGATACCTGGGTCCTGGTGTTTCTAATCTCTCAGATTTTTAAAAGTAAAGATCACTGAAGATAAAACATTCTTTGTCTAAGTTATGCTCCCAAACTACAGAGAAACAGAAAGCTACAAATGACAGTGAGCATGATCTAACCCTATGGGATGTGTATGTTACCAGTGGAAATAATGAGAAATATTTGTCAACAACGGGAACCAGGGAAAGGTGTCACTTATATGTCAGACTTACCTGAGTGTTCCTGGTAGATAGAGTTTAGAGCATGGATTGATTCAAGGATGGTTTTACCCAGCAGTTGCTTCCCACATGGAAAGCAAGAGTTTGCCACAGGAGGCCCTAGAAAAGAAACCAGTAGAACAGCATTATTTCTCTGCAGAGATGACTGGAAGGGAAGCCCATGGAGATTCTGAAAGGCTTATCTATACCCCACCAAACACCTTGGGTGGTCATATCTAGCGCTGGAAACTTATTCTTGGCCAGGAGGCTGGGCAAACAATATTGTCATTGCCAAAGCTAACTCCCAATTGTGTAACCTTTTAGAAAGGTTATTAATATAACCTGAATGACCTCAGATCTGTTGGTGGGGCTGGGAGGGAGGACTCTAAATGCTAACAGAAAATAATATTGAGAAAAAGTCTTTACCTAGCTAAGATAGTGCTACCTGTTCAACAGCAAAAGGAAATCATTAAAAAAAAAAAAGAAGTATCATTTCAAAGTAACATTTTAATCTAAGTAACCTGGTGGCAAAGATTCAACATAGAAGAAAAAAGTCCATTAGTGAGAAATCCAGAACTTAAGAGTAAAGCTTGTTATTATGGCTGTCCTGTAAGATATATGTAAAAGCAAACAATGCAAAATTATTTACATTAATCTAAAAATCATGGATTATCTCAGTCAACCTGGACATGAGTGAGAAGAAAAAAGGTAAATTTGTCCAAATTGTCTGGAAGGTATCCATTTGCTATGAGTTTCCTTAGGTAACAAACTGTTCCCCAACATTTCATGATAACCTCTCCATATGGACTTTGCACACTAACTTTTCACACCAGTCACAGGATGGGGTTAAGACATTTATCAGGAATTACAAAGCAGAACTGGCAGCTTTCTCACTGAATTTAGGGATCTTTATTCTAGAAGGTCTCTTTCCCTTGTGGGTTTCTGGCTTCCAGTGAGAACTGGCCACCCCTCATAAACTGAAGCATTCTGATTTTATGAGATACTTCAGTAGCAATTACATAGTTTTGATCATTTCTCTTGCCCAGCACTATTACATCAGTTCAATTCTAAAATTATATATATTTTCATATGTCTTCAGGGGGATAGTTAAGGCACCATAAGATATCAATGAACTATGATGTAAAATTAAATGGGATGATTGATACTTGTAAAGTTTTTCTTAATGGGCCCCTAGTAAGTTACTGGTCTTAAAAGTACTTTGTGATTATTGGAGGAAGAACCAACGAGAAGTTAAGTGGATGACAAGGACAGGGAGGCAGGTCAGAACTTGAGAGAATGTTTGTTGTCTCTTCTCTGGCAGCAGGACAGGGAAGAAGGGGTAGCAGGGACGCAGCCGGGCAGAACTGAGGGGAAGAGCAAGTTGCCTGTTCTGTCAGTAGCTATTCTAGACACACCTTCCAGACCACTGGCTTAGAATCCTCCAGACCCCAATATCTTGCTTTCTCTGTTTAAAAGAATCTTTCAGGAAGTTTTCCTTCTGCACCCCAAAGCTATTTCTCTTTCTTCCCATTCACTGACCTCCCTCAGTCCCATGGAATCTTGCAGCCCCATCTAGATGGTTGTCTTTGTTCAAAACTCCCTGAACTTCAACCTGGAAGATATATGGGATGCACCGAGTATGTTCCAGATGGACGGAAGGCACATACGATACACGTTTCCAACCCCATCTACTCTCCAAACTTCCCTGGGCCAGTGGTGCGTGGTGTCTAAATAGCTGCCAGGGTCACTGGCTCCAGAAGATCTTAGGAGGAAGGAAAGGAAAGGAAAGTAGGAAATGAGAGTAGGAACTTTCATTCTTAGATGAAACAAGGTCTTACTACTGCACATGGATACCAAGGAGAGCCCCCTCCTAGGAAGCAGAATTAGAATACAGAGATGCGATGCTCCTTTTGGGGAGCCCATGTTCTACTGGGGGAAACAGACACAATTCAACAGGCAAATATATAGGGTAACTATATATATATATATATATATATATATATATAGGGTATATGTGTGTGTGCACATATGTATATATGTAGGGTGTATATGTATATACATACATATACATACGTACATATACCCTACATATATAACTGCCAACGGCACAGCACGTAAAAGGCCGAGAGAGTGAATTAAAGGGGTTGGGGTATCAGCTGGCTTTCCTTATACTTGTGTTGGTTGGGGGCATTTGACCAGGAGCAAATATTTACTTTTCAGATCTTCAGACCAGACAATGGTGGGGAAACCTGGACTGGTGACCTCTAGCACTTTGCTAAAATATACCTTTTACTTTGGAAGCATTTCAGGTTTGCCAAAAAGGAACAATGAGAAAAACTGCATGCCCTCCCCCTCTCCCCCTTGATGTTGACATCTTCTATAACAGGGTCGGTCACGGGGTCAAAACTAGGAGATGAACGTTGGCACGTTACCGCTAACTAAACTCCCCACTTCCTCTGGATTTTACCAGCTTTTCACTTTTTTTTTTTTTTTTCGATTCTGAGACCCAATTAGGGACATCACATTCCATTCTGTCTGGCTTCTTTTGGATGCTTAAGCACGCTTGCCACCATGAATTTATGTAGCACATAGGTATAAAACAGGAGGTGAAGTCTGACTTGCACAGTCATTGTCCACAGATACAGAGGGGCAGAGTAAGCCTGAGGAAGCTGTAACCTCACTGCTCTAGCCACCGATGCCAACCAGGCTGTTTGCTTATTTCAATTCATCTCCCATGGGCCTCTGGGACAGACCTGGCATCCCACAGAGCCGCTCTCTAAATTAAATTCTTTAAGCAAAATGGGACCCGGAATTACCTATGAGAGCCTGTAAACATCAGATTGTTTTTTTTTTTTTCAATTTAATTGCCTTTCTAAATTCTTAATTCAGACAAGACTGGAGGGGTGTGGGGGGGATGCAGGAGGTGTACAGGGCTGGTTCCAGAATTCTTGCCCGCCTGTTCAATGGACAGCCCGCACAGAAAGATGAACCCGCATTCCCCCAAAGAAATCTGTGTCAAATTGATGCTGAGCTGGTCTGGCATCTGAGAAGAATCTTGACACGACTGGATTAACCCTCACAGTGCCCCGGGGCTTGGGGAGAAACACTTTCAAAGGTTTACTAAACAGAGCAGGGTGGAAGGCAAAGTGGTGCCACGGTGTGGGTGTGCCAGTGTGGCTCAGGAGGAAGTCTGCATGGGCGATGAGGGGGTGCTATAACTCGGGGGGGATTTCCCACCGGACTGCTCTGGGTTTGTCACTGACGTTTTATCACTCTGTATGCTTGCTGTGAATGTGCCATGAAAGAAAGCACTTGCTGATGGTTACAGAAAAAGCCAGCACTCTCCCACCAGACCACCAGACCAGTCACCCCAAGTTCCAGGAAGTAACTTTTATTTCAAGCTAATGGGAGGCTTTGCTGCCTCGACTTCATGCTATTGATTGCCTCCAACGACTTCAGAGCGCCCCCTCATCAACCTTTTTATCTCTGTGCATATTAGCATTTCAGAAACATTCAGACAATTGCTCATCCACTCCTTAATAAACACATACATGAGCATGGTAAGAATTTTTGTGATGTGTCTTTGTTCACATTGTGGTCTTTATGCAAAATGCCCTTTTCCAGCATAGCACCTACAGAGGGTTATTTTGAAGAACAGGGTGTCAAGATCTTGTAGGTCTGTGTTAAAATTTGAAGTCTGCCCCTTCTGGGCTGGGTGACTTCGAAAAACCTCTTAACCTCTCTGAACCTTGGGTTCCTTATCAGTAAAAGAAGTGATGGTGGATTGAATGCTAACTATTTCCCATGGTTGTCCTGGGGGAGAAAATTATGCAGTGGAACTAGGTGGACATCAGTGAGCACATCTGGCACCAAGTTTGCCTGAGTGCAGCGTACTGAGAGTAGGCTTCTCTTTAAATTTTGTGTTCCCTCTTTTACACCCTAGACCAGATCCTGCCTGACAGTTGGCAATTCAGATCAATATTTTTTCCTAGCTCATTAGTTCCAATGTTTTCCTCTCTTCTGTTTCCTCCAGCAGAAATAATTACTACAAATTCTACTGTTTTATCTTGACCAGGGACGGGCAACCCATGGCCTGAAGGTCAAATCCAGCCCCCCACCTGGTTGCACAGGTAAAGTCTTACTGGACTGGAGTCACATCCATGTTCTCTCTGAAGCCTGTGTAGTTGCCACAAAGACATACATAAAGCTCACAAAAAATACCCACTGTCTAGCTCTTTGCAGAAAAAAGTTGCCAATTCTCTCATTTACAGTAACCTCCCTCTGTGGCAGGAACCCTCCTTCACCACACCATCCTCTTAGCGTTCTTTCTTATTCCATTCCTGACCCTCCCTTTAAATCTCCCAAACTAAAACCAGGTTCCCTAAGTATTTGTTGAACTGCTCTGTTGAGTAGTTATTATGGTCCCCAGTTTCCTGGGCCTATTTTTTACCACAGAACTAAGCTGATTCAACCTTTCATTCTGCTCTGGAAAGTTCTGTGCACCTATACTTTTGCTTAGGTTACGTCTACTTTGGGATACATTTATGTTCCTCTGATATACACAAAACCACCTCCCTCTCTTTTCTAGTTTTTAAATGTTGGTATGAGCATCAAATCTGTCAACCAAATCTAGTTACCAGCTTTATTTTAGAGCCACTTTCTATGGACATTGGACTTTCCTGGAATTAGTGTGTTTAAGCCATAACTAGGGTGCAATAAAAGGGGAAGTAACAAAGTACTTGATGCAGTGAGAATGAACAGAACAGCAGAAATGAGAGGAGGCTTCTCATTACAGGCACTGTTGCTTACCTCCTATGCTTGCTTCAAGGGAATCATTCTAGCACTTTCTATATCATGGTGTGATATGAACCTCACTGATCTGTGTTGTGCCTTATGTTGTGTCTGACAGTGTAAGGCACAATCTGCATAAGCTGAGCTTTATGTAACCTGCAGAGTTGAGCCAGTTCTCAGTTGAGGTTGTCAGAGGGCTGTGTCAGTCTGGTTTGGAGAACCAGTGAAGTTGGAGGTGGTGGATCTGGAGTTCTGGGCTGGTTTCCTCCATGACCTCAACTGGCTGCTCTTTTGTCAGGAGTCACAGGAATGCCTCGAAGTCGGATTCGTATAATGAGGCATCCTTTTATGATATGAGGGCAAGGGAAACTCTGAAGATACCCTTTCCTTGCTTTTTCTTCTTAGGTCTTTTACAATGTTTGTTTGCGTTTGCTAAGTATGAAATGATTTAATCAAGATCCATAGTCTAGGATCTAAGAGGCTTTCTTTATGCCTGGGTCTGCTGGTGGAGCTGAGCTTATATTTGAGACAGCAGCAACAATTCTGTCACTGGGTCATATTTCAGAAAGCCTTTGAACCAACAAGCAATGACTACCTAGCTCTGAGTCAAGGGGATTAAAGCAATTGGAAATAACCTTTGGACTGCAGGGGAAAGGCCAGGGAGTTACTCTCATAACTATTTTAACCCAGGTTTATTACATTTGTCAATGAATGTAGCTGAGAAACCCATCTTGTCTGCCCTCATGTTATTCCATAAGGACTAAACACAAAATATCTGGCAACAATGTGGGGGAATTTGTGAAACAAGCAGATTCCAGGGACCCACCTCCTACCCAGTAAATCAGGATCCTGGGATGGGATGAGGGAGGTCATTGGGGAAGCAGTAAAATGCTGTAGGTTAAACAAGATGTCCAGGTGATTCTTCTCTTCAGGGATATTTGAGGATGTTGTTCATAGTGAGGCATCTAAAGACAATATACACTAAGTGCTACAGGCAAAGACCATGTAGAATGGCATAAAAAGACAGAAGCTGGACCACAGGGATGGCCTGTCAATGCCTTGATTGTCTTACACACTTGGCTGAATTGACTGAAACCCCAGCTGCTTTGCTGGCATGTAGACAAGACTTCATTGGTATAATGTTGAAAGTAATTGATTTCACATGACTTCGATGTCCCATCACGAAGATACTGGAGTACATTTAGTCGTAAGAGACCTTCAAGAGTTGACACAGAAGGAAAAATGAGCTCCTGGGTGCCTCTTACATTTAGCACAATAATTCATTCCAGCTCTCCCTCACCTTAAATGAGCCAGGTGCTTTACTAGACGCCGTGAACTGGTGCTAATGCCTATTAGGCAATTTTTGTCCCTCTGGAATGTTCATTTCAGCTACCTAATGAGAGTAACTGTAACTTATAAAACTTATTATATGTTAGTCAATGCAAAATGCCAGATGAGGAGAATCGACCATGAATTTAGGGCCCCAGACATTCCTGTCTTCCTAGAGGACAAGGGATTATAGGACAAAGGACCTAGAAAAGGAATTTAAGAGGTATTTTTTGGGATGGCATATAGTCATGGTTCTCCAAAGAATTGAGAGTGAGATTTATTTCAAGGAATTGGCTCACGTGACTTTGGAGTCTGGCATGTCCACAACCTACACGGTGGGTTGGCAGGCTGGAGACGCAGGGAAGAGTCACAATTCTGCTCAAAGGTCGGTCTGCTGGCAGATCTGCTCTTCAGTTTTTTTCTTAAATGTTTCCACTGATTGGATGAGCTCCACCCACATGATAGAGAATAGCTGCTACTCAAAGTCTACAGATCCAAAAAATACCTTCACAGAAACATTTAGAATAGTTTTAAACTAAACAGCTGGGTGCTGTGGCCAGTCAGCCACACCGACACATAAAATGAACTGTCCTGAGCGGCAGGTCCTCAGGCCCCACTTTGGGTGCTAAGACTGACACGGGAACCCTGTGACGCTTCCTGCTTTGGGGTGTGGGCTACTTACAAGGAATCCACATCATGGAAGGAAAAGGGATGGAGCAAGACTGGGCAAAGGGAACATTTGAACGGTCATCAACCACAAAGCCTCAGCCACCTCCCACCTTCAGGGACATTCAGCCCAAGGGATCTGTCCCCTGGGGCCTGAGGGCCCCCTCCTGGCCACAGCCGAGGCCAGGCCTGGAGGGGTGGGAGGCAGAGGTGCTGACCCTTGCACCAGGCTTGGGGCAGCAAGTTCTTTTTGTAGGGCATTTGAGGGGCTCATCACCCTGTTCCCACACCATATTGCAGCCTGCTGTTTACCTGTCTAGAAAAAGGTGAAGCATTCCCTTCCTCTTCCCAGTCTGGATTCTGATGTTTACAAATAGCCCATTGGCCACACCCTGCTTCCTAACCTCTCCTGAATGTCATTTATATGCATGGTCTAGCTGACAGCTCACCTGTTCTTCACCAAAGGCTTTCTGGCTCCCCCAAGTGCTGTTTGCTCACTTTAATATTGAGGGCTCAGCGTGGTCCACCTGGTAACGCGGCCTAAGCCCCTCTCTCCTTGAGCTCCATGACGGTGCCCCTTTGAGGGGATGAAGATGCCTGGCAGACCTTTGTTTTATACATGACACAGGCACAGATTAATGTATAAAACATAAGCTCCCCCTTCTCCTGTCTCCCTTTATCATTAATATGTTGAACTTCTCAGCTGGCAAAGGATAAAATAGTTGATAGCAAATGAATTAGATATCAATTAATTTCTAAAGCAAACCTAATGGGCATTTAAGAAGAGAATTTAATGTCTCATTTACTCTCTATAGCTATCTTGTTAAATGCCAATTAAGTATCTAAATATTTCCTACAAGCTTAATGAATTATAATAAGTAATAAGTGATTACCACTTTTTCCTAAGATCCTGGCATTCTCCACTCCTAGAGCAATGATATGAAAGCTTTTTCTTGTCCTATTTATAATACAAATAACAGAAACTTAAACCTTCTTAATGAGCATCAGTTACCTTATTTAGCAATGAAGAATGAAATTTATAGTTATTCTGAAAAATAAATACAAGGATATTGAAATGCACATAGTCCAAGCCATGTCACTAATAAGGATTTTTATCTTGAAAGTAAAGTGAACACTATTAACATGTTACTTCACTAAATGCTTAATGTTTTTTCTTCCCAGTACATACCTGCCATCCTTCTCCCTGTAATCCTTTCTAAATACCAAGGCAGAATTCAGGCAAACAGGCTGGAAACACGGGCATATGAGCCCTATGTGGGTACAATGGATCAAGACAGAAACACCCAAAGCAATCCTGGATCCCAACACAGGTGGAAAAATGGAAGCCACCTGGCTTGGGGCCAGGCCCTTCAGGATTTTCTCTGACATTCGAGAGTAATAAATAAGGCAACCCCCAAATGTGCTCAGCCGGGCTTTGCTATCTTACAGTATCCTGTGGGGCTGGAGAGGATTGGCAGCAGCTATTTGGGAAACAGTTACAGGCTGTCCTTCCATACCAGGCGGGGTCTGGTTGGAGGTGCAAAGAACAAAGATGCAGCCCCTGGGATGGAAGCATGGGGGACAGTGGGAAGAGTAGGGCGCCCGACTTAAGCAGTGTAGAGATGCTGAATGATTTCTCCTGTCAGGTCATAAATTACGCACCCGCATCACTCAGGCCAGGCCCTATGCAAGGGACACTGTGCCCAACATCAAGGGCATAGAACTGAGGATCAAAGAGACATGGGCCTGAGCCGCAACTTGCCAGAGACACGTAAGCTCAGTAGGCAGGTCGCACCCCCTGCGCCACACCTTTCTCTTCTGTGAAGATGACTGGTATCTCCCCTATGAGTTTCTTATGAAGATTAAAGAATTGATTGAAAGCAGGTAATATACTTGCCAGATGGCACACATTTAGTGAATGTCATTATTATTAGGACAAATAATCATTATCATAAAAACATGAATGGTGATGGGCCACCTTATTTCTGTGTCTGAGGAAGTGATTGGTTTGGGGATTTTTCGTTTGACATAACTGTGGCAAAGTCTGTACAAATCCCACACCGCAGGCCTTTGGGCCTTTCCGGGTGCTGTGGATGCTGCATAGAGTTACATTATGACCTCGGGAGAGAAAAAGTCCTTTGTGTTCTTCCTGAGGGTTCAGGGAAGGAGCTCCTGCAGGAGAGAATTACTGCAAGCAATTCTACTTCCCTCCCACACCCTGGTGGGAAAACCCAGTTCCAAGTGGCACCTGGGGCCTGGGACACCCCAGTGTCTGGAGGACTCTCTCTACTGGGCACTGGGGGTGCATGAGCTACCTTAAAGCCCAAGGACAAGCGTGCTCTTCAATTTGGCCATTCATCCTGGCCCTGCACAATTACTGTCGCTTACACAAACAGTTATGGGGCATTCGGATGATAAATGTTAGGCAGCTGTTCAAGCCACATTTTTGAAAAATATTTTTATTACAGGAAACTGCTCATGTTGTAACATTAAAAAAAGGAAAAGAAAACAGGAAGCAAATCAAAAGCAGCAGAGACAGTAAATGGTGTAGAACCCAGAGTTAAACTGAGTCTTCGTTCTTTTTCCTCAAGGCACAAAAAGTCAGAGAAGTAAAAATGGCAACGATCCAGCCAACTCCAAATGCACTGTCAGCGCCATGGCCTTGTGGAGGTCTCTGTGAGGTCCAGGGACAGATAGCCCCTGGTCATTATGTGGAGAAAACTCCTACATGGGAAAAATTCCTTAGATCTCTCCTTAAAAATTCCTAAAATTATCAAGTCCAATAACATCCAGAACTAGCTATTTCTCTACCATATCACCATTTACCCTCTGGCTTATTTCCATCCTTTCTCATCTTTCCTTTCTATTGCCATGCCTGGCTATGATGGTTAAGATTCCACTCCTAGGTATCTACCTGAGGAACACAGAAACACTGATTCAAAGGGAAACATGAACTCCATGTTCGCTGCAGCACTATTTCCACTAGCCACCATGGAATCAACTAAGTGCCCACATATTGGTGAGTGAGTTAGGGAGATTCACTATATATGCAATGGAATACTACTTGGCTGGCAAAGAAGATATGCTCTTGCCAGTTGAGACAGCATGGATGGATGGAGCTGGACGGGATAATGCTCAGTGAAGTAAATCAGGAGAAGGACACACACCAGCATTGCCACTAAATGGGGATCATGCAGAAGCAAAGTAAAGGGTCAGATATAGACCAACTAGGAACTAATCTTACAACGCTCACCTGAGGTTCTCAGAGGAGGAGGCGGAAGGGCAGGTAGAGAGGGAACACTCTGGACTACAGCTTCTCCTCTTTGTTTCCAACATCTGTTTGCAGAAATATTAGAAGAAAACAACAGAGGGAGAGGACTTCAGAACAATATAATGAATACTTTTTGAACCAAGAAAAATCAGGCATAATTCAAAACAAAACAGGAAGGCTGTCTGCCTACTTGTGTTCTTGTTTTGTATGATGACCTGTGCGCTGGTCAGCTCTGGGTTTCTCTGTAGGATGCAAGTCACTCCGAGGCAAAATAGTTCCTGGGTAGACACACAGCCTTCACCAATCTTCACATACTGAACACTCTGAAGGATAAAGCTCCATCAAGAAGCAGTTTCTGGATAGTTATCAGGGTTCTCTCTCTAGCAATAGAAATGTTTCTTCTTGTGTCAGTTGCCGTCCACACACGATCTAACCCACATTTGGGCAAATTCATTAAAATGTAGTAATAATAATAGTTGAAGTTATGGATGATGTATTAATAAATTCCAAATTCCTTGTGCACTGGCCCAAACAAAACAAACACCAACCAGTAGAAAAAGCACTGGGCATCGCTTTCCCAATGTGTTGATTTTACGAAGTTCCATCCCTTCTCACCAATTTGGCTTTTAGATATCAGTAAAGAAGGCCCTCTCTGGGGCTGCAAGGGGTTACGTCTCAGCACTATGAAGCTGTCTGCAGCAACTACAGAATGAGTTCGGGCTCTGGCCAGGGAGCTGACCCACAAAGGACAGCTGACCTCTCCTGTTCCGCCTGCTCCTTCCCTCAGCAGTGCATTTCAGCAGACTGGCCTGTTCTGCTCCCCACTCTGTCTCTGGTGAATCCTCTTATCCCCTGCACCTCTGACCTGCACCCCAGATCTTGGATGCATAAATAAATACATCTTTTAATAAAGGGATCAGAAAAACATTGTTGTCTTCTGACTGAACTTACTTACAAAAACTTATTCCACAAAACAGAAGTTCTGCCTTGTGTATGCAGAGAGCAGCAATTGTATAGTTATCTTTCTATTCTGTTTCTTCTCTTAAAGTTTCATTGATAAATAGTGGGAAAATGAAGAAGCTTGGAATTATGAGCTTTCTCCAGTAAATCCAATTTTATGTCTATTAGTGCTTAGCTCATGGTAGCTATTCAATAAACGCTTGATTTCTTAAAAAATAATAGTTTGTCTCAAAGGTTTTAAAAGTAGTCTTGTAATCTGGCTCCAGCTTGAGCCAGAAACTTGCTGAGGTCTAGTTGGTTGATAAGGAGAAGGATGAAAACAAACTTTCCAGGCACCAGACACAATTTTATCTCCATGTCCGACAAAACAGAGAAATGAGTCACCTGGCTCAATGGCTTCCTACGTGTCCTTCTCAGCGACCACGACTTTGTGAAAAGAGTGACAACTAAGCTCCTCTGGAGTGAAACTAACGTGAAGTAACCTAGGGCCTGAACTTGTCGCCTGACGTTGCTTTAAATTTTAATGCGAACTTGAGAATAGATTTGTGAACAGCAAAGTAAAGCAAAGGCCATGAAATATTGATTCTGTACATTTTCTTATGCATTTTTATTCTCCAATTTAGTAAATTTTTCATCTTGCCTGCACTTAGAGGTTGCCTATGAAGTCATTACTACCAATTGTATTAGCTGTTGTAAATAAATAATCATCTGTCGAGCTGTTGGCATGAAGAGAGGTGGATAGGAGCAGCAACTTCCCACAGCTCAGCCCGAGAAGAGTGAAAGGGGACCGTGGCAATTTTCCACACAGAACAGTAGCAGACGTTTCCTCAAAGAAGGAGGGATTTAAATAAAGCAAGAAGGTGGAATTGATTTTGCTTGTTTGTTTTTAAATGGAAACATCAAGATGGAATGCCATAATAAGCATGCTTCTTGGGGAAACTCTAAGACAATCAAGTGGGAAACAGTTCATAATCTGAAGAAGAAATTGTGAGACTTGGGCCGCTAGCCCCGATCTTTGCGTATGACAAACAGCCATGTGGTACGGGTTGCATGGAAAGACAACTCTGTCAGCTACTTCTCTGTGTCTTCCTGCTGTAGTGTGTTTCTCTTTCCTAAAATACATATTTCCTAGAACACGCATAGTCAATATCTTATGGGAGGGGAGAGCCAAAAGAAAGATGGAAGCCAGTCTTGAGAGAAAATGGGATGTGCTTGGTAGATAACAAGAGAGAGGCCAGTGTGAACTACCACCACTGAAAATCTCTGTAGTTCTTTGTACAGATTTTATAGATCAGCTCATTACTTCTCTGTCATTAAGTCAGATTAGCCACTTACCAAGGTTTCTGGTCATAATGGCCAAAGATCAAAACAATCTTTCCAGGGAGCCCTGGTTTCTTGTCCCCTACTGCCAGAAGGCAACAGGAAAGGAGGTCAGATAAGGTCAGACTGAGGGTGTAGCTGGAAGTTGATGAAAATATGTCTCCTTTTTGTTTTATCGGTAATGTGGTCACCCTATTAGGGGAGCCATAGAGTCTCTTTTGCTCATTTTCCTCTGTGTTTTACATTTGTTAAAGTTATTTAGGCCATTATTTATTTAGTTATTAGTGGGTGTATTGTATAAAAAATGTAAACCCTAAAAAACAGTGAAAATTGGTTTGACTCTCTGCCCCTGGCATCTCCGCTTGTTGATAAAGAGACAATACAGAAGAAGAATAACAAAGAGCTTCAGCAACATATAGTTGAGTTTTTATTTTGGCGTACATTTAAATCATCTTTTAATAGTCTTTAGACTCTTTTTCATGGCAGTTTCTCTGTTTCCTTTAAAATCCTTAAATATCTGACATGATTCCAACTGAGTATGAAAAAGGAGAAGAAGGACACTAATTGCCTAAATTGGGCCCAAGTGGATCTTTTTCTGAAGTTTGGTAAGATCTGTGTTTGTTCATTAAGTCTGCATGTTGGGGGAGCGGCCTTATATATGTTTGTATGAGTAACTGACTACTGTTGCCTTAGGCCATACATTCACGCAGGTGTTCAGCTATCCCTACTGCTGTCTTAGAACTATGGTATGGCTAAACTCTGGTGCAGGCTATACAGTGTGGTAGATATACCAAGTGATTCCAGACCCCGGATGTTTGGATTATTTTCAGTGCGAGCACAGACAACTGGTTCCCTTCCAATCATCACTCTACCTCTAGCCAAAGCCTCATTACAAAAATCAAGGACAGGAGAGGCCCATGGAGAACTGAAAACCAGAGAACAATCCAGTAAAATTATGGGACACTGATAAAGTTTTGGTAAACCTGGGGCTGAAATCATCAAACTGAGAAAGTTATCAAATATTCCACTTGAAACTTTTTCCTAAGGAAGAGAATCATTAGCAGCAGTACAATGCAGGGCTCTGGTGGTAACTTACACTTTAAGCTGGAGAAGCAAGAGCTGGACATGTGGATAGACCATGTGGCACTCAGTTACCTCAGAATTCGGCTTCCTTTGAGTTTCAAGGATCAGTATTGGCGACAGTTGCATTTTCACAGTCAAGCATTAGTGCAATGGCTAATGAAGACTTCAAAAGTTCAAATGGTGAGGACAAGCATATTATGGAAAGAATTTGGAGGGCACACAAGGGGAAGCCATTGTTTTGCTATGTATCAGTAGGATGTGTTGAAGGTATAGGAAGCTGGTGGCCCACACGGACCCAGATCACGTGCTGCTGAAAGCAGGGACACTGAGAAGACCTAGGATTCAAGTAGCTGCCACATCAAAGAAAACCCTTTCAGGGTTACAGAGGCATTTCCTCTAAGTGTCAAGTAATAGCTCCCGGAAGAAGCCTGGGTATACGCAAAGTTTATAGTGGAGTAGAGGCTTGGCCAAATTCAAAGTGAATACAAAACACTGAGCTGAGAACAACAACAGCTTCGCCTTGCATGGAAAGGATTGCTACAGAGATAAATATTCCTCTGAGTAGTACTCACAGCTCAGACTTCCTCCCAAATCCCTGCCAGCTGCTCAATAACAATGAGAATGTTATAAATTTACACTGAAGAAGCCCTCCAGTTTGAGACCTGAGAAGCCAAGAACAACCAAAGAGAACCAGGAGGGGAAGCAAAGACAATTCTCTCAAAATGCTTATGGAAAAACAGCAGCCCCACTTACACATCTCATCACTTAAAGATAAATAGGCAAAGCCACAACGTAAGTTCTATGAGAAATTCCAAATTATAAAATATCCACAAAATGCATATGACATACAAAAGGAATAATAAACAAGGTTGATATAAAAATGTCTTTCTTTAATCATGCTTAGTGAAATAGGCCAGAAAGAAAAGGGAAAATACTGGATGGTTTCACTCATAGCAGGAGCATAAGTGACCAGGAGAGAAAATAATAATAATGAACAGCTATATACCAGAAACATTTTGCAGGGGTGGAGTGGGGAATGGGATCAAAAACTGGGGTTAGGGTGCACTGGACTATGGTGATGGCACATGGGCGATTTGGTGATGGGAAGCCCACTGAGATGGAAAAAGGCACAAAATGATGTAAAAATAAACGTTTATATTATTTTAAAAAATGTCTTTCTTTAAAAATGTCTTTCAAGAAAGTAGGGGTAATATGAAACTGGAGATGCCAAGTGGGAAAATAGGACTTAAAGGAAAAGAAATGGACATTAAAAAGAAAATTTAAAAAAGAAAAATAAATTATATAAGATATACAGGGACAGAATTGTGGGTTGATTTGTTTAGAAACATTAATATGAGCATCTATGCTGATGTCACAGACAACTCAATCAGCAGTGGCTTAATAGAGCAGCAAAGTTCAGAAATATAAAGGTGATACAATGCAAGATGAGGAATGAGAGGAAAGAGTGGAAACAGGAGAAATCTAATTAGTTTCTGAGAAAGAGCACAGGAAAAAAAGAAGAAAATAGAAATCAGAAATATAACTGAAGAAATTTTGAGCCAAAAACCTGGCTCTTTGAAAAGTGACAAGGTGCTATAGAAAATTCATGAAATACTTATATCTTGGAAGTTTTGTTTTAATTTTAAGGAAAAAGAAATAAAGACTGAGACAAATAAGGGGAGGGAGTTGTTAACTATTGAATGGCAGAAAATATTTGCACAACATACATCTGGCAAAGAGCTGAGGTCCAAGAGTTACAAAGAACTCATACAACTCAACAAAGGGAAGTCATCCCAACTACTAAAAGGGTAACAACTCAACAGACAATGCTCTAAAGAAGACATTAGACACTGCTCTAAAGAAGACGTACAGATGACCAACAGGCACAAGGAGATGTGCTCATCATCATTTATCTTCAAAGATGTATGCATCAAAATCAGATCTGTGAGACGGGCCATATCAAAACAAAAAGCAAAAACAAGAATTAGGGAATATGCAGAAAATAAGGAATCTCACCCAGTTGGTGGAACTGTAGACTGGTCTAAGCTCCTAGGGAAAGAAGTATAGTGGTTTCTCAAAATATTAAAAATAGATCTATCATATGATCTAGCAATTCCACTCCTAGGTGTTTACCCAAAGAATCCAACCACTACTTTGAAAGGCTATTTGCATACCCATGTTCATTGCAGCACAATTTACACTAACCACACTATGGAAACAACCTAAATGTCCAAACAAGATGAATGGATTAGGAAGATGTGGTATTCATATATGGTGGAATACTATTCAGTTATATAAAAGATGAAATCTTTCCATTTGTGACAGCATGGCTGAAAATGGGGGTGGAGTGTGCCTGTGAAGTCAGTCGACAGAGAAAGACAAATACTGGATGATGTCACTTAGGAGCAGAATATAGAAAACAAAAACAAAAACAAAGGGTCAGACAATGCTAAACCTATAGCAAATCCCAGAAATCTGACTGTAGCTAGACCTGTGGTACCAGCAGGACAAGATGGAGAGGGAGTGTAGTGGGCTATGATGGAAGACTATGGATCGTGAGGTGATAGGTGTGGGTGGTTACACCAAAGGTGGTGATCCTCTATCTCTAAATCATATACATTGCTGTAAACCAAAGTTATCGAAAAAAAAAAAAAAGTATGCAAAATTTATCTAACTCCAGGCATCTTTTCTACCACAAGAAAAGAAGATGAAAAATAGAAAAGTGTTTATAGAATTTTGATAGCAAAATATGGGATCTAGGAATTCTAAACAGATTCTGTTTCTATATAGAAATAAGAAAAGAGAAAGGAGACAGATGAGAAAGATGAGAAGGAGGAGAGTATTTTTCAGGTATGTAAGGGCTCAGAAAACAAGTAAGTCCTTTATTTTTTTATACAAGTGAGGTGTAAGCTTGCTTTACACTTAGAATTGGTTTTTATGGATGGTTTGAGGCAGAGATTCAGGGTTCCTGCTCACCCCTGAATGTGCCACGTCCTTTCCACCTGCCCAAGCCCCCTGCCCCATTCATAGACTGAAGTTCTACCCCCACTGTGATGCCTTAGGTGATGGGGAGAGACTCATCAGAACTGGCTGTCCTGACACTTCAACCCTAGAATTCTACCTTCCAGAATTGTGGAAAATAATTTTCTGTTATTTAAGCCACTTCATCTATGGAATTTGTATGGTGGCCCGAGATGACTAAGGCAAGTTCCCCGCTTTCAGTTCTCTTTTCAGTTGTAGGGCAAAGGCATCTTTCTAGTGCAATGCTTACTTGGATAACTCTTTGTTTAGTCTGCTTGCCCACACACTTAGTTGTAAAGAACTTTTGTTTCATTTCTACAGTGCCCAGGAAGGGATGAGCCATACAAGGTATTCAGTAAAGGAATGAGTAAATGAGAAAGCAAGTTGCCCTGAATGGTGGCCAACTGATGGGACTTGAGAGCAAGCACTTAAGGTATCTGGAAAGAGACAAGCCCCCCCCCCCTTTTTTTTAATACAACTCAAAGGTAGCCTCTCATTGTCATTAAAAATCTAGCCTGGGCCCTCCCTGGTGGCGCAGCGGGTTAAAGCACAGCACTGAGAAGCTAAAGCCGCCTGCCCCGGAGGTGACCACATGACATGGCAGACCTCTCCTGACCCGCCCGCTGCTCCCTCAGCTGTGTACTTCGTCGATCTTCCTGTTCTGCTCCCCACTCTGTTTCTGGTGAAGCCTCTCGCCGCCCCTGAGCCTCTGGCCTGTACCCCAGGTCTGTATGCACAAATAAATAAATAAAAAAAAATCTAAAAAAAAATCTAGCCTGAAGTCCAGTTTTCAGGAACCAGACCTTGTTACATCTGGCACATTGGAAACTCTGCAAGTTTCCATGTCACAAGTTTAGGGAATGATGGTTTTGGTCAGAGTTTGCACAGTCCACAGAGACCTCAAACTGGTGCTGTCTATAGAAAGACACAGAATCCTGTTTTGCATTTTGCCTAGTGGTCTCCAAATGACCCACAGCTCAGCCTGCATTTCAAATCTTTGCTTTCTGGACCCCTTCAGAGAGGCAGGATCAGGGAAACAGCAGTGACATTCAGATTAAGCATGCTGGGTTTTAGGATTCTTGGGTGTGAAGTGGAGGTTGATTCCTGTTTGTGCTTTTGATAGCTGTTCCAACTTTCTGTGTCAGCCAGCAATGCTCTGTATGCACCAGACCGAGCTCTCTGTGCACCCAGTGGACGGATGGAGCAGTGTGGACATTCCACCCTCCACTCACGGTCTCTGAGGCTGCCCTCCTCCGACCATCTTTATCTACCACTACCTGTGTGTGTGTGCACGCATGCGCACGTGTGATAGCTTGCTTTCTTCTTTCTCTCCTGACTTGGCTCTATGTCTCCGTTCTCTTTAAATTTGTCTCTGCTGTCTGTCTCTTTCTGTTCTCACCCCCCCCCACCCTCTCCCTCTCTCCCTGTCCTTCCTAGTCTCTCTGAAGTGAAGGAATCATGTGCTCCATGAGCATGTGCTGCTCTGTTGTCCCTTTCAATAAATTCCTTCCTGTCTCCAAGTGGCTGGCCCTATCTCCGTTACAATCGGGGAGACGGGAACTGGCTGCAGTGAATGTGAGGAAGTCTTTATAATGAACCGGATCTCTCTGCTGTTTACATAAACACTTTAAACGGCACAGGGAGCCAACAGGCCATTTTGCACGTCTGATGAGAATGTAATTAAACATGGAGGGTGAGTGGAGAAGGGGGCGGAGGGAGCTGGGACTTAGTGATGGGCCAGAGCTGTGCAGAAAGACAGCAGGTTACCACAGGGGCAGAACGTGCACTTAACTAGCTTCATGGTTATGTACAATTTCTAGGTGCCAGGTTCTGAGCTAGGCCCTCGGGATAGAGAGCCCTCGACATGGCCACTGCGCATATAAAATCAGTTAGTAACACAGTGCCCGAGGACCGTGGGGAAGCAGACCAGACTCGGGGAGCTGCAGGAAGGAGACTGGGGAGAATGGAAGAGAGAAGGGGAGGTGATGTTAGAGCAGTGCCATGAAGAAGAGAACACACTGGTGGAGAGAAAAGTTGGAAAAGGCAAGGTGTTCCAGGAGGCAGAGGCGGTTGCCTCACAGATAAGGTGAGTGGTCGGGAAAGCAGCCAAGGTGTGAGCTGTGGTGTCCGCGCACAGGGTGTCACTTGAGGGACTTTTTCTCTGAGGAAACAGAGATGCCTCATTGTCTCTGTTAGCCGGGCCCCTGGCAGCTGCCACGTCTTAGAGAAAGTGGCAGGTGTGGGTTTTGAACAATCAAGCCCTTGCATGTGGTAAATGTGGCTGAGGAGCTGAATTAGAGTTATATGGGCTTTTAATTATTAAAATATAAATTTAAATGGTCTTAAGAGCTTGTGGCTACTTATCAGCGCCACTTTAAGAAGTCACAGCTGGCAGCCCTGGAGAGAGGCCATGACCACATTTTTTTTGCAAACTCAGCCTGATGGCAGTGACTGAGGTGCTGATCCATGAGGGATAAGAATTAGGGCATGAATGTGAC
The DNA here is from genome assembly GCF_000260355.1 of Condylura cristata. Classification (NCBI taxonomy): domain Eukaryota; kingdom Metazoa; phylum Chordata; class Mammalia; order Eulipotyphla; family Talpidae; genus Condylura; species Condylura cristata. The sequence continues at coordinate 24,410,890 of NW_004567123.1, forward strand.
AGTGTGGGGGTCAAGGGAAGACCTCGAGAAGGCTGGGGCCCTGAATGGGTTGCAGTACCGTGGTGGGGTGGGAGGGTGTTCACAGAGAGTGAAATCTGAGGCTGGGCCCCGAGCAGTGGGGGGGTCACTGAAGCTGGGGTCCTGCAGAAACGGAACACATCAGCCTGAGGTCCAGGCAGGGGATGGAAGGTGAGACTGAGAAAGTCCCTGATGGCACTTTGGCTTGTGATCCTAGAAATATATAACCTATCTGGGCAGCATCCCTTCCCTTCAATCTCTAACAATGTCTTGTCTGCAAAAGGAAGCATCGAGACCCCTCCCCCCCCAACTCCAATGTCCTAAAATTCAAAGGTAGCTACACATTTTCTAAAGACACATTTATCCTCTGTTGAAAAATGGACTCTATATAATCCAAAGGAAATAAAACCCAGGATATTGAGGAGATATATGCATTCCCATGTTCACTGTAACATTATTCATAACAGCCGAGATATAGAAACAACCTAAGTATCTGTCAATGGATAAATGAATATAGAAGATATGATATATATATATATATACACACACACACACACACGTTATGCACACAATCTGTGTATACATACATACATATAAAATATGTGTATATATATTTATATATATACACATACACACAACTATAATAAAATATTATTCAGCTAGGTAAAAGAAATCCTTCAACTTGTAATAACTTAGATCAACCTTGAGAACATTATCCTGAATGAGATAAGTCAAACAAGGAAAGCTAGTATTTCATGATATTATTTCTATGTGGAATCTAAACAAGAAAAACAACAAAAACAACAAACAACATTGAAGGAATCGTGTTAGCCAAGATTGGAGTGCAGAGAATGGGATAGCTGCTGTTTGAGAGTATATGCTTACAATAGTTGATTAAAAAAATCCTGTAGATTTAACACACCGTACAAGGGTTACAGACAACAAAACTCTATTATAAACATTGAACTTGCTAAGAGACTACAACTTAATTACCCCCATTTCTAGAAGAAATTATAATTATTTGATGAGCTAGAGTTGTTAGCTAATGGTACCATGGCAATCTTATTGCAATATAACTGGATTAAATTGATATGTCATGCACCTTAGAAGCATACAATGTTATATATTAATTATAACTTAATTTCAAAAGTGGACTCAGCTTAAAAGCAAATTTCATCCATATTCAATGGTTATCTATATATTTTTGGTGGAACTTGACTAACTAATCCTAACATATTCATGGAAAAATAAAGGCGATAGCTCAGATGCTTGGGAAGAAGGATGAGGTGTGTATTGCTCTTCCATACGGTAAGATTTATTTGAAAGATATGGTAATTAAACTAGTGTAGATTTGGTACATCGATAGACAAATCAATCAAAGGAACAGGATAGTGCAGAAAAGCTGTTAACTATATATAGGAACTTGACAGCAGATATAGGGCACAGAGGAGGGGATCTGATTCAACAAATGCCATGGGGAAATGGGGAAAATACCTATCTTTATAGACAACAAGAGCATTTCATCCCTTCTTTATTCTACACACAGACATCAAATATCATAGGGATTCATAGAAAATAATAGAAATTTTAGAAGAAAAGTTATGAGACTATCTGTGATTTTGATGTAGAGGTTGTTGGTGTTCTTGCAAAACAGTAAACAAAACCCACAAAACATAAAGAATAAGATTGATAAACATGACTAAATGAAACATAGTCTCTCATATGACAACAGACATTTGTATAAATAACTGACAAAGGTTACCATCTGGAATACATGAAGCACTCCTGTAATCAATAATACAGAGACAAATAGCCCACTAGGAAAAAAAATGGACACAGGATACAAGCAGAGACAGCACAGGATGCTAAAACCAAATAGCCAAGTTATATGGGAAAAATTACTCAACCACATTAGTAAGTCATAGATATGAATACTAAAATAATATGCCTTTTCCCACCTGGTATATGATGCTGATTTTTGTAGAGTACATGGAGAGGGACACAGTTTTATGGATTCCCTGAGTGGCCCAAAATTGGTACAACTATTTGGATATCAATTTAGCAATAATGAATAAAATCGAAGATCTGTGCACATCATGACCTATGACCTGGTTGCCAATAGTCTTTCTTACTTATGCAAACCCATGTAAGTGTGGCCTGTAAATAAAGGAAATTGCGTACCCCAGTGGCAACCATGGCACACGTCAGCGACATGCATCAATTCATATCAGTATATCACAGACAGGCAACGGGGCGTGAGTAAATAGATTGTCACCAGGGCAGGAACGTTACCACTCAAGATATGGGTCCCTGTGTGGCAGCATCTGCTGAGACGTGGGGTCATTCCCCGGTAAGGACTGGACACGCTTGCAGTTGTTCCTTTGCTTGCTTCCACCCAGCTGTGTTGGTGAGCTCGCTCACCTGCCTTGTCTAGGAAGCTCTGCTATGTATTATCTATTGGCTAATGAAGCCTCAAAAAGGGACATGACCCCCCATGGAGCCTGTTCACAAATGGGCCATAAATTCTGCATGCAACTCCAAAATAGGAGTCCAAAAATAGTGTGAGCGTTGGCAGCCTCAGGGAGGAGCGTGGCTTCCTGCAGGGCTGCTTCTGAGAAGACAACTTCATTTGGACAGATTTGTGCTGGTGTGTCTGTTAACAACATGATCTCCTTGATTTACCAATTTCTTGAGGATATCCCAGGGCTGGGAGAGATGTTTGCACAAACTGGCTTCCCAAGGTAAATCCCAAGTCACAGAGCCAGGGCCTGGCATCAAATTGAAAGAGAGCAGAAAGGAAACTAATTAAAACCTGGCCAATGGGATCCAACAGCAGCAGACAATTCAAGTGGAATCAAGTACAATAGAAGTTCCACCAGAGCAGGGACTTTTAACCTGTTTTATTAACTGCTGAATCCCCAAATTGAGACAAAGTCTTGGCACAGAGGATGTAAACATTTGCAGAATGAATGAGCTGAATTCAGGTCATTCCACATTCCTTGAACTGCTGCTCTGTACTGAATTCCTTGAACTGCTGCTCTGCACTGGATATTGCAGTTATCCTCAGTCAGGTGGAGTCAAGAAATTCAAAACAAAAACAAAAAACTAAAAAACAGGGGAGGTGGGAAAAAAAGAAGTAAAAAAAAAAAAGTGCCATAATCCACTATGTTCAGTGCTAAAATCAAAATGTATAAAATTCCCGAGGATGGAGTGACAAGGGCATAGTGTACTGGCAGAAGGAGGAACTTCAGGGAGGCAGTGATATCCAGGGCTTGAAAGTTTAGTCTGGCAGACAGGAGGGTTAGGAGGGCATTTCAGGTAGGCAGGGGGCAAGGTGCACAGAGAAAAGGTATGGAAATGTGAAAATGAAGAGTATATTTGGGGACCAACCTCTACCCAAAGCAGGGGAAAAGTTTATTCGAAAAAGGACAGCTCATTACAAACATCTACATCTCCTAAGGTGCTAGCATCCTGGTTCCTGGGAGAGACACAAAAGCAAAGTGGACCAGATGCTGCCTTTTCTGTCTTTGCATTCCCAAGACCTGCAGCTCACCTGACACCAAGCAACCATGAACTGTTGGCGAACATGCTGCAACTCAGAGTACTACATAAAAATAAAGAGGAGGCTTGGCTCTACTCAGAGGCAGAGCATCTGGCAGTGAGAGAAATTGCAATGGCATGGGCGCTGATGTCAATGGACACAGGTTCAAATCTGGATCCCACCAAGTGGAGATGGCCGCTTTTGGAACACTGGCTCTCCCTGAGCCTCAGTTTCTTCATCTGTAATGTCTAACTCACTAATGCCTCTAGGATCTGTTTTCAGGGCCACACATCTTTGGGGCGGGGAGGGAGGGAATTTAATCTCAGCCCCTAGGATAGCGTCAATATTGTAGTAGGTTCTCAGTGAAGACGTGCATGAGTGGAGGAATTAGAAGCTCAAAATGGGTCTCCATAGTGGGGTCAGGGCACCTGACGTGATGTCGTTCCCGTCATCTTGGGTGCTCAGGACCACTGTGTGTGTGTGTGTGCGTGTGTGTGCGCTTTGGGGAGAAGGAAGGAAAGGAACGCACAAGGCACTGATTTCTGAAATTCTCTACCAGAGCTGATGAAAGTGTCAAGGAGAGGGTTTGAAGACACCACTTTCAGTACTTGGTTGATCTGAGTAGCCTCTGACTAGACTAAGACTGAGCAAAAGTGTACCTCTCACCTTGGTTTCTGGTTCTTTGCACAGCTGCACCAAACTGAAAGGCACATACTGACTTTATGTGAGTGTTTACAACTCTATCATGATCATTTCCAACTCTCCTCACTTGGCGAACTGTCAGGAATTAATGCTACTCAACAGTTCATCATCAGATATTAGCAGATACTTGCACTAGTAAAACAAGATTGTAATATAAAGTTATATTTACATATATTTATATAAAGTAAACAAAACATATAAAATAAAAAATAAATAATAAAAGCAATAGAAAAGCAGCCAACTTGGGTTTTCAGACCCTAAAAAGCGATCTTTGCTGTGCAGAAGAGTTAGTGCCCAGGGGTGGTCACTGAGCAAGTCTGGGGGGAGGACAGAGCTCTGAGCCTGAATCTGGTTTGGATTGGCTATGGGTCCTGCTCTGAACTTGACTTGATGGTATTTGAGGACAGAATGGGGCTGTCTGAACTTGTTACAGGTCACTTGCTGAGGTCGCCTCAAGCTTATGTCCTGAAATTGACCCGTGTTTGAAGAAGCAAGGTTCACTCTTCCCTCCCACTGGCTGGGACTTGAGGGAAGAGCAGCTCTTTGGATAGATTTAGGAGACAGCCAGCCCCACACAGTCCCACAGAGAAGCAGGGGCTGCTCAGACACCAGATCACCCCACTCTGAATGTTCCCAAAGAGCAGACGGTGCTTGTCAGGGATCCCAGCTTCTTACCCACTCGAGTCGCAAGGAACCTTGGGAGAAGGTTTTCATGGGAAGGGGCAATGTCAATGCTTGCATGAAGAAGCCGATTGAAATCAATGAGAATTGATTTAGAGTTTGGGGGCCACTGTGTTAAAATCTCCTACTTCTTGATAGAGCCTCATGAATATTAACAGGTTTAAGATCAATAAGGAGCTGATTTTCAGATGCAAACCTGACTTCTTCATGTGTAGATTAAAGAAACAGAACGATGACATTTCTTTCTGCACTGCCCCCACCCAATGCTGAGTGGCCTAAAATAAAAAAGTCCTGAGCACTACCTGCAGGATGCAGGTTTCATGGCAAAGTTTGACATGTATGCAGTAGAGCGCCTCACCCCTTGAGCTTCATTTGAGGATGTTCCACTCAGGGCAGGTCGCAAATATGTGTATTCATTCATTGATTGATTCATGATATAATTATATAACTTATATATATATATATATATATATATATGCTAATAATAATTCCTAAATCTTATTTCAGTTGTCCCATCACTGTTCTTTATTTTCACATCTCGTTTAGACGTTTGCCCTGGCCTCTTCATCTGTGTCTCTCTGCTTTCCTTTTTCAGTTCATTCTACAAGGCACTGCAAGAATGATTTTACTAAAACTCTGATTCAAATAGGTCTCTCCTCTGCTGAAAACTGTCAAATTGCCGCCTTTGTTTTTATGTGGATGTCCTATCTCCTTAGTACAATATTCAAGGTCAGCCCTTAGCTCTCCTCATTTACACTCTCACTCACTTACACCAGTGTCACACATATAAACTGAGACCTGAAAGATCTAGTCTGGAGAAAAACTAGGGGATGGACACTTTTGGCAGGCATCACAGCGAATCTGAAATCCCAGAGAAAGACAATCACGATTTGTTTGAGGCACAAAAAGCAAGCAGGTGAATGAGGGGATTGGGCAGTGACCGGCTGGTTGTGACGGGCCTTTCCTACTCAGCAGTCACCCAAGATAGATCAGGAAGGAGGAGTCTAAGCGTTTGTGGGGGAGTATAATTGTAATGCGGGTCACACACGGATGGAACTAGAATAGGTCCCCCGTACACAGAGCAAGCGAGGAGCCCACAGTAGATCATGGAAAGTGGAGCAAAGATTCAGAGGCACTTTCCCCCCCGCTCCAGGCTCTAGGACTCCTTTCTCAGACCTGATGTAGGGCTGGGGTGAGAATCATTGACTTCAGCCGTCCAGGCTGGGCACCGAGTCCCGGTGTCCTCCCCTGCATTTCCGAGGTGTCACGTTCTCTGTTGTTTTGAGTGAGGTCACGTACTTCTCAGAATACCACTTACCGGGAATTTGTCCTGCCCTGAGCAGAGACTAGGTCACCTCCACTTAGCTGCCTTCCATTATCGACTGACCCACTGAGATTTATTAGGACTTTAAGACCCCAGGAGTGGCCTGGGCCCTACCACTTCCAGATGCGCCAGCACATTTTTTCACTCCTTGGTGTCGCCTTCTGTGGTGTCCCAAACACCCTGAGATATGTGCTGCTCTCCCCCTTTCGCAGATGTTGACACTGAGTTCGGGGCACAATAAAGACACCCCCAGTCTCACTGTGAGTGGATTCCTAGAATAATGAAAAGAATCTGGCGTTGGCATAAAAACAAACACATAGATCAGTGGGGCCAACTAGAAGAACAGAAATAAACCCACATACATATAGACAAATGATTGGTGACAAAAGAGTCAAGAATGTACAGAGGGAAAGGCCCTCTCTTAAATAATAGGAAAACTGGACAGTCGCATGCAAAAGAGTAACACTGAACCACTATCTTATACCTACGTGAAAAAAAGAATCAAATGGGTGAAATACTGGAACATCAGCCCTAGAAGAAATACCTGTAAGTCAATTCCTTGGCATAGCCTTGGTAATGATTTTTTTTTAATTTGATGCCAAAAATAAAAGTAAAAATAAATAATTGGGATTATATCAAACTGACTATATCAAGGAGACCAGTTGCCTTTCATGGTAACATGATGGAAACAGTGAGAGTGAGGCCTAGAAGAGTTCCTGGAGGGGTCCAGCAGTCTCGTCCCATCACCCCAACATCAGCAAAACTAACAGGGCATCTTACTTTGTCTGGAAATGCTCCCCTAAATAATGCCACCCTTAAACTGGGGTCCTAAGTTCAAAGCAGAAAACCTTCATGAGGACCTGGCCCAGGATCTCCTGACTTGGGAAATTTTCCTGAAATTTGGCTTCTCACTGTAGCCGATTCTCTCCCTGGGAAGAGGCCTCAGAGACTGAGCTTTCCAGGCTAGGAGGTCTCCTGGGTTGGACTCTTGGAAACGTTGTGATAAAAGGGTGGGGGCAGCAGAGTCAGACAGAGATGGTGAGTGCCCAGCCCTCCCCCTCAGGGCAGCTCACCAGAGACCCAGTGTTTATTCCCACTGCCTTGGCTGTTCATCGGCTACAGGTTCCATTTGTCCCTGGGCGTAGTGTTTGGCTGGGCACTTCTGTCAGTCGAGGGCAGTTCCCAGAGGTGGGTGCATGCTTGGGAGGTTCCTTGGTAGCCGGGTGGCAGCTGGGTGAGTGAGAGCCTCAGTCCTGAGGAGCCATGACGCAGTGGCCCTGTGCTCACCTACCAAGGCAACCCTGCCTGGCTGCTGCTCCCTCCCTTCTTTCCTCTTTCATTCTTGTTCTCTTACAATGAAAAGACTCTTGCAGTCACTGTGGCCTTTGTTCCTACCTGAGTTGCTCTGTCTCCCATTTCCAGCCTCCTCTCCGCCTTCATCCTTTTATCTTACACATCAACCTAACACCAGCACCCTCTGGACAAGAAGGGCATCTCATCCATGGGCTTCCACACTACCTCCCCTCTGCTCCTTAAAATATGCTCTTTCTCTCACTAAGTTCAAGTCTGCTTCAGGCCAATTGATCAGATCTCACCAACCTTCTCTAGGTCATAGTATAAAAGTCTTTATCATTGTCAGTAATTTATTATTTAATATAATTTAATATTTATATTAATTAATATTGATATTATTTATTTAACATAATTTATTCTTTTAATAATTGTCATTATTCTTTTAAATTTAATCATAGTTAATACATTTGCTGTTGAAAGTATTCAAATGATACAAAGAATTCACTACTTAACATTCTCTCCACTAGTAGGCTCACTTCCTTACCAGAGGTGGTAGATTTTCATGCATCTGGATGTACATGACAGCACCACACCGGGAACTTGCCACTGGCCTTGGTGACAGTATTTACACCATGGCCAGCAGCAAATATGGTAAATCAAGGCTTTTAGGAGATTCTAGGTACCTTTCTATTTGTATACATTTAATTTGTCCTCACTGCTGCAAAGTTTGGATCATCATGGATTAGTGCATCTTAAGTAACCATTTCCCTGAATGAAAATGTTCACATTAATACCCTTGTTTGACTTGAACACGTAGCACTTCATAAACCTCATCGGGTATTTTCATCTTGGGACACACTTGTGCCATTTGGGACACACTTTGAGAGCCACTTAGCATAGTACTCCTGGGGTGAATCAAATGTGAGCTTTTTGTTTTAGTGGACAAGGCTAAGTTGTCCTTAAGACAAGTCACTGATACTCTAGCAATGGTACCTCAGTGCTCTGGGGACGCCTTTGGATATTAGGAGACTTCGATCACCACACACGACTGATCTTCAAAGTGGCACCTTCCCAGCCATGGAAAGGGAAAACTGCTACTGCCCTGAAGCATTATTAATAGTGAAAGTATAATGATAATGGTGATGATGATGATAATAACAGAAGAATCTTAAAAGCAGTCATGGTAAGCAAGTGACCAAATATGGCTGCCAGTGGCTTAAAAAATGATTTTCTACATTCACATCTTCTCTGCGCAGATCTGGTTTCTAAAAGTCATTAAAGAATTAATGGGTTGGGCTTGGCTCAATACTCTGATTCAAACTAACCTCTTATGAATTCTAATTTTTGGACCCAAAATTGTTCACTATAACTTTTTGTACAGGACATTTAATTGAATCACGATGATCTAAAATCACAGTCTTTCCCTGTAATAGCTTTAAAGTACCATTTCCAGCCACTCAAGATGAAGTGCTCAGGAATAATTCAGGTGCCTCATCTAATGCCCTGGCTTATAGACCTCCGGCAGAAAATGGGGATTCTGCAGTTTGTTTTTACTGGCTGTATTGATCTGACCTGCAGAATTTCTTTCTTCCACAGCTAAATCAGTAAATTCCACACTTAGTTGGCATTTTGCTCCAGTACTTTTAAGAAGAGTTGAATTTGGAGTCATGAAACGATATATTGTCACCGTTACTGATCCTGGCACCTCGCTATTAAGGGGAGTCTATAAAATTCTTGCCTGTGTGTAGAAAATTGCTATTGCCAAACATTAAAGATGAGATAACCCTTTTGAAAATAAGATATACCTTCTTGTATTCAATTGTACATCTCTTCAGTAGGTTTCAGTGCGAGTTGTCTTAACAAATGGCATGTTTGGATTTTTCAAATTATAAGGAGCAAAGGACCTTTCTTCAGGGTCTTGCCTTTCCCTTCCTTTTCAGAATCAGAATTTATTAATACTAATTGCAACTTACAGCACACGAGCTAAACTTCTTTGAAGTTCCCTGAACTATTACCATGTACTACTGAGTGTGTTAAATATTTCAATATTTCTAGATATTATTTAGTATAATCTTCAGCATTCCTTTGTGGAATAGATATGGTCATTACTCCCATTTTACAGAAGATGAAGCTGGAACTTGGAGGATTAACAAATTCACAAACTAGGAGTGACACAAGGCTCACACTCCAACCCAGGGCTTTCTGCCTCTCCTAAGGTGGAGTCCAATTGAATTTTTGTTTTTTTTTTTTGTGATCAGTTCTTTAAAGATCAGGATGAAGACCTGGAGGCAAGAGAAAATGAGAAGGAAGACCTCAAGCCCAGCAATGTGCTTCTCCTTTAGTATTTTAGGTAAGAGAATGCCAGACAAACTTGCTCCCCTCCCTTCTGAAGAGTGGAAGCAAGAACCAGCTCACATATCATTTTTGCTTTTTCACCTTATGTAGGCAAAAAGAAATTTTAAAAACAGAAAAAGAAATGAAAGAAACACACACACATACCCCTCATAAGCTTTAAAAAGTGGTATCTAGGGGAACAAAGAAAATGCTTGATTCCACAGGCAGCCTCCTTAAAAGAGGTCTTGTTAAAGTGAGAGCTTAGGAAGGACAAAAGACTGCAGCTTTCCTGGATGTGATGTTGATCCCCAGAAGAGCCGTACCATTCAAACTAATCAAAGTTTTACTGGGTTCCAAAATGCCAAACCAGCACATTTTGTATTCCTATTCCCCCCAAAACACTGTCTGTAAGTGAAAAACATCTGCATCTAAAACAAGACAATTAACAAGAAGACAGGCGAGATGCTAATGCTGTGGGTCTATTTTTGCTCACCAGCTAACGGAGGAGCAGAAGCAAGGAATGAGAGCGTGCCTTCCTCTTTTTCATTTATTTCTATTTTTCAGCTGTTATAAAATATACATCAGATCAAAATTTACCATCTTGTAAGTTTCTAAAATTCAGTGTCATTCAGTCCATTCATGCTGATGTACAACCACCACTACCACCCAGATTCCTGTCTTCCTCTGGAGCGGTCTCACCAAGCACCTTGCCCCAGGAGACTCCTGGGAGTGGCTCTCCCCTACAAAGTATTTTACATGTTCTCAAATTGAAACTGCCCCACTACACACTCACTTCCCATTCTTCCTTCCTTGAGACTCCTCCAATCACCATTCCAGGCTCTATCTCTGTGAATCTGGGACTTCATATAAAAGGAATCATGTAAATCATGTACTACTTCACCTGTTTGTTTCACTTAGCATATCATCTCCAAGGTTCATGCCATGGCAGGTGTCAAAATGTCCTGCTTTTGAAGGGCAGAGTAATATTCCATGTGTGCATAGACCACACTTAGTTAGTCCATTCATCTGTTGCTGGGAACTTTTATGTTCCACCTTTGGCTATTGTGACTAATGCACTGATGACAATGGTGTCTACATCTCCAGTTGTGTTTTGTTTTCAAGTCATTTGGATGCAGACTCTGTAGTGGAATTGCTGGATCATATGGTAATTTTGTGTTTATTTTTTTGAAAATCTGCTATGCCCAAATGTGTCTTTGTGAACTTTTATTGAGCCTTACCCTGTTAATTTTAAAGTCCAGGGGACTCACTAGGGGTGTGCACCCAGAAGGGTGCCACTCCCAGTGTCTTCTGCGGCAAGGTGCTTGGTGAGACTGTTACCATCCACCTTGTGGAAGAAGACGCCTCCAGAGAAAGAGAGAACCTGCCCTTTGGGGTCAGAGATAAAATGGCAATTGATTTCATACAAAGAGGCCATTTCTAGTAGTATGAAAAATGCTAAACAGGTAGAAAAGCTGTGTATGCAGCAAAAAAAAGTCTGCATTTGACTTCAGAACTTAGTTTCAACACACTTTTTTGTTATCTGGCTACATAAAAGTCTTCTAGAAACAATTACTTTTTTTTTTCTTTTTCATATGCGCTCCTACATTTCTGGGATTTCTGGGAAATTCTGCTGTACTTTGTTTTGACTGGGACCCCAAAGTATGGGGATCACAGTGTCAGACACTTACTTTATATTATATCATTTAATTCTTAAAACAACCCCTCACATTGGTTTTTCACTTCTATTTTCCCATAGGAAGAAACAGAATGTCCCAGAAGTCAAATAAAGCACCCAAAGCTTTGATGAGCTATTAATCACTCCAAGGTGTTAGGTTTGGCAGTAACTCATAAAAGTTGTATCCAAAGTCAAACTCTCAGACATCCTCCTCAAACTCATAGGTATCTGTAACTGGAGACTTTTTCAGTTGTAAGTCACAGGAAACCTTATCCAAGCTGGCTTAATCAAAAAGGGAATTTATTGACTCATATAACTGAAAACCCTATGAGTAATCGGTCTTCAGATGTGGCTCAATACAGGGGGTGAAATGATGTCATCAAGATTATTTTTTGGCCTCTCCACATGAGTAAATGTGCTTTCCTGTTTTGTTTCCATTCTCAGGTAGACTTGCCTTCTTTTATAAAGCAGCTCAGAGTTCTTCCCAGCTTTGCCTCTCATTGAAAGGAATCCTAGGTGGTCAGCTGGAGACTCTTTCTGATTATATAGACTTAGAGCATGAACCCACCTTTGGCTGGGGCTTGGAAAGAAGTTACACTGGGGTATGTGTTCCACCTCCTGCACTTTCAAGCCCTGAAGGCTGAGGGTAGCAGACAGCCAGGACTCTAAACTGAAATTAGAACTGTTACCTGGATCATGGAGACTGTACACTGAGGAGCCAGTAAATAAATTTCTACTGTTACATTTTCAACTCCTTCACTTCTCTTTAGTATTGAATCCTGTTAACTATACCACACCTGCCTAGAGAATTCAGGAACATTCATTTAGTTAATCCTCTCAATAACTCTAGCAGGTTGGTGCTCTTATGCTCTGAAGATGCAGGTGTTGGGTGATAGGAAGGCTGAGTGACCTGTCAGAGACTGGGGAAAAGGCAGGATTGCAGCCCAGGTCAACTGAATCTATTCTCTTTCCAATGCCAGCCTTTGAAAGCCATGTGTCTCAAAGTGCAGCCCATGCAGTGCCACGGGCACCTCATAGTCTCTTCTGGAGCTAGTTCTAGATTATACCCAGCCCTAGGTTTTCTCCTGTGCTTTCTTTAAAATCTTCCCAAAGAATCAGCCGCACAGCATGTGTAGACACTGACCGGATACCTGTAACTGCTCTAGAACCTGCGAAAGGGCATGGGGAGAACAGAGTCACACAGACCACCTCACACAGGAAGCAGCTGGGCAGCCAGATTCGTCATTCTGAAAAGAATTTGATTGCCTTCACCTGTGACCTGGGGCGAAAGGCATCAAAAGAACACCCAGAGCAGATGAAATTTGCATCTCTTCCTTCAGCATTAATGACACTTTAAGATGGACTCATAGACTCAGACAGGCCTTATTCCTGATCGCTTCTATAGCCTAGTTACCCACCTTAAGTTCCTGGCGTGGACCCTCTGTGAGTTCTTTAGACTTAGGAGTGTAAAGCATGATGACCTTCCCAGCAACCTCCAGACTTTGCAGGGACTTTTGAAGGTTCATAGCTTAGGTCTCCCCCTGGCTATACTCATTGTCATTGTGAGGCTGAGAATGTACACAGTATGTTTGAGTATTGGGCATCACTGGCCAGTGACCACACTGGCCTCTGGTGCTGGTACTGGAAGCAGAGCGAGCACTGTATCGTGCTGGGAAGACCCAGATAAGGCATTAGTTACATCACGGCTATTACCATGTCTCGGGAGGGGAGGGGAGGAGTGTCTCCCCAAAATCTCCTGCCTTTTCTGCATCTCAGATGTCTCCTTTGCTGAGGGAAGGGATTGGAATAGACCAACACAAAGGGACATTATCCACTGCACCGAGACGGAAGGAGAAGCAGACACTGGAGAACATTGTTGAGGTTCTTAGAGAATCTGAAACAGTGTTGGGCCATGTGCACAGGAAACCATCAGGACCTGAGCCGGCTCCAGGCACCAGGAGTCCAAAGTGAAATCGACTGTGTATGTTTCAGGACCCACCGGAAGGCTGTCGGTCAAGCAGGTCGACAACTGAAGTGTGGCAGGAGCCCTGTGCATCCTCGTGGGGCTGCCAGTCAAGGCTGCTTCCTCCAAATCCTTCCAATGCGTCCTCCATGCATCCTTCATGAAGTATTTCCTTTCCCTTGTCTGCGCCACAGCTTGGCCACAGGTAGTCAGTCTAACTTCTGACTGCATGGCTGGGACATTCTTGTCCTCATTTGAAAGACTCTCAGATGTGGCAAATGTTAGACATCCGTGCCTCTCTCACTCCTACTTTGTGTCTGTGGAAAACATGGTTTATCCATTACTGTCCCTTTCCCATTGGGCTTGGGAATAACTTCCAAATAGCCTCCCAAGTAGCCAACCTACCCTTTAAAGCTGGAACTTATGATGAAGCTGATTCCCTAAACTAACTCCTGGGTTCTCATTGATGGTCCTCAGTTGAATAGATCTTAATATCCATCGTGGTAGATGACAAAGCAGTTTGAGGTTTGATTCTCAGACTGAGTGTTAAATCATCTAAACTGCAAAGACAGACAGAGACAGGCGTACAAGTTGTAGACATGAGCCTAAATGAGTTTAGGGTTCTGCTGTGGGTCTGGCTGAGAGCAAGCTGCCCTGCAGTCATGGCAGGGGCATCCTCCACCCGGATCTGGCTGGGCTTGGTATGAATGGACGAGCACTCATCTCATCTCCTGGGGGGGGGGGAGGGGAGGGGAGGCTGGAGCATGATTTCAGTTTCTTGGCTCTCACTCAGATGGGATCTTAGGTACAGACAGAAGCTTGTCTACCCATCCCTTTTCATTATCCAACTATCATTATAATCTGCCAGTTTATTAAGATTTAATAGATAATGGGCTGGCCTGTTTCAGTCCTTTTTCTGCCATGCTTTAGTAATGGGGGTTTCTAGAGAAAGTATCACAGTGGGGTGAGCACCCACCTCCACATTCATATTTAATCAGATGCTAAGAGGTCCTTGGACAGGATCTCAGGGTTGCCACAGAAATCTACAGGAAGCGATGTGGTCTTAACCCTTAAAGGGACAGTCTGACTATTAGAGGTGTAACATTAATATGGTGAGCAAGAAAAGGAGAAAAAAGGACGTTTGTCACATGTTTCTGTGGAGATCTTGCCTCAGGTGAGAGCAGAACAGACCACAAACTCTAGCATGAGGCTTAATTCTTTCATTTCACAGATCTTTGAAATAATGGGAACATGTGAGCCTCAACAGAGAAGCATGGGATGTCACTGTGACTGCCACTTATTAAGCTGCTTTTAGTTGTCCTCATTAGACAGTGTGATGCTGTAGAGAGAGCTCTGAAGTCTGACATACCTGGTGTGAAACTTAGCCGATCGTTTACAATATATCTGGTTTTCAGAACATTAATTTACCTCCCTAAGCCTTTGTTTTCTTTCTACAGAAACTGAAGGAAATGGATACTGTTTGAACTGTTCAAATAACTTTTTCCTAGCAAGATGAAGGAACTATGAACTTATATATAAAACAGAGACTGCCTTACTGGAACAAAAGTAAGCGATGGTGTATATTGCTGACAAGGTCCAAGGCAGGGTGCATCAGGCCTACTTCGGAGTCAACCAAACACGTTTGAAGCTGGGGGCTAGGTTTTTCAGGGCACTTAAAGCTAGGTCATATTCACTATGGAATAATCAACCTCTGGCTTTCTGATCAAAGAGGCTGAGCAGTATAAGTTGAGTGGTCTTGCATTTATTATAACCCCAGAATTGGCTTCATTGATGCATGTGTGAGCTGGCTAACCCACACCTGCTCTGTTTCCCAGATAATAGCAACAGCTCTGTGTCACCAAGTTCAGTTATTCCTAAGAAGCCCAGGGCCACTGCTAGTGAAGAAATAATGCAATTCATACCCAAAATGAAATGATTTTGAAGGGCTGTTAAATGAACTTGGCAATCAGAGACAGAATTTGAGGCCTTGGCATGGCTCACCTGTGGGGCCAGGACCTTGCTTAGGGACGTTCACTCAGCTGGGGCTCAGGCCAGGCAGACACTCTCCCCAGGTGAGTGGACACAGGAATCAGCAACACAACTGCTCCCTTTTATTCTCTCGCATGGCTGGTAGGAGGTGTAGAACAACACTGTCCAGCTCTTTTGCTTTCCTCAGCCTCACTCTTTTGGTGAATCATTTCTTTGTTATTAATAATTTTTTAAATGCCATGCTAATGGTGCAGACTCACTGGATTTATGATTTTATTTTAAGCCATCTTCATTCATTTGCTCACTCATTCACGGACTGTAGTAGTTGAAAATAAAGACTTTGGAGTTGGACCTGGATAGGGTTGAAAATTCCAGGTTTGCTATATTGCGATTGCTTAAATGTGAGAAAAGTCATTCAACATCTCACTCAACTGGGGTAGTAAGGGAAGTAACTCACAGGCAAGTGAGGATTAAATGATAAGCCATAGCAGAGAGTCTGATACAGTGCCTGGTCTGCAGGAAGGATGTTGGGGAAGGAACGAGGCACAGATAGACCCAAGCAACGTAGAAATGGAAATCACCCCACTTGCTAAACTCCCTGGCTGAGGTCTGGGCTGAGAAACACTGGATTACTTTCCCCCCTCTCTTGTCACTTGAGCTGCTGGAGTCTTTTGCCTTCATTTCCAGACCTTGAGAAATCTCTGCGTCCACACAGATCTGTCTGTGGGCACGCGCTGGGTCCTCCAGCTTGTCCCCCTTAGCCCTGAAGAACAGATTCATACAGACCAGCCAGCGCCAGACGCTTTCCTGCTCAGGGGAGTCTCCCCGATTCCCCATTGTGAGCAGTAATTGTGCTTGCTTTGCCAGTTCAGCCTTTTTCTATTCAGCCAGCACTCCAGTCTCACCGGTGATTCTCATGAGGCCAACAATGAATGTGGTTTAAATGGAAAATGTTTGTGCACGCCGCGTCAATGAAGATGTTATTAATCCAGCTCTCGGAGACAGCTGCTGCCAGCCTGCTGGAGGAGACTCAGCCACATACAGAGCCCGAAGGCTGGGGATCCCATAGCGGCAGCTCTGGGAGGTGGTTATAAGTCTCAGGTCCCAGCCACCTCTGCTGCTCCTGCTCTCCGGCTTCCTTGTCCTGCCGGCCCATCCAATGGGCTTCCTCTGCCTCATGGTGAAGACAGTCCATCTTCACCTGTCACCACTCTCGAGGTGTCTTTTTCCATCTCTGGGCAAATCTGTTCCTCACGAACTTTTGTTTGCTTATTTCCTAGCAATGGCCACAGATTTGCTTTTCAGAATATCCTCTCAGGGATGCTAGTCAGATGCTGGTGATGACAGGACACATATAAGATCCCTTCCCCATGATAACTTTACAGATTCTAAGAGGACACTTGTGGCCCAGAGAGCTTTCTCTACCGTAGGTGAGATTTCAGCTTCCCTAGGAGTACCTCAGGTAATATGACTGCCTCCTCTGTGTTAACTGCACCTCGCATCCTAGGGCCACCTTGAACTACTGTGCAAATTTAGATACGTGACATTACAGCTCCCAGACCTCAGTTTCTTCATGTGTAAAATGGGGGATGCACCTTTATCTACTTAAAAATAGTATGTGCCTTGAAGACATGTGAAATTTAAATTGGAAATTATAAGCATCTGGCACCTAGCAGATACTTGATAAACATTAGTGATCAATATTGTAGTGATTGACATTCAGTTTTGAGCACAACACCCTAGGTATGTTCTGACTAATCTAAAGATCATTAAAAGCCAGGGTCTGTAAGCTCCTTTGCCCCCCATCTCTTCTGGCTAGACCTCTCCTCAGTTGCCCGCATTCCTCCACACTGACCTTTGCCAAGCTTTTACATATGGTAAACTACGCTTGTTCTCTCTCGAAGGGGTATGCTTCTCCTTCCTACCTGGATACACACACTTAAATTTTTTATATAAACATGTTTGTATGTGACTTCTGCTTGTTTAAAGATTTATTTATTTAAGCATACAAAACTGGGGTACAGGTCAGAGGTGCAAGGGGGAGGGTGAGAGGATTCACCAGAGACAGAGTGGGGAACAGAACAGGAAGATTGATGAAGTACACTGCTGAGGGGAGCAGCGGGCGGGTCAGGAGAGGTCTACTGCGCCATGTGGGTCACCTCCCAGGCTGGGGATCAAACTCGTTCTACCATGGCTGTGGGTAGTTTCATAGTGCTATGCTCTAACCCCTTGTGCCACCAGGGAGGGAGGTCCTGGTACACACACTTTTGATCATTGTCTCTTTCTCAACTTCAGGTCTCACTTTTCCAGATACCACTTCCCAAGATGTTTTCTTTGACTTCCCATTTCAATGTGTTTCCCCAATAATCTTCCACTTCACTCTACCATTGTTCATTATAACATTGCCAAAATGTGCAATTGTATATTTACCTTTGCCTTTATGTAATGTTTGTTTCACTGGTAGACTCTCAGCAACGTGAATACAATGTCTTTCTACTTATTTTAAAACATTTTTCCCAACACGTGATCATGGAAACTTTTAAGTGTACAGAAAAGTTGAAGAATGAGTCTTTATTTCTATATGCAAAATGTCAACCTATGATCTAAGGTGTGTAAGGAGGCTCATTCTACAATACATTTATCCCTTAAACATCTAAGTAACATTTGGCTATCTTTATCACATATTTGTTCATTTATCATCCTTCTCTCCATCCATCCTTCCATTCATCCATTTTTTGATGCATTTTAGAGTTGAAGACATTAGTGCATTTCACCTCTATTCAGCATGCATATCATTATTAACAAGAGTTGAATATTCAATTATTCTTATTTTTTTCTTGAGGTAAAATACATATGCATAGAATGAAATATACACATTCTAAGGGTGCAGTTTGGTAATTTTGAAAGTGTATATGCTTACATAACAAAATCCACTATCAAATCATAAAGCATGAATGGGAACCCTGAAAGTCTCCTTTTTCCCTTTCTTTGTGGAACTCAAAGAAATTCCATTAACCCTTAAGGCAATTACCATTCTTGGTTAGTTTTTCTTTTTCTAGAATGTCATATCGATAAAATCATAGAGCATGAATTCTGTTTCTGTAAGCATTCTTTCATTTAAAACGATATTTTTGAGATTCTTGTAACTTTTGTCATATATTAATTTTTTTATTGCCAAATGGTATCCCATCATATGGACATACTGAAATTTGTTTATCTTCTGCTGAATGGTAGGGAACTATTTTGTATTTTAGACCATTCTGAATAAAGAGGCATGAACATTCAATTATAAACTTTTATACTTATTTGTCTTATTCTTTGGATGAATGAAAAAACCATGAGTACTCTATTGCATTCCTTTATCTTAAGTAAATACCCAGGAGTGAAACTGTTGGATCATAGTGTAAGTCTAAGTTTACTTTCATAAAACACTGCTGGGCTTTTTACCAAAGTCATTGGAGGGAAGTCTGTGTTGATTGCTAAAATCAACCAGGTAGCAAGTAAGTTTGCCAAGAAACCGTTACCTAATATTTGTTAAATTAATGCATTAAGAAGATAAATGTACATGTAGTAATGTTCTAGTCCTTTCCTACTAGTTTATTAGTGCAGTGTGACCCTCCACAAACCAGGGAGTTTTTCAAGCTCCCGATTACATTTTATATGGGAATAACAAAGTATCTCTTGGATGGCTGCTGAAAGGATCAGGCTTTACAGACTAAGAGAAAATGGTGGTGGCTATTTAGAACTGAATGGCGTCTTTGACTTAACACTGCTGGATTCTATCCCAGCCCCTACACCACACATGCACAATTGCAAAGATACTGGCGTATGATAATTGGAGATTATGTCAAGGCTTTCACTGGAGAAATGAGGGGACATGGGAGAGCAAGAAGCACTTGGATCAACCATTTGTCCCTTTCCACGGCAAATGAATGTTTGTCTAAAGTTAGCATTTATGTACTTGACTTCCCCTATATCTTCTCCCCTTCAGATTGAATGTCTAGATTTGTCTGATTTTTAAACTGGGTTATTTGAATGTCAAACTTTCGATAACACTTTAATAGAGGTGTCCATTAACCCATGCTAAATTAGAGCCCAGCGTCTCTGGAAATACATGTGACATCCACATGAATACCAAATGCCTTCATTAGGCGCGGCGCTTACGCGATGAATACCAAATGCAGAGCCCCACTGAGGAACACAGACTTTGCTCTCAGGAGTTGCCAACACATCTTTGCTTTTCCTCAGCGGTACCAGTCAGCCCTGTTTGCTGTTTATTTCCAGGTGATGAGATGTGGCAATGGTGGCTTTGGCTGAAGTAAATAAATAGCATCCTAGCACCAAGTTCCAAGATGGAGCAGCAAGGAGCTTGGGACAGATCCCCCAGGAGTCAGCAGGGGGACGTCCACTTGGTATGCAAGACGGATTCCAAACACTTCATAAAAGGCGATAACTTTCTTTGACCAATGAATATATTATTTATAAGTGATTCCAATGCCTTCTTCTCCCCCTCCTTTGCTGCCAATCCCCCCTGCCCCACATTTTCACAGTACGTTGTAGCACTTGTTCAGTGATGAAGCCCCTCATGATAAATAATTTATAAAGCAATTTACAAGTACATTATTTTTAGCAATAAGATAAGACCTGGAAAGAAAGTGTTTTACTGATACGAACACACACACATGCACCACGCACACACACACAGACACCATGGATTGTAAGTAGCAAGATATAAGAACACCAGTAAGTAGGCAGGGGTGGGCATGAGGTGAAGGGTGTTACAAGTCACAGTGCTGGACCCTTATACATGAACCACGTGTAATGATGGGGTGAGCACATTTGCATAATAAGCAAGAAAAAAAACTACTAAAAAGAATCTTTTCTCCTCATTCTTCACATGCAGCTGCTAAGATCTTTCACACTATGATTCCCAGAAGTCCAAACTTTTCTCAAGCATGTGCACTGGTCCAGAACCACAATTAAGAATTCTCCATGAATTCCTTCATTTTAACTTCACTATCTCTACAACATAGATGCTATTATGGCCCCATTATATGGAGGAAGGAATCGAGGCTATCTTTTAGTCTTCAGAGTCAATATTCCCTCTTTGAGCTCCCACTCAAGTGTCCATTCAATCACTCATGTCAGTGGGTGTTTGTTGAGCTCCTGCTCCATGTCACGTGGTGCTGGGGCCTCTAAGCGATGATGCGAGATGATGTAGCCATAGCAGTGCTAGTGGCAAGAAATGGAGACAAACTGCAGATGTCAAATTTTCGGGGAGTCAACTTACAAACACGGTAAAATGCATTTTAAAAGCATATTTTATGTAATCCAATAGATCCTAAGTGTTGTATTTCAATGTGCACTCAACATAAGGACTATTAAAGAGATATTTCAAATTCATTTTTACACTGCGTGCTTATATTTTATAGATGCATATGCTTATGGCACATCTCCACTTACCACATTTCCAGTGATCAATTAGCCTATGTGACCTGTGGCTACTAGACCAGATGGCGCAGGTCTAGAGTAAAACAAAGGAGGCCAATCCATTGAGTGAAAATATCAATGCAGTGGTGTCACATTTCTCTCAGAAAGATCAGAATAGGAAGATCAAGAGGCGTGAAGGAAAAAACATCCAAAACTGGAAGGAAAAATTTAGTTGAAGGGTTATGTAAGAAACCGGAAGAGAGATTGAAAAGTATGGGCCAATGAGATCAGTGTTCTCCTAACTTCCATTATTTCCCATGTCCTCTAGCCAGTACTTGTCTGAATTCTTGGCTTAGTACTTGTCCTGCCACTTCTTTACCATTCTTTGGAAACTGAGTTACTTTCAAGCCAAAGTTTCATTCACCTCTGGAACTTTCTGATACTGTCATCAATGGAAATGCAGACTGGGGGACCTCCCTGGTGATGCAGTGAGTTAAAGTGCAGCACTGCAAATCAGCCACAGCTGCCTCAGTGTGACTTCATCCCTGGCTACGGAGGTGACCCACGTGGCGCGGCATACCTCTTCTGACCTGCCCACTGCTCTCCTCAACAGTATACTTCATCCATCTGCCTGTTCTGCTCCCCACTCTGTCTCTGGTGAATCCTCTCACCCCCTCTGCACCTCTGGCTTGTACCCCAGTTCTGTATGCATAAATAAAGGAAAAGCAGGCTTGATTCTTAAAATTTAACCATAAAATAATTACAAAATGAACAAAGCAAAGTTATTGATTTCTAGTCATATAGTCTTGATGGTGTAAAACTTTGGGGTCTGCTTTGTATTTGTTTAAGAGAAAGAGACCGATAGAGAATAAGGTGAAGGCACTTCTGCTTCAGGTCAAAGTGGGAAGGTGGGGGTTATGTCCACCTTATCTATGCTACCTACAAACAACAAAAACAAACAACAGGCTATTTGCAGGAATATTTCAAGGCTGGATAAAAGGCAACAAAGGACAGTGATCCCTGAGAGATGGTAAAACATGAGGTGAGTTGCAAAATTGTCTCAACCTCCTGTCTAGTCAATAATCTGCCCTGTGGGGAGCACTGCTCTGATCCCACCTAACAAATCTTAGAAGTGGCACTCCAAAGGGTCCAACTGTTTCCAAGCAATTTAACTTCATTTTGGAATAAAGTTAAACAATAATAATAGGAATATAATAGTCACCAGGCTAAAATACAAGCAAGAAATCCAGGTAGAATCAGACAGCTCAGAATCCAACATCTAATATTCAGAGCTGAGAGTCCAGGGAGATGGAAATGAAGAACATTCACAGGACAGAATGATGGAGAGGTGACCGCTGTATAGAGAAGAACCCCAAAAGTTTGCAGAGTGCCCCGTAAGCAATTAGTT
Organism: Condylura cristata; assembly: GCF_000260355.1. Classification (NCBI taxonomy): domain Eukaryota; kingdom Metazoa; phylum Chordata; class Mammalia; order Eulipotyphla; family Talpidae; genus Condylura; species Condylura cristata. The sequence goes on from NW_004567123.1 coordinate 24,433,248, forward strand.
GGGCAGTGATTAGTACATTCATATGTACATGCACTGCTGGAGGGGGATGTACAATGGCACACCCCTTTGGGAAATAGTTGGAAATTTCTAAAAAGTGAAGTATATACCACCATGTGATCAAGTTCTTGCACTCTTAAGTATTTACCCATAAGAAGTGGAATCTTATGTCTATAAGAGTTTGTACACAAATGTTGACCAAAGCTTAACTTATAATAGGCAAAACTAAGAAATAACTCAACTGTCCACCAACAGGTGGATGAATAAACACACTGTAGTGCATGTTGACCCTGCAGCAACTTGAGGGGTTGGGCTGATGATGCTCCTGTGCATCTGGGAACCTGAGAATAACTTCTACCCGCCCCCCCCAACTCAATTATTAATAGGTCACTGTTGCCTGGAGTCCTACAGATAGCATCAACAGTCAATTAACACATAGTGGGTGTAAGTTACTAGAAAATTGGCAGAAAGAAAAAAATACATTCACATAAATCTACAGTATTTATTGACACTGTAAATTTAGATTATTTGTTTGTAAGATGACTCATCTGTTATTTAGTAACTGCATCAATATTGTCCTTTATGATACAAAACAATGTAGATGTTACACATACGAGGAAGATCAGGCATCCAAAAAAAAAAAGATGCAAAAGAGTCATATTTACTTACAGTTATAGCAACCATACATGGATAAGGAAGAAGTAGCAATATGATCGCTTTAAGGTACCCCATAAGGCACCCTATCAATAGTTGTTTCACGGCCCCTTAACTTATACATCAATGAATGAATCCTATACTTCTTGAAAAAAACCATGTATAAGTGGACCCATACAGTTCAAACCTGTGTTGTATCAAGATCAAGGCATTCTGACAATGACATACTACTCAGCAAGGCAAGGAATAAGTCATTGGCACATGTGACAGCAGACCTGACTTTTAAGTAATGACGCTAAGTTAAGCCCGCCCTCACTTTCAAAACAAGAAGCAAACTCCCACAACAGTTTACCAGGGTCCTCCAGAGGAACAAGCCAAATAGAAAGAGATTTATTATAAGAGGTTGGGCAATGTGATTGAGGACACAGATCCCAGGAGCAATAGTTGACCTGTTGTTGGTAATCTGGAGACTGAAGAAAAATGGATGTTTTGTTTGAGTGTGAAAACAGAACAAGATATCCCAAGTCAAGGCAGTCAAGAAGTGCCCTCGGACTGTTTTTTTTTTTTTTTATTCTATTTAGGTTTTCAATTGACTAGATGAGGCCCACCCACACTCACTTTACTGATTTAATGGCAAATCTTATCCAGAAACTTCCTCAGAGACACATCCAGAATAAGCAAATAACCAAAACAACCCCATCAAGTTGACACAGAAAATTAACCATCTCATCCCTATGTACCCTAAAGCAAACAAATCCATAGTGGATTTGTCAATCAATGGTTATCTGGATGTGGGCTGGGGGTGCAGGTTGAAGCCAGAGGGAGGAATTACCAAGGATTCTGGGAAAACAGTGAGGGTAATGGGCCATATCCAGGGTCTTGATAGTGGTGATGGTTTCATGGGTGTTTATGTATGTCCAATTTTATCACTTGAAAATTTTAAATAAATGAACCATTTGCCAATTAAATCTCAATAAATCAATTTTTGTTAAATGAGGAAATCAGCAAGTATTCAAAAATGTTTAACTAGTACTAAATTGTCTTCTCAATATAAGTAGAGTTAGAGAAAAAGACTTGCAAAAGAGTTGTACTTTCTATATGAGTCAATATTATCATAAGAGTGTCCATGTGCCAAATAATTAATCTCCCAGAACATGTTGTGGGGAGTATCCTACATGGGGAAACTCTTGGCCAGACTGCACAGGGCTGGAGAAAAGAGGTGCTGAGGCTCCTTGAGAAACTGAAGGAAGTCATTTAGTTGAAACATACCGGGCAAAGGAAAAACAAGAAGGAGGGAACCTTGAGGTGATTGGCTGAGCTGAGACTTTCTAATTATTTTGGCATGGGTTAGATTAACATAGTGGCTCAAGTATTGGACTATATTCAAATCCTTGTTCTTGTCCTGTAGAAGGTATTAGAACTTGGACATATTAAATAACATCTCTGAACATCTTTTCCATCCTGGATAACATGTGAATATTAACAACTGCCTGAAGTGATGATTTGAGAAGATTAAATTTTATAGCATAAATCACTTACTTTCTTCATCTTCCTTAGAACACTTAATCTGAAATTACAGCATTTTAGTTTTAGTTTGATATCACTGGTGCTCCTTACTCCTTATCTTCCTATGATTCAAAGTAGCAGGTTTGTCTGTTCAAGGTTTGTCTCTAACATATAGCTTTGGACACTTAGTAGATACTCAGTAAATGTGTTGAGTGAAAGAATGAACTCAGGGAATGTAGCACAATATCTGGAACACCGCAGTTGAACAGTATGTTAAAAAAAAAAATAATAATAATTGTCGGCCCTCCCTGGTGGTGCAGCGGGTTAAAGCACAGCACTGAGAATCTAAAGCCACTTCTGCATGAGTTCAATTCCCGCCTGCCCCGGAGGTGACCACATGGTGTGGCAGACCTCTCCTCCCCTCAGCAGTGTACTTCGTCCATCTGCCTGTTCTGTTCCCCACTCTGTCTCTGGTGAAGCCTCTCACCGCCCCTGAGCCTCTGGCCTGTACTCCAGTTCTGTATGCACAAATAAATAAATCTTTAAAAAAAAATTGTCTCTTTAGGTTCACAGAACAAAGCCACAGCATTAATGGTATAAATTTGATGGTTTATAAGATGATCTTGCCCATTTGGTAGGGGGTAAGTGAAACAAGGGTGGACAGTTTTCTTACTCAGAATTACCCCAAAATTCACCATTCCAATCAAGGTCAAGTGAAAACTTTTCACTTTTCTGCCTTGAGGCAAGTTGAGTCACACAAGATTTAAGAAAAGAAGCAAGTAAATAAATGTCCCCTTTGATCTGCCTGGTTGAGCACAGTCGTGCTCCAGGAGCTGGCCCCTGGAAGAGCCCAGCTGACCATGGTATAAAGTGATGGATTATAAAGTGGCGCAGCAACCGTGGGAGACCCTGCCTCCCGTCCTCACCTCCCACAGCCCACACGCTCGCTCAATGCTCTGCTCTACCCATGGGCTTAATCGGCATCAAAGTGAAACAAATCCATAAAACGTTTCCCTGAGCTGGGAGTGAGTTCAGCGATTCATTCTCATTCATTATCTTTCTCTTCTTCCTGACAAACAGCTGATCAGAGCTGACAGAAGAACTAAGAGAGAGGCATCTCGGAGAAGTCGCCCTCGTATCTCTCCTTGTGCCTTTGCTTTCTAGCAGGAATCAAGGCCCCTCTCCTCCCTACAACTTCCCCAGACTTAGTGATAGATGTCATTTGGCTAATGGTGCACTTTGTCCTCCCAGTGGTGGGATGCTAATGTGACACCTTGCTGCCGCCTTGGTGGCCATCATGACAACGCAGGGCTTAGGTTCCTCACTGTGGGGACACAACTGAATGCCCCAAGGAGTGTCCTTCTGGGTCCGCCCCTATCGTGACACCTGGATGATGCTTCCTAGGGGATGCCAGAGGCTGAGTGTGGGGTGAGCTCATTTCTGCAACAGTCAGGACTCCTTAACAGGTGACTTTTTAAAGCTTCCAGACTTATTGAAGCAATACTGCCCAATCAAATTATACGATACCTAAAGTTAACAAGGTAATGGCTTGCTACACTCGTACATTGCCATCCCACCACTGAGTTAATGAATGAATCCGCTACCTCACTTTTATCTATAGATTTATTTATTTTGGTGAAATTCTACTAGTTTAGCAAAATTTCATGATACAATGCAATCACCATGTTTTATGTCAGATCCTCAACCTTATTTATAAGTAAAAGTTTGTAGCCTTTTATGAGTGACTTGGGTTTGAGGAGTTACTATATGCCCAGGGCAGACATCTCTAGAACCATACTGTAGTAGGGAACCTGTCTGTCCTCTCCTCTCCTTCAGTGGCATGGGTCCGAGGGCACACCTGTCTTCTCCAACTTCACCACTTCTTTAATCAAAGCATTTGTTGCACTAAGACCCCAGTCAGGGAGGGGACCCACATGGCGCGGCAGATCTCTCAGACCTCTCCTGACCCGCCTGCTGCTCCCCTTAGCAGTGTACTTCATCGATCTGCCTGTTCTGCTCCCCATTCTGTCTCTGGTGAATCCTCTCACTGCCCTTGCACCTGGTCTGTACCCTAGTTCTGTATGCACAAATAAATCTAAAAAAAAAAAAAATAGATTTCATGAATAGTATCTGCAAAATGGTCTCAGTGGAGGGCGAACCCTTACAGAGCAGGGTTGACTTGGGCAATTGCAAGATATCAAAGGAATAATGGAGCAGAGTGTGGGAGGGGAGGGCAGCAGAGAGGGGAAAATCTTCTAGTGGGTAGAGCTGGAAGTAGCTGGATTGGTTTCCAAGGGAAATTATAACAGGTCATAGACTGAGTGGCTTCAACAATGGAAATTTATTTCCTTGCAGCTCTGGAAATCAGCAATCAAAGACCAAGGTGATGGCAGAAGTGATTTTTCTTGGCTTGCAGTTTGGTTGCACTGTCGCTGTGCCCCATGGTGTACGCACCACTGTTTCTCTCTACGTTCAAATTTTCTTTTCTTATCAAGACACCAGTCAGATTGAATCTGAGCTTACCATGACAAACTAATTTAAAATTAATTACCTCTTTGCGCCCTCCCTGGTGACCCATTGGATTAGGACGCAGTGCTGCAAACCAGCCACAGCTGCAGCTGCTTGAGTTCGATCCTCACCCCGGAGGTGACCCACATGGCGCAGCAGACCTCTCCTGACCCAGCAGTGTACTCCCGCCCGCTGCTCCCCTCAGCAGTGTACTTCATCTATCTGCCTGTTCTGCTTCCCACTCTGTCTCTGGTGAAGCCTCTCACCACCCCTGAGCCTCTGGCCTGTACCCCGGTTCTGTATGCATAAATAAACAAGTAAATCTTTTTTTTAAAATTTATTTATTTGTGCATACAGAACCGGGGTACAGGCCAGAGGCTCAGGGGTGGTGAGAGGCTTCACCAGAGACAGAGTGGGAAGCAGAACAGGCAGATCTACAAAGTGCACTGCTGAGGGGAGCAGCGGGCGGGCCAGGAGAGGTCTGCCACACCATGTGGTCACCTCCGGGGCAGGCGGGAATCAAACTCATGCGGAAGTGGCTTTAGCTTCTTAGTGCTTTAACCTGCTGTGCCACCAGGGAGGGCCAAACAAGTAAATCTTTAAAAAAAAAAATCTTTAAAGACTCTTTAAAGACTTTATCTGTAAATATGGTTCCACTATGAGCTCCTGGAGGTTAGGTTTCAGCATACAGATTTTGGTAAAATACAATTCAAACTGTAACACAGACATGCAGCCATCTACTAGGTGTGGAAAGAGAAGTAGTTCAAGGTGCAGACACAGTCAAATTCTTCAGTGGTGACCAAGAGTGTGGTCATCTGGTAATATGCTTGCAAGGAAAATTGGAGGTAAGGAAGTCCAGAGTAGAGGCAAGTAAATGGACATAGGGGAGTGAGCAGAAAGGGCATAGATCTTTGTGTCACACCTCCACCCGCTGCCAAACACTGACTATGGGGTAGGCACTGCAAAGCAAGTAGACAAATTAACTCAGTCATTTGAAATTGGCCAGTTTTCACTGTCAGCCACCCCAGAACTCCTAGCATGGAGTCGATGAGCAGTGTGGTTATGGGGACAGATGTAGGGGCTACTTAGCCAGGCCCGTCCTGCTATCTGCCTCTGGCAGTTGCCACGGCCAGTCCTATGCCCCATGTGGCACTATTCTTGAGAAGACCCACCAGCCATTTGTCAGTGGTCTGTTTTGTGAAAGCCCTTACCTTCCTGAGGCTCAGCAGTCCTCACAGGGATGGGCTTGGTTTTTCTTGCCTACAGAGCAAGGACACCAGCCCAGAGGGACTCGGGACATGCCTCGCACAACCAGGAGATGGGGTCCATCTCACAAGAAGGGGGACTGGATGAGCTCTGGTCCACGTGATCTACTGGCTTGGGTGGAATTATCTTGGAACTACTCAGAAGTCTGAGAGTTTGACTTCCTAATCCTCGTTTCTTCCTTTAATCCTGCACCCATGTCAGGCCTGCATTCGGCGTGAAAGTTGTATCTATTTCTCTCACTCCCTCTCCTTTCATTGCTAATAAGCTCTTGCATTTCTGATCTTGTCTTGCTTTTCTGAGAAGCAGAACAAACACAAATCCCTTTACAATGATTTTCTCATTCTCTGTTCCCCATACATGGTTGACTTCCAGGGCTGATTGATTCTCTCCGTGCCCTTTTATCACCCAAAATGACTCTACTACAAGTTCTTAATTTAATGGTGACTATTCCAAATGTATTAGCAGAGTTTTATTTCACCTTCAGAAAAAAAAAAAATCAAATTTTGGCTCAAATCATTTGACCACTATAAAAACCTCAGATACTCCTCTGTTAATGCATTACACATAATTATATTTGAACTTTCTGTCCTAGGAGGGAAATTGATGTGTTGTGCTAATGGATACATTCAAATTATTTTTAAAAACTTACTTTTTGTGATAGTAGCAGTTAGAATCTTAGACATTAATCTTCCATAACATCACATTTCATGGATATTGTAATGTGTCCCAAATGTTCTCTATGTTTTAAGTTTCAGTAATGACTAAGGAGATTTTAGCAGCCAGTAAAGCCAGAATACCAAAGTTTGAACTCTCTTTTGTTAAAAATATTTTACATTTAGGACAATACACACCCACAGCAATCAATGGGTGTCTAGGACATATGTATAACTACTTTCTTTGCTGTGTTTCCAGTTTTCACTTAGAGCCAGCCAACTTCCAAATAGCGATAGTTTCTAAAGCATAGTATTTTCCCTCAATTCAGCTGTTCAGCAAACAACTTACTTTGTATCCCTATGTAAAAATGATTCCTGATTTCCCTTCATTCCATTGTAAACATCCCCAAAGCTGTCGACTATAACCAAAAGTGGATAAGCAGATAACAAAATTAAGATTTTCTTTTTCTAAATATCTCTGTGAGTGTATGCTATTGGATTTATTTTTTGTCCAACTTCTGAGTCTTCCAGAAAATCCCAAGAGTGTTGGGGGCAGAGGTGAGGTCATTCCTCCATGGGTGCCAGCCAAGTAGCTGTCAGACAGTTCCCTATAGCTGTTTTTTTTTTTTTTCCCTATCTTAGATACTTCCCTTCCATTTTGAGAAAAATCTAGCTGGGAAGACATCTGAAGAAGAGGGGCATGTTTCCTATGTGGGACAGTATGAAGAGGGAATGAGAATAATTTGAAAGTATATTTTAAAAAATAGAGCCTACCCTTTTGACTTAAAAGAAAAACAAAAAACTGTTGCTTTCAAGGTAAAGCCCAATATTCAAAAAAGGATGATGCTTGCTCCACTATATTCTGTGAAGTGTCATTTACATCCAAATAATGTTAGAAGGTCATGCCCATGATCTGTTTAGCATCAAGATAAGGTCAGGCATTAATTAAAGTTGAATTACCAAAGAATTCCTATGGAAATGCATGTGACATCTACATTATAACCATAATTAGCTAATTAACCAATCAATTATAATGATTAATGTGATCATAATGAATGTATGGCAAATGGTTATTAATTCCTAGAGTTTCCAAAGCGAATTCATTAATCACAGTTGAATCTATGGTATAATGCAGGCGCCTAATTGTCTTTCTGAACTCTGGGTATATTGTTAATAACTTACATCTGCTTAGGCTTTTGCAGCTTATCAAGCACTTGGCCTTATGTTATTTTATTTTTTCCTATCACAGACATGTGAAGCACTGGGAGGAATGTTTATTGACATGGTGCTTGTTTCCATTTTACAGGAGGCAACACTAAATATCAGAGAAGATGGTTGATTTCCCCAATATCCCACATCTTTGTACTTCCTCCTTCAAATAGGTCTTCCAACCATCTTAGTTGGTTAGTTGGTGTTTGGAGTCTCTACATGAATATTTACACTAGGGTTTCCCCATCATTTCCCAGACCTTTTGCTGCATGTTTCTGTGATTTTATCTTGAAAAATCAATCAACATATCATATCATACAGAGAGACAGGAAGAGAATTACACCACTGAATGACCCTGAGTCACCCAGGAGAAGGGAAGAAATTTTGGAAGATGGAATCCCAGAGCTTCTACTATGGTTTTATGGGAAGGGAGTCCTCCTCACACCCCCATTACAAATCTTATAGACCCAGCTCCATTTCAAGAACATAGTAGCAAGCTGACAAGTCTACCTGTTGATTTAGTTATATCTAAGTAGAGGAAGAGCAAAACCAAGCATGAAAAAAATAATCACAACAAAATTGTGAGAGTCCTTTGGAATCAAATATCAAGTACTGAGGATGAGAAGAGATACTGAGGCCTCTGCATTCAATTTTTCTGATTTTCCCTAGGGAATCATTATACTTTTTAAGTACACGATTCACTATAAGTGTGAAATACGTCAATGGAGGAATGTCAGAGGTGATCAATGTGGAGTTAGGCTCAAGGATAGGCTGCTTGACATGGACTAAGAAAGTAGGGAATCATTCTACATTGGAGCAATAGCATATGCCCAGGCAAAAATGGGAGAGAAAACAGTGAAGAGAAAGGCCTCATCTTACAGAAGTCAGGTAAACCCCAGAAAGAGGAAAAGTTAAGGTGTGAAAAGAAGGACATGGAGAGAGAATCCATCAAGGAGGAAAATGAGACTAAAGAATGGGTGGTCACACGTGGTGGGAGAAAATCCCAGGTCAGTCACAGCACATCACTCTCACTATCAATCTATGGGAAATCGTTTGATATTAAGAAGCTTTTCAGAGAGGAGGGATTTTTGAGTTCTACTTTGAGGTCATTTACTCTGAAAAACATCAGTGACATTTGAAACTAACTCTGAAGCTGATGCAGTTTTTCACCTTAAAAAGGGACATCAGCTGCTCAGTGTCCAGGAGAGGGTCAACAAAATAAAAGGGCCAAGTTCTGTTCCACACCTGGCTAGGGAAAATGGTTTCTGCAAACGGATCAAGGACTGGAGGCTAGAATTAGTTTAGTAGGTGTGATAGAGTCTACAATTAAAGTTGGTGTAGGTTTAGTTTTAAAAATTCTATTCTGTGGCTAATTTACTTTCAGCTAGGTATTATGCTAAAGCTATAAATGCCGAAGTTAAAATACCTTTCTGGAAAGATTTTATCATTCATAGTTCAGTTCATCCTTCAAGTATTTATTTAGTATTTACTATATAATGATGGACCCCAGGGGTCAAAGATAAGTAAACATGCTTTTACCTCCAGGAACTCTTAGCTATCAGTGAACAGATGCTTTAGGGAGCTGGGTCCACCTGACAAATGTAGTTAAAGGATGCCTGCAGAGTGCAGGGAGGAGAAAATGCCCATCCTTACTACAATTATAGTCAAATGAGGCCCATTCAAGTGCTTGAGATTATGCATGCAATGTTGGGAGAAGTTCAGCATCAATTCTCACCATATTTATCAGTATCCAGAGAGTTCTGGTGCCATTTGGGAAGTGGTATCATGTAAAATGGTTAGGAATATAAACACTGATGTAAAAAAGATGTATATTCTTGTCCCTATCACTTATTGGATGGGTTACATGGGATAAGTTAACTCTGATCACCAATTCCCTTTAAAAAAAAAAAAAGACAAAATGATTGCTATTTTAGATTGCCAGTTAAAGATTAAATATTGGTTGGTAAAAGCCCAGAAAAGTGTCTATTGATTAATGTTTTAGAATGAATAGCTGGAGCAGAATTTGAGATAAAGTGCTTACTGGAAAGTGCAGTTGCAAGGTGAGGAGAGTATGGGACAAGGAGATGAGGCAGGGAAGAATGGAAGCCAATACCTACATGGTCGCTGTTCTATAAAGAGCCAGACCACACTTTCAATGATGCCTGAGACCTCCCTTCAGAATACACCAGGCTTCAGAACAGCCCAGCAGAGAATGGAACACAGAGGGGCTTTATTTGCCAGATCATTCCTTTTTTCTGCCACCATCAATCAAAGTGTACCCATCCTGGCTTCAGAAAAACTAAATGTTGAGGTGGTGGTTGGGGAGCAGCAATTTTTTTTTCTGGAGTCCCCAGACAGGCCAAGGAATATCTGGTGCAGAATCGATGTTCTGCATGACTCGAGCTTGGGGTAACTTATTTTCGCCTGATGTCTGGTCTTGATTAAAGACACATGTCATGTTCAAAGGCCCCTGCTCAGCTCTGCATCTGTGTGCCCTTATGTAATTAGTTTGTTTAAACTGTGTCTCCGATTATGTCAGGTCTTGACTGTGGCCCTGAGTACAAGTGTGTAATAGGATACACCTATTAAACAGATGTTGGACCTTAATGGATATGTTTTGAACAATCAACTGGAATTAAACTTTCAAGAACTACTGTAGAATAAGACAATGTATCTCCTTACATTAAACAAAGCAACATAAACTTTTCCTGATTCTCTAGAGTAGTGGTTTCCCAGATGGGCTGTGTATCAGAGCCCAAGTTAGGAAAGATTTTAGGGTACGTCCTCACCCAATATTTTGATTATGAGTCAGGACAGAACTTAGGTATCTGAATTTTTAAAAGATCTTTGAAAATGATGATATGCAGTCAGCCTAGAGAAACCAATGAAATTTTTTGTTACTAAAGACCAGTATTTTTATCCACTCATTTATTCATCCATTGATTGATTAATTAGTCCTTATTTAAACATCCTTTGAGCAAAGGTCATGGGGTCAGCTTGTTATAGAAGATGTATAACCACAACATGCTTTTGCTCTAAAAGTGAAAGGGAGACCCAATATTTGTTCAGCACCTGTTTTTTTTTTTTTTCTTTTTTACCATGCATGTGCTGTGTTCAGTATCCTATAATAGCCCTGACGAGAGGAAATATGTCTCCATTTTACAGGTGAGGATATATAGTTTAGAAGGTTGGTAACACTTCCAATATTATCCTGTTAGTAAATGGCAGAGGTGAGAAGACAAGAGACATATAAAGAACTAATCATATTGAAGAGAGAAATCAATAAGCCTTATAATAAACTAGTCTTGATAAAATAATAGAGAGGGTTAATAAGAGAAGAGGTCACTTCTAGTCTGACTGCATAGAGGAGAGCACACAATTGCCTAAGCTTAAAAGAAAAGGTAAAGACATTTCTGTGAAACTGGAGATTGAAGCAAGGAGCTCCCAAATCTGCCAGGTGAAAATCATCTGGGAACTTTAAAAATTACACTAATTCAGCGGGCCACAGATGGTATCTAAGAATCTGTATTATTTAAGAAGCACCTGAGTTATTATCATCCATGTGTGGAAATTAACTACTTGTTTCCAGAATAGATAGAGGAAGAAGATGTTTTAAGCAACTTATTCAATCTGAAAATTTATTCAACACTGCCTTTCCATCCCCATCTGATTTAGCACCAAGTCTGATCCATCCTGCACCCAGCTCATCGCTCTGATTCTGCTCTCCATTCTCCAGTGCCATTGCTACCCTTTGGTCTTGCTCCTGAGTTAATGATGTCCAGTTTCTGCTCCTTCAGTATATTAAGTCTCCACTGTCAGAAGCTTCAACTCTCCTTCTACAACTCAACTGATTGTAGCACATGACGGCCACAATCCAGTTAAAAACTGTTCGTGCTCCCCATGGTCAGACTCCTTCAAGGTCTTTTTCAAGCTGGCACCAGATCTCTCCTTCAGTCATTTGTTCGATAATTTACAAAATGTAGTTAGTTCGTATGGAATGCAAATTCAACTTTGTCATACCTTGAGGCTGGGTTTTTTTTTTCCCCACATTTCTCACTCCCCCATCCTCTGGTATCACCACTCATTCTATTCTCATCTTCTTTTGAGTTTCACTATTTTGGATTCCCTATATATATGAGCTCATAAAGTGTCTGTGTGCTTGACTTATCTAACTTATCACAAAATCCCCCAGGCCTGTGATAGCAACTGTCATGATTTCCTCCTTTTTTAAGGGTGAATACTGTTCCTTTGAATGTAGATTATATATTTTGTTTTACTTACATATGCATCAATGACCATTTAGGTGGTTTTCATTTCTTATTGTGAATAATGCTTCAGTGAAGCTGAGAGGTGGGCATTTCTTTGACATTCTGCTTTTGGTTCTTTTCGATATGAATCCAAGTGTGGAGTTGTGACAGCATATCTAACTAGGTCTGGTTCTGTGATCAGAAAAAACACTTTATATTAAAGGAAGGGTTTAGGATATACAGAGCGTATAAGAGAGTTATGAGGATGTTTTAGCACATGGATCAGCCATTTTTTCTGTAAAGGGTCAGATAAATAAGCTCAGCTCTGTAGGTTACATTGTCTCTGTGGCAGACACACAAGTATGACTTGTAGTAGGAAGGCAGCCGCAGACAATAGGCAATGACATGCTGTGTTCCCATAAACTTGGCTTACCTAACAGACAGGGGGCAGGACTTGGCCCTCAGGCCTTCCTTTGCTAACCTCCACTTCAGCAGATGGTGAAAGTCCCACCTCTGAAGTTATTCAAACAGCTTTGCGGATTCACACTGAAATGATCTTCATAAGAGCACTATAAATTAAGCGATCTATGTTGAGAACACAGATGAGTGCCTCCCTCTCTCCCGGAGTAACTTAGCTCAATTCTCTTTGTACAGACAAGGAAATGGAAGCTCCCCAAAGAAAGGCACTCCCCCAACATACAGAGTTAGGGAGCAGCATTTGCTATGCAGGAAGTGATATAACATGTTGCTTATTTTCTCCATATTTTCATAGTCAAGAGTAGGACAAAAATAGTGTTAAAAGTTTGCAACAAAGGTCCTCTACCACTCCTGCCTTTGTTTAAAGCCTGAGTTCTGGAGCCTTCCTCTGGGCCTGCTCCTCTCAAGTAGATTAACATGCGCATTATGAATTCGCTGTCAGTGTCAGCGGGCTAGCTTTTCCAATTTTACAAATGTCTTTTCTTTCAAGAGCTGGAAATGTTCTCAAAACTGTCCTGAAAGCAAGTAATGCTTTCGGTCGTTGTCACCTTCGTGAAGAACACGCTGCAACTTCGCTTTCTGACTTCATTCTCCTGGTGACATTTTTCACACAGGCTCTGACAGAGACAGCAATTATAAAGACATCCAGGTTGGCATTCAAGGATTCTTGAAGTTAACAAATTGTCCAGGGACAAATGACAATAAAGTTGGCAGACTACACATTCCTTCACAAAATTGCATGCATGCACGAAGGGATCAGAATCAAACCTTGAGGGGCGGCTCCCGTCACTGTGTTCATGGTGGTATGTGTGCATGGTGGGGCATGCTGGGTTTCCCCTACAACCCCCCCCCCCCAACTTCTCAGGATGCACTTTGGCTTAGGCTAGCTGGACTGTGGAATTCACACCATATCTAAAAAGTAGGCTGAGTTTAAAGATGAACAATGGAAATGCATATTAAAATACAATCTAGTTTCTTGATTTGCTGATAATAAGCAAGAGCTAGGGGATTGTTTGTTTAAATCTAATTCCCTTGCAGACATAAGAAGCAGGGGACAGGATTCAGCCCTCAGGCCATGCTTTGCTAGCTTTGTTACAGGGGACCCCAGTGTGAACTGGGCTGCCTGTCAGTGATTCCTCACCAGAGTGCGTGCTTAAAATTTAGTTGTACTGCAAGCACACACAAAAGGGTCAATAATGGGTTTATTTACAAAAGGAAAAGGAGTAACCCAGGGAAAGAGAGAGAGGTAAAAGGTAACTAGAATATCTTAGTGGCTTGGCTGACTTGGAGCTCTAGTAACAAACTAACGATAGGCCCTGGTCACACGGTCCCGAAAGCCGTTGCCTGAACGAGAGAGGGCTGTTGGAAAATGGCGCCCTATTTATCCCCCAAAGCCTCAGAATGCCTGCTTAGCTCCGCCCTTGGGTCCTCACAGTTCTCTCCCTGGTGCTGCTGGGAGTTGTAGTTTCCAATCACTGGAGTAGGGGGTAGAGTCCAGAAAGCTGGAGTCAGGGGTGGATGCACAAAACTCAACAGAGTTCCTTTAGGACATCCTTCCCCTTAACAATCTCACTAGCAGATGTGCCTACTCACAGTCCCACTGCCCTGTCTTACCTTCTCTCTGCAGCCTGATCAGATTCACACTCAATGGGTTCCACATCCAGCATTCAGGTCTCTTTCCATTGCTCTCCCCTCGAGTATTCTCTTTTCCAGCCATGTAGGACATTTCTACCCTGTTCACACTGCCTAGAGTTGCCTCTTTCCAATTTCTGGCTGAATAACTCATGTCTAAAATCCTCTCATCTCTCTGAAGTCTTCCCTTTTCATTTCCATGAGAAGAGAAGCATCTTCATTCCTGGACAGCCATGGTGGCTACCGACTCTGAAATCTCTAGGTAGCCTCAGGGAATTTTACCTTAAAACACAGAGGCATGCAGAACTCAGGCCCAGGACAACACCCTGTGGGGTATCAGAGTCCAGCATGAGGCAGGAAGCCCAAATGTGTTCATGGAACAAAATCAGCAACTAAGCTCTATGGGGTTCTGCGCTTGGTTTAGCATAGTCAGTCCTCATCAAAACTCCCATGTTGCCAAAGAGGAAGGTAAGGCTGAGAGTCACAGAGCTGGAGGCTGCAGAGCTAAGCAGCAGCAGGTCAGGATTTGAATGCAGCTCTTGGTCTAGGGTGAAGTCTTCACCCTGCTCTACTGCTCAGCTCAGGCAGTTCAGGCAGCACAGCCGGGGAGGCAGGTCCTGGGAGAGCTGGTTGGTAACCCTCAGTGTCGGAAGGCAGCGGCAATTTCCAGCTGTGTGGAGAGCTGGTTCCTCACCGTCAGCTTTGCAGAGGTGACTGCAGAGGTGACAGCAGAGCTGAGCAGCCTGCTGTCGTGGACACAGAGCAGGGCTGCGCCTGTCAGGTAGCCTGTCCCCTACAGATGGCCCTCCCCAAAGACTCATGGTCCATGGCTCTTGACCACCTGTGGGAGGAAGTCTTGGGACCCACTCAGCTGGCCGGCTGTGAACTCTGCCTGCTCTGCTATGGTGTCCCCAGTCCCAGGGGACACAGTCTCCAGAATGCAACAAGCACCTATCCAGGCCCCACTTTGTGCCCCAGGATCTCCACCAGTTTAGTGCCCACAGTGTTGGTATGTGGGTCTGTAGGGGTCATCAGGTCACTGCCCACACCTTCTACCTGCTTGTGACTTGTCGGCTGCAACTGCCACCCTCTTAATCTCAGCTCTTCTTGGGGCCCGAAGAAAAGTCACATGGGTGTGCAAATAGTTGTTTTCATGAATGTCTAATTCCAACCTGGCCAAATTCCTGGTCTTGGACATTATTTTACATCTTTTCTACCACACATAGTTGAGGGATTATTACAGTCTATTTTGGGGGGCAGAATTAGAGGGGTGTGATGGATGAAAGAGGAAAAGAATATTTTTTGGGGATTTGAGAGTAGTAAGTTTTAATGTTTTGAACTGATAAATAAAAATAATTTTTACCATTCGAAAAAACAGGTGGATGTTCAACTCCTGCTTTACAGCACATCTTAGTGTTTTTGTCAATTATCATGCTTGTGATGCTTAATAGCTGTTTGTCTCTGGCTACCAGAAGGGTGGGGCATCTCCCCCCTCCACACAAAGGTACCTGCATGGCTCATGCTTAAGTGCTCGGAAACTTCGCCTGTCTTTACAATTCTTCTTATGTCCTTTCTTCTCCAAATTGCTGGAGAAAGAGTTGCTGCCCTCGCTCTCAGCATTCAGACCTGTATCCACACCCACAGCTTCATCTCTCTGTAGTTCACAAACTACACCCTTTAGCTTGTTAACACCCAGATACTGGGGACACCTCCCCAGGGCTCCTGACTCCACAGGGTTGGGATGGACAAAGAATCAGCATTTCCACCACATTCCCAGCTGGTACAGTGCTACGGTATTTGGGAGTCCATTGGAGAATGGTGACTCTCACTGATTCTTGTCCCTTTGGCTTTGGTCTGCTCTCCTTTCTTTGGCTGGCCTCCCCAGAAGAGGACATTGATAATATCTCCTTGAAGTTATATAAACGAACCTGGGTATGGGTGGAAGTACTGCTTTCACCAGACTGGTGATGAGGAAAGCATGGCAGGGTTTTTCCAGGTGATGGAGAAATCCATAGACAGATGCTGAAGCTGTCAGAAAAATAATCAAGCAATCCCCTCAATGCTGGACAACTGAAGAACACAAGCCTTGTGTTCCAGGCATGTGAAACCTAGCTGTTCCAGCAGAGTATTTCTTTCCCTTTTGACCCATGGTATACTGTAGATGTCAGCTCTTACTGGCCTAATAGAGTTGTCTACTCTTCTATTTCACATCTTATGCACAGTATTTCAGAGAGACTCAACCCAACACTTAGAATATAAAAATGTATACAGAGGAAGGTTGACTGGGAGATACAGCAACCAACTCTGACAACTCCTAAATCACTCGCTATTTCTCAGGTTTGCTCAGATAGGAAATTCAGAACTCTGCAATCTTGTCCCCAGCGGAGCTGGATGGAGGTGGGGGTTGCACAAAATCCACATGAGGGGTTTCCCTGTAGCAGCCCAGAAAGCACTTGTGAATGTGGCAGGAAATGAGATCTTAAGTCAGTGCATAAAACAATCAAATCCATCACAGCCTTGGAATGGCCCCTCGTAACTCAGGGACTGTTGTGGCACTTGGTGTGCACAGAGGCAGGCGTGGAAGGAGTGACGAACTGGGCTCTGAGTCTGCTAAATCCATTCTGGCAGCCAGAGGAATATATTTCCAAAGCCAAGTCACATCATTTTCCTTGAGCTCATTTGACTGCAGGCTAAGAAGCTATTGCAGAAAAACAAAGGGATGGTGGTGGGGGTGCTGGGATAATGAATATTAATGAACTTAATTCTCTGGTTTGTCGTTGTTCTGGTTCTAGTAGGATGACGAAAAATTCCAACTGATGTTTCGAAACGGGCATGGTCTTGGCAGCCCTGTTGACCATTTAATACTTGTCTTACCATGTACCTATGTTGTTCCTGCTGCCTAAGTGTGACAACATAAAGAATGCCCGATCTCTGTTCCCATACATGTCATAGACTGTTGGTGGGAGAGAGACACAAATTGACAGTTCAGAGTTTTGCTCTCCATTATATAAGAGACACACAAACTGAAGGGGAAAGCAGGCAAGCACGCCAGAAAATGTCACTGCTTAGTCACCCTCCAGCCCAACTCACCCTCAGCAGGTATATGGATGACTCCTTGAAGAGTGAGTTTGAAATAGGGGGCAAGCCAGCACTATAAAGATGCAGTGATCACATCTCCTGATTTCCCAGAAAAGTCTTGTTGCCGGTGGATTGAGTCGAGTTCCCCAAAACATTATGTCCAAGTCCTAATCTCCAAAATGTAGGCTCTTTGCAGTGTTTATCAGGTTAAGGTGAGGTCATTCTGGATTACACCATCATGTGAAAACCATGTTGTAGAGATTCAGACACAGAGGGAAAAAGACCGAGGGGAGATGGAGCCGGGCCTCTGTGGGATGCAGCTACAAGCTTAGAGTAGCGCGGTTGCTGAACACTCCAGAAGCCAGAGGGGTACAGAAAGATTTTTCCTTGATCTCCAGATTCTTTGCAGGACACGCTGATACCTCCTTGGAGAAGATAAACTTCTGTTGTTTCAAGATAGCTAGTCGGTGGCCCTGTGGTACAGCAGCCCCAGGTTACTCCTACAGCCACAGCTTGACTCTGATCCAGAATGTGTGCCAGTATTCCAGTGTCCACTGGGATCTAGAATGAGGTTGGCAGGGAGCTTCTCAAGTCTCTCTCATCCTTCTCTCTCCCTGTTTAACCTTCCTGGGATCAGTTTGGGGTTGGGAAGGTGACCCGGACCTCCCTCAGCGGGAGCATCTTACTGAGCACACACCTTCTGTCTCTCTCCCTGGTCGTGATGGAGACCACAGAGCTCTCTTGTGTCCCCCCTTGCCAGTGGGTAGCACATATCTGTGACTGGGGTGTCTTAAGAATGAGCTCTGAGTCAAGTCTGGATATGCCTCTCCCAGAAACTGTCTCTGGCTCCTCTGATGGGAAGACCAGGATCTCATGGCTGGTGTCTGCACCCCCCACTGAAGAGAAGAATTTTCACAACCCGCCTGTCCTTGCAGGTTCTGTTACCATATACGTTTGGAAAACATTTTTTTCAGTTTAATCAGTGTCTATAAAAATGTTTGGATCCTTTGACTCAATTCAACTTCAAGGAACCCCCCAAATAACCTCCAAATGCAGACAAAGTTGTCACCACAATGATATCATACTGATTAAAAAAAAAAAAACAAACTGAAATCAATCAAAATGTCCTACAATAGAGGGGTGATTTAATAAAGTATTATAGCATTTAAAAAGAATATTATACAGCTCCTTAAAAGAATGACCTGAACGATGCAGTGCAACATTGCAATGATTGTAATATGACGCTAAGTAAAAGGAACAAGTTTAAAATATTGTGTAGCATGATGATAATTATGTTAAATGTCCACTGAAACCTGCCTGGGAGGAAATACGCCAACGTGGTAATTGTGTTTGTGTTTGCTCTCATGAAAGCTCTTTTTTCATCTTGGCTTTTCAATTTTTCTGTAATGAGTTTTCATTTTTGAAATTCAAAATACAAAGGAATAGACCTTCAGGATAACTTATTTATGTCTTTGAAATGGATGGAAATTGTGTATTGTTTCAATCTATTTGTTAAGTAAACACCAGTTGTTATATCATATGTTTATATAACATAATCCTGCCGATTTCTCCCGCGCTCCTATAGGGAAATCACCTTTCTTTAAACTCTGACCTCCGGCTGCCAGGTTCAGGTTAGTGCCTGTGTTTGTAAATAAAGGTTTATGGTAGATTCTGTCACCCACAAAGCCTAAAATACTTCATCTCTGGCTCTTTATGGAATCAGTGCCGACCCCTGCTTGAAAGCATTCTTCCACTCTGACTTCAAATAACTCCACTTGGCCTTCCCCTCTGTCATTCCATTAGAAAAATCTGTTTGAACTTTCAGAATGGTGCATTGACATTAGCTGAGTCCGTGAACCCAGGCGTTGGTGTTTTTAGCTATGGCATTTTTGATATGACTTGGTTTGGATTTAGCCGGAGGAATGCTGTCTAACACTGAACTTGTTTTTAAAACCTGGTATCCAGACTCCAGACATCTCTCCTGATCCCAGCCTGATAAGTTCTGGATCACGGACTCCCACCCCCATGCAGCATCCACTCAGCATCATTAAAACAAACATCCTGGGTATTGGTGTTACTGGTACTATTCGCCCTAAAGATACCATCGAATTCTATTAGCAAAGTAGCAGGAGGGTGCTTCTGCTACGACTACAGAGTCTTACCCAAAAGCAATTCAAGTTCATTACAATCCTTATTATCTGACTCTCAATTAAGTGCAATGATAATTTAATTAACGACACCCACTTAATTGTTGATGGCAGGAATTTGAAGCCAGCAGGATCCACAGTGGTACGGTAAGGCAACTTTTCCTGATGTATAGTAGACGCTTTCCAGAAGCAGCTGGCTGACTGGGCTCTGTGCTGGCCAATGGAAGACACATGACACAGTGAACTGGGCTCTACTGAGGGCCCGCTGCAATGGCAACGCTAGCTGTGTGTCCCAGCATGACCCTGGTGACGGTCTGACACTAACTTCCTGAGTCTTGTCATTCGTTGTTTTGCATTCACTCATTCACTCACTCACTCATTCACACCTGTTAAAATCTTATCCCCATTCTGCTAAAGCTCTTAGTCCTGAATTTCCTGAAGGGCACAATACTGTTGCTAAACAGTTTCTGGGGCCCTTAGCAGGCAGCAGGCACCACACAAAGTGCTTCAATCTCATTTTCTGATTTTCTGTTCACATAACCTTGCGAGTTGGGTGTCATCATTTGCATTTTACCAGTTACGGGAAGTTGAGTGTTCGGGAGGCAAAGTAGCACTTCCAGGGCCACGCAGCTAAGAATGGGCCAAGTCGAGCACAGCAGGTGTATGTGTGTGACGTCCTTGCTCTGAAAAACAGGCAAATGCTCCCCTTTCCAACTCTTACATCTCAGACTGGCCTGGGCCCTGAGCTCCTGACCAGCTCCTCCCTGGGAGGGCACAGACCGAGGACACCTGCCCTCCAGAATTCATAACGCTCAGCGTGGGGGATGCAGATCTTTCTTGAATTTCCTTCTTTGTTGCTTCAGGTTTCTGCATGTGAAGCCAGGTACCCAGCATGATGGGGCTGGGAAGAGCAGGCCTGAGGCCTGGGCTCTGCTCTCTGGGCATCGTGCACGATGCCAGTGTCAGGGCCTCTGCCCCCTTCTCTGTGTCTCCCAGCTGAGCTGGATCACTTTTCCACAGGGAAGCCAGGAGGCACCGTCTGCAGGTCCTGATATTCTTCCAAGTCTGCTACCAAACACAGTCTACTCCATTACTTTCACAGGTTCCCGAAGAAGTTCATACAAGCCTAATAAAAAGGCATCCAGACTATTTAGGGTATTTCTCAGAAAAGCGACCAGATTGGGCAGCGTGTTAAAAAGGCACATTCTGGGCCCTCCCTGGTGGTGCAGCGTGTTAAAGCACAGCACTAAGAAGCTAAAGCCACTTCTGCATGAGTTCGATCCCCGCCACGGAGGTGACTCACAGGGCGGGTCTCCTGACCCACCTGCTGCTCTCCTTAGAAATGTACTTTGTTGGTTGGCCGGTTCTGCTCCCCACTCTGTCTCTGGTGAACACTCTCACCCTCTCTACACCTCTGGCCTGTACCCCAGTTCTGTATGCATAAATAAAGAAACCTTTAGAAAAAAAAAAAGGCCCATTCCTGGGATGTTGCCTAGAGCTGGTTCTCTGCCAGACACTACCGGGAATATGCATTTTTTTTTAAGATTTATTTATTTATGCATACAGAACTGGGGTACAGACCAGAGGCTCCCCAGAGACAGAGTGGGGAGCAGAACAGGCAGATGGATGAAGTACACTGTTGAGGGGAGCAGCGGGCGGGTCAGGAGAGGTCTGCCGCGCCATGGGGTCACCTCCGGGGCAGTGGGAATCAAACCCACGCGGAAGTGGCTTTAGCTTCTCAATGCTGTGCTCCAACCTGCTGCGCCACCAGGGAGGGCCGGGAATATGCATTTTTAACAGATACCTTTGTGAGGAAATCCCTGCGCCGCCAAGAGTCAGGGGTGGGTTGTGGTGACATTTGAAGCCCTGGGTTGATGTCCTCCTGTGGCCTGGCTTGGCAAGAAGCCAGTGGCCCACTGGGGGGTGGTAGTGGTCAGGGCTGCTCTCTTACAGGTGTAAACACACTGAACTTTCCCTTGGGTTTTTATGCTGGCCAGCTGGCCAGCCAGGTTTCCTTTGTTCTCAAGAATCCAGCCAGCTGCCAGTGTGTGGGGGAACTTGAACTCTGAAGCTTATTTCAAGCTCTCTGACCAGCTTTTATTGTGAGCAGCCCCTGGGGCTCTGTTTGCAAAGCAGACAGAGGCCTTTGAGGCCAGGGTTACAGTTCCTCTGTTTGAGGGCAGAAGGAACACACGTTGACCTTTTTCCCCAGCTTTCTGCAGCCTTGTTAATGTTGGAGTTTTGTGTGTTTGCTTGTTCTTTACATTCCCCCAGAGCCTCTGCAGTCGGCTTCAGCACAGGGAACTTGTGACTATTAAGTGGCTCTGTGGACCCTGGGCAGGAAGCCTCCACCCCACCCTCCTGCTGGCAATGTCGGCTTCTGAGCTGGTCCGGAGGTTTATCAAGGTGCCAAACTAGACACACTGTCCTGGGGGGTGGCCTCCTTCTTTCAGGTCACAGATGAGTTAGTGGCACAACTAGACCCACCTCTGACATCCAGCTCAGTGGCTCAGTTCTGGGACTTCTCTGCTTCCGGTGGAGACCAGGTGACCCGCACACAGACTGCCGGCCACTTTCTGCTCTGTGGTCTGGCCCACCATGGAATTAGGCCCTCCCACCCACCTTCCTTCTCCCAGCACTTCTTTCTAAGCCAAAAGGTGTGAAGGCAAAAAAAAAAAAAAAAAAAAAAAAAAATTCCTCTTGGGTACTAGTTATTGAGGTTTGATTTCCTGGAATTTCCCCCCCAAGTTTTTAAAATTCAAAACAATCACATAAATAAACAAATGGTGTGACATCAAACTAAAAATGTTCTGCCCATTAACAGAAACTAGCATGAAAATGAAGACACCTTAGAGAACAGAAGAAGATATTTGTACATCACACATCCAGCAAGGTGCTGATATCCAAGATGTAGGAAGAATTCATACAACTCAATGAACAGAACACAAATAACCTGATAAAAAGTGGCCAGAGGAATTAAATAGACACTTCTCCAAAGAAGACATAGAGATGGCCATAGGCACATGAAAACAAGCTCATCATCACTTATCAGTAGGGAAATGTACATCAGAATCACAATGAGATAACCCAAGAGACCAGAAACAAGTGTTGGGGAGGATGTAGAGAAAAAGGAACTCTCCTATACAGCACTGGAGGTCAAACCGGTCCAGCCACGATGGGAAGCTGTGTGGAGGTTCCTCAGATTGCTAAAAATGGAGCTTCACATGACTGAGCAATTCCACCCCTAGGGATCTACTCAAAGGACACAAAAACATTCATTTGAAAGGAAATCTGCTGCCAAGGTTCACTGCAGCATTATTCACTATGGCCACGCTAAGGAAACAAGCCAAGTCCCCAAACTAGTCACACTGTCGCGGGGGTGGCCTCCTTATTTCAGGTCACAGATGAGTTAGTGACACAACTAGACCCACCTCAGCAGATTAAGGAGATGTGATACGGACAGGGAAATCTTGCCACATTTGAGGCCACGAGGATGGAACCCGAGTGGATTACACTAAGCAGAGTGAGTTAGGAGGAGGAAGACAGATTTCACTCCTCTGTGAAATGAAAAAAACAAAACAAGGGAACAGGCAAAACTAAACCAAAACAAACCCTAGACATCTGACTGCAGAATTGAGGCTACCAGAGGGAAGGGTGAGGAGGTGGGGGCAGGGTGCGGAAGGGGTGCAGTGGATTCTGGGGTGGGGGATTACGGGTGCTTTGGTGTGACAACAAACATCTGAAGAAATGGAAACCTTCACCTCTGAGTCATACCCATCCTGTAAGCCAACATCTCAATAAAGAAAATAACAATAAAAATATTGAATGATATTAAAAATGTTTACAGCCCACTACATTCAAAGATGCACGCCGTATCTCAAAGTTCATTACTCTGTAACTAGTAAACTATATTTCCTTCAAAAACTACCAGGCAACCTTCAAATTTCTTCTTCTGCCTTTTCTAAAGCTGGTATCTCCAGGAGGTTTCTGTACATTTCTTTAAAGGGAAATACCTGGAAATCAGTCATTGGTAATCGCATAAGTATCTGCTCCAGGTGGGGCTCCATATTTAAATTCTAATTCCCATTTCACTGCCAAGTCCTGATCCTTTTTTCTAATTGCTTCTTGGCTACCTCCACTCTGCCTTACCTCTACAAGCCCAGCCTGGAGAGGCTTCCAGCTTCTGAACTTGCAGGGGTTCTGCAACCTCCTCTTCCTGCTCACTCACTCACCCCTGCCCACCCCTGAGGCCATCACAGATGCAGATTTGACTCTGTCACTCCCAGTTTAAGCCCCATCCAGAGCTTTCAGATCTGCAGTAACAGGGACATCTCTCACCCATTCTCCAACCCAGCTAACTCAGCCAGCTAACACTGTGTAAGCCAGTCAGAGAGCTTCCGTTTCTAGCAAGCACTGGGCTTCTCTCCCCTCCCCTGGCCAACGCCTCATGCATCTTTAAAACTTATCAGGTTACCTTTCTTTTGGGGGAATTTTCCTGACCTCTCAAATCTAGTCACTCAGAAAACTCTAGAGTATGCTTTTAACACTTTATAGCACTTACCTTTGTCTATGCTTATCCTTTTTTATATAAAAAATAATTACTTAATCAGCTGGGTTTCTTCCAAGCAGACTTGAGCCCCAGGACGGCCCCAGGGCCTTGTTTAGTGCGGGCCTCCCTTGGTCCTGCTGTCCACCACTATGCCAGGCCCATAGAGGGCAGCCAGTCCATTTTTACTAAATGAAAGAGCGACTCCTTAAACAAAACCAGTTTGCTGGCTCGGTTGGAAATATCAAAATTCCCTCTTCTGCTCTAGCAGAGTCCTAAAATTTGTGACAAAAAATCAGGGCTAGCTGAGCCTGCCCGCGGGCTTTGGAGGCTACTAGGCCACCAGGAGTGTGTGGTTTGTGCTCTGAAACAGTTAGCCTGACTCGGGCTGCATTGGATTTTGCTAAAGCGTGTGCCAATGCCATCAGGGCGGTTTGCATGTAATCAATCTTCTGCCATGGCCTTTGCATGCAGGCGGCCAGGTCTCGCTTGCTGTTTAAAGCTTGCACATGGCTGCAAATGCTTCCCCCACATCCCAGAGTCCACTCCCCCTGCACATCCTTTCCGAAGGGCCCATTGTATGATTTAGTCTCCCTTAGATCACTCAAACGCCAGCGGACCACTGACATCCAGCGCAGAGCTGGATGTCAGGCAGAGCAGGGCAGGACCTGGGCCAAGAATTGCGCAGGTGGACGGTGGGTGAGGAGCCCAATCATCCAGAACAGCTGCTTGAATTTTAGTTTGCTTGTGGGGACACAGCACAGCCGGGAGTGGGGCCAAGTCCACATTGAAGGCAAGTCCAGTTTTATAAGGTTAAGTGACTGCAGGGGGTCTATAGTTGACTTTTTTTCTCTGTTTCTTCCTGTCTCAGTTTCCTCATCTATAAAATGGGGTGGCTGGATTAATGGGCTAGAACCATCAAAACAACTGAACAGAGCCCAGCACAAAGTGTCTGAGTAATAAAGGCTGCTGGGGCACTAGATCTCCCACTGAGAATTCAGTTGCTCACAGTGGCTATCAAAATCACCTGGTGAGGGCCCTCCCTGGTGGTGCAGCGGGTTAAAGCACAGCACTAAGAAGCTAAAGCCACTTCCGCATGAGTTTGATTCCCACCTGCCCCGGAGGAGATCCACATGGCGAGGCAGACCTCTCCTGACCCGCCCGCTGCTCCCCTCAGCAGTGTACTTCGTCGATCTGCCTGTTCTGCTCCCCACTCTGTCTCTGGTGAATCCTCTCACCCCCTCTACATCTCTGGCCTGTACCCCAGTTCTATATGAACACATAAATAAATCTTTAAAAAAAAAATCACCTGGTGAGCTGTTTAAACATATCCACCCCCTGGCATCATGGTAGTCAAAATTGCACGGTGGGAGAGGGTGCATCTGGACAGTCGTGTAAAGTAAGATAAAGAAGTTCTCGGTTGATTTTGACTCAGACTCTCCATGAAACTCGTGTTGCAAACCTCTCACTGAACCTTGGGCAGGGTCTTACCTTGTGCGTCAGCTACTTCTCTGAGCCTAATGCCACACCTGGCTCTGCAAGGCTCTATTTTGTACCAGGACAAGGTAGAAACTTCGGTAGTGTCAACGCTAACGTAGAGTTTGTTGCATGATTCCATCAAATGTGTTCCCATTCGACAATAAGACAACTTTTCATTATATCATCGAGGAGAACATACCAATGGGCTCCCGGCTGCAGTCACTCTCTGTGGGGTCTCCCACAGAGACCCTCATAAGACCTTACTCCAGTCTTTCCCACAAACCAAAGATGTGCAAGAAGGTGCTTGGTGTGTCTCTCTGGTGTTGTTCAGGAACAACTTCAGAGCTGACTGGGGGTTACGGTCCATCAGTTGCTCCTGTCTAAGTGCGTGGGGTGTGGGTGTGCCCGTGACAGTGGGGCGCCCTGACCAGGGTTGGTGCTGCCTGCGTCTGTGTTGCTGGATAGATTCCAGTCACTCTGGACTCGTGTAAGGGAGTTGGAAAATGGACGAGTGAATATAAATCGGTGCTTAATACTAGAAGTGTTCTGAGCCTTTATTTAGAAGTTTGGTGATCTTTTTGTGACCTGAAATATGACAGGAGAACTTAATTCTTGTTTTCATTATCAGCCTGTGGGAAAACTGGCTTCATTGTAAGTCATTTCACTTAAAATCAGAGTTTCTAAGAACTTACTGGCGATGTTCAGTGAGGACTTCACTGGTGGGTAGGGCTGGTCTTTCCTCCTTAAAATCTCCCCTCAGGTGACTCTGGAGCTTCTTCTCACCTCTTTCTTCCTTTCTGCAGGGAAATACAATACAGGCAATGCTGCGTATTAATTAATTTAGCCTCATGTGGGTCATTGCTATTGCAACACCCTTCTAGGGGCTCTCTATAGAAATCTAAATTAAGCAAATCATATCCTTGTTTTTGGATGTTTAGGTTGCCTACAAATTCTCTCAGTGTTATAAATAATGCTGGAAATGGGTATCTTCGAACATACAGCTTTTCTCTATTTAGGAATTCTACTTTGAGTCAATTTCTAGAATTATCACTGAGTTAAAACTGTACACTTTTTTGTTCATTATTCTGGACATGTATTGCCAAGTTTTTTTCTGAAGAAGTCTAAAAAGCCAAAATAGACTCTGCCAACCAGAAATTGATGACAGTTTCATGGCCTCCTTTCCAGCATGGAGTGTATACATTTTATTTTGTATTTTTACTAATTTAGTAGTTAAATGGGCACTTTATCGCTGCTTTATTTGCATTTTCAAGTGTGTTGGAGGCATATATAATCTTTGCATGCTGCATAAACTTCCGATGTGGTTGTACTAGCACCAGTGTGATGCATGCAGAATTCTATTCTTTGGGATACCTGGATAGGCAGACATGAGGCTGCCATAGGTGAGCCCCGCCTGCCTCCCCCCGCCACCCCTCCCCCCCTCCCCTGGCCCTGGTGTATTAGCCTGCTGTGTTGTTGGAGGCTGCCCTCTTGAGGACTGGCGCTGGCAGGGTCCTGAGGAGCCCAGGGACTTGTGCTGACATCTCACGGTCTGGCCATGACTCAGCCTTCGCCCTGGTCAGCACATCAACCCTCACCTGTGGGGCAGGGAGCCACTCCCCCCAAGGTTTAACTATTCATTCAGGTATTTTCTGAGCACCTACTGTATACTGTATACCAGGCAACATGCCGGGGCGGGGGCTACAACAGGAAGGAAGTGGGTATCTTCGGATCTGGCCTGCAGGGATCTGGCCCATGACATATCACTGTCCTAGTTCCAAGCGCTTCCTCGCACAACCCCCTTCTGCTTCAGTTATTTGCATGCTGAGCCCCTTCTCCTGGCTCTCCCTCTGCTGGCTCCTCCAGCCCCTCCAGCTGTGTTCAGAGGCCACTTTTTAGGGGAAATCTCTGAGAACCAAGCACACACAGAGTTTCACCAAGTGCTACCCAGCACTTGCCCTAGCGGTCTATTCTTACTTTATTTCCTCCATAGTGCTGATCGTATCCTACATATTGCTACACAGACATATCATACGTATTACTCCATCCTACATGCTGCTAGAAAGACGTCACTACACATTACTCCATTCTACATATTGCTTATATACATATGTGCACACTAGTTCTTACCCTTGAGGTCAGATCTGTGAAGGCAAGAGCTCTGGATGCTTTATCACAGAGTAACCTCCTAATGCATTTTTGTTGAATGGCTGAATGCATTTTATTCTGATTTCCACTTAGGAAGGAAACCCTTAGAGCATTTGTGTGGACACTTCCCAGAGTAGGCAGCACACAGGGGAGAGTGGTTGAAACCCCATTTCAACTTTGGGGTGCTCTCCAAGAGCCTCTTACTAAGTCAGCTGAAGAACAAAGCAGTCTTCTCTAGGGTTGAGGGAGCATTCATTTTCCTTACAATAGGGCTAACAAGAGACACTTAGCACTAAGCCTTTGGTCTTTGTGGAGGGAAGTGGGTCCTGACCATGCTCAGCCTCTTTACCCAACAAGAAGGACCATTGTGACTGGATTTCTGGAGATGCTGATGCCTTGTGGAGGCAGAGCCAGACTCAGCCCGGAAGGCTGTGATTTCCTGTCTGCACAATTAACATCATTATGGAGGTGTAATCTCCCTAATTAGTTCATTTCATCAAGATTTGATTGAAGGCTTTTCTCATCTGCCTCTGTGGCCTCCCTCTACCTAAGGCTCATGAATAATAGGGAAGCAAGATGTGTGTCTGCCTCGCTCCCTCCTAAGGAGACCAACCCATAAATAAAACATCTGGGTCTTGCTGAGGAGGGGCCGGCAAGAGGGGTTCTGAGTGGGAGTCCACTGATTGATGGAGACAGGAGAGTGTTTTCTTAAGTGAAGCAGGCAGTGATTTTGTCTCTGGATCTGGGCCATGGAGCCAGCCTAGACACAGGCACTGAGAAATGGCGAGGGAGGGGAGCCATGGTACCAGGCTACAGGCGCACCTCTTCTCTTGTGGGTTCTTTTTTTTCTCTATTTCCTAACCAGAATTTTCTTAGAAGAAAGAAGGATAATGCATTTCCTGTTAGGAAAGATTTTGCTTAATGGGTTCTAACAGATTTCATACTGAAAGATAATGATCAACATTCTCAATGATTTTTCTTAGCAACATACAGAAAGATTGGCTCCATACCTGGCTCCGTACTTGACCATGTTGGACAATACATCAGGCAGCAAACTTTCCCCTTCGCCCTCACCAGGGGCAGACATTGCTAATCGATCGTAGCTGCTGACCTAAAAGGGAACCTTTTCATCTCAGTGCCCTGGGAGCCATTCTCCCCATCCATGAAATCAATGGTCTTTTTTACCCTTAAGTTCTTCTCTGATGATGGCTGGAAAACAGAACAAAACAAACCCAAGTGAATTCTCTTCCCTCAAAGATAAGAGAATTCCTGGAAACCACAGTCTGATTCCTAAACAGACACACCATAACCCCGAATTTGGAGGGGAAGTATTGGTCAGAATGGCATTCTCTTGATATTCTTGGGAGATAGTTTAGGTTTTAAGAAATATCTAATGATGCACAGGGCGATACTTTGAAGGCATAAATACACTCAGAGTCTATCAAAAAGTATTTGGAGTTGCAAATTCCCATCCATAGTAAAAAAGATAAAGTTTACTGTTTATCTGGTTGTGTTTTGTTTACACTATTTAACAGTGCAATTGAGTAATCTATAACCATACACATAAATGAGGTACATTTAACAATGAGGTGATGTCAATGATGTATTGTGTGTGTCATGACAGACACAGGGGGACATATTTGTGGGTCCATTTACATGTTTGCTCTATGGTGTTACACATCGGGGTGGTGTTACTCCTGGGTGACATTATGAGTGGAAAGGATATAAGGGAGTCTCCCAGAGGGAGTGGGGGGTGGTTTCCTCATTTGATTCTAGTTTTGGAGGTATTCAGCTTGGGGAAAATTCATCCATCAGTACACTGCATAAGGGCACTTCACTAAAAAGTTAAAAACTCTTGGGGTTGGACAGGTATATCTGGTAACTATGTTTCTTGTCCTCTCAAGTGGTCCTAACACCCTGTGACCTGCAGAAACATGTCTTCCCTTGACAAGGGGCATGGAGAAGCAGAAAATGAATGGGAGCAGGGGTCAAAACACCTGGATTTGACTTCGGGTAGTGAGCCTCCCACTTCCTGACCTTATACTTGGGAGCCCTCCCTCTCCCGCTTCTTAGCAGCCTTTCTCACTAAGGGGTTCATGACAACACATGAGACTGAAAGAGCATACCCTTGGGCAAGGACCCTAGATTGCACTTGTCAAAGACAACTGGCTTCCTGTGGCTATCACCTGTCCCTCTTGCAGAAGGGCATCTTCAGTCAGCCTCCCCCTTGTGAAACTCTCCTCACAGTCCTTCTCTTATTCCAACCCCCAGTAAAATGAGACAGTAAGTCTAGGGATGTCTTCCGAGACAGACTTTGCCTACTGAGTGAAACAGAGTAACTTGTGACAGGAAGAGACAACTCAGAAATAACAAGTTTTAGGGAGCATCCCCTAAGCTTTGGACCAATATGTTGTATTTAAAATCTCATAGGTGCCTGTTTTTTCCACATCACAAATTAGTCTGAAGCATACTTGAAGGAAAAGAAAAATAGACGACTAAACAAAAAGTCGGTTAAAATCGGGAGAATAAAAACTTCCTATACAGCCCAAAGGGTTAATTTCTCCTGTGGCTGAGGAAATGCCAACAAGCCTGTGGCAGCCTCCCTGCCACCTTTATACAGCAACACTTCCAAGAGCTGAGCTAGGATCGTCCAGTAATGCTTTTAATTTGTGTGCAGTTGGGAAGAGGCCAGGATTTAATCGAAATCATTAGATTGGCTTTTCTTGGAGTCACTGAGTGTTTGCAGTCAGGCCAGGCAGCAAGGTAGCCCTGGAATAATTAAGAGAAATACCTAAGGTTGTTATCGTTGCCTGAATTATTCCAGATACCGCTTCAGAGTAAAAAGAGTGGAAATAAATAGCATTTTTGTAGCTGAAATAAAATTTGTGCCCAGTTACTTTTCTATTACACTTCAATTTTCTCTCTTCCCATTCACCTAGTAAAAGGAGTTAAGGCTCCGTGTTTGCTGACTGGAGGTGAGGGCTAACCCCACAGTGGGTGCTTCCTCAGCCAGCCCAGGTGCTCAACCTACTCTTCCACGCTGATGGGTGGTCATCTGCACTGGTTCATGCTCCTGAGTGACATGCAGTGTACAGCTGTGTAGAGAACTCTCCACCTGCCCCAAACTGCCAGGTCAGCCCTACCTTTGTGAACTCCACCCCAGCCCCGGCAATGGGTTTCTCATAAGTGACCCCATTCCCATTCTCTTCCTAAGGAGAATCATGTGTCTGAAGGTCCCCCAGAAAACATATGATCAGAATTAGAATCATGTCTCTAAAAGACTGAATAATTTAAGTGAAAAAAGTGTACATCTGTGAAGTAGAGAGTCACCTGAACTTATTTATGTTATAAACCCAGACAAGTGTTGGGGGCCCAATCACATGTCACACCAGTTATTTTCTCACTGACATCTACAAACCATCTTCTTTCCCCTCATCTGGAGGACCTTGAGCGAAGGTCTATAGAAAAGATGAAAGAGGTGAGATATCCAGCTAGTAAAACATGGGCTAGAGGCTGGTCTCACACGTGGAAAGGTTTAGGACAGGTGTTTACACCACTGAGTTGGCTCAAAAGGCACCGCTTTCTCTGAGACTATGTTCCCCAAGGACAAAGGCCTTGAGAGTACTGAAGACCCAATGTGGTCT
>NW_004567123.1:24464571-24471276 GCF_000260355.1 Condylura cristata
TTCACCAGAGACAGAGTGGGCAGGCAATGAGTGAACTACACTGCTGAGTGGAGCAGTGGGCAGGTCAGCAGAGGTCTGCCTCGCCATGTAGGTCACCTCCCTGGCTGGGGATTGAACTCGCATGAAGTGGCTATGACCAGCTTGCAGTGCTGTGTTCTTACCCACTGCGCCACCAGGGAGGGTGTAGGGGATACCTAAATAAGCAGGTGCTTACTCTGTCACTTCTTCAGCATCCACTAGTCTTGCCCATCCGAAGTAGACAGTCATTTAATTTGAGAAAGAGATCAGGTCAAAGGACTGGTGTACTCACCTTTCAAGGCTCAACTCCCTCAAGAAACTATTGAAGTCAAACTCAGGGAGTTGTTCTGAAAGTTAAATAAAATAACTTATATACAGTGCCTGGCACATAGCAAAATTTGGGTAAGTACAACAATCTAGGGGTAGGCTGACTTGGGGTTGAATCCTTATTTAGATATGTACTAGTCCTGTTTTTTTTTTTTTTAAAGACTTATTTATTCATGCATACAAGATCTGGGGTATAGACTAGAGGTGCAGCAGGTGAAAGGATTCACTAGAGACAGAGTGGGGAGCAGAACAGGTGGACTAAGGCTGAGAGGGGCAGTGGGCAAGATAGGAGAGGTCTGCTGTGCCTTGCGGTTCACCTCCCTGGCTGGGGATCAAACTTGTGCTGCAGCGGCTGCGGACAGCTTCATAGTGCTGCACTTTAACCTGTTGCGCCACCAGGGAAGGCCCTTACTAGTCCTGTTAAGTGGCACTCACCACGCTGTTGCTAGCAGGCTGCCACATTATGGCTGGTCAAGTGAGTTCAGTTGAACTGCTGGCCCACAGGCTGCCCAGCTGTGTGGATGCAGCAGGCTCATGGTCTGTCACCTCATTGTCAGTGATCTCTTCAGTAGTAGTCCTCTTCCTCTGCTGCCCTCATCCTCCTCTCTTGGTAAACTATTCTTTGAGGGTGGCTGCTCTTGGATCCCATGCCTCATACCTGCCTCAGGCCAGTACCCACAGTGGGCCATCAGTAGGACACATCTGATTTAAGGAACATGCTAGATGACTCCAGTGTCAGTTCCCAATCACTTCTTGCA
Source organism: Condylura cristata (assembly GCF_000260355.1). Lineage (NCBI taxonomy): Eukaryota > Metazoa > Chordata > Mammalia > Eulipotyphla > Talpidae > Condylura > Condylura cristata. The sequence continues at coordinate 24,465,675 of NW_004567123.1, forward strand.
AGGGATGAATCAGGGCTCTTTAGAAGACACCGAGTGGACCCGTGGCTGCTACCTGTCCTCTGCTTGCAGGGAATGTGCTCCACGGTTCACCTGTGGCCACAGGAGCCAAGGCACCTGAGGAAGCAGGTGCTTTTCTGACTCACCCTTAGGTTGGAATGATTTTCCACAACATCCTATTTTCTATTTCAATGATCATGGAACGTAAGGCTCTATTGGCATGTCTGCATTCCATGCTAGATTGGGGCTTCAAGATGGAAGGTATGAGGTTTCTTTTAAGATGTTCTTATTTAGCATGTTTTAAAAGATTGATAGTCTATCATGTATCTATGTATGTACACATGTATGTACTTCCATTCATCAATCAGCTGTCTGCCTTTGTGCATCAGACACATTATCAAATATTGGATATATTGTAGTATACAAAATAGTCATGATCTATGATCTTTTACTCACAAACAGGAATCAGGTCAAGAGAGTGCCACTTAGTACCCAAATAAGGCTGTAATTCTCACTTAGGATGAAGAGTCAGGACAGAGCACCCATAGTGAGAAGAAAGGAGAGGTGGTCTTGTCTAGACCAAGCTGGTCTAGACAGCGGCCCTGGGAAAGTCCAGGTGGAGATGTGGCATTTAAATTGAAACTGAAGGCGAACAGAAGGGGGTAACTGATTCAGTGCTGTGCTGGCCACTATCAATAACATTACTGAAGAGGACTGATTCCTTATTTAAAAGACTGAAAAGAAGTGACTCTTTAACTAGAAACCCAGAGAAGGAGCTGATGAGACATGAAGGAGAAGCAAGAAGGGGGCCCCGAGTGATCCAAAATAAAAGAATTAAGTTGTTTCCCATACTTGAGGTCAACTCTTGCCAGAAGCGGAAGCAACTTAATTATTCTCCCACAGCCAGGCAGGGCTAGAGCTGGCTCAAGTGCCCCACCAATGGCCAGCAGGAGAAAAAAATCATTACAAAATCAATTTTTACTTAATTGAAGCTTCTTCCTCTAAACCGGAACAAAGTGGAATTTATCACGTTGGCTGCCTCCAGGCCTGGGTAATGGCCATGCTCCTCCCTGTCTGGGTTTCCCTTGGTGGGTAAAAGGCCTCAGGCTTAGAGGGCCACAGCTGCTGGCTTCTGAGGGTCTGCTCAGAAGGCCATAGCCTGGGTGGTGAATCTGCTCAGAATGTGGGGGGAAAGGATTCCTCCAAGGAGCCAATGGAAATAAGGATAGATAAGAAGACTCTGACCTGTTGGGCAATCTGGCAGGTAATTTAAAATAACCTTTCTAGGGATGTTGACTTATCCCAAGTGTCTGCTATCGCAGGCAATAATAAGACTCCTCTGAAGTGCAGAGCCAAGGTCTCCAGCATCTGCTGGGAGAAATCTTGAGTGCCACCAGCCGTTATGGGCTCTGTACTAGGGCGTTGGCACCCAGGGTGATGAGCAGAGTGGCAACTCATCCAGAAGCCAGAGCATCTAAGGGACAATTGGAGGAATTTAGGGCATTTTGTTTGGAAAAAGGAAAGTTCAGCGGCGATGGGAGAGCTCTCTTCAGGCCTGTGAAAGGCAGTCGTGCTCAGAGTTGCTAAAACGAGCAGAACGTAGACATTTCTCACATGGACACAGTAAATGGTGCAATCTATGCATGAGCTTTCAACAGAGCTGCTTAGCCAAATTTTGGGTTAGTTTTAAGAATTCTGGATTAAAGGGAAGTAACCTTTCTGAGACCCTGAGATTTTCATGATTTACCCTGAGACAAGAACAGCTCCTTCTCCTCCTCTTCTTCCCCTTCTTCATCCTCTTTATTCCCCATGTCTTTTATCATTTTCTTTTTTAATTTTCACGAGTACAGCTTCACACCTCTGTATGTGCATAAGTCTCACCTCACCCACCACCACAATCCTAAGGTCATACCCATTATAATGTTGACTTCTACAATCAACTTGACAAAATCACAGATGATCCATGAATCCTGTGGGTTAGAAGTACAGCTGATCATTGAAAATATGGGGGATCAGGGACATTGACCACGTGTGCAATAGAAAATTCATACATAAATTTTGACTCCCCCAATTTTAAATAATAGCTTACTCTTTATCAACCTTACTGATCACGTAAATAGAGTAACACATACTTTGTGTGTTATATGCATCGTCTACTGGATTCTTGTGGTAAAGTAAGCTGGAGAAAATGTTACTGAGAAAATAATAAGGAAGAGATTGATGGTACTATATTGCTTTTATTGCCGTCATATCATGTCATCTATTTATGTTGAATCATTTGTCAGTAACTATGTCAATGGAGTCTTTTAAGATACAAAACACTGTAGATGTTATATTAATTACTAATTCTGGACTTCATAAATGAAAGATCACGTGAAAAAGAAATTCATAGTAACTTATGAATAGAGTAATCCATATATTGGTAATCTCTAAAAAATCTAGTACATATTCTGAAAAAAAAAATCTGCATTTAGTTTGACCCATGCATTTTAGAGCCATGGTCGTTCATGGGTTAAAGGTGTATGGGAGCCGGTGCCTGCTTTCAGGAAAAGACTCTTGGCTGACTTTGTGATTAATATGCTCGTGTTAGCTGGACCCTCCCTTCATACTGGGCTCCTCTACAAGTGGACATTTTGCATGTCCTCCCTGTCCCCCCAGAGAACCACAGCATTTGGCTCCAATCTCAAGTGCTCCAAAGTCTATTCACTTTCTAACCAATTGGTCTGAACAACTGAGTTTGAAAAAAGGAAAGGAATGGATCATTGGGTAAATCAGATATGGTTGAACTTATCAAAGTTCAATAAACATAAAAGTGATGAATTTTGAAGTTACATAATTAACTCAGGATTACATGAGCAATAACTGAGTAATTACACCTTTAATAATGCATTGAACTTGTCAGGAATACTTATTCATTCTGCTCAAATTTTTTAACAGGATCGCCTATAGCCAGGGACTGTAATTAGATATTGCCTTTGAAAACATCGACAGCTCCTAATTGATACCTTTTATTATAAAGCTAGATGCCAAACATTGCTGTTGAGTGGATTAAGGAATACTATTAGATGTGTTAGGATCATAATACCTAGTTGCAAGAATTTCATGCAAGTGTAAAAAAAAAAAACAAAACAGTTCAACCCATCAATCACCCACTTAAAGTTGGTTCAAGTTTGCACTGGTTTCCTTTAAATTACAACCTGACAGCAATTGCTACTGCCAGGGCTGTCAGGAAAAGAAACTGGGGGCAGGAAGGCTTGGGGTGGAGAGGAGGGTTCTCTCTGCTTCCCTGCTTCACATGGATGACCAGCGGAGATGGGTCTGAGAGAACGGAGATGGCAGAGGGTCTCCTCGTGGGGAGGAAAAGAGAGTAGATGTTTTTAACTTTCGTTGAGGTCTCTCTCTCTTTTTTTAAATCACTTCACGGTTGGTATTCAGGGCTTTTATTTGCTGCTTTACATTTTCTTTCTAGTTATTTCAGAGAGGATGCTCACCGTTATCAAAATGAGAAGAAAAGGCTGTGGTTTAGGGGTGCCTGAGAGTTCCCCACCCTCTGCTCCAGTCCTAGAATATATATATATATATTTGTGTATTTTCCCCTGGACCTAGAATTCCTATTTAAAAGGGAGCCTGACAGCCTTCTCAAGGAGGCAGGTGTTTTAGTTGGCATCAGTGAGCATGTGAGTTACCTCCAAATAGCAAGCAACTCCAAAGACCCAGGAGACAGCCCCTTGGTGGGGAAGAGGCTGGATTCTGCCTTGTTGGGTTCTAGCTCTGCATGACTTTCCAGCTGGGGGAAATCAAGCCATTACTGTGAGCTCCGTGCCTCAGTATTCTGGTCTGTAAAATGGCCTTACAGTCTGAACCCCTGATGTCTCTAGCACCAGGGTGGGGGAACATACAGAGAGCCTCATATCAATGAATAAATATTTTAAAACTATATATTAAAGTAGCAACTATTAAAAGCAAACATCTTTCACTTTCCAACTTTAAAATCACACCTTTAACATAAAAATGTGTAAAGTTATGTATACATATGTATATATGAGTAAAATATGTCAAAATGTAAGATATAGTAGCTAAATTTAATTATGATTACATGAATTGGGGTGTACTAGTGGAAGAGAGATGTTGAGTGAATATTAAAATAAGGTCATGTGTGATTCATAGATTATTTTATATTTATTGCATAAATATGTATTTGTTCTATTACTTGCTGAGTAAAAGCACTAATGATATTGTTAGAATCACGTTTTTACATTTTTGTCCAACTGACAAATGACCTAAATAATTATAACATCAACTGTAACTTATCCAGAGTAAATATTTTCATATCCATCAACAATACAAACATAAATCTGTTGGAAATGCAGATCTAAATACAAAAAGTTCAAAATGTAAATTTTTAAAATGTCTTTCTAAAAGTTAATATTCTAAAATATTAAAATGTACTTCCTAAAACCAAAAGTCAAATAAGAACAAAAATTAAGATGAATAGGTACAAACCATTGAATAATATATTCAAATAAAGATGCAAGCTTAATTTATTGAACATTTAAGATTTTATAGAAAAAATGTTTAAAAGCCAGGCTGGGGTCTAATATTCATGTGGTTGTCAGTGTAGTGAAGCGGCATCATGCTTCATGCGTGTTCTGTCTAGACTTTACATATATTCAAACGTCAAAGGAATGCAAATTGCTTAACATTGCAAAATACTCCATCGTGGCTGTGTGTGACTGTTGTGAATACTGAGCTGATTTGTGAATAACTCGAGAACTCTAAATTGGAACACGAAAGAAGCCAGAAAATGGATGCTTGTCAGCACCAGAAAATGAGACTTTGTTAGAGAAGAATCTCTTACATTCATGTGGAGAGGGAAGATCTGACAAGCTAATTAATTTACCCCTTCATTTCTCTCAAATCCTGCCCAACTCCAGGGCAGTGTCCATCTCTGAGGACAGCGGGGGCACAGCCCCCCGAACTTGTGACATTGAAACGCTGTCTCCTTTGACCTCAAGGTCCCCTACTGCAAGAGTGGTAACAAGTATTTCTCTGGATCTTAATGGTGGTCCATCACTGGAGTGGCTGCGTGGGGCTCTGTTTCCCCATTGTAGAGGAACTGGGGATTTACAATTTAATTAACATATCAGTTTATAGTCTTTGGACATTATTTAATGTCTCCCTTCAGGCATAGTCCCTGTAGCCCGTGATCCATCACTACAGTCCCTATGCTCTTCCCTCCCCTGCCTGAGCTCCTCTCTTTCCCCCCTCTCCTGCTGGATAAGCCTCAGGTCTCTGGTTAGCTTGTGAGCCTGGCCTTTCTCTATATTCTTTGGTTCAGCTTCTCTATATTCTGCATGTAAGTGAAACCATCCCATATTCATCAGTTTCCTCCTGGCTTAGTTTGCTTTGCATAATCCCTTCCACCTACATCTATGTCACCACGAATGGCATTCGATTATCTTTTTTGATCACTGAGTAGTATTCCATTGTGTATACACCACGTCTTCTTGATCCATTCATTTGTTTGGGGGCATTTAGGTTGTTTCCAGATCTTGGCTATTGTTCAATTTTTTTTTTATTATTTATTTATGCATACAGAACTGGG
>NW_004567123.1:24471651-24472474 GCF_000260355.1 Condylura cristata
AAATATTATGAACATAATACAGAAGCTTCTAGACATCCAGTTGCCCTATTTGAATCCCTTATAGTAGCATGCTATCTTTGTTACAATTGGTGAACTAATACTAGTACCTAATTATGAACTACAGTCCACACCTTACTCAGATTTCTCAATTTCCTTCTCATCTTCTATTTCCATTTTGGGGTCCCACCAGAATGTCACATTCTATTGAGGAGTCATGTCACTTAGGACTGTCTTACATGTGTATTTCATAGGATTTCCTTATTTTGGGTCGCCTAGAGAAATTTGAGATTTGAATTTTGAAACAAAGTTGAGATAAGTCTGGTGTCTTCCTAAACTATTCTGGGAAGGGAGACCTGGGGGAGCAGTCACAGAGGGCCATGTATCGAGGGCACGTCTCCACTGGACTGGCCCTTTGGGGTTGGTCTCGACTACTCTGCCAAGGTAGCTGGACGTCTCCACACCCAGTTACCGCACATTCCCCGCCACCCCTCCCCCATACCAGACTCTTTGCAAGGTCACCTGAAGCAGCCCACAATTTGGGCCAGAGGGTGATGTTTCAACTCCTTGAGGATGAACATCAACAACAATTATCTTCAATTCCAAGGGAAGGGGAGATTTGCCCCATCTTTTCCATTGTTATTTTTGTGAATCTATTTATTTATATCAGTGTGGACTGGTGGGAATTTACTTGGGCTCAGAACTCAATAGTATTTTAAAACTGTTGCTCAAACTGCTCTGATAGAAAATATACAGAGAGTTCTTTCAGTACACCCCAGTTTTCTAGGACATACTCCCATTGTGTGTGTGTGTGTGTGTGTGTGTG
>NW_004567123.1:24472904-24491506 GCF_000260355.1 Condylura cristata
CTGCTCCCCACTGTCTCTGGAGAATCTGCTCACCCCCACCTCTGGTCTTTACCCCAGTTCTTCTAGGAAAAATAAGGTGCAAGTACCAAGAGAGAGCCCTGTGCCACCCACGTCAGGGAGCAGGTCTGCTCACTCTCCCTGCACAGTTGAAAGGGCACTGAAGGAGCTGATGTGTCCAGTGCTTGGTTCCCAGCACACAGTAAGGTTGCAGAGCCTTGTGCGTGCAAACTGGCGCAGGTCCTGCCACTGTTGAGTGGCCCCGCCAGCAGTGGCTGCATAGCAGAAGCAGGCGCCACCGTTAGCGAGATTTGCTGTGATGCAGAAGTGGCCGGGATTGCTTCCATCCAGAGACCATTTCTATGGTTCTCTCCCTGGGATGAGGCTCTGAACTGCTGCTGCAAGGAGTTGCTCTGTAAGCAAAGCTGCTGCTCTACTGCCTACCCCTAGGGGATAGGTCTCTCTCTCTCTCTCTCAGATTTATTTATGCATACAGAAGTGGGGTACAAGCCTGAGGTGCAGGGGTGGTGAGAGGATTCACCAGAGACAGAGTGGGGAGCAGAACAGGCAGACTGAGGAAGGACACTGCTGAGGGGAGCAGTGGGCGGGTGAGGAGAGGTCTGCCGCGGCACGTGGGTCACCTCCGGGGCCAGGGATCGAATTCACACTGAAGCGGCTGTGGCTGGCTTGCAGCCCTCTAATCCGCTGAGCCACCAGGGAGGGCTGGGCGCGTCTTTTAGCCCCTCCTTACAGCTGCCGGGCACTGCACACACAGAGCCTTCCACTGGGCTTGCTCAGTTGTCTCCTTTGACCTTGTCTGTACTTTATACTTCTGATGGCTCCAGTGAAGTGGCCCCTTCCCCTCTCTTGACTGGATCTCAGGTAGTCAATCCATGCTCTCCCTCACAGTCATGCTCGTTATTAGGAAGGAAGAAAACTCCCTGCAGAAAGCCAAAACGAAGCACTAGTGGTTCAGCCAGCTCCCAGGCAGGGCTCAGGGCGAAATAACCCCGGCCCAAGCGCTGCCCGACCCTTGGAGTCCTGCCTCAGTTCTTCCACATCTGACGTCCCACTGCCCAACTCAGGTGTCATTTACAGAAAATTATGCTGCTGTCAGAATAGAAATTGGGTAAATAAGACCAACACATGATAGGGATTATACAGTTGCTGTCACATTCCTGTCTAGGATGAGTAACTCTACAGGAGGTTGGGAAGGAGGGGAAAGGAGAAAGGCAATAAGCACTGTCTGAGTAGAATTTCAGGACCGTAAGAGTGTGTAGAGGGGTCTGGACAGTCAGGGCTCAAAGGCCACTATAAGCCCAGGCCTTGGAATAGTCATTTAACCTGCTTCAGTTTCCTTCTCTGTAAAATGAGTTCGATAACATACCAACACTGGCTGTTTGCTTTGATAATGAGTTAATGTGAGCAAAGCACTTAAAACAGGCTAGCACACATCAAGGTCTTATAAGTCTTTGCTGCTTCTGTTGGATGACATGCCCTATGCCAGAGACCTTCACTTTGCCTTTCAAGGAGGCCTACTTGGACCGCCTGATCTAAATTGTAAGACAAATTCAGACAGGAAAAATTTGAGGATCAGGATGCTCGTGTACAGTGGAGTAATGAGCTTGGCTTATATGAAGACAAAGAGTCCAGTTTGGCAGGAAAATTAAGAAGTTAAGAACTGGAGCATGCTGAATAGTGGTGAGTTAGGTGGTGACCTAGATCCCAAATAATCTAATAGAGTGACCAAAGATGGCCTCGGACTGCAATCCGCTCTCTCCACCTGTGTGACCTTGGAAGTATCACTTAATTAACTTGAACTGAAATTTCCTCATCTGTAAAAAGAAGATAACAAGAACTCCCAGGGATAAGTGCTTAAATGCACTTGTGAAAGGCAGGCTGGCCACAAGGGGAAACTCCCCCTCTCTTCTGGATGCTTCTGAGGTTGGACAAACTAACATCAGACAGATTAGCAGGAGAAAGAGCCTGAACTTAATAATATAATGCATGGAGACTTCACTGGCTATAAATTTCTACAGTAAATGGGGCAAACCAGGGGTTTATATCCTGTGCTAATAGATCCAGGGTGTCAAGGAGAGAGGAGGGTGTTTTCCTTTCCAAGCAGATGACTTCATTTGACAAACCCCTGCCTCTAGATATTTGCCCTGGCTTCAAGTAGGTCTCCTGAATGAAAGGTTGCTTCTGCTCCATTCCTGTTACTGTAATGTTTCTCCGAGACTCATAGGAACCTGACTGGCCTTAGTGCCACATAGCAAGGTGATAAGCCTTAGAGAAAGCCCCCTCTGGACATCCTGGGGAAACTATATCTGAACTTTTGGGGAGACCAAGGAAATAAGCATTTATCTTTATACATATACAAGATATTCGTCTGGGTTTACCAGGCCACTCCAGTTCTTTGTTTATTCCCCCACGCCACCACCCCTACGGCCCTTACCCCTTCCCTTCCCTCCTCCTCCCTCCTAACCTCAGCCCCTGTACAGTATTTATCCATGTCCACTGTTTCTGGAAGTCTGAATCTTCTTCTGTGTCAATGTCTAGTATTTGACTTGCTTTACTACAAATTCTCTCCATTTTGTTGAAAATGGTTACATTTTATCCTTTCTTGGGACTCGTATAGTGTGTGCATATCACTCCTCCTTGAGCCAGCCACCCATCCATGGGTCTTTATCCATTTTCTAAAGCTAGATGGGAGTGCTGCATTAAAAGGCATTTCCTTTTTTAGATTTTTAGGGTAAATTCCTATTGCTTTCCAGAAAATCACAGCAACTCACAGTGCCACAAACAGTGTAGTAGGGCTGCCTGTTCTCCACATCCTCTCCATGTGTTGTGGACCCTTTCAGTGGGAGCCCCTGGTGTGGGGCTGAGATGGTATCTTGTTGTGGTTTGAATCTTATTGGAAATGGTGAGCATTTTCCATATGACTATTGGACCTGGGAATAGTTGGTGAATACTTACTCATATCTACTATTCATTTACTAATTGGGTTTTTTAAAAATTGTTGAATAGTAAGTTTTTTTGTATATCTTAAGTATCTATCCCTTATCAATTATATTTTGTGTGGACATTTTCTCACAATCAATATGGTGTCTTTTAATAGTTACCTTGTGTTTTCTTTTGTTGTTTAGACATCTTTTAATCTGAAATCATTTCAGTTTATTTTTTAATTAAAAAATTAGAGATTTAATTATGCATAAAGAACTGGGCAGCCCAGAAGTGCGAGGGGTAATAGGATTCACCAGAAACAGAGTGGGAAGCAGAACAGGTGGAATGAAACACACTGCTGAGGGGAACAGCAGGTGGTACAGGCCAAGTCTGCTGCGCCATGTGGGTCACCTCCCTGGCTGGGGATTGAACTCGTGCTGAAGTGGCTGGGGACAGCTTTAGCCCCTTGTGCCATCAGGGAGGGTAGGGGAGGTGATTACTTTTGCAGTCACCAAGAACATCTTTATCATTGATATTGTGGAATGTATCACCCATGTTCTCCCGTCTGTATTTTATTGTTGCTGGTCTTATATCTAAATCTTGAATCCATTTGGAGTTTATTTTTGAGTACGGTGTTGGTGAGTGATCCAACTTCCTGCTTTCATGTACAGCTTTCCAAACTTCCCGGCAGGATTTGTTAAAGAGACTGCCCTTTCTGCATTGTATGATCATGGTGGCTTCACCATACATTTATTTCTGTTTCTTCAATGTAAGGTGCTATTTCTTGGGGCACCCACCATCAACTTAACAGTGAGTCTATAGATGCCAGAGAAGTACTGCCACTTTAAGTGCACATATTAAAGATAACAGGAATCCTCACGACAGAAGTGATCAAATAAAAAAATGAAAGTCCCTAGAACAGAGACACTGAGCAGTAGAATCTCATTAAGCACCTTTCCCTCTTTCTGCTGGGTTTCCTGCTAAACGTTCCTCCTAAATTACAGCCCTGCTCCTTGGGACCTAGCCCACAGCCCTAGGCTTGCCCTGATGCTGCCTGTGGTGGCCCCAAAGGCAAGCCCTACAGAAGGAGTGGGGCTTGGAACAGCAGCAGCTGGGGCCCTCCCGCTCCAGGGGTGTAGAAACTGCCTTCGGGCACATTCCTCAGCTCCGAGGAACTGCAGAGTTAAACATCATCAAATCATTAAAGAGGACACCAGAGGGGAGGGACTTAAGACGCAGAGAAGCAAAGCTAATTTGAGGTCTCTAGTGACTAGCTCAGAATTGCTCACTTAAACTCTGACCCTTTAATTCATAGAAATACGTTCTGGATTCCAGAGAAGACTTGTTACCTCCTTCAAAGTCTGGTCCTCTCTGGTGACCAGCTTGGAGGAAGACTGAGGTTGCCTCAATAGAGCATCTTCTCTGCCCAGAAGATGCACTTATATTGCAGAACAGGTGAGAGTACAAAGGATTAGCTGCCTCTGAGGTTAATGGATTGCATATGCTGCTCTCTCCTGCAACGACAGGTTTCCAGAAGATTCCATCAGGGGTTCTCAACAGGGGATGATTCTGCTGCAGAGCACTGACCCCGGGGACAGTGAAGTGTGGAGACAGCCTCCTTGTCTGGGCGTGGGGAGTGTATGCTACTGGCACCAGTAGATAGAGGCCAGCCATGCACACGCTGGCCCCCCAGCAGAGAGTGTTACACCCCACATGTCAGTTGTGCACACAGAATCTGACCCACACAAGAGGGCCTCTTAGTATGTCACACCCCCAGAATGCTAGGGGACACCGACCGCCCCCACGTCCTCTGCCTCCAGTCTCTGGCCCTGATGTCAGAATACGTGGCCTTGAAACCTGCTCTTGAACTCCGCAGTCACAGGACTCTGGGAAAGCCTCTGCTCACGTCTAAGCCGTAGATTCCTCTTCCATAGAATGGGGATGGCGGTAGTCATCAAAGCATCCTTGTGAGAAATTGACGCAGATGTGGAACCCACTGCCTCCCAGGGTGTCTAAACATTTGGGTTTAGTACACACTGTCAACTTAAATTTACTTAACAAACCAACTCAGAAGCTTGCAAGGCCAAGGCCTTCACACCCCAGGCTCCCTTCTCTCGCAGGGTCCTGCTGCCCTTCCTCAGGTTTCTTTCTTCCAGTACAAACATTGCAGTGGGCTGGATCCCTGTGCCCTATTATTGGAATCTGTGCCAGAGTGGGTGGCTGACAGCAGGAGCCTGAACAGTTTCCCCTCACACTGAATCTTATCACAGGCATCAGTGTCTGCCTAAGAAACAATTCTTATTTCATAGTCTGTCCCAAGGCTCTGGCCCTCATGCGATTCGCTCTGCCCGACTCGCACTAGTCCTTACTTCCCACCATGTCTGGGGATCGCCCCTGCTAACCTCCCCGCTGGTCTGGAGACCCCACCCCTCTCGCTTTACCCCACACATCTTTATTCCCCAAGATTCAGACCAGGCATTACTCAGCTATGAATTTAACCCCAAAGCCCAGATTTTCTTAACTCCCATGCCCATGTCACAGAAGGATACCATTAGCTACCAAATTCCTTTCAGTGTTGGATTTGGGAGCAAATGTTTCACCTACTGATGTCAGAAAAAAGAAATCTCCTAGAAAGAAACCATTGAAACGAGACTCTTCTATCCCTCTCATCTTAACAGGGGTCTGTTAATAGCTATGGGAGCTTCCAATTCTCCAGCCTCATTGTCCGGGGGTTAATGAAGCAAACACTGTTCCTTCCCAGTCTGTGACCCTGGGTGAGTTTCTTAGCCTCTCTGAGCCTTGGTTTCTTTATCTGTAGGAATAACAATGTCAGCTCGCTGAGGTTCTTTGTGCTGATCGAATGAGATAATTGCCACAGGGCCTGGCCTCAGTACACACGACACCTGTCCTTCATGTTGTCTGTCTGCTTGGTCGTGAAGGAAGCAGGTGTGTGTGATCAGGAGGTATCCACACCTGGGAGGAAAAGTGAGCTTGGTGATCTGGAGGGGAGGTCTTAAGAAATGACTTTGAGTGGAGCTGGGAGTCCAGGTTGGACTGCCCGGGCCATGAGATGTGTGTGTGCCCAACTACATGTGTGTTCATGAGGGTGAACACATGTGTGTGCATGGTGGGGGGTCATGGGGGTTATCAGGTAGCAGAATTCAGATTGAGACAGGATTCAGCCCCTGGCTTGCGCCCTCATAACTGGGAAAAGTTCTGAACCCATGAAGGTCAGGACACGGGTCTCTAAAGTAAGGCATGGAGTTGAAAGAGCTAAGGGACAGGTGAGGTTGGGGCAGTATCCAGGTGGAGGACAGGTCACTGTGTTCTGCACCAACATGCACCCTTGTAAGACTATTCAGGCTCAGGGAACAACAATGGGGCTTATTTAACAAATGGGGAAACAAGGAGTTCTCAAGGATACAAGTGCTAGCTCTCTCCCCCCAGTTAGCGTCCAGTGTCCAGAAGTCCAAAACAAAAGGCCACTCATTCAAGATGGCAATGTCCCACCAATGGGGGCTTGGAGCTCATGGTGGCCACATGCAGCAGGATCCAACTCACCACAGCTGGAGGTGCTCACGGGGGTGCTGTTAGCACCACAGCAGCCCAGAGATAGCCTGAAAGTCAGGATGGACAGCACTGGACACTGGACCGGACAACAGCAGAGGTAGAAGCGCTGGAAGGTGGTGCCAGATGATTAACAGCTCTCAGAGGTAATCGGGACACAGAATACTGGTCACCAAGCAATAGTCCTGGACAGCCCTGGTCAGTAGTCCAAGTCTTATTGGACCATAGCACAATCAGCTCTGAGCTCACACCTGATCAGTTTATTCCATGATCCAGACACCAAATCCATGGGCCTCTTTACTTTCTGCAGCTGGGGGACACAAGCCTGGGGGTGGCCCATGGGGGCCTCATTTTCCTCTCTACAGCCCTGAACTGGGGCTCCATGCCCTGGGGCAGGGGATCCATTGCCGTCCACCATCACTGCTGGTCTCTGCCTGCAGCCTGAGCCCCAGGGGCCCACTGTGGCAGGCGGTACCATGCCTGTCACCCACTGCTCGCAGCACTGCCCACAAGCTGTGCTGTGGAGCCAAGAGCCCAAGCCCGAGTGGGCGAGGGCTTGTCTCTGGTTTCACATTCTGGCTCAGTTCCAGCCAGGCCTAGAGGGACTTTCAGCACCAAAATTGTCCATCTGAGGCAACCCAAGAAGGGCCCTCTTCTAATACTCCCTGTTGTGGTCAGTCATTGGCAGGAAAGCAGTCAGGGAAGCTTGGCCTGACATGAAAGTTGTGGCAGCTGGAGGCTGTCAGTCACCCAGCTCCCTGCAGCACCCCAGGAAGGGAGATCCATCTAGGCAGGTCAGCCCCTTGGCTGCACAACAGCAGAGGTGATTTCTTTCCAGAAGCCTCAATCATGAAGTGTCTATAACGAAGCCAGTGGTCTCACTTTGCAATGGACATGTGCATGCACGCACACACACACGTGATGCATACAGATATACAGACAAGCACAGACACGGCACACATGTATTCAGTCACAGGGCGTATTGCAGATAAGCTTGGCGTATTGCAGATAAGCTCTGAACTAGTTTTCAGCCACTAGTCTGCTGACAAGCATGTACGGCCTTGAAAAAAGATCTTTCCATGAACTTGACACTTTTCAACTCTAAAAGAAGAGGCACCACTCCCATAACGTTTGATGCTAACATCATACGAGTTTATGTGTCCTCTCTCTCACAACCCAAGGTGGGAGCGTCAGACATGATCAGTGGAAAGTCCTAGAAAGGACAAGGACATACTCTTCATTTCGCTCCCATTTATCGAGCAGCCAGACATGGCAGGTGCTCTGGTAGGTTGGTGATCAAACAATGTGGTTCTTGTCCTTCTAGAGCAATTTCAAGTAGAGAGACCCAAGGAAAAAGGAAGTAAGGGAATAAACAATAGTAGACACTTGCAGGGATAAATAAGATTCAGTGTCAGAGAACTGTCTAGAATGGGACTGCTAAGAAATTCCATGTGTTGTTCATTTGTCCTGTGTGAAGTGTCATCTATCTGTTCTCCACATATTTATGGATCATTTACTGGGTTCCAGGCACGCTGCTATCTGTTAGGTTAAGTGAGTTCTTAGTCAAGACCATGGACAAAGGCTTTCCTTTTGGACATTTTCCCAGACCCACTTGGCTCTTTGTTACAACAGTGCTTGTCACAAGCGGACTCTCGTTAAGAAGAACCTTCTTTAGACAAAGTTCTTTGTGTTTTATTTTCTCATGTGAAAAAGTGATGTGATCAGATGGAAGTCACAGAGCCAGGAGGCCATTGCTTTCTTCTGGTCCTGCAGCTCGGGTCACATCACCTGGTCAGCCTGGGACTCTCTTCTGTCCCTGTGGGGTTGGGGGGGATGGGATGGTGGTCTGAGGTCTCAGCTCCCAGGAAACTACACGGAAACGTCGATTTTTCTGTGACATTCAAACCAAAACATTCCAATTTTTTAAAAAGATTTTTTTATTTATTCATACAGAATTGGGGTACAGGCCAGAGATGCGGAGGGTGAGAGGATTCATCAGGGACAGAGTGGGGAGCAGAACAGGCAGACTGACGAAGTACACTGCAGCGGGCAGGCCAGGAGAGGTCTGCCACGCCATGTGGTCACCTCCGGGGCAAGTGGGAATCGAACTCATGCAGAAGTGACTTAAGCTTCTTAGTGCAGTGCTTTAACCCCCTGCGCCACCAGGGAGGGCCCAAAACATTCCAATTTTTAAAATCTATTTATGTGTTTTTATTGTATTAAAAACTTTGTTTTCTTCACAGTGACACCAATGGCACTGAGCCCCGAGCAGTTCCTCCCATGAACTTCTTTTTTTAAATGTTTAAAAATGTATTTCTTTTCCTGCCTGATTGTTTCTGTGCAGAATATGATTCCTCCCCTCAGGTGGGACCCCCTTCACCCTCCTCACCACAGCCCCAGATGAATCACCACAGTCCTTGTGTTTACAGATGGAATCTAGAGAAACTGAACAGAAGGGCAGGGAGAAGACAAAACTCACAAGCTGACATGAGGCAGAGAGTAGGGAAGGGGAAGGAGACGGGTCATATTTATTAACTTTTAAATTTAAATCAAATTTACAACCAATTCCTAACTCTACCACTTCCTAGTTCTGGGGACTTGACCTCATCACTCACTTCAGAGTCTCAGTTTCCACCTTGGGAAAATAGTTTGCAGCCTTCTTTCTGTGCCGTATCTCCCAGGAGGTGTTTTGTCTTGTTTTGGAAATCCCAAAGAGGCAGTGGGCCCAGCTGTTTCTGGATGGGACAGAAGCCCTTGCCTCCTTGGGCACTTCTCTCCGCCTCTGGCACTTTAAGACCCAGGGCTGGTGAAAGAAGAGCAGCTGCTGGCGGCTGTGTTGGAGGTCAGGGAGCTCCATCAGAGGCTGCCGTTGTAATGTGTTTATTTATCACTGCCCAGGTCCACACTCCCCCCATGGCGCAGGGTCCCTTCAGTTTGTTCTGCCCAAGGCCGTTGGGGTCCGACAGAGATCAACAGTGTTTCTACAGAGATGAAGCAGCTCGTCAAAACCTGAATTAGATGTTAAATCTTTTTGAAGTGGGGAGGAGGCAAAGGGTGGGGGGAAAAGAATTGTGCTAAGAATTTATCCTGTGTTGTTCCCTGGGAGATAATGTCCCCGGAAAGATTTGTTACCAGGCAAGTTGCAAACCGCTGTTTCAGGCTGATAGGTGTTGCCAATTCATTTTGATGAATCCTGCCAGTCAGAAAAGTATTTTCCCTCCTTTCACTCGCCGAGGCCAGTGGGAAATGGACGATGGTGTAAGAGCTGAGGTGGCATACCCTGGCATGCCCCAGGAAGGTGGAATCGAAGATGCATCGCTGTGTGGCTGGTGCCACGAAAGGAAATGTGACAGAGAATAGCAGGCTGACACTGGTCTGCCCTTCGCCCTCCGCCTCACTCCCAGCCCATGTTCCCAGTTGCCACTTTCCTAGTGACTAACTAGTCTCTGTTGCTCCTGCATTCAGATGCCACACTCCAGCCCTACTCAATCCTGTGGAAGTGCCATAGCCTGGCGCATATTCTGGTTCTCTTCCTAATGGGCTGACCTGAGCAAATTACTGGATCGCCATGACAAGTTCTTTAGCCCTAAAGTGGAGCACTGCACACCCAGGGCTCCCCCAAAATGTGGATGCTTACCAGCTACATCCTTGTTCTCCAAATGTAGGAGCTGGGCAGACTCAGACACATGTGGGAACAAATTCCTTGCTATCTGAACTCTTTGCTATCATTCCCTGAAACTTATCCTCACTCGCTGTCTGCACACAGGATCCAAATACGATTGGATTTTGGTGCTTAATTAAACTTATTCAGTGTGACATTATGTCATTTGAAGAAAGTATAGTTCTGGCAAATAGTAAGTGCTCAACTAATGCTCATGGGGAAGATGAGGACAATAAGTCGACCCTGAAGTAGAGAATGGTGCTACTTGGCCCCTACTTGACTCACTGGGCTTTCTAGCCCCTGGCAGTCCCTTTACCACCCTTTCCACCATTTCTGTCAGCTCAACCCTGCTGGGTTCTCTCCTCATTTCCTAGGTCCTCCTAGGATTCACTTTCCTCCCTTTCCCTTACCAGTTACCAGACACACTGGGCACCCTCCACTCCACCCTGAGGGCATTCCCCTGGACTCAGTGCATATTTGACTTTGGCCTCTTGTTTCCAGAGTGTTCTCATCTTTTGGTCTTTGCAGGTAGAGCATTTTCCCCGCCTCCCTCAACCTCTGGCCCAAGCCCTGCCTAGCTGATTCTTACTTTTTTTTTTTTTTTAAAGATTTATTTATTTGTGCATACAGAACTGGGGTATAGGCCAGAGACTCAGGGGTGGCGAAAAACTTCACCAGAGACAGAATGGGGGGCAGAACAGGCAGATCAACGAAGTACACTGCTGAGGGGAGCAGCGGGCGGGCCAGGAGAGGTCTGCCACACCATGTGGTCACCTCCGGGGCATGTGGGAATCGAACTCATGCGGAAGTGGTTTCAGCTTCTTAGTGCAGTGCTTTAACCCACTGCGCCACCAAGGAGAGCCTGATTCTTACTTTTATAGATATGAGTCCTATGAGTTAAATATGATGGTCATATCTTGCTGGGCATTTCAGGGTTAACAAACACTGTTGTGGGTTTTATTTTATTATTTTTTTTCTTCAGACACAGCCAAAGCTCTCCTTCTCCTTGTCTAATTTTTGCTCTAGAAGAAGTTTGTTTTAGCTCTCTGAGGTTGGCACCTTTGATACCTCTTGCTCACCAAACCCCTAGGCCATAGGCTCTGTAGAAAACTGAGGAGCTAGAGCTGTCTTGATCGATAAGGTAATTTACACACAGAGGTATTTCTGAAATATTATACTTACACACATAAATATTATGTCCAGTGACTATTTGTTGAGTTGCACCATATGGTTGAAAGAACATGAGCTGAGAATCCAGGCTCATCTGTTTCAAATCTTGGCTTTGTCACTTATTAACTATATGAAGTCAAGATTGGCATCATAGCCATGGGCTGAAATGAAATTGTTTGTGCCACATCACTGTAGTGATTTGAGCAGAGCCCACTCAGTGTGCTCCATACAGGCATGAACTGAAGATTTTGTTTTACAAGCTGATGATTATATAGGCTGTCAATGGAGTTTAAATTCTGGCATCTAGGAATCCACTTAAATACTTGGTCAAAAAATAGCTGGGTCAGAAATACTCCCCCTTTCCTTCCTGAAATGTTAAAATTCAATAGGAAAGTGACCTGTTCAAAGATGAACTTTATTTTATAAAGATGTTTCCAGTGGGTTTTGAGTAAAAAATATTTCACAAACCAGGTGAAGCCACTAAATCAAGGAGTGGAGAAAGAAATAGACTTGCTAAAGCAGTACCATTTTGGTGCAGGAAGGTGATATATTCAGTATTTTTTACTATATTTGGCTGAGAATTCTAGACAGTTTTTACCTTGATCTATGACTGAGATTCCGTGGTAGGGCACCATTTGAGCTAACTCTCAGGGCTTCTTACTACAACTGCAGACCATAAATGAGGGTGATTGGGTGAATATTTGCAGAGTGGAGGCAGTTTCAACTGAAAAGTTCTGTTAGACTCCTGGAAGTCTGCAGGCAGGACATGCACTGCCATTGACAGAAGATAAGGGTGTGCTTAACGTGACTCAGACAGGGAGTATCTTTGTTGCCAGTTGGATTTCCTGAGACATAAACTGAGAAAGTGTTTAGAAGCAGGCTGTTTATCTGGACTGTCGCTGGGATTTGCATGTGTGGACATGTGGGTAAAGTCCAGTTGCTATTCAGCTCTAAGGACAACTTTGGTAAAGCCCATGGGAAAATCTGGAATTAGAATGATTCCAACACACACTGATTCTGATGTGTGTGTGGAGAGGGTTATCCCTACACATGTAACAAATAATTTCCAGATACCAGCTAGATGTCCTAAAACCCAACTCAATTTTATCTACTGGAGATAAGAACAGCTTCCAAAGGTTAAGAGTTCTGTAATATTACCTCTTCACAGCCCCCAATTTCAGATGACTCTTACCAGTTATGAGACTAGATATTACCTGTGCTTTTAACTGATGGACTACAGAATGAAGGTTCTGGCAATACTTTCATACGCCGACACAAGTCTAGGTTTCCTTTACTTGTACTGATTGGATATAAATCAAAAATTTCCAAAATCCTTCCTTAGCTTTGATTAACTTTCTAGAGATGAGGCCCTCATTCATGGCACAAATGCTTAAAGCACAGCACTATGAAGCGAATGTAGTCATTGAAGCACGAGCTTGATCCCCGGCCAGGGAAGTGACCCACATGGTACAGCAGACCTCTGCTAACCCACCTGCTACTCCCCTCAGCAGTGTAGTTTGGTACATCTTCCTGTTCTGGCACCCACTCTGTCTCTGGTGAATCATCGCACTTCCCCCTCCCACCTCTGACCTATATCCCAGTTCTGTATGCATAAATAAAATAAATCTTTAAGTATTTTTTCTTCCTAGAGATGCTAACAGAACATAGAGAAACATTTTACTTACTGAACTTCTGTTTTATTATAAGGATGTGGTGATGATGCAATTGAACATCCAGATGGAAGACAGGTATTAGCTAAAGTATGGGGAAAGGACTATTTGTAGAAGCCAAGTTAAGGTAACAACCTACATGCTCAATCATGCATAGATTGAGAAGATATGGTATAGATACCCAATGGAAAATGACTCAGATATAAAATGGGATGAAAACTTGCCATTTGTGACAGAAAGGATGAAACTAGAGGGGTTTGTGCTAAGTGAAATAAGTCAGAAGGAGAGACTAGATGTTTCATCCATGTGTCCTACAGAGCAATAAAACAAAGGAACAGACGAAACCAAACCAAGAATAAACCCTAGAAATCTGACTGCATAACTGAGGCTATCAGAGTGGGAAGCATGGGCAATATTAGGGGTGCAATGGACTCTGGTGGAAGATTATGGCTGCTTTGGTGGTGGGTGTGGTATAATAACATACATCTGAAAGGTGTGAAGCTGTATTTATGACTCACATGCAATGTTGTAAAGTGTTATCTCAATACAATTAATATAAACAAACCCCTCAAAAACAAAACTCACTTTATTAAATAATAAAAGATGTTTTCACTCTCAGTTGTTAGGACATTTCAAGGGTTTGGGGAGTTGTGGTCAGGAACAGTGAATGAAGACCAAATATAAATGGGAAATACATTTTGATTATCTGAAGGACTGTTACTTTTTTTTTATATATATAAATCATAGTCACAAATGAACTTTCAGAGTTGTCCCCTGTTGCTAACGCTAATTTGGCTGAGCTTTTACATTATGACATCAACTAGTCATTGGACTCAGGGTGACTGTGGGCAAGATAGGTCAAGTGGGCAGCTAAGGCAAGAGTTGAAGGGGCTCAGATGTGAACATTTTAGGTAAAGAGGGGGGGTTTACAATGTAGTGGGGTAATCACTATTTAATCACTTCATCGTGGGAAGTCTATCATAATCCCAACATCATGTTAAACATTAAGGATGCAGCTGGAAAGAAATAATAAAGATTTGGCTTTCATGGAACTTACAGAAAAAAATGCAAATAATAGACACTCTTGAAACTAGGCAAGGAAGAAAAGAAGGAAATGCACCAAGTAAAAGAAAACACACTTTCCCTCTCTAAGTGCCCAAAGAATATCATATATTAGATCAAACTCAACAAATTTAAAATAATTTAGATCATTCAGAATGGGTTCTTCAATCACAATGGAATCAAGTTAGAAGAAAGTAACAAAGAGGTAACTAAACATCAGTTTAAATAATGTACAGTCAATAGAAAACCTCAAGGAAATAAAAATAAATTGAAATAAATAGCAATGAAATTAATTATCGCCCAATATGTATTATCACAACATGTAGGATATAGCGAAAGCAAAGCTGAGAGGAAAATGGGTAACACTAAATGCTTACTTTAGAGAGAGGGAGAGTTTCAAATTGATTATATAAATTCCTATTTTTGATAACCTAAATAAAAGGGCAAGAGAAACCCAAGAAAAATATATAAAAATAGTAAAGAACAGAGAACAATGAAATTGAAAACGAAAAAAAAAAAAAAAAAGAAAAGAAAAATCAAAGAAATTAATATGGGTCCTTTGTACCTTTGTAAGTAGTAATAAAATTGACAAAATACTAGCAAAATTGACAAATAAGAGAAAAGATATATACCTTTAATATTTAGGAACAAAGTGTTATATATTACTACTGATCATGTAAATATCAAAAATGTAACAAAGTGTTACGAGCAACTCTTCACACATAAATTTGGCAACATAGATAAAATTCCTCAAAATACACAAATTACTACAACTCTCTAACATAAAAATATGATTGAGTAGTCCCATAAATATTGAGGAAATTGATTTTGTAAAAGAAAATAAATCTCCATACCCAGATGGTCTGAGAAGAATAATTTACATCAATTCTATGTAATTTACTACAGAGAATAGAAGTATAAGTAGATTTTATTTCCTAATTCATTTTATAAGTTAGTATAAAATAACAATGTTTATCAATATCTTCATGAATCTAGATATAAAAATTCTTAACAAAATATTAACAGGGGCCCTCCCTGGTGGAGCAGCAGGTTAACGCCAGCACTGCAAGCAAGCTGCAGTGGCTACAGTGTGAGTTTGATCCCCGGCCCTAGAGGTGATCTTATGATGCAGCAGACCCCTCTTGTCTTGCCACCTGCTCCCTTCAGCCATGTACTTTGTCAGCTGAACTGCTCTGCTCCCCATTCTCTGGTGAATCCTCTCACTGCCCCTGCACCTTTGGCCTGTACCCCAGTTCTGTATGCATAAATTAAATAAATCTTTAAAAAAAGTTTAAAACAAAATATTAAATAACAAATAGAACCCCCCTCTCTGTATGTATATACTTTCAATACTAAACAATTAATCAATATAATCTACTATAATAATGAACTAAGAAAAATCACAAGATCATTCCACACTCGATTAAGGACATTTACAAAAATGGACAGTTACCTCCAAACTTAATGATGAAATACAGAATATTCTCTCAGATAAGGAATAGGCAAAGATGTTCACTATCTCTATCATCTTCAATAAAATACTGAAACTTCTTTGCAATAAAGCAAGGAAAGGAAACAAAAGGCATAAAGATTAGAAAAAAGAAAGAAAAAAGTGACATTATTGCCACTATTTGACATAATGTTCTACATATTTAAGGAACCTTCAAAAAAACCAAAAAATTGCGGGATATAAAAATCAATAAAAAGAAAAGTCTCCTTCACAAATTGTTAAAAGAAGAAATATTTAGAGGGCATATTTAACAAAATGTGCAGGGATTAAATGCTAAAATATGACAAAAATTATCAAAGAAGATTTTTTCAAAATGTTGTAACTTACCATGTTCATGGACTGGATGACTCTGAGTAGTAAAAATGCCAATTATTTTGGGCCCTCCCTGGTGGTGCATCAGGTTAAAGCACAGCACCAGAAGCTAAAGACACTTCCATATGAGTTCAATCTCCACCTGCCCTGAGGGTGATCCACGTGGCAACAACAGACCTCTTCTGACCTGCCCGCTGCTCCCCTCAGCAGTGTACCTCGTTGATCTGCCCGTTCTGCTCCACACTCTGTCTCTCGTGAAACCTCTCACCACCCCTGCACCTCTGGCCTGTACCCCAGCTCTGCATGCACAATAAATAAATCTTTAAAAAAAAAAAAGCCAATTATTTTAAGGCTTAATGCAATTTATATCAAAATACAAGCAAGATTATTTTGTTGACAATTGAAAGAGTAATTCTAACACTTAGATGGAAAGATAAAGAAGTGAGAATAACCAAAACTTGTTTGAGGAAAAATAAAATGAGAGAAAGCACTCTACTAAATTTTAAGATGTGTTATATAGTTAAGTAATCAAAATTATATGGTGTTGGTGGAAGGAAAGACATATAGAACAATGGAATACAATAAAGAATATAAAACAGTCCCACCCGAGTTCGGTCAACTGAATTTTGGCAAATGTACAAATGCAATTTAACAGAAGAAAGATTTTCAAAAAATGAAAAGTTTTGGATATTCATATGAAAAAAAAAATCTTGTCCTAAATCTCACACCTAAAAATAATGAACTCAAAATGGACCTTATTATTAAAAATAAAACAAAGCTATATGAAAAGTTTAGAAGGAAATATCCAGAGTTAGAGCTTGGTGAGGACTTTCTAGAGATTAAGCCAAAAACAAAATCAATAAAGGAATTGATTAATAAATTGGATTTCTATAAATGAGCCCAAAGCAATAAGACTAAAATTAGTC
Source organism: Condylura cristata (assembly GCF_000260355.1). NCBI lineage: Eukaryota > Metazoa > Chordata > Mammalia > Eulipotyphla > Talpidae > Condylura > Condylura cristata. Next base: position 24,489,723 of record NW_004567123.1, read on the forward strand.
TGTAAATGACCCTGCTAAAGTGATAAGAAGATAACCTGCAGATTGGGGAAAAAATTGTGAATTACTCACTTCAGAGGACTCATCTGCAGCATATTTAAAGAACTTCTGAAACTCAATATTAAAAACAATATAATTAAAAAATATGCAGAAACACATCATGGAAGAATACACTGGGTAACAAACAAGCTTTAAAAGGATGCTGAACATCATTACTTATTAAGGAAAAACAAATTAAAACCACAATGATATATCATAACACAATTGTTAGAACAGCTAAAACAAAAAGTGACCTCAGTGCTGGGTGGGATGTTGCGCAGTTAGATCTTTTACACATTGCTGATGGGCATGTAAAAGGGCATAGTCACTTTGCATAACAGTCTGGCAGTTTCTTAAACTCATACCATCCAGAATTGCACTTCTGGGCATTTATCCCAGAGAAATGAAGACATGTGCACACAAAAACTTGTCCATGGATTTTCATAGCAGCTTTGTTTGTAGTCACCTCCAACTGAAAATAACCAACATATTCTTCCATGGGTGAATGGTAACATCAACTGCAGTGCAAGCAGACCACAGAATAGTACTCAGTAACAAATGGGAACAAACTATTGATATTCATAACAACTTGGATGGCTCTCAACAGTATTAGTGAAAAAAGCCAATCTCAAGAGATCAGCCACTGTGCAGCTTATTTAAATAACCGTTTTTAAATGATAAAATTGTAGAATGGAGGATGCATCAGCAGTTGCCAGGGGTGAGTGGGATAAGAGAAGGTTGTAACCATAAAGGTAGCACAAAGGAGTTCTTTTTGTTTTTAAAGATTTATTTATCTATGCATACAGAACTGGGGTACAGGCCAGAGGTGCAGGGGCAGTGAGAGGATTCACCAGAGACAGAGTGGGGAGCAGAATAGGCAGATCAATGAAGTACACTGCTGAGGGGAGCAGCAGGGGGGGGTCAAGATAGGTTTGCTGTGCCATGTGGGTCACCTCCGGGGCAGGGATCTAACTCACATTGAAGCGGCTGCGGCCAGCTTACAGTGCTGCATCCTAACCTACTGAACCACCAGGGAGGGCCCACAAAGGAGTTCTTTGTGGTCACGGAATCACTCTGTATCTACACATGTGATCAAACTACAACGAATAATGCACATATCATTACAATGTTAATGTACTGACTTTGATGTACTATAGTTAGATAGGCTTGGCTATTGGGGAAACTGGAAAAATGGTACAGGGCTCTCTTAATTTCCTACTGCTTCCTGTGAATCTACCATGATTTCAAAATAAAAAGTGAGTGAAACATGACCACTCATGTTCCCAGTTCCACATGTTTTTCTAGGACTTTGTTACATTTCCATCCAGTTTCATATGGAACCTTGTTAACAGTTCCATCAAGAGGTGGGGTCTATTTACCCTTCTCTTGAATCTAGGCAGGCTTTCATGATCACCCCCACAAATAGAGTGTGGCAGAAGTGGTGCTATGTGTGATGTTAGATAATATTAGGTGATGTGGTTTGTCTGATGCTCCATTTTTCTCACAACCTCTTTCTGCAGAGACCGTATGCAGAGGCCCAGCTCCAGCTGTGAGGTCCTCCCAGGTGAGGCCGAGCATGTGAAATCAAAGACGCCAGCCAATGATCTAAACCCAGTCAACCTCCCAGAGTCACCTGATAAGAATCACCTTGCTATAGTACAACCACTATGGAAAACTGTCTGGAGGTTCCTCAAGCTGCTAAACATGGAGCTTCCCTACGACCCAGCAATCCCACTCCTAGGTATCTA
>NW_004567123.1:24491996-24496221 GCF_000260355.1 Condylura cristata
AAAAAAAAAAAAGAATCACCTTGCTAAATCCAAACCTCTTGCTATATATCTTGTATCAAGATACATCATGAGAGATGGTAATGAAATGATTAGCTTGGGCTTACTTAAGAAACCACATTTTGAGTTACTTATTTTGCAGCTATACTTGTAAAAAAAAAGGCCAGGATGGGCATATTTATCAGAATCTCTCAGAGCTCTTTAGAAATGCATGCATAACAAGACAAAGTTCAGTCATTAAAGGAGGGTGAGATAAGAACAGAATGAGTCAGATTTTTAGGTAAAATGGAATGGCCAGAAACAGGTGATCTCTCTCTTTCTCACATATATACACTATGCATACATCAGAATACATATGCACATGTAAGTATAATACATATGCACATGTAAGTATTTGTATATATTTATATACAAGAACACATGTATATGTGTGTGTGTAATAAAGCAAAGTAAATCCTTGCTTGCCCTTGCTAACCCAATATACTATACTCTAGACTAAATAGCTGTCTATCATAAAAATGTCTATCTTACAGTGAAAAGTACTTTATCATATTGAAATTTAAAAGTCCTCAAATAAAAGGACTTCTGCCAGTCTATCTATTCAAAGGATAAGAAACAAAATAAAAATAAGACAACACATCACAGACACAATTGCATAAGGATGGCTGAAAGTGAATTGCTAGTCATGTCTAAAAGGAATTTGTGCAAATAAAATGAAAAAAAAAGTCATAATTCCAAAAGTTAAATATGGATATAATTTCAAAAGACATGGGTGGGACACAGGTTCACAATACAGAAAAGAAAATGGCTAATAAATGTAATGTAAACTATTTAATCTCCAGAGCAATCTGAGAAATTTGAATGCAAAATCAACCTGACATAGTTTGTCAAATAAGTTAACTAAGTTTTTGAGAACAACAATATTCTAGGGAATGTATGATAAGATAAATATTTTCACTTATAGTTAATAGTATTGAAATCAGTGTAAGTTAGGAAAATTTTGTAACCTGCCAAAATATGTAAAGAATGTTAAAATGTTCATATTTTTTGACCAAATATTTGCATTCCTGGGCATTTTTGTAAGGACACTATATTCACTTTCTAGAGCTGCTGTAATGAGACAGCACCAGAGGGTGGCTGAATGAAACAAGCCCTAGAGAATTGACCTGTCTCCCAGTACTGGAGGCTAGTAAACCAGAAGGATGCTTCCTTCTGTGGGGTGCAAGGGAGAGCCCCTTACATGTCAATCTGCTAGCATCAGTTGGTTTGCTGGAAATCTCTGGTGTCCTCGGCTTATGAATATACCACCCCAAATTCTGCCCTCGTCTTCATCTGGTGTTCTGTATACCCTAACTCTGTGTCCCAACTTTCCCTTTTTTGTAAAGATACTAGCCATACTGGCTTAGGGTCTCCCTTGATAACCTCATCCTCTGCAAAGACTCTATTGCTAAACAAGGCCATGTCCACAGATACTGAATTAGGACTTTTAGATATTTTGGAGAGACACATCTCAATCAATAACAGACAGAATCTAAACAAACAGCATAAAGGCATTCATCACAATGTCAATACAAAATATTACAAATGATATAAGTACATTACGGTGAAGTTAACTATCCACTAAAGGTAGTGAGATCCTGTGGTTATAAAAATAATATTATGAAGATTTTTTTTTTATTTAATGAGCTTAATAGGGGCAAAGTTTATGGTAATTTAGACAAGAAAATACAAAATCATGTAAGTACTGTGATCTCAATGTAAAATGCATAAGGAAAAGATTATTGGACAAAGGAAATAAATGCATTTACTTATTCCCATTAAATGTGAGTTATGGAAAACTGTTAGTCTTATTTTAATTTTTTGTGTTTCTAAGTTTTTATGTTCTTTAAATGTAAACAAATTGATTTTACAAATACCTATGGTACATTTCAATATAAAAGACTGGGCATTCCTCCACTTATCAGAACTCTTTAACAAACTGCCACGAGATTTTTGCCTTAGAAGGCTAGTATTCAGGGCCCTCCCTGGTGGCGCAGCAGGTTAAAGCACAGCACTAAGAAGCTAAAGCCATTTCAGCATGAGTTTGATCCCTACCCCAGAGGTGACCCACATGGCGCAGCAGACCTATCCTGACCCTCCCACTGCTCCCCTCAGCAATGAACTTCGTCAGTTGGCCTGTTCTGCTCCACACTCTGTCTCTGGTGAAACCTCTCACCACCCCTACACCTCTGGCCTGCAACCCCAGTTCTGTATGCATAAATATATATATATAGTATTCAGGAGGGAAAATTGATTTGAACTCCAGAACTTTCTATGTCTTAGAGAAGTTCAATAGTAACCATCAGAAGACCTGGGATTTATAAACCTGCACACAGAGTCTTGAAGATCTTGTTTTAAGTCAACCTTGTGTCTCGTGAGCTACTTCTCTCTAACTTCACGCACCCTATGTGACATGAAAGAGCAGCATACAGGATCAGTTCGGGAGGACATTTGAGTTTCTGGCTAATTCTACACCATCCCTGACAGCCTCTTTGGCAGGGACTGCTTGGCCCAAGAAAGTTGCCATGTTTGCGGTCCCTCCTGCTTATTCCTCTATTAACACGCTCAGCCAGGAACATTCTATCCAGTACTACTCCCTCCTATGTCTTTCTTCTCTATTTGTGGGATTCTAACCAGACATCTTGGAAGTCTCCTACTTATTTTCACTTTTGTAACATTCAAGTATTATTTTTCCAAGAAAGTTTCTTTTTTTTTTAAATTTATATACATTTTATACCTTTCTTTCTTTTCTTTTGAACAATGTTTGCTTTCTTTTCTCAGGTGTAGTTCCCATAGAATTTCCACCACCAGTTCATCCCTTGACACAAGCTACGCAACCTCTGCCATCAGACACGGTACGGATGGAGGGCAATTGCTCTGAAAAATCAGACATTCCATTGCTAACTTATGTTATGACCTCCCTTTTTTGTATAATCATAATATCAAAATATTCTCAGCAACCTTCAGCTTACAATTGGATTGCTTCAGCTGCATAAGGCCTGCCTGGCCCTGACAAGCAAGCACTGCACCAGGGTGAGAAATTCCTCTGATGTCAAAAGTGACTTGACAACTGGCTGATCAATAAAAGCAAAAGGGCTGTTTCTGAAAAGTCTCTCTCACTGCCTGATGTAGGAAAACCCAAATCTCATCACTCTACTATCTCACCTAGCCTTCTATTCAGCTTCTAAAGAATTACTCAAACTTCCTATTGTCTGGCCTTTAGAAGTGGAAATTCATCCAGGTTGCCTGTATTAGAGTAGTCAGGTTTTCTACCTGCTACACTTCAAAGCTATTCACACAAGTCTTCTGGCTAGTCTTTCAGGATTCTACTATCTAGTCTTTAGATAAGGAAATTCACCTTTGTCTCCTATTCAGAGCAAATTATGCTTTCTACTGTCTAGACCTCAAGGAGACTCACTTAAAACCTTTTAACAAGTTTCTTCAAAGAACTTTTCCGAAATTTGATTTGCAAGAAATTTCCTCTTCCTGCCTCCCAAGATGTCTCAGGTACAAAAAAAAAAAAACAAAACCCATTAAGTAGTAGATAAGGTTTAAGGGACTTTATTTTAATCTTCACTATAGTAATATTAGTCTTAAACTTTGTACACCTATGTACCTGTTTTTAACCTTGATTGATTTTAGAATGTTATAATCTCAAGCAAAGGTCAAAAAGGACCCCAGACTATTCTTAGAAAAAAGGTGGATTGTGATCTCAGTCCCTTTCGTATGCTAATGTCACCCCTGCCTGCTTGAAATGTATAAAATAAACCTCTGCTGAAGGCAGAGCTGGAAGATTTGCACCCAACTCCTACTCCCGTGTCTTCCTCACTCCCGTCCCCCTTTATTCCCCAATTTTTGGAATATGGCCTCACCAAGGTCGTTCCCACCTTGAGACCCTGCCTGTGTCAGCCTCTCAACAGCCTGAAATAGGGGTTGGTCCCCGACAATCCCTGAACCATCCCACATAATCAGGGAAATATAAATAAAAACTTTGAAAGTTTCTAAGTGTTGAAAATATTTTTTGGGGAATTGTAGAATTAGAGAACTTAGCCCAGAAGTTATTTCCCCAAAAAGCTAATTTATGTAGATAAGGATTTCTTCACATTTCTTTTTAATAACAGTATTATTTTAATAATATTAATTATATATATATATTAGATAATATGAAATAAAAGGGAAGACAATAGAT
>NW_004567123.1:24496321-24729383 GCF_000260355.1 Condylura cristata
TTAGATAATATGAAATTTTAATAATATTTCCTTTCAACCAAGTGCATGCATAATAACTAGAGCCAGAATTTTGTATCTGTTGCTAACACTCCCTGAGGACATATTGCAGCAGCTAATAGATCCTCAGGTGTCTTAATAGAGGATGTTAATTCCCCATTACATTTTCCATTTACATCATGAAAAAAAGTTACTATTTGGCATCACCATTGTCTTTTAAGAAAGGAAGCTTCTAGAAATGAGAGGCTACTTCCTGAGCTGATCATCTTAATTTATGTATTGGTTCAAGTCGAGAAGTAGGCGTTAAAGAGTTTGCAGAGATACTCAGAAGGAGTAATTAGAAGTCTTTGGGAAACTGAAGAGGCAGAAGGTGAAGAAGCTAGAGTAAGAATGGATAAGGAGAGAATGCTGTGGACACAGGACAGGAGGTGCAGGGAGGAGCCGGTGGAGTGACTTTCAGTAAGCAAGAAAGCCTCAGATGTTAGGTTTCTGTTGTGTGAGACCCACTTGATCTCTGTTTATGGTTTGCTTGTTTACATATTTGTTTTTAATTTAAGGAAAGCTTGGCAGTCATCCTTCATCGAGGCAATCAGGAACGCTGGGATTAGAAGAAGCTGAGCTTAGAAAGGCTATAAACACCCTAGAATATGGAGAAATTTGGGAAGCCCTAGGTTAGATAGTTGGGGGTTCAAGGAAATCGTGCCTGTGACTCAGGGTGGGGAAGCCCCAGCATACCTCAGGGTTCCCTGTGCATGGCCAGCCAGGAGCAGAACCCTGGAATGCCTCACAGTCCACTATCCCTCCCTCTGGGGTGACAGTTGCCCTACCAGTGTCCCTAGAGCCTCTTTTAAGAGAGCGGAAGCAAAGCCTCCAGCCTACACATTTTAAATAGCCTTTTTTTTCCCTTTTTAATTGAGGAAAGTTTGTGCAATGCAAATGAACAATGGGTCTTATTTCCAGCCTGCCCCAGGAAAGGGCTGCTTCTTGATTGATGCAGGAAGGAAACAGAGGCTAGACATGTCAGAAGCCAGCATGAAAAAGAGGCGACCAACTTGAGACATATTGCAGGAGAGGAAGGTCAAAACATTACCAATCAGCAAACCAAGACTTTCCTTTCAGGTCCTTATGAGATTTAGCATTTTGGAGGATGAATAAGGCAGTCTTGAGACTGCTCAGAAATCATGAAATCTCTCAACATTTTAGTTCCTGGATTTGCTTTTGAGTGAACAGAGAAAGGATACGCGTCTATTGAACACTTGCTATGTGGCAGGCACTGACAAATGTCGTCTCATTTAATCTCATCTAATAATGTCCCTCCAGAGCATGTAACTACCTACTATGCAAATGAATGACTGAGGCTTCATCCAAGAACTGCTGCCACATGGTTGGTTCATGTGCCAAATGCAGCAAATGGTTGGTTCGGGGTGGCAGTCAGGCTGGTGACTGCTGGTATTGAGCAGTGAGAATGGGGAATATTTCCATCACTACAGGAATTCTTTTGGATAAGGCTGTTCTAGAAAAGCCTAAACACAGAATAGAATCTATAGAACAGATTATAAGGGAAGGGTATTCTTAGAGATTTGGTAGGAGTGAACAGAGTGTCATCAGAGTTCCAGGAAGGAGGGGATGCTCCCCAATTTGGATCCCTAAAGAACAGGTACAGCGGGGACAGAGCGAATGAGCTCTTGCCAAGAAGGAAGGAGGGCAGGATAGAGGACATTAGGTCAGTAATACAGCTGTGTGGCAGGACTGCTGGCAGACTTGAGGCCATTGTGAAGATGGTCACAGGGGATATGACATGACTGTTGACTCCAGCTGGACAAGAGATGATGTGTGGTTGAGCCAACTGACATATTTGAGCAGACCTATGGCAAGTGAGACTAACAATAAGTCCATTTTATGTTCATGCAGTGTGTGTGTGTGTGTGTGTGTGTGTGTGTGTGTTTTGGGATGACAATTAAGCCTTTAAACCCTGACTGAGTAGCTTATTTTCTTGTCTATCCTGTGTGCCACTTGGAACCCTCCTGTGAGTGCATCAGATTAGAAAAGGAATCTCAGAGATGCTTCAGCATTCAAACAACTCTCCCCCTCCCTCTATCTGTGAGGATCCGTTTTAAGCTCATGTCCACTTTGAGCTTCCCCTGGTGGGATAAGGAGATATGTTGGCTAGGGCTATAAGACCACTTTCTTTCAAATGTGTGTTGGAATTGTCCACCTACTTCAATCATAAACATACATGCTTGCCTGGATCAGCATAAAAGAACTATGTGATGTTATAGGTCTCCCATTCCAACAAAGCCAGTATTGCTCAGTAATAATTACAACAGAAATGTCTACATCAGCTCAGTCACTTTGCCGTCAGAAGCAGCTCTGAAGGTATCTCTAAGAAACAGCCACAGTTGTTTCTCAACAACAGGCAAAGTTACCTCCTTAGAATGCCATTTTCATTGGTATTTTACCTACATTTTCATGAAGTTTATGGTGTGTTAACATGGTTTGTTCCTCAACAACTCCCCATTGATATAATATCTTGCCCTCTTAACCTACCTTCCTTTCTCACAACATCACCTTTGCTCTCCTTAATCCCCCTGTGGCTCAAAAGAAAGATCTTAGTATAAGATGATTATCTTCTTTGAACGATACCATCACTCCCCACTGCTAGTAAGGTAAATTCCAACCACCTTCTTTGAGTTCATCTGAGCTTGGGACCCCACGTAAGCCTGTGCTGGTGTGCTTCCTTTTCCCAGATGTGCCTTTAATTTTACTCGCCCAGCAAACTTCTACATGCACTTTAAGAGCCGGACCTATTGTCTTTGACTCCTGTGAAGTATTCTTGGAACTTGAGGTTAACAAACGTTATTTGTTACTTATCTACTCTTTGGGTCTTTTGCTGTGAAGGTAAAATGCAAATTATTGGAAAGAAGGTCCTGTGCTAGAGAATTGTGAAAAAACAAAACAGTACAGAACTGCGCTCAGTCTTCTTCTCCTATAGCCTACTTTGATGAATTCACGTCACTGTCACTACCAACAGCTACAACATACATTGCGCTCTACACATTGGGTGATGTGTATTATATACACTTTCTCTTCAATCCTTAAGACAAAAATTCATTTATCCCAGTAAGCAGATGGCCTTATCCAAGGTGGCCCAGCGCCAAAAGCTTTATTCTTTCCACAATGTGACACTGTAGATGGTTCTCTCAGTGTATGACTAACCATATAACATGCCACTTAGCCCACTCTGTTTATAGTCATTACTTGTAATTTAATAATTAGACTTCCAAAATAGTATTAGTACCCAAACTCATGTAGTAGGTTGATGATATAGACTCTTTCTAATGATGCAGGTGACCTCAGGTCTATCATTCAGGAGAGAGAATCCTGAGGATGGGCATTAGAATGGTGACTAGGACCTTCAATTGGACTGGTTTTTATGAAGTGAATTCAGGAACTATTCATAAATTAGAAGTTTAGAGTTGAATGCTTAACTCTTAAGGCAAGTCAAAGAAAACATGTCTAGGGATATGTCAGACAGCACCACAGGAGTGCAAAAAGAAAAATCCACACTAATGAATTTGTGTCTTTAACAAATAGATTGCAAGAAAAAAGAGTAGAAGGAAAAGGAAGAGGAGAGAGAGAAAGAAAGGAACAGTAATGAAAAAAAAAAAAACCCCTCTAGATTAAAGAAGTATTATGTGATAACATCAACAATTGCAATGCAGATATCTTACTCCAATCTTGACTTTTATTTAACAAATTCATGAGAACCAAGTCAATGGTCAAGGAAACTCTTAATAATGATTGAAAATTTGATAAATAAATAATTGTTAATATTAAGATGATTGTTATTATATAATTATCTTTAAAAAGAAGTTCCTAGTTTTACAGCTATGAGTATTAAAAGATAGATACCTTAGATATCTTAGATAATCTTTAAAATAATCTGTGACAGGGGCCACTGGGTTGGAGTATAGTTGCAATTCCATTGCCCATGAGTTTAGAATTGTTGAAGCTGGGTGCTAAGCATTTGGAGATCCACTTTGTTTTTTTATATAAATTTAAAAATTCTAACTTAGAACATAAAAAGTAAGTTAACTAACCAGAATGTCTTGTATATGATCAGAAGGGTTGATAGACTCTGAATATTTTGTTGTAAATAAATCAACTATCAAAGCAGAAAACATATCTTTGATCCAGATTCTTGTCCCAGTAACTAGATTCTTCTTTTACCAGTCAAATGTAATTTTCTAGGACTACCCACTTAGACTTTTCCAGAGAGGAGAAAAATCACACGTATTTCTCCATGTGATCATGTAACTTACTGATATAGCCACCTGTATTTTGAAAATGGGTTTGAATCAACCCTTGATTTATTAAAATATGTAACTTTTTGTCCTAGGAACAATTTTTTTCAGTTTTATAATACGTGATCAGTATTAAAGAATCCGTTTGCCAAAGTGCCTTTGGTGTGATAAAATTAGTTTCCATAGTAACTCTTTCTACCCCAATGCTGGTTGATCCTAGATGAGACCATGCTGAGATTTCCCAACAGGAAAGAGGGAATGAGATGGAAACAGCATGAGCTAGATCCTGGGAGGGACAAACTAGATCTGTTTCTGGACAAAGAAAGTCATTTAAATCATCAATTGCAAGAATCAAGCAAAGTGAAGTTCACCTAGGTCAAGGTTGATATCTAAGAAGTCTCTGCAAGAAGGGAGGCTGTGCAAAAAAACTTGGAACCTAACAAAAGGAATCCAACAAAGGCAAACCCAACCCAAGGGGCCTATTCAGGATGGGGGTGGGTTGCTCAAACAGGGGCAAGGCCTTGTGAAGAAAGGGTCTGGGTTACACACCTGAAACATTCAGAGTGAAACCAAGAACAAGTATAGGGGGCCAGCTAGGCATTCAGGTCTTAGGCAACCTCCAGGAATTTGGGGTTGCCAAATTTGCTAGGAACGTCTGGGTGTGTGTTTGTCCCACCTCTGCCCCTCAACACACATGTTCCCACCCCATATGTTCACAGCCATACGCAGAATGTATTTCTGAAACTCACTTTTTTGGTGTGTGTTTGGGGGAGGAGGGTACTGAAAGCTTCCTAACCTGTTTCTTCCTAACCTGACAGTCTTCCTGACCTGAGGAGGCTACTGGCAAGAGTTAGTGCCCACAGCTGCACTGGGGCAAGTACAGAGCAATTTTTCCAGCTGCTTCGTTTCTGGCTCATGAGAAAATGCAAGGCACCATAGACTCTTGGCCAACTCGGTTTAGAGCTGTGTCTGAAGCTAATGCTCTGGGCCAGTAACCATTGACCTTTCTGTCCAAGGCTTCCCCGAGTCAGGGAGCCTCAAATCCTACATTGTACACTCCACACTCTGTGCTGTTTACTTATCTGATGGAGCTGTTCTCTTGGAAAACTGTGTTATTCCTGTAATGCAAAGTGACAGAGAAAATAAAAACACCCAGCTGAGAAAAAGCCACAATGTTAATGTGAAACACAAACTTTCTGTTCATCTGAATCTTAGTTTATTTTAAAAGAGAACCAGAACGGTTCAGATCCTGGAGACCGGGAGGGGGCTGTTGCCACAGCTGCCCGGTTCTCAGCTCCTTGCCTGACTTGCCTTCTGGTCTTAATCCTTTGCACTTTTCCCAGGAGCCAAGGTGGTATGATGTGGCTTTGCCCTCCTTGAATATGGCTGGGAGACCAAGGGAAGAGCAAATTCTTGAATTTACAGTAGATGAGGCTGAAATGAATGTCACCATGTTCTGCCCGCTCACCGTGGAGTCCCTCAGACCGAACAAAAGCTCAGCCCAAGCTTCCCAGGGGCTTTGTTCTGGAGGAATCTGGCTTTGTGTTCCATCTGAACCAAGTTTGGGGTCTGAGCCCAAGCTCTTCCATTGAGCAACATCTGGTTGGCATCTTCTCTACCCTGTTTCCTTGTGTTTGCCTACATTTTTGGAATTAGCTCAGTTTTCTTCATTTCCTTCTGAATATTTTCTGAGCAGTCCTATACCTATAAGAATTTTAGCCGCATAAAACCCAGGGGGAGTCCTGCTCTTTCGGCTGCTTCCTGTCCTCACTCCACCCCAAGACTGGAAAAACAGGAGCCCATGGTGGAAAATGAAGAGAAGCAGTCCAAGTATTAGAAGAAAAGCAGGAAATTATCCCCGAGGAGGGGGTTTCATGGAACGAGGGAAGCATACTCTGTCAAATTACACCTAAGAAGACAGCTGGGAGAAAAGTGCCCACTAGGGTTGAGAATTGGTGACCTTAACTAACTGGATAGTGATGTTGAAAAATGGACTGCAGTAAATTGAGAAGTGCAGGGGAGTGAAGAAAAATAAAATGTTCCTTTCAAGACATTGACTCTAGAGCGCCAGTTCTGAACTTGGGGAGCACATTAGAATTCCCTGGATAGCATTTAAAAAATCCTGATGTTTGGGTTCCATTCCAGAGAGTCTGGTTCATTTGGTCTTTTGAGGGAACTTGTTTTGGTTATTTTTTTTGTATTTATTCCTAAGATGGAAACCACTTGAAATATTTGTAGACTGACTGTTACTAGTCAGTAAAGAGGAAGACATTAAAATTACAAAGGTGATGGATGAAATAGCCATGAAGCAGCAGCTGGTTGAGCTCAGATCTGAACAGGTGACCCAAAAGCACAGGGGCGCTTCCCTTGCCAATGGCTGTTCTACCTGGTGGTTTCTAGCCCATAACAGGTTTTCTCCTGAGACTTCCCTTTAAGCTAAAGCAGGATATCAATGGAATTTTTCATTTGGTTTACAGAACATAAGTCTTTCCATAAGGATATAACAAATGATATAAGGAAATTCTTTTCCTGAACTTAAGTAGGATGATAAGTCCATCTATACTGGAGGTAGGAATGATGGAAATTGCAGATGGGGAAAGAGTGGACAACACCAGCTTCCTGGGAGTAAATCATGTCTTGGGAAGGGAAAAATTGACCTAACTAGACACATGAGAATGTTTAAAACATCAGTGGCAATTCATTCAAAAGTCACTTGGTTTTCTCTTAAAGTATTTTCATCTAAGAGAGGCCAAGTTCAAGCAGGTGGTCTATCACCCTGAATCAATCAATGTATTGTGCTCAGAGGGAGGCGACAGATACAGACTAGTAAACCAACAAACCAGGAAAACTGAGACCTGAGTCAAGGGCATAAAGACATTTATGCCTGCAAGGTAAGCAGACAAGGTCAAGCGGAGTAAACAAGGTAGGCAATGGTGTGGTGGGACAGGTGGTGGAAATGGGTAGTTCCTAGACAACTCTTACAGGTACTAGGTCTTTTCTGTGATTCTCTCACCTTCTTTGCAAATGAGTGTGACTTAGATCTGAAACGGAAAAATAAGAATACCTTTCTCTAGTCTTTATAGTTATTGATTCATGTCTACCATACACAGTAGAATAGGCATTTTTTAAAATTTGCCTGCTTTGGGGTAAAGATCAAATGTCCAAGATGGGGAAAAAAAAAAAAGATCAAATGATATAAGAAGTTTAAAATAAAAAAAGCTCCCGCCCACCTCTCCTACACTGAGTCCTGCTCCCCAGGGGCTTTAATATTTCATGAGTGGGCATTCTTAAGTGATCGTTTTTGTAATACCAATTTTTAAAGTGTAAAAACTAGATAATTATCTGGTACTGTGACAAATAAAAGGGAACTGTGGTAGAGCTCCATATAGCTGCCCAGGGAAGCTCTCTGACAAGCTGAGTTTTTTGTTTTTTTTTTTGTTTTTGAGTGATGTGTAACAATGGTGAGGGAAATAGGTTTGATTATACAAGTGAGCTTTGAGACCTTGAGGATAACACAGGAGGACTGCAGACAGCAAACGGCACATTCTGTAAAGGTGAGGGAAGAGGGGTATCGGATTGTGCTGTAATGGTTTCCCTTGCTTCACTTGAGCTTGGGTTGCTCCAGAGATAATTGGTGAACATTTACACAGGAATGTTATGCTCACCAGGAGCCGACAAGCACTTGCTAAAATAAACCAGGAATTAGGTTTAAGTGCTGTTCTATTTTTTTAATAAGGTCTTTAGGTCAGTTGTTCAAGGAGGACTAGAAAGAGTGTCCCTGATTTTATTCTGGGCTTGAAATGTGATATGATATTGTGGATAAGAAGAAGGTAAATGTACTGGTGAGTATTAACATTGTACTGTTGAGTTTTAAGCTAACAGTAGCCAAAGGATGCGTAAACAAATCAATCCCAGTGGAAAGGGGGAGGCGCTGTACACCTGTGTCGTGACTTCTTGTATGTCTTGTTTTCTGTGACAACAGAGACCCCGTCCTAGTACATAGCAGGTGCTCAACTGATGCTGAGTGATGCATTGCTCGACCGAAAGCCTGAACAAAGAATGAATGATGACATGAATCCAGGAGGACACACTAACTAATGACCTAGATAACTCAACTGGGAAGAAATAAACAAACACAAAATAAACCTTTCAAATTATAGAACAGAATAGATGACAGAACTCCACGCAGGGGGTGGAAATGAAAGAACTCTGTTCTTTGGTGTCAACCCCAGTTTCTCAAGCATGGAGAAGGTACTAGGTGGGTCCAAACAAGTTTTTGCTTGTTTTCAGCCTCTTTATTCCTGGATTATGTTGTTGTAACATGGAAGTAGACTTCAGGGGAAGCCAAATCCTTTCCTTTTCTCTAGTGCTCCGAGAGAGAAGCTACATTAGCTACTGAGACTTGATAATTTCCTGCTAAGCGATCTCCCTTTTTGGAAATGTCAAACTTTTGGTGGCTTCCAGTCTGATAACTAAGAAGGTGGCCCTGCCCTTGGCTGCTCAGTGCTTTCCTGAAGAACCATTCGGTCTTACTTTGCTCATCCACCAATTTATTTTCAAGCCATGAGAATGAGAGTCTCTTAACAATTTTTCTGAGGTCTTAAAATTGAAGCCTGAGCTTTAATAATTTGTTCAGTTTGTGCTTAAAAATAACATCAGGATTGTGAGCATGCTAGTCTGGCTGGGCCTCACCACCCAAACCATCATTTTCCATGGCTGAGAAGGAATGTCCCCCTCTCCCCTGTTCCCAGGCCTACATCTGTCCTCTCACATGTTTCTCCAAATTAAGACCAGGCACTTTGATGAGAACTTGTAAGAATTACTCTCTTAGCAGCTTTCAAATATACAATCCAGTAATATTAACTGTAGTCACCACACTATACATTACATCCCAGGACTTGTTTATTTAATAATTGAAGTTTGTACTTTCTGGTAATTTACACCCAATTATTTGCCCACACTCCCCTCCACCTCTGGCAATGACCAAACTGTCAGTTATACCCCAGTTCAAAAAGACAAGGAAAAAAAAAAAAAGGAACAGGCACTTAGGCATTTTGGCTTAAAGAAGCTCTTGTAGACAGTAAGGGCCATGCGAGTAGGGACTGGCCCCAGACTGTCCGTTATTGTTTCTGCCTAATTCTGCTGCATCTTTTATCTTCTGGTTACATAAAGTGTGGCCCACTCGGCCCAGGGGCTTGTTGGAAATGCAGCATCTCAGCCACAGCTCTAGCACTGCTGAAATCAGATTCTGCAGTTTAATAAGATCACCAGGTGACTCATGAGAACATCAATGTCTGGAAGTCCTGGTCTGTATCGTCTAACTCTGGAGGGGAAGGGAAGAAGCAGACAGCTACCATTTGTTGTAGAAAGGACAGAGGGAAAAGGATGGAAGGGAGTGGTGGGGAGGAATAAAGGGACTCAAATTTAAATGATGTGAATGAATACGGTGGATACAATCTGCATTTACGAGCGTGACACAAAATTGTACCCAAGTGTGTGAGGCAAACCAGGCAACTGTTGTTAAGTTTTTCCCATTTTAATAAAACAGTAACTATATGCATCTTAGGAAAGGTTACTTGGTTACTTGCATATTCACATTTTGCTTCCTGTCTTGTGTACATTTTCTTAAATAGTTAAACAAGTTCCATACTTCCTTGGGACACTCACTTAGCAAATTCTTCATAAATGCGAGAAAAGGTGAGTTTTCTAGTTAGGGACAATTTATCCAAGATCTACACAGGGGAGACTTTAGATCTTCTTATGCAGTAAGTGTTTTGAATAATACACAGATGTTCTCGTGGAGCTGGAGACCAAGCGTGGAGAGACAGACCTACAGATAATCCCAGACAAACAGCACATGACTTAATCATGAGCTCCTAAAGCTGAGGGCATAGAACATCACAGGAGCCCTGGGTAAGGAAACTTGTCTCTAGGGAGACTGGGAAAGGGATCCTGGGGTATAATGGTTAAGGTGAGCCTTGAAGTCTAGGTTGGAGTTTGCCAGATATTGTAGAACAAAATGGTGGCATGCACTGAGGTCTTAAAGAGAGAAGTGTGCTGTGGGGATTGAGGGAGTATCATGTAACTGAAGCTCAGGATATGGTGAAACAGGAGTGGGGTGGGTCCAGGACCTTGGATAGTGAGGGGGCAAGCCAGATGCAAAGGGCCTTGAATGGCAGTCCAAGGAAATGAAGAGTTGGATAAATATTCTCATTCTAGAAAGCTAATGGAAAGCATTATAGTTGACAGAGAAGTAGGGATTGGAGAGTATGGAGGCATTGGTGAAAGCAGTGGTTATACTGGATGAATGAGGGACTTTATAAAGCAGTTGCATTACTAAAACAAGACTAGGTGATCTGAGAGATGGGCTCTCAGTAGTGACCAACCATACAGTTAGAAGATACCTGGAACATTTCAAAGATATTCAGGGAATATTCTGCCTCTGCTGTCCTGTGCTTGGTTTATTTTTGACAAAAGATCCCTAACAATATCAAGTCTGATTGCTGAGCTCCGGCTGTGGGGAAAACAGTGACACTTGTAAGCCCAGAAGCTGTTTACTCTCATTTTCTCATTTTGTTTTGCTTTTCAAGGAATTCCTGCCATTCTATAAAATTCTACACTGAACCCCAAGTGTCTCTCACCACTAGGTTAGACTTTTCCACACAGCCCAAGTTAGTAAGTCACAGATGTGGAGACAACCCAAAGCGTTTCCGGTCTGCATTTTCCTCCTGAGTCCGTGGAACTCCTTAATGGCACTTAGGGATGGTGCAGCACATGGAGAAATATGTGTGGGAAGGTGAGAAGATTTGTCAAGTATTTTAAAGTGTTGACAGGAACAACAACAACACACACACAAAAAACTACTCTACTGAACTTGAGTGTTTAAACTCAAAAGCAGCGATTTCTGGGAGGCATGTGCCCTGGGGTTTGGAGATTGGAAATCTGTTCTAAATCCTCCCTGCTTTTCCTCCAGTTTTCCACCTCCCAGAGTTCTTCCAATAAGGATTACAAGTAGGACCCCCTTCCACATCCCTGAGAGTCTATGGTTTTTAGCAGTCTCTGAATATTCTAGAATTGAGTATAGACTTTATGTGCATATATGTAGTTTATTGACATCTTCCTGAGAGGATACAGCACACAAGATTCTTAAACATCTATGACTTCAAAAAGGGAGAGAACATTTGTTCTGTATGTTGGGAACCCCCACAGCCAGCCCTGAACAAAGATCCAACCTCCATCACCACCAGCAGAAGTCCCAGAACACTCATAGCTGACACCACTGTCTGAGCTCCCAGCCACCAGCCCCCTGTGGCCTGTCTGCTTTGGGAACACACAGCCAAGAGCACACCCCAGAGCTGAGCTGAGTGACCTGTCACTATCCTAGGCCTTATTTGCATTTGTCTATAATCTTAATAGGCCTATCAAGTAGGTACCATGAACATTGATATTATGCGTATTTCAGAGATGAAGAAGCAGGAACGAAGAGATAAAGTGATTTGTTAAAACTGAGAACTGAGTCCAGAATTTGAGAACCTGGGTCCTTAACCTTTATTATTATCATTATTATTGCTGCGAATCCAAGAATGGAAAAATTGTTTAGAACAACCAAACCATACCATACTTATTTCTCACTAGTGTTCAAAGCTATTTTCCTTTTAAGTATAGAAGGGATACATTCTACCACACAGGAACATGCTGAATTTAATTCCAACTTCAATTCCTCCTGGAAAAGTTTCTGAGAACAAGGACAGACCTTATTTTGTATTCTCACATAATAACTAAAAAAAGTCTAAAATAAATGTTTATGGAAATGAATTCCTTTGTTTATATGAGTTTCCCAGCTAGGCGGTAGGGAAGAAGAGATGAACAAGCCACTGGAAAACACTACACCTATTCTCTCTAGAGAAGGGAAATTGAAGTCATGAATAGGAGCCATCAGAATGGGAATTTCCCACCAAGTCCATGGTTGTGTTTCACTCACCACCCCTGCTTCAGGGTGCACTAAGTGCTCATTTAATGTATCCTCAATTGAAAAATGAAGCCTATAAATTATAAACCTATTGACAAGTAAATATTTACTAATTATTTGTCATTATAGCATATGAAGTGGTTACATGTTCTCTCATTCTCCCAATAACTCTATCATATACTTTGTGTCATTAGACCATTTATATCTGAGGGGCATGGGACTCAGAATTATTAGCTCAAGTAACAGAGCTGTAATTTGGACTCAAAAAGCCTGTACTCAGGCTCATGTTGCTAGGGCTGCATCATCTCCCTGCAGGGAGATGCAACACAGGATGTGCGCATAGTCCCTGGGAAGGAGGTAACCTGTGGGAGGTGGCAGGAAAGTACAAAGCACGGGGCAACAGGGCAGAAGAAGACAGATCCTGGAATCTGGTGAGTGCCACCTATTCTGTAGACCATTCCTGGCCATCCTGAAGACCCAGTCTTATTCCAAAGGATTGCGAGGATTAAAAGAGATGATGCATGTACAACCTTCACTGGGATATAAGTGCTTACTCAACATTTATCATAACAATGGTATGATTATTGAATGTCATTCCTTCTACTCTGAACGAGGCAGTGCATAAGAATAAAACCAAAAGACCTAAAATTCAGAGTTGCTCAGGGTTTTGGATAACAAATGCCTAGTCCAAACCACAGCTTATTAAAATGGGTATGACTTCCAGAGTTCCTTCTATGCCTTCTATTTCTCTGCTATGTTAATGAGTTATAATAAACCTTTAAAAGAAAACCTTTTAACATATTTTCTGTTTATCTCAAATATTTCCTTCCTTTGTCTTCAAGGTTGGGCAGTAATTAGAAAAAAATTTTCTATTTTCCTTTCTTTCTCGGATCCCACTCAAGTTGAGCAGGTCCTGGCTCCTTGCCCACCCACCTTTATTCCAGATGTTACCCTGGCGAACCTCTCAGGCTGTAACCAGGCAACCATTGGGAAGAGGGCCCTCCTGGCTTGGGGCCTAGAAACAGAAGAAAAACAAACAGGAGGATGTCTTGAGTCTTCTACTTTGGTTTTTCAATCTCATTTCCCTCCAACTTTTATTATTGTTGTAATGGAAACTGGGGGTTGGTATCTGGGCTGTCTGTTCACATACCAAATGTCCGGTCTGTTCTGAAGCAGAGCTAGATGTAGGCTCTGGTTGTATTTCATCCTATTGATTCTGATTTGGGACTGTGACAGCCAAGGAAAACATTCCTGTGCCCCCTTTCACCATAATGGAAAGAAAAGCATGACCATGAGGCCACACGGTGATGCAGTTCAGAGCCAGCAGAGAAAGGGCTCCAGGCAAAAAAGGAGCTTCACGCAGACAAACAAGAGCTTCAAAGTGGAATTTCTCTGCCCAGTTTTGTTTGTAAAGTGTGTCTTCAATGCACACCTTTCTTACCCTCTTTGCCTCTCGCTTAGACTTTGGGTTAGTCTTCCCTGTGGCCTTCCTTTATATCTACAACTGAGAACTCAGGGTCCTCCTACCCTGACTCTGTTGGAGAGATGGTTTTAGACACAATAATGATATCCTGATCTCTTTAAACCTGCTAAATGGTTTCCCATAGCTCACAGACTCAGTTCTCAAAGTCCGGAATGTCCTTGAGAAACATTATTCATTCATTCATTCAAGACTTATTTCCCAAATATCTTTGCTACTCTTTCAGGTGTTTTGGCTACATCCTGCAAACAAAATTGGACACAAATTAAAACAAAAACCCTTGCCCTCATGAAACTTGAATGCTTGTGGTAGAGGCAGATGATACGTAAGCATGGAAACAGGATGCAAGATGTTGCTGAGGTCTACAAAACACAATAAAGCTGTGAGAGGATTGGACTTGAGTAGGGGTCACCTGTGTTCACTAAGAAAATGACAGATGTGAAGAGATAAATGCTTGGTGAAAGATCCAGCCTGAAGAGTACATCTGGAGGGAGAACTTCCCTGGGCAAAGGGAAGAGCAAGTGCAAAGGCCCTCAGGTTAAAAAAAATATAGAGAGTAGAGCTTTTCAGAAGTGACATGATCTAATTTATTCATAGAGGGATCATTCAGTATGCTGCAGAATTTTATTTTTGGAATGCAAGGACCATTACAGGGAGACTAGCTAAGAGATTATTGCAACAGGCTGGGAAGAAATGATGGGGTCCAGATAGAGCAGTGACAGCCTTTGCCAAGGTCTTTTATATGATGATTCTCTACAAATAGCCATCTACTTTCTGGTTAATTCTGTGGCCACAGGGCATCTCTCCCTATGGAGATTATCTGGACTGCTTGGAGGATGCTCAATGTGTCAACTACCCATTTTGATGATTTGGGGTTTATTTTCTGTGGGTTTCTTCCCTTCATCATTTTGGTATGACCTCTTGAGTTCATGAAACCAGATTTTGTTCTGGTATAACCATGTCCTCATTGGCCTCCTCCAGAACCAACAACCCACATCCTGATTATTTATTCATATAGCATTGTCACAGCTATGCCACCCCATCCTGAGTATGCTTTTGGGTAGATCTTTAGCTGGGAGAACTGTAGCTTTACCATCTTGGCAGTCTGGAGCAAGAAGAAAGTAGAGCCTCTGCCATCTGAATCTCTATGGTTCTGTAACACCTCGTCATTGATGTCTCTGTGCTTCAGCATATTTATTTTATGGGGGCAACTGATTTGCTTCCACCATTTTCCTTTCAGGGGCATGGTAAGAGTTAACTTCTAAATGAACTCACAGCACTTTGCAGACGACAGCAAACACCCAATGCAATATTATCCTTATAAAACATATCTTTCCATAATGTGGTCCAAAGCATAGAGAATTTTTTTACTCTAGCATTTCCTGCCATTAATGTTTTCCTTTTGCAATCTTCAGATAGTGTTATGAGTGAATTTTGTGTTATAAAAAGCTACATAAACACTCTCACCTTGTAATCTACTGTAATGGTGTTAGTCAGATAGCCGCAGGCCTTTCTGTCTTGTCTTCCTTCCCCTTTAAGTGTAACAACACTAAAGTGTTATACCGTTCAGGCTGGATGAGATAATGTCTCCTAAGAATGAGCTGTGAGAGGTAGAGAACATTACAAAGAAAGGGCACTGACACTCAGGCCAAAATGGGTGTATACAACTGGGCAAACTTCCCCTTCCTGTTGGTAGCCCCCAAACCATTACAAATGCATATCTGCTGGAATTATTCTCCAGTGGATTTGGGAGCATCAAAGATGGAGACTGTTTTTTTTCTCTAAGGTGACACTGATGAGATAGACCATCAGTGGCCAAAGAGGGACATGTACATTTGGGATTGTAGAGCATCTATCAATTGTCAAAACAGCTATCTGTTGTCAAAACATGAACTAGGTTCTGTACTTTGTTGTAAAGATAAAAATATGCATTAAACAGACCCTCACCTTTGGTGGACTTAACATGGGAAAGGAAGACACGTGCCAGATATTGCAACACTAGGAGATGCAAGACAAAGATACAAAAATGAGGAAGAAGGAATGCCTGAAAATTACTGAACAGTTCTCCAGAGACCTCTTGTAATATGAAAATAGCATGATTTATCACAAAGCATGTTTAGTTCTGCCATCTGGGATGCACAAGTTGTGTGTACAACCCAATGTCCATTTTTCTCTACCTCTATAGGAAAAACAAAAATTTTTTTTTAGAATGTGTGTCCAAAAGGCATCTGGACCAACTGAACACAATACAACATAAACCAGTGGTAAGAGATTAGCCCCTGAATGTGACATAGTTCAGACTACACATCTTGCCTCTTAAAGCATCTTAAAGTCAATGGTACATGTGTTTGGCCATTTGTCCTATTTACTATAATTTCAAACATCTTTCTGTAAAGGCTTATTTGCATAGAGAAGCTTTTGAAATAGATGAGAATAAAGTGAAATAATGACAGAGTTATTTGTAATAAACAGAAGTTGTTTCTATGTGAGAACAGTATCTTCAAAATCATCATTGGTGAGATTAATTTAGATAGGTAAGACTTTTCACAGTTCCACAAATTCTAGGAACTAGCTCCAGAGCCATTTGCATGAGCACAAATTGTGATTGGTGGGTTTATGAGATCTGATATATGTGTTTTCTTAGAGTCACTTTATCTCCGTGCCTGTTGAGCTCCATGCCATTGCTGGGGATACTCCAGCTGCTGCTCTCATCCTTGGTGCGGACACTGGCACAGCTCTCCCTGAGGATGAGGGCTGGGTTCTAATGGGGCTTTCACTGGGTCACTGACAATGAATGCCCAGGATCAACTGAGTCTGTGCCAGTGAGGTTGTAACTCCTCTTGCCACTTCCAAGCTGAGATTCTACTTTCTGTTAGTGAACATAAGGGTTTATTTCCCCAAATCCAGGGGGTGTGGGAGCATGAAGGTGGTAATGTCCTTCAGGGAAAACTTGAAAAGAGACCAGAGGAAGTGTCAGATATTTTAAATGTCAGTTCTCTTCTTTCTCTAAATGCTTTCCAAGGTGTGGTGGTTCTTTAGGACCTACTTGGGGACAAAGTGTATAAAACCAGTGGTGCTTGTCACACTCCTTGGACAGTGTATTAAATGAAGTACCACCTTGCCTTTGCTTCCCCTCCCTGCCTCATCGCCCTTTACCTTCATCTTTACTGTCCTGGAACGGTGCCTTTTAGCAAAGGCACGGTTTAGCAAAGGCTCCTCTTAACAAAAGTACTTAAGCTTCATGCCAGGCTGTTTCTAGAGAGAGCTTGGTCTAACACAGTGGACAACTCAATTGTCATCTTCAGAAGACTCTTTCAAACTTGAAGTGAAGGCTACCTTTGGCATTTAGGAGTATGAAAAGATTATTTCAGACATGTTGCCAGAAAATTCCATAGCATAGTTTCACAATGGGAATAGGTGAGAAAGCAAGGTCTGACCATCCTCTGAACTGAAAAGAAGACCCAAGAGTTTCATCCTTTGATGGGTTTGTTGGAAACAAACAAACAAAAAGATACAAATAACATGAAAACTTTTTTCTGAACAATCTTCCATTGTCTCATTGTTTTTCCTTCATACCTTTTACAAGTATATGAAATTGTATTATTCTCCCTATTTTCTCTCTCACTTACTTATAAAATGAAACTCCAAATGGACAGGAGTATTGTCTTTCATGTTGACAGCCAATTTCCTAGTTACCTTGCATTGAGGAGCTACAATCCGCACCTCACATGGTTAGGGGAAATTTAAAGTATTAATCATAAGTGTTAATTTGTGTATCAATTTATTGATTCATGGAATAAATATTTATGCAAAAGATCTTTTAAAAATTCTCTCCATAGCAATACTTCATTATTTCTCCTTTTAATTTTTATTGTAGTAACACTGGGAAACAACACTGTAGGTGATTCAAAGTGTCTGGGAATTTTCTCCATTTCTTGTGACTGAGAACCTACTAGCCCTAAAGGAACCACGTACTGGGTTCAAGCAGAACTGGTATTATGCTAATAGACACTTATATAAATGAACCAGTTCATAAAGCCATGAAATACTTCCCTTTCAGTTAATCTGTAGCATAAGAGTAACTATGAGAAAGTATATGATTAATTTATAGTATAATTTCTAATATATACTCATTAGTTCAAGTTAATTATCATTGGGTGTCCCAATGATCATAGTTAAATAGGTTTTCTGACACAGAATTATTTAATTGATTATAAAGATAATGAATAAAGGAGTATTTCAGTATCATAAAGAATAGAAAACTTTGAAAGTAATTATCAGTTCAGCAAAAGCTGGAAGAGGCTTCTACACCATGAACATCATTATTCTATTAAAGAGAAATGTTCTATTTAGTGATACGAAAGTATCTCAAGATGGCATGAAAGTAATGGCCATGAAATCAGGTCCAAAGAGCGGTGGGGGCACGGGTTCCTGCAGCTCCATTTAGCTGCTGAGTGGGTCAATGTGACAGCAGCAGCAGGGGAGTGTATGCTCACCAACCACTGCTCCAGATGATTCACGTCCATGGTGGCAATGCAGAGAGGGCTCAAAGGCGGCTCTCCAGATCATGGGAAACTTGGTGACATCCAGAGGTGGGTCTGCACGTGCCACCTGCTGCCCACACGCTACAATGAACTAATGGCTCAGCCTGACATGGGGAGTGCGTGGGCATCTTTTCTACCATTTCTGATGTGTCATCAAGGCTCACACAGGGGCATCGTTAGCTACAGACACACATCCAGTTAAAGACCACACCAACCGTTACTAAAAAATCAACATATGCCTTGTAAATTATTATAATGCTGTAATGAATATTTTATATTATGACTTTTATGAATGATTATGATATTATGATGCCTATGTAGTATCGAATTTAAAATGTTTATCAAAATCACAATGAGATATCACCTCATACCTGTGAGAATGGTCTGTCTGCATCAAAAAAAAAAAAAAAAAAACCACACACACAAAAGGCATCCTTATACATTGTTGGTGGGATTGTAGATTAGTCCAATCTCATTGAAGAACAGCGTGAACATTTTTCAAAGTACTAAAACTAGATCTCCCATATGACCCAGCATTTTTATTCCTATGTAACCTCACCCAAAATGCAAAACTACTAACTCAGAGGATAGCTGCATAGCTGCACTATGTTCATTGCAGGACTACTTGCAATAGTCACACTATAGAAACAACCTAAGTGCCCAAGGTCACATGAGCGGATTAGGTCTATATTTAAAATGGAATAATGAAATCTGGCCATTTTAACAACATGGATTGAGCTGGAAAGGATTATGCTAAGTGAAATAAGTCAGAAGGAGAAAGATAAATACCAGATGATCTCACTCAAATGTGGAATGTGAAGAAACAAAAGAGTGGAACAGATAAAACTAAGTCAAAGTGAACCTGGAAATCTGACTGTAGAATTCAGGCTACCAGAAGGAGCGGCAGGGAAGGGGGACAAAGCAGGAAGGGGGGGCCAGTGACCAACGGTGGAGGACTATGGATTCTTTGGTGTTGGGGGGGTGGGGACATACATTGTAAAAGGTGTGAACTTATACCCCTAACCTATATGCTGTTGTAAACCAATGTTCAGTTAAAAAAATTGATACAATTAAAAAATAAAATCTACATTTGCTTTTGGGGCTGTTCTTATGCAAATAGAGTGATATCATAATACCTTTTCTCCCTGTGAAAATAATTTTAAAATAGTTTAAGACTCATAAGAATCTGTAATCATGCAGTGTTCTGTATACCCTTCTTCCAGCTTCCCCCAATAATAATTTCACATATAGCTGCAGTACAGTGTCCAAGTCAGGAAATTAACGTGCTATTAACTTAAGCATAGGACATATTCCAATTTCACTAGGATTTATGTGAACTCTTTGGTGTGTGTGTGAGTGTATGTGTGTGCGTGTTCATGTGTGACCTCTACTTTTAAGGACTCTTTCCTTCGGATCTCTGTGTCAAGCCTGTGGCATTTCAGTCACTGCTAGGTGGAGGCGAAGTTACACATGTGCGTGCCTCACGTGCTCACATTCCTTTCACTTAAGAATATTCGTCCCATATGGAGAAATAGACCGTGTTTATTAATCACTCCAGAAAGTATGTAATTTCATTAGATTGAGCTCTGTCTCTGGGCATTGACTCATAGGAGGGAACGGCTCCCCAGTGACCCGGAGCCCCTATGACATGCTCTATGGACACCACACTTTGGGGCCAGCTGCTCCAGTGCACTGCTGGAATCCCAGGCAGCAATGTGAACAGCACGCCAAGGACTGCAGAACTGTCACAGCCCAAGCACGGTTATTTGTGGCTTCCAAGGAGGGGCTGTAACCTTTTATGTTATCCACAAATCTCAGCCTGCAAGAGTCAGGGAGAAAATGCAACAATGCTGTTTGACCTAGCTGGCTTTTTCCTACGTCCCCCCCCCCAACCCCGCCCATTACCATTCCTTTCCCACCCTGAGTAGTCGGCATAGCTGTCCCAGAAAAAGGACATGACATCAATAATATTTTTAGCATTGCGTCAGGTCCAGCTGAAGTGGTTAGGCATCTCTTCTGATTAAAGGGAATGCCCAAGAGCCTTGTTGACAAAACAGAAACTTTCCCATTTGAGATTTGAACATTCTGTGTTCTTTCCAAGCTACAACAGAAAGGCTTACTTTTGGACTGGAGTATTCTGAATACAGTTAGAAGGCAGGGGCCGTCATCTCACATGTGCACTATCAGTTAGGACTAGAGTATCTCTTCTATGCTTTGCAGAGACACGTGGAAAAGGCTGTTTTGTTGTCACTTGATATAAAAAAAGTTTGAATTGCCTTTCTCAACTTACCTAATTGTATGTTTATTTATTTCAACCACCAAGGGAGTCAAGTTAGTAAAATGGTGAGAAGTGCCCTCTCTGGAATCAGACTGTCTTGGTTTTTAGCTCAGCTCCACCTCTAACACTGACTGTGTGACTGTCAAATCAGGACAGTGCTACTAGTTGAATTTTATTGCCCACAAAATACGTATGTAGAATTTCTAATCCTCAGCACCTGAAAATTTGACCTTATTTTGGGGTAGCATTTTTAAAGAGGCAACTGAATGAATATAAGCTTATTGGGATGGGTTCTAATGAATGATGGCTGGTGTCCTGCAACAGAGGGGAGATTTGGGCACAGAGAAATACACAGAGGGAGAACGAAGGCGCTATCAGGACAGGGATTGGAGTGATTTTTTACAAACCAAATGATGCCAGAGGTTGTCCATGAACCATGAGGAGCAAGTGAAGAAGCCTGGGATGGATCCTTCCTCCCAGTTTCCAGAAGGGACCAATGCTGACCAGTCAGCAGCTACCTTCTAGGCATTCCAGGAACTCCTCAGCCTTTGGGGAAGCTGGCAAGTTCCTTCTGGAGGAAAACTTATCTGGATAGGAAATGAAGCCCAATACTGCTCTATCCAGAAGAAATCGATTCACCAGATCAAGTAGAAGATACAGGATATTTTACAAGCCTTTAGCTGGTGTGTCCTGCAGACATTCATTTGTGCTTTCTTAGTCCAGCCCTTATTCTGGGAGCAGAAGAGAGAGAAGGGGAAACTTTAACCTCAGGTTATTCATTCCTACCTCTGTCATTCAGGGCACAGCACACAGACTCACACAAATTTTCAGGGATGAACCACCTCACCAGGAAAACTAAACAAAAATCTAGAGTGTTCTCTTTGGAATGGTGCAACTTGGAGGTAGTCTGTTTTTCATTTTATAAGGAAAAGAGTGTGAATGAGATTTATAGAAGCATATTTAACTGGGGAGTAAGAGAGAAGAGTAAGTTCCTTAAGTGAAAACAAAGAAAGGTTGCTAGGTTTTCTAAGTATCAGCTAGTTGCCTTCTTTACTGCCACTGAATAAATGGAGAGTAGCTTGATTTTAATAATAGAAATTTGAGGAGGAGGGGTTCACCATCCATTCTCAAATAGCATCATCAGTATTTTGGAATGGATCTCTTGAATATCACATGATCAAGAGTGCAGCATCAAGGGGAAGATGAACAAGCCAAGGAAGAAAAATTCTTGCTTTGCAGCCAACCAGAGGCGTCCTCCCAAAACGGAGATGTGTGTCTTAACTTAGGTTCCTCCTACATATTGAGGCAGATGCTTAGGTGCTGATAATTTATTTGGGGGATGATTCTGGAATGCACAAGTGTGGACATGGAGAAAGCAAGACAGGTAAGGAATAAATATCAATAAATGATCTTATTTGGAAGATCTGAAAATTGCACAGAACATATCTTAGAATCATCCTACCCCATGCTGGTCTCCCCAACTCCCAAAAGTTTAGGGTTGCTCTGAGGTGTCATTTTCTCCACCCCCATACTTCCACCTTGAACCTGAGTATGGCAGAGAATTTTCTGTGACCTGCAGAAAGACCTCAATCAGAGAAGATGCAGGATGTAGGCACTTTATGTCTGAAACCTCGAACTCTGGCTAACCGAGTGATTCTCAGCATTTGCTACAGTATAACTAAAATGTAGAGTTTACCTTCTCCAAATCTTCACAGCTAGTTAGAAGCAGCACTATCACTGAAACACTGGTTCCTTGGGATCTACAATTTTAGGAGCTCAGAAGAAATGGTAGTGTGAAATAAAATTTAAATTAACTACATGGCATTCTGATGTTGAGAGTGTGTTATAAATCATTCTTTAGGAAAGAAATTGAGATATCATTTCTATTAAGCAAGAATAGTTTGAGGGAAAATAGGGATTGAACTAAAATTGTGTGAACA
Source organism: Condylura cristata (assembly GCF_000260355.1). Classification (NCBI taxonomy): domain Eukaryota; kingdom Metazoa; phylum Chordata; class Mammalia; order Eulipotyphla; family Talpidae; genus Condylura; species Condylura cristata. Next base: position 24,518,834 of record NW_004567123.1, read on the forward strand.
ATTAAAATAATCATGGGAAATATTAATGAGTAGAACTGACAGTGTGGAAAATTGAATTTGCTAAGCAGAAGCTAAGCCCAAGAAAGAAATCAAGAACACTGAGATTAATAATAAACAGAGAAGTGAAGGAAAGGTTAGAACATTTGGCATTGAACATGGAGTGTCAATATACATATAATAGAATCTCTTACAGATGATATGGGGAAGTAAAATGATCAATACTATAGTAATAGAAAGACACGATCATATCTTCAAATATAATAACCATGTCCATAATAAAAAACATATATCATCAACTCTAAATTACTAAAGACTTGTTTAAAGGGTTTTTACACAGAAAAGAGCTGTAAGGATGACAAAACCAAATATGAGGTCAGTAAATAAGAACACCAATTATGAACTATTAATAGAATGGTAAGGTTTTTGGTTCAACACATCCATACACATAGAAATATGCTTACTTCTGCTGGAACACCGTCTAATATAGATTTTTTAGTGGTTATTTTGGTAAGCCATAAACTAGCAGAATTTACACATATAAATTTCTCTATCTTCAATGAAACCCCCCTCACATATATATTAATTACTCCTATTCCTTTTAGGGATTTATCTCTAAGAACATGTTTCTAAAAGGTCATTCTTGGTAATCTTACTCTCCATCTTTATCATCTTCACAACTTGTATACTAAAAGTCTCTACCACTTGAAATCTCCAACACTGTAGGTATATTTTTACAGGTATTTTTCAATTGGGGTATAATTTATAAGCAGAAATTTCATCCTCTTTAGTGTCAACAGTCATGGGGCCACCACCACCAGAATCAAGATAGAGAGGAGTTTCATTGTATTGAAAAATGTGCTCATGCTCTTTAGAGTCAATGGCAACCATGAGTTGGTTTGCTGCCCATTTATTTATCCACCTTCAAAAAATATATATATGGATTGTTCTATGTATTTATGCATGTTGGTATTATATGTATTAGTAATTGATCTCTTTTATTGCTATGTAACTTCCATTACCCATCCACTCCCACACACAATTGTTTATCTGTTCATCGACTGATGGATAATAATTCAAATTATGGGCATGGGAGGAGTATTTGGGGATGAAATTTCTCCTTCCCCAAATTCATATGTTTAAGTCTTAACCCTAGTACCTCAGAAAGTGAGCTTACTTTGAGATAGAGTGGAGGTATCTCTACCCCAGGGTGAACTATCTTTGAGATAGGTAGAGGTAATCAAATTAAAATTAAATGACCAGATCTAATCTTATTCCAATATGATTGGTGTTCTTATAGGAAGAGGAAATTTGAACACACAGAGAAGGAAGACACACACACAGAAAGAAACTGATGTGAAGAGAGGGAGGAGATGACCGTCTGGAACAAACAGCTCCTTCCATCACCAATCCTGCCAACACCTATTATTATGCTTATGTTACAGACACTTCTTACTATGTCTATACTTCCCATTCAGCTCTAATGCCTCTGAGACACTGTGTTTCTGGTTACTATTGTCTTAGTTTTAGCATAATTTCCATCATATAATAAGTGTTCACAATATGACTGGCCCAATAAAAATATCTCTTGAGGGAAAGTGTTGAAAAGCTCATCCTCCTCTTCACATGGAGGACTAGAGACTTTCTGGACCCTTAATTTTCAGATAATCCAGTTTTTCCCCTATGTAATGTACCTGCCAGGCCCATCCATGACCAAGAGGAAGAATACCTTGCTTGACCTATAAGCCATAGCAGGACATGGTGATAAAAGCACAGGTGCTAAGTCAGGCTGCCTTAGCATTTGGATATTGTTTTCCATATCACCAGATGAAAGATTTTCTTTCAACTAAGCATCACAAAGTTATTTCCTCACCTGCATAGTAGTATCTACCTCAGAGGGATTACTGTGAGGATAAAATATGCAACGTGAGGTAATTAGTACATTATTAGCACTGGATTGCTTCTTATTCCACAGCATTGCTCCAGCATGCCCAATGCCAGTTTATGATTTCCACCAACTCAGCAGCTGACCTTCAGATCAATGGCATCTTTTCCAGAAAATCACATTACAATCTTTCAAAAGAGCCATGAAGTTCCCCCAAGTAGAGATACTCAGAAATATGATGATTTAATTTTATGTGTCAACTTGGCTGGGCCAAAGGATGCCCAGGTAACTGGTGAGATTGTGTGGGTGTGTCTCAGTGGGTGTTTCTAGAAGAATAGCATTTAAATCAGTAGGCTGACCTTGGAACATGGGCCTCATCCAATCCCTTGAAGGTCTGAGTCAATAAAAAGGCAGCGGAGGACAGACTCACTCTTTGCTGGACCCAGGAAATCCATATTCTGCTGCCCTTGGACGCTGATGCTGTTGCTTCATGGGTCTTCCCACTCTGGCTGGGATTTACATCATTGTCTCCTCTGGTCCCCAGGCATTAGTTTTGGACTGGACTTTACAACATTGGTCTCCTGGACCTCCAGCAAGCAGAGAGCAGATTTCCCAGTCTCTCTTATCACTGAGTCAGTCCCTCATAACTCTCTACATATCTGTATCTATTACCTGTCATTAGTTCTGATTTTCTGGAAAATACTAATACAGGAAGACATGGTCCATCTTCTTTTGCTCCATTATAAAAGGGAGCAAACATTAGTGGGTATTTGTTAAACATTTTAAATCACTATAACTGGTAGAGGGTGAAGGTTTGAAATGCAAAGAAAAATGTTGGGCAGTTTTGATGAGTTTGGGTCTTTAGCTCCATCACTGAGAAATGAATACAATCTCAGACAAATCAAATCACCCCTCTCATCTTCATCTTTTGTTTATAAAACTATATCGACAGGGTAGTTGCTATCTTGCATGCCTCGTTCATGGTCCTGGGTCCAGATCTATTCACTATTTATTCAATCAAGTTTATCCTAAAAGGTTGGCACTTTGCTGCCCAGTTGGCATTTCCTCCAGCATGTGGGCTGCCAGGTCTCTAGCTTTGTCCTTTCTCCTTTTCCTAGACCGGATGGAACTGGTTTTCCTTCCTGGCACACACTCCACAAAAGATCTTGGGAAAGGAACAAAGACTGAAGAGCAAGCCAGTCATGTTTTCCACTTTTTAAAAGTAACTCTGTCCAAAGGTCGTACAGGGGAGGAGTCTGTAGCCACCGGTTAAAGTGGGGGCTTTCTTGCCTGTGGATTTCCACTGATCCGACTCTTCACTTCAGGTCTCTGGCTGCACTTCTGGAATGTCAGCCCACCCATGTGTCACTGCTGCCATGACTTAGCGCGGGCCCTGTTCTCTGGTCAAGTTCTTCCAGGGAATACCCGAGGCTGCACAGGCAAAACCAGCAGGTAGCTGGCAGGATGGCCAGTACATGAGGGGTGGCCAGCATTTTCAGCTGCTAAACCAGGTCTTGGGCTTGACAGGACAGATGAAGCCCTTTGTTCCTGCAAATGGGCTTTTCCTGGCAGTGATGGAGCTAGCCAGAGTCCAGCCCCGCTTCTCCTCTGCAGCTGCAGCCATTATCCTAAAGTGGTTCTATTGATCTGCTGACTCCCGGTCTCCGGCCTGCTCTCTTCTCCTTTTCTCTCCCCCTTGACACCCCACGATTGAGCTCTGGAATACTCCACAGCTAACCTCACACACGCAGAGCTTTTGCCTCGGTGGAGAGTCATCATTTTGAAGTTAGATTAGACAACTGTACTTGTCTCCTGAGAAAGCAGATATTCCCTTAGGAAAAGCATTTTTAGACTGGCAAAAGATATGTGTCCATTTACTAACCACACCTTCTGGATTTTAGCTCTTTCTTGAGTTTTTGTATAATCTAGGAAATCTGGATGATATGAAAGTTGGATTTAGAAGTTTGCATTTTGGCAGATAAGAGTATACCTTGCAATTACCACGCCGATTCATCTTACTACGGTTGCCAAGTAATCCAAATCATTACAAGCCATACACTTTTTCTTCATAGTTGTAAGTTCCTTAAAATTTGCCTGTTTTTACTTTATTATCACCACCTTTTGAGATAACTATTCCTATTCCTATTTACAGGTAACAAACAAGAAATAACTTATAATTCAAGTCATTTAATATCCAAAGAAGGAACTCAAATAAATCTAGGATGATATGACCCACACACAAACTCATAATTTTCCAAATGAGAGGCCACATTTATGATACTAGTTATAATACTTTATTGCACGCACATTCTTTTCCATCTTATGGAGGAAATTCTTTATCTGATGAACATCTTCATCCTTCAGGGGAGCGTAACCTGTGCCATATCCTGAGTGCATGCCTACCATCACCATTTACATGTCCAGGAGTTTGTTTTTTTTTTTTTTTTTAAAGATTTATTTATTTGTGCATACAGAACTGGGGTATAGGCCAGAGGTTCAGGAGCGGCGAGAGGCTTCACCAGAGACAGAGTGGGGAACAGAACAGGCAGATCGACGAAGTACACTGCTGAGGGGAGCAGCGGGCGGGTCAGGAGAGGTCTGCCACGCCATGTGGTCCCCTCCGGGGCAGGTGGGAATCGAACTCATGTGGAAGCGGCTTTAGATTCTCAGTGCTGTGCTTTAACCCGCTGCGCCACCAGGGAGGGCCCCATGTCCAGGAGTTTTAACTGACGTGGCCTCTGACTCTCTTGTAGTTTTTACAATCATGTTAGCTATTTTGAGGGAAGTTGGAACTGCTGATCTTTCATGAAAACATGCAACCAGCATGCTCGCCTAAGACTACCCAAGGTCCATACACAAAGCCGATTGAGCATCTTCTTTCTAAGATGTGAAACCAGAGCACAGACAGGAAGCCCATGGCTCCTATCCCTGCATGAGGCAGGCACTGGGTTCAGTGCTTGTCACCAGGAGAATTATGGAATGAAGAGGATCAGAGGCCAGGACGCTGTCCTGACCTTTAATTAAACTTAAGATCATCTCGTGTGCCTGTGTGGAAGACACATTTAGGAGAGATGTATGTACCTTCCATGGGCTTAGAGTGAATTACAGCCTTGTTAGAATAAGAGTGAAAGGAGATCTCTGGCAGAATCAGATTGTGATTATTAGTGAAGGCAGGAGAATGGAGCATCAGTGAGACAATTCCTGTACATAATTATTATTTATTACTATTGACCAATACTATCTGCTGCGCACCAATCCGGTGCATTGCCATATATAACATTGACATGCTCTTGGCCCTGCCGAATCAATACCTCCCATTGCAGACTATAGAGATGACTTTTGTCCTTTATCTGCCCCCAATCCTCATTTTCAAAGTGGGAGATGTTTTGAGTGGGATATAATTTTCGTTTTTTTAATTTCCAGATGAGTGCCTACAGATGTTCTTTGCTTTCCAGCAAAGTTTGGCTGTATTTATTTATTTTTTTCTTTTTGGTTCATTCAGATTATAAAATCAGCAATGTGCTTTTACTAGAAAGAAAAGTAACAGCAGATTTAATAGGAAATTTTTGAAAAGGACAGATGAGTGGGGAGGAATGGAAAGAGTACAGGACTAGAAGACTGGGAATTAGGAAATCTGGAATCCAGTTCTAAACTGTCTGTGGGATGCGACAGTGTCATGATTTTGCTTCTATGAGAGGGTCATGATTTTGCTCCTATTAAACAAGGGACGTGATTTAGCCATCTTTGAACCTTAGTTTCAATACACACAATGACAAGTTTGGAATAAATCACAGATATTAAATATATAGCAGGAATATTACTCAAGATTTCTATGCCTGTAACAGACATTGCTAATCAATAACAGTTCTCTTTCTGATCCAGCCAAAACACAGTCTCAGCACAAGCATAATAAACAAGGGCTATGTACTGATCAGAGTTAAAATCTAAAATGCTTGAATTGAGTGCTCATTCAGTATTATTTTTCCAGCACAGGCATGCCAAGATCTTGAAATAGTAACCAGCTTCCTGTAGTTTAATGCCACAAGCCTTTCATAAATTAAACTCATCACTTACATATCTCTCAATTAATTTTAAAGACAGAGACATAAGAAAAATTCAATAAGTAAGAAGATTATTAATTTAACACAAAAGTATTCTTGTAAAAAGACTATTATTTACACATTAGTAGAACTGAACCAAAATGACATTCATTCTAGATCTATGCAAGTCGGGTCTTCCTTCTTCCTCTTTCCCTCTTTCCTTGAACAGCGCTCAGTTTGTTGCTGTATTTTTTTAATTGATTAATAATGATGATGATAATGATGATGATAATAATAATAATAATAATAATAATAATAATTAAAAAACATCATTGTGTCACCAGTCATATTCTTTGGGACTGGTTTTCTGCAGGCATTGTATGAATCTCCACTATTTATGGTTTCATAAGAAAAGATCTTGTATGTGCATAGCCAAAGAAATGCAGTGGGCAAAGTAGACAACTGCAGGTGGTGCCAAACACATTCGACTGCTCTCCAGGTCTAGCACTGCACCTCAGATGGCTGAATGTCCCTGTGAGTGTTCCTTTAACTGCGAATTTACTTTCTGGTTACTGTGAAACAAGTTAATGAAGCATACATGAATAAGTAATTCTTTCATGATGCCATCTTTTTAAATGTTTTAAATGAAATTGGTCTGTTATGTCTAGTCACAGGTACCCAAGCTGAACATTGTATCAGTTAGCCTTCAATTTTAGCCTTCAAAGTTATCAGTATTTCGTATTGCGTGTCTTCAGCTACACAAAAATGTGGAAAAATGGTTTCTTCATTAAAAGCTGCATTATGAGTAAAGCTTGGATAGAAACTTTAAAATATAAAGCTTTCATTTTGTAAGCTTTTTGTAATTCTCCCTCTCCAGATGCAGTGAACTGCAATTCAAAAACATTACATGCACTTTGACAGTTTGAGAGACAATGTTCATATAATTTGTATTACATTAGATTGTTATAATTGCTGTTTTATTAGTAGCTATTTTTAGATCTCTGAGACTGAATTGTAAGTTAAACATTTTTAAAAAGTTGTCTTTATATATGCATATAAAAACGGGGGTATAGGTCAGAGGTGTGAGAGGATTCACCAGAGACAAAGTGGGGAGCAGCACAGGCAGATGGACTGCTGAGAGCAGCAGCTACACCAGGTGGGTCAACTCCCTGGCAAGGGTTCGGATCCATGCTGGAGTGCCTGCCAATAGCCTGATTGTGTCTTGTCTTTAACTCTGGCATCACCAGGTAGACCCCCAAATTAAACATTATTATAGGCATCTATGTAGATGGAACAAACAGTATATAGGGGCCTGCTGCTCTTTGTGATTTCACGCATCCCTGGGATCTTGGAGCACATCCCCTGGGGGTGAGGGCTACTGCATCAAGGAGCCAAGCATGAAACTCACAGGGCCCTGTTTTGTGATAGAAAGGTCAGGAGCTGCTGCATGTCACATAGTCTGACACTCCTGTGATGAGAAACTCCCTGACAGACGTCCCAATTTTCCATCTTTCTCTCATTCCAGCTCCTTCCTTTCTGCTGTGCTTCCATGGAGTAACGCAGGGGTTGCCCCATGGGGGTAGACTGGCTACGATGACTAAATCAGGAGTGAAGATAAAGCGAGTCTTATTCTGACCTTTAGAGCAGCTATAGGATGGCGCTCCCGCCAGGGAAGCTTGCACTCTGTGCCTGGAGAGAAGGGGGGGTTCCTCAGGGCTGGGTGTTTGCTGCTTTTGCTAGGCCCTGAACCCAGGGAGGTGGTGTGACTCTTAAAGGGCGACCCTGTAGTCCTAACTGTCTATCACAAAACAGGCCCCTGTGAGTATCATGATTGGGTCCTCGATGCAGTAGCCCTCACCCCCAGGAGCTGTGCCCCAAGATCCCAGGGGATACCTGAAATCACAAACAGCAGCAACCCCCCTACATACTGTTTTTTCCATCTACATACATGCCTATAATAAAGTTTAATTTGGGGGCTAGTGGTGTTGCAGAAGTTTGAGTGAACCACCTTCCTGGGGGAAGTGGGACAGGAAGGCACTGGGGACACCCTCTGACTTCCTAACCCCTCTTTCTAACCATCACTCCAAATGTGGGCACATTTACGGGGTTCTCAGGATTTCCCACACTAATTCCCTAAAACACACTGCTAGGATTTTGAGTAAGGGATTGTTCCGAAGCTACTAAAGCACTGTTTGGCTGATATCTACTGCTGGCAGGTAATAACTGGAGTTTGCAGTGTAAATTTTGGGCTATATCTTTTGCAGGATTTTGTAAATATGCACTTAAGCCACCATATATCCAAGATGCCTTTTTTAAGACTTAATATAAGTTTACTGAGAATAAGTCTATCCATTCTCAAGACATGTCTCCTTTTGTGATTTCATCCCTGAATTTTAAATACATCCCACTACTCATCTGTGGGGAAGAAGATCCCTTATTCACCCCCTTGATTAGGTGTGATCTCCTGTAGCAACACCCCCTAATGCTATTACTGGGGGTTTAATGGCCCTGATAACATTGCAGACCCTGCCATAGGCAAGTGACCAGAAGATGAACCTTCACATAATGTCCTTGTACACAGACTTGGCTCTATTAACCATCATTAATAAGAAACGATAAGAGACAAGGTCTGTCAGGTAAGGAAGCAAACCCCTTCTGTTTAAAAAATAAAACTAGACTTTAGACAATCAGCATTCTGTGGCTTTGTCTGCAAGATCGCAGGGAAGCCAAGGATTTGAGTCAGGCTGTAACATCACCATTGGTTCTCTCTGCCTCATCTGCTTGGCTTGACCTGCAGAAACCCAAATGAGCAAAGGCTTGACTGCGTTTAGGGTGGCAGCCTTTGACCACCAAAAAGAAGGGGACTCAGAGGCAATGTGGACCCCTTGCTGAAAGATCCTGTGTTTTCACAGTCTTTGTCCTTGGCATTGACAAATCCAAAGTGTGTCATTTCTCACGCTGAGTTCCAAGAAGCACTTATATCCCCGACAGGGCCCGACGCTTTCTCCCAGAGAACTAGGAGACCAGAGGTCCCAGAGAGGCCAGCGGCAGATGATGGCGGACGCAGCTCTGCTGCTGGCTGGACTCAGCTGCGCTCCCGCAGAACCTGCCTCTCCACCCTGGGGCGCAAGGGGGACTCTGGCCTGACTCCCTCTCTGAGCACCATTCAGCAGGCTTTTCTGCTAAGAGATTTAAAACGTCCTGTGGCAGGAAATTCTCGCCATTCTATTTGTGCTTTCCTGTTGGACCCAGTGGGTTTTGTTTTCATATTATTATTTAATTCACACAGGAAAATCATTTGGATCTGTAGTCCCCTTGATAACACCATTGGTGCAACTGCCAGCACACCGCCGTGGGCGCTACCCACGTCCTGGGGCGCTGCGGAAACTTCTGTTCAAAGTTCCACGTGTGGGTTTCCAGGGGATCACGTGACACCCATAAGCACCTTGTGAAGGGACTAATTGAAAACACAGGTGTCTCCAGTTCATAATACCCACACAGCTGAAATACTTCTCAGGTGGTTTTTTTTGTGTGTGTATTTGTTTTTTAGATATGAAAATGCCTTGTTTCTCACCACAGAAAAACTGAAAGTAGAGAGCAAAGCCAAGACAGAAGGGCCTTCCTTCTTTTCTCTCCCCATGAATGACAGGCTTTGCTCCTGGGGAAAACACTTTGTACTTCTACAGATTGGCATTTTATAAACCTGCCTGTTTAAATGACTTGCTTTCCCTCTTCAACTTGCTTCTTCCTCTTACCCGGGGCAGGGAGCTTTGGAAAGGTTGTGGTCTATCTCATCTAACACAGAGTGTGTGTGGTCACACAAAAGATCGCCTCCGTCCAGCGACCCAGATGCACTAAAGGTCTCTCAGCTTTAAGAAGAGACCTTAAGAGAGGGTCTTTAAGAGAGGATCCCTTGGGACTCAGAATCCAAGTTATCTCTGCCTTCTGTGAGGGCAGGGGAGCCGAACAATCACATTTAAAAATGTCTCAGGTGGGCCCTCCCTGGTGGCGCAGCGGGTTAGAGCATAGCACTAAGAAGCTTAAGCTACTTCCGCATGAGTTCAATTCCCGCCTGCCCCAGGGGAGATCCACATGGCGTGGCAGACCTCTCCTGACCTGCCCGCTGCTCCCCTCAGCAGTGTACTTCGTCGATCTTCCTGTTCTGCTCCCCACTCTGTCTCTGGTGAATCCTCTCACCCTCTGCATCTCTGGCCTGTACCCCAGTTCTGTATGAATAAATAAATCTTTAAAAAAAAAATGGTCTCAGAGAGGCACTTAAGGCCTTTGACCTGGTGAATGAAAAACCCTTCACAGACCTGTTGGCTTTACTTTGGCGAGTCAGGAAAAATGCATTTTTCCAGCTCTAGCGGATAAGTACTTTAGATTTGACATGACTGTTCAAGCCATGCCAAAAATACCAAACATATGTTCTACCAAAATAATGCTCAGTTAAGTGCAAAAACATCTTAAATATGCTGTTGTGACTAATTTTATTCATTTCCCTTTTTTTCTGACTCCCTCTCTTCCTCCCTCTTTTTCTTCTTTCATTCATGTCTTTGTAATTTTTGGAGTGCTTGCTGGGTAAAGACCCTGTGCTAGGCACTGAATATGTACACAGGAAGATGAACAAAGCCTGACCTAGAAAGAGTCAAGGTGTGGGGGAGGGGGATGCTGCAAGCCTTATATTCTGTGGTGAATTTGGAAACACAAACTCTGGTGAGGGTAAAACCAGAGAACAAAATATGGAGGAAAAAAAATTCAGATTTCTTTAGAGCTTTTTCTGCAGCCCCAGGGCAACAGTGAGCTATCTTTGGGGAGGAAGGCTGCAAATATTTAATGGTGTAAGCCCTTGGAATCAAAGTGAGGATAAGGCACAGTGGAGACAAGGGCCCAGCTTTCTCCCTCACATGGGACCATCATGTCTGGCTTTTCATTTCTGTATTCAGCTCCCAGGAAAATTGCACCTGCTTTTTTTCTATCTGTTTGCCTCTCTTTCATTTTATTCATCCCAGCATTTTGTTTTGAGCGTCTACTAATATACAGGTACTTCTTTAAGCATCAGAACTTCCCCACTGGTTTAGACAGGTTAGGCATCTACACCCACACTGCTTATAAACCTCAGGAAACCAGGTGACTACCCTAGAGTTCTAATGCCAGGGGGCACTACTGCCACCTTTGGGAGGAGAGGAATTTCTAATTATAGGAATTTCTAATATATAGGATGTGACTGCTCCATTTAATCTATAGGAGGTGACTGCTCCATCTAATATATAGGAGGTGACTGCTCTTATCTTCTCTAAAACTTTTATTCGGTCATTTTTCAAGTATTAAAATCCCCATATCTGTTTGAATAGAATCTATTGTGGTGAAATTGTTCCCTATTAACTCTGTCTCTGTCTGTCTCTCTCTCCCTTTCACTTGTACAGTTTCATATTGTCCATGAACTTCTGTGTGAATAACATTAGTTAAATCAGATATTCTCACAATATTCAATAACTACGGTGAGACAACCTTTTCTGGCTCCATATCCATTTACAAATTTGAGTGATTGCCCCAGGTCTCCAAAGTTTTGTGCTGTACTTAGGAAATGATTGGTCACAAATACAATGGGCATATGTGATTGCTGAGCACTGGAAATGTGGTCAGCTCAGAGAGATGCTATAATTTACAATACACCAGCTTTCAAGAACTTGATCTAAAAAGAATGAAAAATCTTATTATAATACATTTATATTGATTACACATTGGAACGACAGTATACTGGGTATACTGTTATGTCAAATATATTCCTTTGCTTCTTTTCATTTTTAAAAATGGAACCATCAGAAAAATTGAAATGAAATAGAATAGTGATTTTCATTACATTTCTTTAGGATAGCACAACAATTCTCCCTAGCTACATAAGTTTAATAACACATTAATTTATCCTTTTCCTCACCGAGTAGTATTCCACTGTGTACATACACCACATCATCCCAACCAACTCATCTGTCTTTGGGTACTTAAGATGTTTCTGAAGCTTGACTAGTGTGTGAACAGTGCCCTTGCCTTTTGTGACAACATGGATGGACCTGGACGGGATTATGCTAAGTGCAATCAATCAGAAGGAGAAAGACAAATACTGGATGGTGCCGCTTACATGTGGAATACAGGGAAAGAAAACAAAGGGTCAGGTAAAACCGAGTCAATAACAAACCCCAGAAACATGACTGTGGAATTTAGGTTACCAGAGGGGGAAGGGAGGAGAGGGGGGACTATAATACCTGGAGGGAATCAAATGGATTATGTGCTTTGGTGGTGGGCATGGTGTGGTAAAATACACGTGGTGTGGTAAAATAGAACCGAAGCATGTGGTTCTATAGTTCTCGGTCATTTCAAACATTGTAAATCAGGCAGCTCTTTCTGTTGGCTTATATGTGTCTTCTCCTCCTATCTTTTTTTTCCTAGTAAACCAGCTCTTACACATATAAAAAAATGTCGTAAATCAATGTTACCTCAATTAAAAAAAAGAAAAATCCCATGAGGGGACACTGCCAGCACTTTGGAGTGATAATCCACTCCTCTCTTTTCGCAGGCAGCATAATAATGGATGTTACAGGTCCTATTATAATGGGCATTAAGAATACCATGGTGAAGAAAGGCAAAGAAATGCTCTCACAGGATTTCTGATTTCAAGGAAACACCCTGTGTCTTAGGGTGCCATGCCATACACTGAGCTCAGCAGCCACAGGGCTGGAGCATTTGAGAGATCAAATCTAAACCACATTACTAATGGTCCACAACGAATCATATATCTTGTGACCTTAGCGTCTCTAGCACAATGTTTGAAAATTGCTCTGGAGATTAATTAATGTTCTGGGGAGAAATACAAAAACATCTGTGGCCAAAGATATTTGGGAAAGTGAGTTAAAAGAAACATGACATGAGTTTAGTGCAGGTCCCATTGATGGACAAGCTCTTCTCACAATGGGATACCTCCACGTGCCAACAGTGGGATACCTCAAGGATTTCCTCAACATATTTGACCAAGGATTCTGTCTGGCTGAATCCTTTTTTCACCTGGGAATAACACTGTGCAAATTAAACTCTTGTAGATGGTGCTCAGCTTATTTTTCCACCATCCTTCATTTTGCTATATACTTTCTGTGCTGGTTATTAAGCTATTGCTTCTCAAATGAACACCTGTATTGCTTGTGCTTAGTGTTGGATAACTGGCACTCTAATAAACCACATTTCTATTTTATCACCTGACTCCAAGCTGGGCTTTGCCAGGAGGGGGAGTTAGAGAGAGAATGTGAAACTAAGAGAGAAGGGACAGGCTCCTTCCCTTCCTGCTTCCTGTTTTCCTCAGCTGATCCCCCTAATTTGTGATGTCATGGTGTTTGAAAGAGGGAGGTATGTGTGAGGTGATCATAAAGTTACCGGGGTATTGCCCTAGTCCAAAAGGCAGGTGTGCTTGGATGCGGACATGGAGACATCAGAACATCTCTCTTCCAGCCATAGTTCTCAGCAAGCCAAGGAGAAGACTCACCAGGAGCCAATCCCTGCCACAACACTGACCCAGCCCCCAAAGGCAAGAGAATGAATGCCTGTTGCTTAATGTTCACCGGTCTGTGGGATCTTGTTGTGGCAGCCTAAGATAAGTAGGACAAGCTCCCTGTCCTGCTGAGCACTGGCTGCCTGGACTCCACTCAGTTGCCTGCAGGCTGGTCCAGGGTTGCCTCATTTACCTCATGTCTTTCCTTTGTTCCCACAGCCCTGGAGCTGATAGCTATTTTCTAAAGACCAGACTTTAAATAAAATATTGAATTAACAAATGTATCCAAACTGTCATGACTTCATTATAATCAATACAAAATAATTAGTAGTGGGATCAGGAATTAAGTATTAGTGAGCCTTTTGCATTTTCTAAGCATTTGAATGCCAGTGTGTTTAACACTCACAGTATGGTAACCATATTTCAAACTCCATCTCCCACATGGCTTTAACTACCATTCAGCTCTTGATAACATTCAGAAGAAGTAGAGTTTCTGTTTACTATTCCAGAAAGCTTGGGAACCCCATGGGTATCTTAGGAAGAGGGGCTGCTTCTTGGATTGGGGGATTTTGGTAGGGAATATAAATCTCTGAGATTCCTCAAATTGCCCCAAAATTATAAAGCTTGGCTTACTTGCTGCTTTGTCATACCACACCAGCATCATGAACTAAACACCAACATGGGCCCTCTGCTGAAATGCACTGTCCCTGAAACCTGACCTTCTGTGTTGGAAACCTGTCTCCCAACCAAAACTTGATCCCCAGTGCTGGAAATTTACATATATCTCGCCTTAGAACAGGTTCCAACCAACTGCTTTCCTCACACATGATTTCAAGTTCAGCTACAAAGAAGTAAAACTATAAAATGCTCCACATATCTGTATACACACACACACACAACAGGAAAACAAGTTTGGTCCACTTTTCTGTCTTGTGTTCTATATCGTCTCTTTCCTCACATCAGATATCTGCCATATTACATAAGAGTCTGAGCCTCCCTCCCCTTTTATCGCTTTTTTTTTTTTTTAAAGATTTATTTATTTGTACATACAGAACTGGGGTACAGGCCAGAGGCTCAGGGGCGGTGAGAGGCTTCACCAGAGACAGAGTGGGGAGCAGAACAGGCAGATCAACGAAGTACACTGCTGAGGGGAGCAGCGGGCGGGTCAGGAGAGGTCTGCCTCGCCATGTGGTCTCCTCCGCGGCAGGCGGGAATCGAACTCATGCGAAAGTGGCTTTAGCTTCTCAGTGCAATGCTTTAACCCGCTGCGCCACCAGGGAGGGCCCGCTTTTTTTTTTTTTAAGGTCTAGATTCACACTTTCTCATCCACTTCTGTCAATGCCCAGTGTTGCAGTGGTATTGGTGGCAATCCACATGGCATTGATGGACAGTACCATTTTTTTTTTTCCACTACCCTCACCTCTCCGTTAAGACCGAATCTTAGAGATGACCTTATTGACCTCAGACCACCTGCCCATTACATGCTTCTCAATGTCTTTATAAATCCTCTAGAGACATTCATAATTAGCAGGAGTGGGGGAAGAAAGTTACATATTTTTCATTAATGTATACTGTTAACTATGCCAGTAAATTATGGATAATTTAATTTAATTTGGACTTAATGGCAACATTTTTCCTCACTAATGAAATGGTTATTTGTTATTAGGAAAATATTTATTGAAGTGGAATTGTGTGATCTTTCACATCACTATTAAACCTTGCTAAACCATTTTTAATTTCAATTTGGGTTTAATTAAGATTCATTAAGGATTTTATTAAATCTAAATTAAATTCTAATGGAAACGGGCTTTGCCAAGGAAAGACAATTGTGTCCTCCCTTCACTTTCATTTTTTTCACGTGTCACTTTCCAGAAGGACTTGGCACAAAGTGGAGCTCCTCTATTATTGGTAGGATGGAAAGAAGACAGGATTTTTCCACAGACTGATTATGGTTCAATTTGCAGACTCCTCCCTGATTCACTGCAAGACCCTAGAAAATGCATATGTTTTGTAATCATGAGCTTAGGTCTTGATAAAATAAAGTTTACACTATGACCTGTCTTGGGTATGAAGGTTGATTTGGGGCCTGTACCTTGCATAGCAGTTGGGTGTAGTGCAGCTGAGTGGCACCAATGGGTGCATCTTCCATTCAAGAATGGAGTTCCTAGGTAAGCTCTAGTCCTATGGAGAATGCTGGAACTTGATAAATATCAGTGTGCACTGATCTAGCAGACTATGGCATGGACCGCTATGGCCCCAGCTGTGTGCCAGGCAGGGACAGAGGCATGTCGGTGCTAAGTGATGGAATGGAGACATGGATGATGAGTCTTGTTAAAGGGCTCATGTTATGTGACAATGATTAAATACCTACTCTGACTTACACGTGGCATCCCTTTGCTGTAGTTCTCCACTGAACTCTTAGCCCAACCCTTGATTTAATTCTCCTCTGTAACTGCTAAGAAAAACTAAATAAAACTCTTTTCCTAATGCTCCATAAGTTGGCTAAGACTCTGTTCTCACCTTCCCAGGTGAGGTGTTGGGGCTGTACCTTCTCAGATGGTAAGGATTCACTTTAGATTTGATTTTTACTTTTGAAGAGACACCTTTAATAGTATAATTAGGTTTTTCCTTTTCATATATCTTGTCTTTAGATGAAACCCTTTTTGCCATCTTGATATCTGAAGAGAGTTTTTTATATATAGAATCCCAGAGACGACTTCCGTTTCTTGGCACTGAGTCCTGTTCTTGAAATATAAACTTACGGCAAATAGAGGAAAAGATCTTCAGCCCTATGTCATCCAAAGAGAGCAAGAGATAGCCCCAAATGACTCCCCACTTAATTAAATATCAACTGTTTATTTTCAGTAAACTTAGAACATCCTCATGCATCCTCATGAGCACAGAGACACCTGTACATGCATAAAGATGTGGTTCACTGCCCTGGGCAACTTCTAGTGGCCTCAACACACATTCCAAACCTGGCATGTGACCAAGAAGGCTGACTGATATTAACAACCTGAATTCTCTTGACTTCTGGCTCTTGAATGTGGGCAGCCAATGAAGTGCCCCACAGGAAAGTTCAGAAGGGAAGTGGGATGAGGCAAGTGCTCTTTCTCTCATGAGCACTGAGTCTGGCTGCACCTGCTGGCCAACATTGCAGCTCTGTGTCTCATGGCCCTTTCTCTGCAGGGGGCCACTCCTGCCCTCACCTCTTCTGCTCCAGGAGAGATACAAAGCTCTACTGTTGCACTCCCTGGACACTGGACCATCACTGTGGCTTCTCAAAGCCTACCTATACCTTCGTAAATTGCCCTCCAATAAACCCGTGTGTAGCCTGCCAAGAAGAGCCTGACCTTTCTGCCATGCCCTGACTGACAGATACACACATAGGACCTCAGATGAAAGGTCCCACTTGGTGGACGACTTCATGAGAAGCAGGGGAGCTGGGGGGCTTCAGTATCCATCGAGGTGTCTCTGGCAGTGTTACCAGTTGACCTGGGACATAAAAGTGTCAGAAACCTTGGCAGATGTGATTTCCTCCTTTGCCATGTCTTTCTACTCCTAGAAGCAGGCTGCTTAAGCAAAGATTTATTGGAAACAACTGCCGAGAGAGAGAGAGAGAGAGAGAGAGAGAGAGAGAGAGAGAGAGAAAACAAAACAAAACAAAACACTCTCAGCTTAAGAAAGAAGTTGAGAGGACACACAACAACAACAACAACAAAAGCCAGATGAGAATTACTGAAAGGGAAACAAGAGAGGAGGATGATCTGCAGATCATCTTCAGAAAATGGACCAAGAGAACAAAAGTCCAGGCGACCTCATCTTTGCCTTCCTTATACCTGGACACTGGCCATGGGAAGTTTGTGCGCCTGAGTATGTTTTGATTCTAAAAAGTCATAGCAGTGGGTTCGGAGGTGGGGGGGGGGTTAGAAAATTTTGTAAACTTTTCCTTACTAGTGTGAGCTGGCTGGAAAATCCTTACTATACAGGTTTGGCTGACTGTGTGGATCCCACCCCCCAAGTCCAGCCTGCTGTCCCATGCTGCACGGAATGACTGGGAGAGTGTGGCAGGGATGTGCACAGCTGGTACCAGCAGTTCAGCCTGCTGCACTTACCAGCTCTGAGACCGGAGACAGTGCACAATTTCTTTGTCTCCTTTTCCTTTTATGAAAGATGGCAGGTGAAACAGAGTCAGACAGAACTAATCTGATTAATTAAACTGGCTATAGAATTGAGGCTACCGGAGGGGGAGAGGATGGTTGGAAATGAGGGTGTGAAGGGACCCAATGGCCTCTGGTGGAGCAGAGGGGTGCCTAAGAGTGGGTGTGGTAGGGTACATACCTCTGAAGGGGTGTGATCCTTACCTCTGAGTCATCTACAGTTTTGTAAGCCACTGTTACTTAAAATACATACACACACTTTAAACCTATGGCTGAGAACTCATGGGGTGTTAGTGAGGATAAGAACATATATGATATAAAAAATAATATATTGCTACCGCATATAAAATTTGGATTTATCAAAGGATTTCCATCTCTCCAGGTCTTCCTCTACTTCCCTGCTACTTTCTTCCTTTTTCCCTGGGTCTGGTGTTAAAACTCCAGCCTAACCTCTCACATGATCGCTGCTGCTGCTATTATTATTTTTTCACCACCGTCGTCATGTTGTGTGGGTCCAGTCTTCTCCTTCTGCTTTTTCTGAAAACTGCTTCCTTGAACTCCAAGAAGCACCAATCACTCTCCCTTGGGCCTCACCCGGGGCGTATCCTCCATCAGGTGCCCTTCACTGTGGCCATGTGTATCCTGTATTAGTCCTGGCTGATTATGATCCCAGCCCTTTCCAGAAAGTTCCCACAACTGAGAGGGAACTGACCTCTCTCAAGGCTTTACTGCAAGTCCTGTAGTCCCTGGACAGGTGGTCCTGGGTGGTCTTGGATTTTGTGCTATTTTTGAACTGATTCCACTAGAATTAAACCAAGCAGAAGAAAATAAAATCAAAGATAATATCCTCAAAAGATAAAGTTTAGTTTGGTTCGCGTTAGTGGGTGGATCTGCTCCTGGATTGTGTCTCCATATCTACAGCTCGGGTTGAATTTCACTGCTACTCAAATGCTGATAACAAAGACCATCTTTTCACAGCCAGTGAAGCTGAGGCAAAATTTTTCCTCAAGCTGACTGGATCAAATAGTGGACTTTGCAGCTCCAGAATTGCCTCCTTTTGGCTAACTTGGAACACAGTAGTGCTTTTTGCAGCCCAGCTGAACTCTATCATCTCTCTACTCTGACGATAAGCCCTGTTAAGGCTTAAGCTTTCATCTGCCTGGGTGGTAGCAGGATTTGGGGGACATGTGGCCTCAGTCCTCATGTTTGGGTGGCATGTGGCTGTGAAACTATGTTGAAGTAAACAATTTTCACAAACTAGATAATGATGATAAAGATAGAAAATTGAAAAACAAATTCTATAGGGCAGGCGTGGTGCTAGGGACTCTGGAGAGATGTCTAATTCTCATTATAAATATGGTAGTTGGAGGCCATTTCTCCATTTCTTAGATAAGGAACGAGACCCATGGGGCTGAATTATCTCATCTAAAGCCACACTCTCCACTGTTTGGGAGAAGCAGAACTGAGAATTCCTTTACAGTTTGTATTCTCTCAAATTAAAATATTTGGGGCATTGCTTTTCTCCCTACCACACATTTAATATTTGTCAAGTCCCTAAGAAATGAGAGAAAAGAGGAAAAGACAAAAGTGACCTGGGAGGTGGGGACAAATAGTACAGCCCAGTCCTCTGCTAAGACAGCTTCCTGCCATCAGCTTGCAGGGCAGAAGTCTGACCTCCAGTCTGGAATGCTCTGTCCATCTCTGCCATGTTCCCAAAGACATTCTGGAAGCTTCCTGTGTAGTCCTAGTCCTCACCCAGTGAGTGCTGCATGTTAGGGTCAGGGAGAGGGAGATGTCTGCTCACTCCTCTTGTTCTTCCCACAATTTCTTCTCTAACAGCTATAAATTGGGTCTTCAGTTTATAGTTTTTAAGAGTTTCAATGTTGGTGACCAACCCTTTCTTCTTTCCTTTCTTCTGGTCTTTCATCTTCCTGAATGTCCCCTGGAGTTCTGATGAAGGCTAGAAAGACACTCAGTTTCTACCTCCCCCTCAAACAAAACTTGGAATTATCTCACCCACTTCAGACACACGAACCAGGATGCAGTATTAGCGCCACTACTCTGTAGTCATCCCCAAAGCTGTCTGCCCATCCATCATTCACTGACTCACTCAACGAGTGTTCACTGGTGATAATGATTAAAATCTCAGGTCCTGGAGTTAAGTGACTTTGTGTTTTAATCTTGCCATTTTATAAATTATGTCAATCTTGTATAAGTTACTACAACACCTTGGACTTTATTTACCTGTTCTCTGCAAGAGGGTTAACAAAGGGTTAAGTGTGGTTAGGAATAAACACACACCAAGCCCTAATATCATTGCCCCACACAGCACAACGTTGGTGAAAGCAGACATTTGGGACTGCAATGGATTCAAGTGTGCGTGTGTACGTTTGAAGGAAGAAGAAACTGGAATTTCTATGTGTTTTTACCTCTGCAGGGCTCCCCATGCCTATTTCTGTAGCTCCAGATAGGTCCCCTCACCTCCATGAGCCTCTTTCCTCACTTCATGCAATAATACACCTACCTCGGTAAATACGTAAAACATGCAGAACAATTCTCGAATCAGGTAAGTGTTCAGTAAAATGCTATCTTGCCCTCTTTAACTCCCGTCTTACTCATTCTTCAGGGCTGCAGATCTAGGAACGTGTATCAGGGTTTTTAAGAAACCACTAGAAAATCCACTCCAGCCAGGAATGCTGTCCAAAGGGGACAAAGTGTGATGGGCGGGCGGGTCATACTCCTAAGACTTTCATTGACTTTTCTGAGGAAAATGAACTCAGGAAAACCAAATGTTGGCCACTTTTCCCTTCTTACACCTCATCTTTCTCTCAGATTAAGCTAAGCTGGTAATCAGGTTCTGGCCTGGGTCAGGCTCTCCTTTACCATGGCCATATCTAAAGACATGGGTGCCCCAGCCAGGATGCAGCAGAAGGGGCTCTCTTGCTGATTTCATTTAGGGAGGGGGTGGAACTCAGGCCTGTGTCTCTTCAGGTCTTACTCAGAAAGCTGAACATTAAAGACATGACCTTAAATCTAAATCAATTCATTCTAGAAAGTTCTCCAAAGGCAAAGGGAACTTTGGGGCTTTTCCCTTAAATTCTGGCATGGTCCAGATGCAACTGCAAGAGGTTCTTTGCATGGTTTCCTGCCTCCACAGACAGACAGGTACAAAAGCCTGACATCTAACCTCCTAATGCCCTGCTACTATGCACACTGTCCTCCAGTGCTGGGAAGAGAAGAACCACAGTCAACCACAGGAAGACCAGAATCAGGGTGTGGCATCCTGCATGGAGCACAGAGGACTCACACTGAGTGTTGATGGGGACATTCAATATCAGGTAGACTTGTGCATCAAGACCATGATTAACTTAATCAATTTTGAGCTACCTGTGAATGTGTTACACTTTGTACCAATTAAGTTCAGTGAGACAAAGGCAGGCAAATATGAACAGAGGTGGTTTTCAGACAGCTGCCAACACAAATTAATCTAGTCAGCAAATGAGCTCTTTTTTACAAGTATTTCTGATGTGCCAGGCCCTGCACCAAAGTCTCAGTCTGCTTTTCAACATTTCATTTCTAACTTTTAGGAGGGCAGCTATAGTCAAGGATCTGGAAAGTCAACATCTGTCTGAAAAAATAATGCCTTTTTCCTCATTTTTATTTGAGAAAAGGGGACACTAGTTTCTAAGGGGCCAAAATAATAGCGAAACCAGCTGTGTACTTCACAGGGAAGTGCCATTTCAAGGACTGAATACCTTGCTCTACTATCTCTTAGTGACCCAGAATTCTCCAGGGAAGAGCAAATGTAGGAACAACAGGGCAATCTGTTTGTGTCTCCACTCTCTTACGTCCTGTCTAGATCAGTAAATGAGGAAGAAATGGGCATCACACAGCTGAGTATCAAGATGCAGTTGGGGGTCTGGACATGATGGTGTTGGCTGGGAGGTTCATGGTCAGTGTTCTCTGGCAGGTACACGGCAGGTGTGCTCTGCCATGCCTGAACAGCCAGCATGGAAATGACATGACTGGTATCAAAAGAACCGAGCCACAGGTTCATTGGTAGTAAGGATGTACACTCTACAGGGAAAACCCACTGCGGCAGTCCAGGTGCGGGTAGAGTCAACCGCCGAGTACCAGAGATACAGGACACAAGACTTCCCTTTATGTCCTTTGGAATTAAATCCCAGTGGCATGTGGGTTCTGTGCAGAGATGAGTACCAGTCTGCTTCCTGGGAAGGCTGGCTGGGGAGGCTACAAAAGGCAAGATTCTTTTCACTCCCTGGATCAGGCATGGGTTGAAGGAGGGTAAGAAGTAGAAAGGTGATCCAGGCCAAGGAGGAGACGCTGTGGAGTGAAGGGTGGGGTGGTCTGCAGAACAGGAGGCTGTTCTGACAGGCTCATGACCGGTGTTGGGTATCTGCTCTACCTGCAGGTGTGTCAGCAGCTTCAATTTCCTGGGGTGTCCTCTAGTGTGTTTTCCTTGTGTTTGGATTTCCCTAAAAATGCTTGAATATAGTTGTGTCTTGCTTTCAGTTGTGATCCACTATATTTACATGAGAGTCCCGCTGAGGGGCAGCAAATTGCAATGGGGAGGCATTCTATAATCCCATGTGTGCAGCCTTTAAGAGGTGCTGCTCTCTGAGAGTCACACACATTTCTTAGTATTTTTTCCACTTTTGATGAGATCTGAAAGCTAGAAGGCACTGGAAAAGGTAATTACTTTCCCCTATGCTGGAGAAGGTGATGGTATGATTTCCCCCTCACCCCGCCTTTTTTTTTTTTTTTTTTTTACATAGGCGAGAGATATGGGGGAGAGTAAGCAGATTCATTAAAGACAGAAGTAGGAACAGAAAAGGCATATTTACTGAAATAAATTGCTAAGGGGAGCAGCAAGTGAGACAGGAGGGGTCTGTTGCACCATGTGGGTCAGCTCCCTGACCAGGGATCAAACTCAGGGCTTAGAGCTGATCATGCTTAACCCCTAGGCCATCAGGGAGCCTCCTGATCTTTCCCTTTATTGAATATACTGGGCATGTGTCAAAAGGCTAGTTCACTCTTCCCCTTGCCAAAAATATAGAAACTTTCTCTTGTCTCTTCACTGTGAGAAACTAGGACTAAGGACTCACAGTAATATGCATATATGCATGATTCCCTAAAACTGAAGTCTCAAGTTTTCTTTCTTTCCTTTTTTTTTTTTTTTTTAAGTCTTTAGCTGGTCCACACAGCCTCCAACAATTCATCAAAAATCCCAATTAAGTGTTACAAGTTCATGGTCATGGTGGCTTCCATTCCGGTAAGCTGATCTCAGTTGTGTTTTTCCACATTTACTGCTTTCCAGATTCCAGGGTGGTGGTTTGCCCCTGTGACCTCACTTCTCTTGTGGGTCCAATAAAAGTCAGGGTTGTTCAACTCTTCTCTTGTTTTAAGATTTAAAGTGATGATTTCTAAGATCTTTACATGTTAAAGCTGAAAGTCAACTCTTTGGTTTAGTGTTATGTACATCTTACCATCATTTAACCTGTAACTATTTGCATCTTTTCATCCTAAGTGTTAATTTGTTATTATTATTGTTGTTGTTATTATTATTATTAGCTGGTAGCCTTTAGTTTTTTCTTACATTTTAATATAATCTGACAATCTCAACCATTTAATTAGACTGTATAGAACATTGTACATTTAAAATATTTCTAATGCAATTTAAATCTACTATCTTTTTTTGTTTTTTATATGTCATTGCTGTGTTTTTATTTTTATTTTTTTTTCTGTTTTCTTTTGAGGTAACTAAGGGTAACCCTGTGTTGTTTAGAATGGACCCCACAAGCCCTCCCTGGTGGCACAGTGGGTTAAAGAGCATTTATTGCCGGACCGCTTGGGTGCGAATTCAATCCCTGCCCTAGAGGCGATTCAAATGGTGCGACAGACCTCTCCTGTCTTGCCAGCTGCTCCCCTCAGCAGTGTACTTCGCCCATTTGCCTGTTCTGCTCCCCACTCTTGTGAATCCTCTCACTGCCCCTGTTCCTCTAACCTGTACCTCAGTTCTGTATGAATAAATAAATAAATCTTGAAAAAAAGTGGACTCCCACAGAACATGGGGGACCCATGGCTAATCATACAGCCACAGTGTGCAGTGGCTTGTGTAGTGACACATCACAATATTCAGACAATCACAAACGGGAATAAAACACATTTCTCAGGACATATTCCTTGACTGTACTCTTTAGGACTCCAATTTGTTTTCTTTAGGTATCAACTATTTTGTTATCATTTTATGTTGGCAGCTACATGAAGGACTTCACAATCCACCTTATATTGATGTTACATGTTTAAGTTAGAGACTTAAGTATTAAGTCTCCATGTCATTCTTCAGGGCTTTTTGGCTATTTTAAATTTTATTTATTTATTTATTTATGTTATTAGTTCACTTTTGGCTATTATTTTATTTTATATGTGTTATAAACCATGCACTGGTTATTGTTTTGTTTTAACAGGCAATTGTATATTATAAAGTGTATATAACAAAGACAAATCTTCTATGTCTACCCATACAGCTACTGTTAAATGTGTTATTTCTTAGTTTAAAGCATGTGTAGTAGGAGTAATAATGACATCCCTCTAAAGGTACCCATGTTCTAATTCTTCAATTTTTTTTTTTAATGCCAAAAGACCTTTGCAGATGCAACTAAGGTTAAGTTGAGACTATTTATCTGGATTATTCAGATGGCCCCACAGTAGCCACATGATTCTCTATAAATTGAGAATCTTTCCTGACCAAGGCTGAGGGCAGAAGGTGATGGACTACAGAACACTGGTCTGAGAGTTAGAACATTATTCATTTGCAGATGGAAGAGGAGACCATGAGCCAAAAAAATACAGGTTACATCTAGAATCTGGGAAAGGTAAGGAAACTTATCCTTCTCTTGGTGCTCCAAATAATGTCATCTTAGACATTAGCATAGAGAGACTTCTTTTGGACACCTGACCTACAGAATTGGAAGGTAACAAATCTGTGTTATTTTAAACCATTGAGTATGGAGCCGTTTTTGACAAGAGTAACAAAAATATATATACAGCATGTGCCCTGCGTAAACAAGACATCACTTCCAAATGCATGGAATTGATTTTGGAGGGACAGAAAATATAACTTTTAATTCAGAAAGCACAGATGCACATGTGATCCACACACAGATACACAGAGTATCCATGGTATTAAAGGTCTAGATCGTCACAATTGAGGGGGATCTAAAAATCTCTTAGGAAGATGATAATGAAACAGTTGAGAAGCAGTAGGTCGGGTGAATGTTTTTATGGTGTCACTTCTCTTCTGCCTGGACCATATCTTTTACCATTTCTTGTAATTAATAAGGTGATACATTTTTTCAGTGTCTTTATGTTTGAAAAAGTATTTGGCCTTCACATTTGAAAGACATTTTTGTGGGTATAGCATTTTACATTGACAAGGTTCCCTCTTCCTTTGCAACCCACCTTCTTTAAAATGGGGTTCTACAGACTTTTTTGTTGGCTTCTAACACAAGAGCTGCTATAATCTTGTATTTGCTCTTCTGCCTTTAATGCCTCTCTTTTTTTAAGCTATTCTATATAATTTTATCTTAATCATCAGTTTTCAGAAATTTCATTATGCTGTGCTTTGGTGTAGTTTTCTTTGTATTTTTATGTTTGGGGCTCATAGAGCTTCTCAGATCTTTGTATGTAGTTTTAACAGAGCCTACCATTTTTTTTTTTTGCATTTTTTTTTTCTGTATCTTCTTTTATCTTTTCTGTTGGGTACTTTGCTTTAGTTTGTATTAAATCATTTGAATCATTTTGTATTTCACTAATGTTTTTTTCATTTTTAACATTTTTTCTCTCCATTTGTCTTGCAGCGTTTCTGTTCTATACCTTCAAGTTTACTTTTTTCCAATTATATCAAATTTGTAGATTTTGTCTCGAAGATACTTTAGACAAGAAAAGCAATTCAGTTTCTATTATTTCTTACTTGTCTCTAATTTTTCAAATATATGAAATATATTTATATCAATTTTTAATGTCCTTGTTTGCTAAATCCAACATCCTTGTCGCTGTGAGTTTCAAATAACTTGATTTTTCTCCTCATTGTTTTTTGTTTGTTTTCAAGCCTGGTAATTTGAATATGAGACATTATGAAGTCAACTATGTTGGGTGTTTTAATATGTGCCTGGTAATTCTTAAATGAATGGAAGACATTATGAAGCTTATTATGTTGAGTGTTTGATGTATGTATGTTCAGATAGATAAACAGATAGACCTTTTGGATGTGTTTTTAAGATATGTTAAATAAGAGCAGATTACTGCTTATTCTAGGGACATTTTTTCATCATTACAGAGGCAAGACTTTATGTTCAGGAGAAAAATGAGGACCCTTTGGTTTCAGCAAGAAAGAGTTCTATAATTTATCAGCTCTGTTTATCATGGACAACAGATGAGATTGTCAGGAAAAAGTCAGGATTTGTAACCCATGTTATAAAAATTAATCTGGTAAAGAACAAAAAGAAATAAAGAAAGATAGAAACATCAGACAATGGTGACTGTCTGAAATTTTCCCAAGAAGTTGGGATACTCCAGTTAGAATGACAGGGAAAGATAATTTATCTACATTTTACAGAAAGTAAGATTCAATGAAGTTAAATGATTTGTTTAAGGTCAATCAGATTTAAATGCAAGAACCAACATTTGAATTACATTTAGACAGATGTAAATCTTATTTTTTAAATTGTCAATTATCTAGGAGAAATGGCAGAAAAATGACAATTGTGGGAATGTGGAGTTTTTTACTGTCTCCCAACTGCATTACATGATCAGTTTCATACCCCATTCTAAGTTAGGACTGAACCTGGAAGAGAGAAGCTGAGAAGACAAGTAATCAACAATGTATGTGCTGGGTCTTATAGAACGTAAGTAATCAGACAGGCAGATGAGATACCTAGACATTGTTTTTAAAGGTGCATGGGTTCAATATGAAGGAGTGTCTTGTATGATTATCAGTCTTTGCTTTGTGTATGGCAAGGGGAGAGGTGGGGTGGTAAATAAATGTCACTATGCCAACAACTCATCCCACTTTCCAATGATTATGAATAAGGTCCTAGTGGTCCTTGGTGAGATAAAAACCCTGTTGGGCATGTTATTTTTTGTTTGATTGCTTTTAGTCTGTAATTCCTTACATGAAACCATTCTTTGCCCTTTCTGTAGATTATTAATGGGGCTATTGATGTCAGCCTCTCTTTGTAGTTGTGACTAACCCAGGGGGTGGGTATATATTCACAGAAACCACCATAACCCTCTCTGAAATACTGATGCGAAGGGTTAGGATACTCCCTATAAGGTCAACCCTAGGCAGACCTGGGTTCCTCCATGAGAATGGAGCATTTCCAGATTCAGCTAAAGACATCATAATCTCAATCATATGGAGATTCTTCTTAAGAGCACTAAATTTGAACAAAAAAGGGAAAATGTGATTGTAGGTTAACACTGACTTCCATTACACCTTGTCCCATAGATGCCAACATCACAACCTCTGTCAGAACACAGCAGATCAGAGAAAGTTGAGTATTGCCACAAAAATTCACATTGTTAAAACCTCAGTGACCTTTGACAAGTTTGCTTTAAAAGAAAGATGGTGTTAGATATCTGTAATGAAGTGATTAGTAGGACAGACAGTTGCAGCTCTCATGGAACTAATATTTTTCTTAGGCAGAATACAAATACAAATACATTAATTCAGTACTCATGTAACCTATGTGTGTCTCAGTGTTGTGGAAGCAGGTACGGGACAGGTTCTGTAATGATTCAGGCATACGGGTAAAGGAGAGTCCTGGAGCCCTCAGTGAAGTTTTCAGGCTTCAATGCTCTTTCTACATCAATTGTTTTGAGGCAAGTCTACAGGCTGGCAAGGCAGGGAGGCCAGGGGGCATGGGGGCTAGGCTGGCAGGCCTCCCAGCTCCTGGCAAGACTTTACTCTTTCTCTCTGAGCTCTCTTTGGCATTCTCTCGTGGTCCCTTCCTCTCATAGCCGCATGCTATAGTCTTTTTCTGGCTTGGTGATGCCACCCTTACATCCCCAACCTCCAGGCTCCAGTGTGCACACTTACACATGCCCACACCTACTCTAGGTGTCCACAACCAGGCAGGCATGCCCAACACCCACACTCCCAAACGCCATCTGCACTCAAGGCCACTGGTGTAAATGCCAGACCATTTCATTACCCTACACTTAGAGTCCTTGGTCATCTGTGAAGTGGAGAGTGTTATAAGGGTCAGATGACCTTGAATGGAATTGATGGACGAGATCACAGCTCACTTATCATTGGTCATCATTGTTCCCTGTGTATCTTCTTGGGAAAGGTCCCAGATCTAAGCACGCTTGAGTTGTAAGAATTCAGCAAGAGACACCTCCAGGTTCAGGCATTACGATCTTTGTTTTTTTTCCTGGTCTCCATTTCCTTTTCTTTTCTGCTAAGCTTTGGAAATACATATTGCAGTTACTTGTTGCCCTGTTTTTTAAGCTGCCTTGAACTGCTGCCAGGGGCTGTTGCCAGAGGAGCTAATGACTAAGTCACTCTCCTTTTAGCCTCTGGCAGACTGGGAATTCACTTGGGTGTAGGGGGGATGGGAAGCAAAGGCCCAGCCATCCTGAACCAATCAGAAAACCACAATAAAAGTGCCGGCCAGGGAGCCAGTCACTCACCCTCAAAGCCCATCACTGAGCTCAGTGTGGGGGTGACGGCCAGGCCTGGGGTGCTCTGTGAACCACATCAGAGACAGGGACTTGGGCATAAAGTCAGGAGCATCAGAGCAGCCTTGGGGGGATCTCAGGGTCAGCAGGGGAGAGATGCTTTGATTTTGAGCCAATAAAGGCCATGGAAGAATAAAAACAATGAGTGAGAGCTAGAGAAGGCAAGCCCAGCTGAAGGAGGTAACAAGTGATAATGCTAAATAATAGCTAACACCAACTGAAAACTAACTTTGTGTTGGACCTTACCCTAAGCACTTTGAAAGTAGGACCTCATTCAATCCTTCCTAAAAACCCTCACTGCTAGACTTCCAGAAGAAGAAATTGAGAAATAGAGACATTTTAGTGATGGAGAGTGCCTGTCTCCCCACTGACTCTTCCTTACTTGGACAACTGCAACACCCTCCTCCTTGGTCATCTTTATGCTGCTCCCACATGGCTCATTGGTTCCAGTGTATCCTTCCCTGGCCCAGATTCCCAAGAATCTCAACCCTGGATGACATTTTTGATTGCATTTTGAGACACTATGAAGCTGAAGATCCATCTATGCTGAAGTCAGATTCTGGATCCACAGAAACTGTAAAATAATAAATGTGTGTTGTTTTAAGCCACTAAATGTGTGGCAATTTGTCACACAGCCATAATTACTCTAGGGAGGTCCAGCAGACAACACCGTTTTGGAAGGATGAGAATTGATTGAAAAGTCTGACTAAGGAAAACAAGGGGTCAGGCAGGGACACGCTAGGATGGGGAAATGGGTGAGTAATGGCTTTACTGAAAGCTTCATACAAGAGAGTTGCAGACAAACCAGGAGAGGGTGACAGGGAGTTCACTAGGGAAGACTGTCAAGAAGTTTGCCCATCTTGCAAAGCAAGATGGAGGATGCATAGGAATTAGAGGAGTGTCAGGGGAATACACCTCCCTCTCTACACTCAGAAAGAGTGAAAGGGAAGATGCTGCCTTCATACCAGATGACCTTGACCATTTTACAAATGCAAGTTCTCATTATCTGTTGAAGGGTGAAAAGGAAGAGGCCATTCTACTGTATAGTCTATATAGTGTCAGTAGTGGTGACCATGTTGTGACAATTTACCTGACCATCTCACTTAGGATTGGTCACCTCCTTGGGGGACATTTTATTTCTGTCTATATTTTACATATAGATATTAACAAGTTCAGAGAGGTTAAGTGACTCATCAGTTGTCACCCCGCTTGAAAGTGGTAGAACTATAAACAAACTCAGCCCTAAGGGTCAATGCTGAGGCTCTGGGAGCATTTCTGGTAGATCCACAGGACACACGAGCTCTTGCCAGAGCCATTCCTCTGCCTGTCAGCAGTGGCGAGTGTGGTGGTCTCTGGAAGGTGGGGGTGGGAGAGCGGGCAGGAGAAAAAGAAAGCCATTCTGACTGAACAGACATAAAGCAGATTACGGCAATTGAGGGAAGTCTTTCAGGAGATGGAGACCCCCATGTACACAGGTTGTAGCTACAAGAGCATCTGCACATAGGAAACCAGGGGTTTCTCAGGGGCTTCGAAACAGGCAGCTCAGGAGAGAGACAGCAGTGATGGGGATGAAGGACTGTCTCACTAGAAGGCGGACAGATCATAGAGTAAGATGGTGAACAGACAAAGCATGTGGGGAACCTGTCCAGTTCACTCCCACCAGCCACAGACACATTTTCATAGATTGACTCTTTCCCTGTGACTTCTGGTGAAGGCATCGCCAGCCCAGAAACAGAAGCCTTCATTTGCATTTCCAGCCTCTGGGGCCAGGTGATGGCTACCCAGGTTTCAGGTTCCTGGCCACACCTCCCAGTTCAGTACAAACAGCAACCCTAAGACAACCAGGTAAATGATGTAATGATTCAGAGTTTTGCACATCTGGCCTGGGGTCTACCAGGAAGACGGCAAGCATTTTGTAACCTTCTTTGTAAAGCAATGCCAAGTACACATTCCTTGTGCACACCTGGGTAGGGTGGGCATGGCCATGGGCACTGAGGACCAGCCTATACAACACTGAGAGAAGCACTAAGAAGGTAGCAGCCAGGTTTCTTTCATATTTTCTCAATGGTTAGTTGTATTTGGCACCCAGTAGGTGGTTTATAAAAGTACTGGGTGAACGAGTGTGCCTGTGATCATGCATGCTGCTTGGCTTGGTCTCCTCACAGACTATTTTTAAAAACATACATTCGGAAGGCGACCCTGAATTAGCTGGCACTTATGTATTTCAGAAGCAAGGGTCTCAGAAGCCCAAGCGGCACACAGCCCCCTCCTCTCTCCTGGCTCCACTTCCCATGTCGGAGGAAACCAGCTCCTCTCCTGCTCCTCCCTCACTGAAGAGGGAGGCCAGTGCTAACGGCCTTGGCCCCGGTTTGCTTGTATAATTAATGTGGGATTTTTCCCTCCTCTAGTAAAAAATGACCTTGTCAAACCAGAGACGACAAAATCTTGGTTACTGAGCGATTGTGGGCTCCCTGCTGGGATGGCATCCCGGGCCATGCAAAGAGAAATCTAATAAAATCGGTGTCAGGGACTCCCTGGGTGCCAGGTCCCCTGCTGCCTGACCCCATGATCCCAATTTATTAGCCAAACCCAAGAAAGCAGACAAACCTCACTGGCTCCAGACAGGAGACTTCCAAGTGAGAGCTAATATGGGGGCTGGGGCTCAGCCTTCAGCAAAAATGACAAGGGAAATGACAGGAGGTGCCAGTCTGACCAGGGAGTCTGGGGAAGCCCTATTCAGAGCATCTTGCTGCCTTGACAGGGCAGGTTTTAACTTGGTGGAGGAAAGTGCTAGAATGCCCCATCACGAAGGAGGCTGGTTTGCTCTTTGCGCTGTTTTTAGCCGGGCAGGGGCCTGCATGCCATGCACTAGCCTTGTTCCTGAGAGTCAGCAGGCGTCAGTAGAGGAAAAGCCAAAGAATAAAACTTGCATAGGGAGTTTCCATTTTGTAAATCAAGCACTTCTTCATGTGCCCCAGAGTCTGAAACATACTGTCACTATTAACCCTTCCTCACCACCAGAATACTCCCTGGCATGGGAAGCACTGTCTGGCATCTTGCAGGAGTGTCATCCTTTATTAGCTCAGTCATCTTGGGCAGTTACCTTTTCAGCTATAAAATGGGAAGACGGTACTGTTCTCATAAGGTTTCTGTATTACAGAAAAAAAGATTTCTGTGAGTGTTTGTGTGAAAAAAACAGAATTGATCCATTGACACAATAACATTTCCCCCTGCCAGCAAAAATCACCTAAGTGAAAACAAAAGAGAATTCTATAGTGGTAGAATTCTATGGAGAAGAGGTCAAAACTCTAATAAAGAGTATAAAAGATGATCTGATGATTTGAAGGCTTTGCAGGTCTAAGGATGAGTTGTTTTAATATAGTTAAGCTATCAAGTAGCCATAAGTTAAATGGAATTCAGTGAGGTCACAATACAAATTTCAAGTGTTTTCAAGTATCTCTGTGTTAGACAAATGCATAAAATGTGTATGGAAAATCAGGCGCAATGGGTTAAAGCTCAACATTATGAAGCTGTCCGCATCCACTGCAACACAAGTTCAATTCCCAGCCCAGGAAGTGACTCACATGGCATGGCAGACGTCTCCTGACCCACCCCTGTTCCCCTCAGCAGTGTAATTCACTTGATCTGCCTGTTCTGCTCCCCACTCTGTCTCTGGTGAATTCTCTCACCCCCACCCTGCACCTATGGCCTGTATCCCAGTTCTTATATACATAAATAAATCTTAAAAAGATGTGTATGGAAATATACTATAGTTAAGTTGATTTTGGAAAAGAATAACATAGAGGAAAGACACACCAAATGTTAAAATACAGGACAAAGTCATAAGAATAAATATAACATGGTTACACCCTTTCCAAAGTGGGTAAAGGCATCACTGGAACAACCTAGAAAGGCAGAGACAGCTGTGTCTTAACTGTTCATAGATAAGCAAGGTGACTAGAGGAATCAGTGAATAAGACCTTATCTATCAGTTTTAAGTGCAGGTGCTGAAAAACCTGATTCACTCTATGGACAACAATGAAAATCCTTTCCTGGAAAAAAAAATAGAAAGGATAAAAGTCTATGAATTAATCCAATAAAATACTATTATTGTGACCTGAGAATGTGAAAGGATTTCTTTTTAAACAAGGTTCAAAAAACACAAGTCTTAATCAAAATTAATAATGCCTCATCACAACACACTCCATCATGCTTCATAGGCTATTGACAGACTGTTGGAAAATTAATTATAAATTATAAAACTAAGAGAGGATTTATAGCTAGAAAATATAAGGATGGATTGTGGAAACAGGCCATCAAAAATTAGAAAAAAAAAGCAAAAAGCCTGAGTGGGCAGCGCATGGGGAGGTAGTATAGTGTCCTGAAAATTAAGACGGGACAGAAAAACATTTGACAGGAGGAGAACCTGTGAGAGAAGTTAACGGGTTATTATTTTAGCCAATCCTATTTACAAAAACAGAGATAGTTGGGTGATATTGGGAGGTACATGGGTCCACAGTTTTTGTTTCTATGAACTGTTGTTCAGAATGCTGACTGAAGCTGGGAATGAAACTTTAGAACTTCTTAGTCTAATGTTGCTGACTACACCTGATGAAGCTGCAGTGCCACTCGTTTCCACAAGATACTTGAGGGAAAATAAGTTCACCATAGCCTTCTTTGAGACAGGGTCTGCCATGGCCAGTGAGGCCTTTCTAGCCACACCCTTTTGTTTATACACTCCCAATGACGGAAGGCTTTCACGCAGAAGCAGCCATTGCATCCCTGCCACTGAAACCCTATGGCACAAAGCCCAAAGAATTTACTATCCGGATCATTACAGGACAAAGTTTGCCAACCTGCAGTTTAAAGGATCAGGGAATTCCAGGCAACCTGGGTGTCCAGTTGTGAGGGGAAAGTTAAAAAACATAATGAATGTGTACTGTGGGATACTATGTAGCTCCTAGAAGTCATAAACTGCTTGCGATACAATGAGCTTATACAATGTTGCTGAATGTAAGAAAGGAATAAAAGGAACCAAGTTTGTAGTTCTATACCATGTATGAAATTAAAAATACCTGCACAACAGTGACAGGATCCATTCTGAGACATTATATACCAGGTCAAGTCATCACAAAGACATGGTGAAGATTAAATGTGGAATAGGGATAGATAGAAAAAACACACTTTGGGGCCCTCCCTGGTCACACGAATTAGGCGCAGCACTATGCAGCAATCTGCAGCCACTGCAGCATGAGCTCCGTTCCCAGGGAGGTCACCCTCTTGGTCTGGCAGACCTCTCCTGTCTCACCTGCTGCTCCCCTCAGCAGTGTGTTTCAGTGGATCTGCCTGTTCTTCCCCCCTCTCTCTGGTGAATCCTCTCACCCCCCACAACTCTGGCCTGTACCCCAGTTCTTGTATGCATAAATAAATAAATCTTAAAAAAAAACAAAAACACACGTTTGTATGAGTTTGATGACATCAACATGTATGAAATGAGAAGCTTGATTTGCTTGTATCTCTATGTGTAAGATGCAGGGAATTAAATGATAACATCCTTAGTATAATATTCAGCCCATCATGAATTTTCAAAGAGCATTTGTCATCATCGTCATCATTGTCATCATTTTAGTATTAATCTTTTGAAACCGAATTCCTAAACATGAAGCTAAAATCAATGAAGAGCTTACTTAAACCGATCCTGTCTCATTAATGAGCCCAGATAAATGGATGGACAGTAACCTTCTTTGGAGGAACTCTTTAAAGGTCAAAAGGAATCCAATTTCTAGCTAAAACTCATGAATTAACAGGGAGTGGAAGGGGGTTGTTGATGTTTGTATTTATCATTTCAGCTCACCAAACATTTCTGGTTCTTTCCAGAGTGCATGTCTGTCCCTTTCAGTGAGTTTGAACCTTGTGACTAGGTCTGGCTGAGGGCATGTGAGTCTATGTGACGTGCGCCACCTTTGGGCCAGAGCATTAATTGTTTTGCTAGACCTCCAGAGCCATCTTCCCTGGTTCGCACAGTGCACGGTGGTTGTAGCATAGCCCCCAACGGACTACAATACTCAGAGTCCCCTGCGGGCCGGTCCCACAATGCACATATTGCTTGAAACCACTGACATTTGGGGGGTTATCTGTTACCCCAGCATAGCCTAATCTTATCTAATCAATACATCTTTCAAATCCTCAACATGTGTTAAGGAACTCACAAAGATCTAGAAACAAAATTGGAAAGGCTCTCAGAAGCTGTGCAAGAAAACCCTCCAACATGGACAGAGTGGGCATGTATTGAGAATAGGGAGACCCAACTCCAGTGTAGAAGAGCCCACATTCCTCACAAAAGCACCTGTCATCCTAACTCACCTGGCATCATTACTGAGGTTCTTCTGTTAGCAGTCAAATTCTTCCTCCCTGCCACTTCCAGCCACTTATGTTTCATGCAGTAATCCTTCACACAGGGGAGTGTGGGCAGCGGCATGATGGAGCCACAGAGATGTCTTCATCCCATCACAAGACAGATGTGGAGGATGTGGTCGTTGAAGATCTTGAGACAGATTATCCTGGATCACCTGAGTGAATCCAATGCCATCATTAGGGGAGGAACTGTTATAACAGACAGAGGTTGTGGGGACACAGTTGTTGGAACATGGCCTTGAACCATGAAGCCCAGACAGCCTCGCAGAAGCTGAAAGATCCAAGCAATAGTTTCTGCCAACCCTGATTTTAGCTTAGTGACACCCATGTCAGGTTTCTAAACTGCAGAATGAAAAGATACAAATTTATATTGTTTCAAGACATGAAAGTTTGTGCTAAGTTGTCACAGAGTGAAATTAGTTATTGTATTCCTTTGCATTTTCTGTTTCCAAACTAATTGCTATTTGCTACACCTGGCTTCATTTTTATCTTTAAAAACTTGGTTTCACTATTCAGTTTGTGAAAATGGGACTTCTAGCACTTTGACTTTATTTTTTTGTTTTGATTGTGACTTACTGAAAGAAATAACAGCAAAATTAACTCTCTCCAGAACTAGTCACTGTGCAGACAAGTAACACAGACTTAAGCAGTTCATTGAATGTGGGGTCTACACAGACCCCAACAGGCCAATAAATCCTTTTTATCATGTGTATTGCTGTCATTTGGGTCCATCTGCCCAAGCCCATAGTTGTTTGGTGAATCTTTTTTTTGGGGGGGGATCAAATACAGTCTTCACCAATTCTCACTGACTACCATATATAAATTAGTTATGAGTTTTTGGATTTGGTCAAAACTAATAACATTTAATAGTTTATGTTGTAGCTATGAATAAGGAATCAAGAGTTGACAAAATATAGCAGAGCTGAGAAATGGAAGAGTTTCCTTTTCAGAGTTGACAGTCAAATTGTATTACTATCTCCTTTTCTTTATTGATTCATACGTTCAGACTTTTGTTAAGATCCAAACAGTTACTGCCTTATTTAATTCTCAGAACAGCCAGGTAAGGAAGGGAGTAGTATTATTACTGTTGTAGAGTGGAGACAACAGCCTCAGGAGGGCTAAGTTTGCTCAGTGAAAGAGTTTTCCCAGTGAAAGAATGCCAGGCTGAAGCCTTGGAAGCCTGACTCTGTAGATGGTACCTTGAATCTGCATTATATTATCACCCACAAAGACATCTGTGTGGCCCTCATTGGCCTCTGACTTAGATTTGTCTGATTGCAGGTCTAGATGCAGCCTGAAAAGTGTGGACACTGTCCTTGGAAATGAAAGGTCTTGTCAGCTCATTTTTGATGGATCACATTTCTTAGAATAAGCACAAAATAAATATTTTCCACTTGCTAAGTGATTTTATCATGCCTCTCTGGGCCGGGCTTCATGGGGGAGAGAGGAAACAGGTTTCATGGTTAAAGCCTGAGAAATACCTCTCAGGCAGTCATGGGTGAGGGGTTAGTAATGGGTGACTTCGGCCCCCATACATGCTCACCTGGCATGGGAAACTCAGGGTGGTTTGGCTCAAGCTCTTAACAACAAGCTCCTCTTTTGTCCTCCTGAGCTGATGGTCTGATCAAGAATTTGTCTGAGGGAATTTGTTCTAGGAGAAACCCAGCTGCCTCTAACAGGAGAGGAGAAAAGAGGGATTGAGACATAAATATCTGGCCTGTTGCCTCTTTCTTAGGAAGCTGTTCTGTCCAGCCTGGGAATGTGTAAATGAGTGACTAGTGAGACCAAGTCAGGATGTGTTGGGGCCCTGGGTAGATGCGTGGGACCCCTACAGAGAGATCTGCCCCTTTGCAGACTCTCTCTCCACTGAATATTGAACTCTTCCATTAGCCCTTAGTCATGTGAACACATGCTTAGCATCACTAGCCATCAGGGAAATGCCAATCCAGACCACGATGAGATATGACGTCACAACCATTCATTTGGTTATAGTTAAAAAGACAGACAAGTGTTGGTGAGACTATAAAGAAACAGGAGCCCTTGTACATATTTGGGGGATTATAGTATGATGTAGATTCTTTTGAAAACAGCCCTGCAGTTCTGCAATATGCTAAACATGAATCCACCATATGATTCAGTGATTCTACTCCTGGGAAAATACCTGAGAAGTGGGGGGTGTTGGTTAGGTACAGTCTCTTGGATATTCTTATCCATCTTGATAACCTCGGCTCCCTGCCCCTCTCTAGCCCACCTCTATTTATTTGATGCTCTATTTTTCAATGTTAAAAGTCTGCAAAGATGATCTACGTGCTTGCCTGCCTGCCCTGTCCCACTCAGGCTACCTCGCTGATTGTTGTGTCTGCCTGAGCCTTGAGACAGTGCATTTGTGACTGACTCCTCCAGTCAGAGAGCAGCAGTTTGCGGGGCACCACAAAAGGAAGAGGGATGAAGACTGAAGCAGCACATCCACCTACATTTGATTTCTGTCAGAGATACGGTAAGGGAATCAGAAGTCACAGATTAGGAATGGCAGGTGAAATATCAGAAGGCAGGCTTCAGGGAGCAACCGTGGAAGGAAAAAGGAAAAGAAAATTTTTCAGGATAAAATAGAAGTCTAACCTTTCTAGCCTAATTAACAAGAGGGCCTCAGTGGAAGAGGGCCTTAAGTTCTAGGGATCAGCAGAGTATAAAATCTCCTACTCACAGTTCTTAGCATTTGCTTTCTGGGACTTCAGAGTGCTTTTGGTTCCTTAGAGACTCTCAGGAAAAACAGCAACTGTTTTAAACTTGTTTTCTCAGTTTGCAAACATTACCTTCATTAGAATGTTTATAGTCAGCCAAGAGTTGGTTCCAGGCAATCCATCAGGCATGTCTGCATAGGTCTCCACTTTTTCCCTAGGCATACCTAAAATTCTGTCCTATGGGAATACTGGGTCCCTTATTAATCAAATTGAAAGTATTAATCAATAGGAGAGATTGGGTAGTTCTAATTCCACAAGCTGAGTTTTCATAATTATTTTAACATAAAATGATTTATCCGATTGTCTTATCAATTCCCTCTCAAAACCAGAGGAAACAAGTATTTCTCAATTTTTTATCCTTCCTCACTGCTTAATAGTATTTCTAAGACTTACTACATGCACTACTTATGTGTGTGTCATGTGTCAATGCCTGAAATTTATATCAATCTGATGGGGTGGAACCTGTTTCTACTGTTTTCTATTCACTTTGCATTTTCTTTGTTGTGTCCCTACCTCCAACCTATTTCTTATTTTCTTTTGGGTTATGCTGGCTAGTCTTAGATTTCCTTTTCTTTTCTCCACCTGGCTGGAAGTTATACATTGCTTATAATTTTAATAGTTACAATTAAGGATTTTAATAATCATAATTATCTTAATAAAGTCTCAAGTTAGGCAGATTAGCTCCATTCTTTGCATCACAAAGACTTTATTTATCACACTTACTACATTTTAAAGTAAGTTGTAAGGTTGACTATTATGTTAATCAATTTTTAACATGCCTTCTTGTGTTTCTATTTCTTGTGTTCTTTCCAATTTACCTGTTTTTGAGGCATATTCTAATAGAAGACAGAAACCATGTATCATCTGTACTAGACACATAATATTTATCATTCCAGTAATTGTATCAGTAATTCTGCAGAATATGAATTATTACCCCCCATTTTACAGATGAAGAAAGAAGAAAGGCATGGAGAGGAAAGTGGTATGCTTACTCAAAATCAGAGCTGGTATATTTCAGATGCAAAATGATGTTCTGTTCAAAGACAGCTAGGAACCACCACCCGTAGAATCAGATAGAATTATCTTAGGCTAGTCAAAAAGCAATGAGAGGGTTACAGAGTATGTGTAGGGAGAATATGGTGCTTAAACTTTGTGACCTGTACACACTATTTACTTATAAACCATCCAATAACTCTAAAAAAAATGTTTCATTGTAGAATTTCCCAAGCCTTAGAGTTAGATTTGGCTCATAATAAATCTGGAGTGGGGAAGGATAGTTCCATGAATGGGGGTGTTGGGAGTGGGGAGGGAAGATGAAGGGCAGAGAGAAGCTAAAGGTATCAAAACAGTCACTGGGCTTTACTCTTTCTAAGTAACTGAATCTGACAGTTTAAGAGTGTAGAAGCAACTTAAAAAAAAATTATTTATTTATGCATACAAAACTAGGCCACAGGCCAGAGGTTCAAGGGCAGTGAGAGGCTTCACTAGAGTGAGAGTGAGGAGCAGAACAGGCAGATTGACAAAGTACACTGTTGAGGGGAGCAGGGGGCAAGCCAGGAGAGGTCTGCTGCACCATGTGGATCACCACTGGGGCCAGGGATCCAACTTTCACTGAAGCGGCTGTTGCTGCTTGCAGTACTACATCCCAACCCATTGCACCACCAGGGAGGGCCCAGTGTAGAAGCAATTTTTAAAAAGTATTAGCAGCATAGTTTTGTAAAGGCAATTTTTTAACAAACCCTTAAAATCTGAATGAAGAACCTATCAGAAGGGGAGGTGGGAGTGGCAGCAGAGGCAGAGAGGGGTTCTAAACACTGGGTGAAAGGCATTCTGGTGGTGGACATGGTATAGTAACACACATTTGGAAAGATGTGAACTCTTATCGATAAAACATTCTAACAGTGTTATAAACCAATGCTCCCTCAATAAACATAAACAGGACTTTAATTTTTGGAATATTTTTAGGTTTACAACAAAGTTGAGAGGAAAGCAGAGACTCCCTATATATGCTTTGCTCCTGCACATGCAGAGTATTTCTCATTATTAATATCACTCAGTAGAGTGGTATATTTTTGCCAAGGATAAACTCGTATGGACACATCATAGTCAACTAAAGCTTACCTTGTAACTTACTTTAGGGCTCAAGCATGTTGTATGGGTTTGGACAAATGTATAATGACATATGTCCGGACATCTTTAAAATATCATGCAGGGCATTTTCTGCCCAAAAGTAGATGACTGGATTAAAAAGATGTGGTACATAAACGCAATAGAATATTCCTCAGCGATCAAAAAGATAAACTCATGCCTCTTGCAACAACATGGATGGAGCTGGAAGGGATCATGCTTAGTGAAATAAGCCAGAAAGAAAAAGAAAATTACTGGATGGTTTCACTCATAGCAGGAACATAAAGGACCAGGGAGGGAAAATAAGAATAATGAGCAACTATATACGAGAGACATTTTACCAGGGTGGAATGGGGAATGGGATCAAAAATGGGGGGGTGCACTGGACTATGGTGATGGCGCAGGGTGATATGGTGATGGGCAGCCCACGGGGATTACAACTGAGATGGAAAAAGGCACAAAATGATGTAAAAATAAACTATTATATTACTTTAAAAAATATCATGCAGGGTATTTTCAGTGCCCTAAAATCCCTCTGTGCTCTGCCTATTCTCACTCCCTCTCCCAGCCCCTACATTTTTATTTGAAGTTTTAAAAACAGATCTGGGTCAGAACCTAGACCATACACAGCATACCAAAGCTCATTCATGAAGAATACATGATGGCTGCTGATACTAATGGGAATAATATGCTGCAATTAGCATGAACGGAAAGGGACTTCAGTAAGCTGCCATCATCAGTCATTGCCTTTGTTGGAATTTGTGGCCTACTTGTGACATTGGATGTAATAATTATCATAATTTGATTCTAAAATTATAATTAAAAAAAAATTTAACCAAAGTCATCACTAAACAAGCAGGACACTGACAAAGCAACACCAATTATTGGACATATAAGAGTCAATCTTCAGATTGAAGGAACCCACACGTCTCACAAGATGAGGTTCACTTTCACAATTAAAAACTAGATCATTAAAACTGCACCCTGTTGATGGTCACACATTTTGCAGCTGAAATTCTCCTTAGAACAAAACTTGCTGTGGTTAGAATTGTGACAATGTGCTTAAGACACCCACACCCACCCTCCCTTGGCATCCTATGCTTCTGGCCTGCCCTTCAGCTCATCGACAAACTGCCAGCTCTGGCAACCGCCCATCATCAGGT
Source organism: Condylura cristata (assembly GCF_000260355.1). Classification (NCBI taxonomy): domain Eukaryota; kingdom Metazoa; phylum Chordata; class Mammalia; order Eulipotyphla; family Talpidae; genus Condylura; species Condylura cristata. The sequence continues at coordinate 24,559,662 of NW_004567123.1, forward strand.
GAGCCCAAGCAGAGATTTTCTTGCTCCAAATAATGTATGTCTTTCCTAAGGGCTGTTTTGCAGGAGACTCAGCTTCTGGAGGAAGCTGCTGCCCACACCTGGGTGGGTGTGTGATCACTGGGTCGGGAGGACTGCCAACCGGAAAGTGCCAAACCACATTCTGTTTCTGACACTGGTGAGCTGCATGACCTTGGGAGTGTGACTCAGTCCCTCTTGCTTTATTCCTCTGTGAAATGGAATTCTTACCACAGGAGACTGTTAAGAAGGCTCCATGAAGGCAAGTGAAGTTCTTATGGATTGATGAAGGAGATGTTAATGATCATCTGCTTCTAGTACTGATTTAGCTGGGGTTGAGGTGAGTTTAAGGTGGTCAAGGTCAAGGTCAGGGTGAATGCACAGACATTTTCAACACAAGAGATGCCATTACTTGAGTTTTACAAACCCAGTTCACTCACTCTTATAGCATTACTTAATGTCTGGTTAATGGTTATTAATACTATTCTAACTATCGCACACACAGAGCACACTTCTAGTTACACTATTGAAGGTCAGACAAAGTTAGAACTTAATGTGTTCACAGGCTTATTCGGGCTTACCTCTCCATGGTACCTTCCTAAACAATTTGATGTGGCTCATTTTGCTGAGTTTACAGACTATACACTTCTTCACCTGCATCTCTGTCTCTGTCTCTCTGGGTAGGGTGGATGGAAATGTGCTAGAATTGTAAAACGCATGCCACATTTCCAAGACTCAGTATAGAAAAAAAATCAAATATATCAATGATAATTATTATTTTTATTTCATATTGACATAATTTTTTCCATATATATGAGTCAAATGAATTTAACTCTAATTTTTCCCATTACTTTTACATTTTTATATGTGACTACTACACCATTTATCTTTTTTAAAAAGATTTATTAATTTAGGTCCTCCTTGGTGGCACAACAGGTTAAGATGCAGCACTGCAAGCTAGCTGCAGCTGCTTCAGTGCAAGTTCGATCCCCGACCCTGTAGGTGACCCACATGGCACAGATCTTGCCTGTCTTTCCTGTTATTCCCTTCAGTACTGTACTTCATTGACCTGTCTGTTACGCTCTGTCTCTGGCAAATCCTCTCATGGCTCCTGCACCTCTGGCCAGTACCCCGGTTCTGTATACATAAATAAATAAATCTTAAAAAAAAAAAAAAGAGGCAGAGCAGGGAGCAGAACAGGCAGATCCATGAAGTACACTGCTAAGGGAAGCAGCAGGCGGGTCAGGAGAGTTCTGCCATGCTATGTGAGTCACCTCCCTGGCTGGGGATCAAACTTGCTGAAGTGGCTGCTGCAAGCTTCACAGTGCTGCACTTTAACCAATTATACCACAAAGGAAAGTCCCCATTTATCATTTTATTCAATTTCTATTGAGTTGTTGATCATTTACATGGATACTTAATTCCACTTAAAATTATATACATGACTTAAACTTTCATTGGGCTGTGCTGCTCTCTAGTCTTTGTCAATGGACAGATAAGTATGATTTCCTATTTTTTATATGACAGTAGCACCTTTAGGTAAACAGTGTTTCTATTTATTTAACTATACCTTTTAAAATATCACTTACCCCAATATCTTTTCTCACATCACCCCAAGATAAACCTAAACTTTGTGTCTGTTACACACTCACAAATTATGAATTAATGATTCAAATTAAAAGCAAGCTTACTACATAGAGCACATGAGATACAAGGAAATGATTGTGATTCATGGGTAAGCTTAAGTTTTATTTAGAAAAGAGGGATCAATATGACCACTTTTTCTTTAAGTAGACAAATTGGGAAATTGGGGACTAAAGCCCATAGTGGCTTTAACACATATCACTGAGAGTCTCAGACTTGGAACTCTCATCCTGGCTGCTATCTGTACATGCACAGAGAGTTATGACTTCTCCATCATGGATGCTTCCCTTCGCCCAGGAGATATTTCACTAGTGGAGCTCTCTCCACTCAGCTGCAGGAGCATAGAGATGGTGTGGAGGTGATTGGACACCTTGGGACAGACCTGACTAAATTGCCTACCTCTGTTCTCTCTGTATTTTCCAGTCCATTAAGAAGCCTCTGTCAGAAGACACTCTCTTCCACCTTGTGGCATCCTGAGCTATTCTGCAGGTTCTCCTGACACCACCTTGGACAAGAAGCAGTGACCAAGAAGCCTGGCTGCGTAATGTTTGGGGAGGAAAGCACTTGGCTCAATGAGATCCACGGCCTGCTGCCAAGTACTAAATAGCAGCACTGTGTGCCAAGGCAGAGGATACCTGTTACAGTAAGACCTCTTAACAAGAAAGGGCATGCCAAAGACACAGCTCGTTGTCAGAAACCATTACCAGTGGGGCTAGAGAGGAGAGTTCCTGGGCACCAAAGAAAGTGTCACAGCTTTATCTTGAAATTCTCAGGAGAGTAATACGGAATGTTCAAGAAAACATAAATATGATGGCCCTAGGTAATCAGAGGAAGAGATTGGGAAAGGGTGGCCTAGTGTATTTTCTGGTGAAACAGAAAAGCACATCTTGAGTGGGTAAGAACAGTGCTCAAGCAAGGAGGGGTGGCGGAGACAGCGGGCAGTGAAGTCAACCATGATACTGACCATGGAGGTGACAGCAACCACTGGTTTATAAAGTTCTCACTTGGAAAGTAGAATCATCAAGTTCCAGATGTGCCAGGTGAGTATTGGCTCATTTATTCTTTGGAGTCACCCTTCTGTCGTTCTCTTCATTTGATGGGCAAGGAAGTGCAGCTCTGGTGGTTGAGTAAGTCACCCAGTGTCGCACAGCCAGTGCAGGTAGACCCAGGATGTAAACACAAGCCTCTCTGATTCCAAAGTCTCTGGAATGTCCACTGTGCCAGAGAACAAATAAAAAACACATTCTGTTCTCTTATTCCTCCCAAAGTTGAGAATTGTGTGTGTATTATCCATGCAATGATTAAAAGTCACATTTGGATGATTTATGACTCACAGACAGATGATTTTCACTTTGTAACTCTAGACCAGTGGTTCTCAAGACAATCTTGCCCCTCAGTGGATGTCTGCAGACCTTTTTCATTGTCACCACTGGATTTTGGATGCTACTGGCATCAACTGAGTATAGGCCATGGAGCTGGTAAACATTATACAATGCCTAGGCTAGCTTCCACTGCAAAGAGAATTAGCCAGTCCCAAATGTGGATCATGTGGAGGATGATAAATTAGGTTGTAGAGGAAAGTCATGGACATCTATGAAACCACTTGCCTTCTGTAAAAGCCACTTGATAGCTCAGTTATTTTTTGTTCAACATATAATTCACCAGGTGCACCTAGTGGTCAGCACCATGCTGGGCTCTACAGACATACATTCTAAAACACCAGATGATTTGGCTCAATATTTGATTCAAAGTATAGTTGAAAATCATGAGGAACATGTTCAAATTTTGTGTAATAGAGGACCTTTTTAAGAGGTGTTTTGACTCTAAAATAAAATTTTGAGAATGCAGCTTGCTTTTAAGTTAGCTTGTAAGTGTTTTTAGAAAGATAAGGAGAAAGATAAAAATTTACATATTAATTACTAAATTCTTAAAGTTAAAATCATACTTATTCCTTATCTTGTTACTATAATGCTATGTTTTTTTTTAATCTAAGTGAATTTACTAAAAAGTAAAGAGCTTTCCTATAACATTGAAGAATTTGTTTTAAATGTATCTGTTACAAGTATTGACTTGCAACCTTAAGAATTATTGTTGGTTATTGAAAAATATATTTGTTGATGTCTTTGTTACAGAGAATTACAATTTTTCACTTACAATTAAAACGCTGTTTGTTGTAAAGATTGAAAATTGTTAAAACTATTTTGAATTTATTAACTCATTCACTAAGAATTCATTTAGTTTGTGATGGACAGTGGTGTTAAATTAGCAACATTTTTCAAACGGTTCTTCTTTGCATTGATTTGCACAGGCAAAAATTCAATTGTAAAGAGAGAAATTTGGTAAGACACAGCACCATCTTCTAAAGCAGTATAAATTCAGGGGTTAGAAGAAATCAGACATGTTTTCTAACTTAGGGAGCCAACGGACAAGGGAGACATAAACCAACGAAAAAATCAGGAAGAACTAAAATGACAACCTCACAGCTGCAGTGACTGAGAGGTCCAGAGTCCAGTGAGTAAGCAGAATAGGGTACACGGGAGTCCAGGAAAGCTTCTCTGAGGAAGTGGTAAATGAGCTAAATATTCGCCAAAGTGGGCAATAGTTATTCTTACTCTAAGCAGAGGGAAGAGCTTATGTAAAGGCCTGAAGTTGAGAAAGAATTGGGTGGGTTGTGTGCCTAGGGCTAAAGCGTGTAGAGGGGGTGTTGAACTTCAGGGTGAGAGGGGCAGTTGGGGGCTGCACATTGTATGTGTAAGCACACCACATAACTGAATTTATGCTTTTAGTCTTATGACCAATGCAGAGTAACTAAAATGTCAAAATCAAGAAGGTCAAAGTGAGACATGTACATTTTGGGTAGCTCTTACTGGCCACTGGGTGGTGAACAGATTAGCACAGGAATAGGAGTAAGTAAAGAGACCATCTGGGAGATAACCATAAAATGGCTTAGATATTCTGATTACTGGGACTAGGGTGATGGAGATCAAAATGGAGAAGAGCAGCTGAATCTGAGCAAGGTTTGGGAGGTAAAATCCACAGACCTTATATGTGAAGAATGGGGCTTGATGAAGGCAGATGAGGTAGAAAGAGGGGTGGAGGATGGACTCCTGGGCTTGGGGGTTATATGTCATGCTGGGGACAGCAGATGCTATGTCAAATGACTCAGTAGACATTTCATGATGCACCTGGACTCTTCCCAATGAGGAGGAAATGGGAGTGGACCGATCGATCTCTCTATAATGATATACATCACTGCCAGGTGTTTGATATGGCCTTTAATCTAGGGGGAAAGAGCCATCAGTTCTGAAACAGGAGTAGAAGGCTGGATGGTCTGAATGTGGGGTACCTAGAAGGGCAAAGTGATTCCATCCTAAGTTCTTGGGAACGCTTTGCTTGCTCGGTTTGGGAAACACCTAAATTTAAGGAGCAAAAGGGGAGCTTACCTCCAGGCCCTTTTCATCCCTTCCACTCTCCTGGACTAAAATTACATGGGCCCCTAAACATTCATGGTCTTGGGTTCAATGTGTTAGCTGATTTATTAAGTTTCTCCATTGAGTGAAGAAAGCAAAGTAGCTGAGGTGGGCGTTTAAATGGACCCTCCTGTGGCACACACACTCATCTTTCTGAATCAGCCAAGTGAGGTAATGGGGTGTTAGTCACATGCACACTGAGTAGTTAGGGGATTTTAAACTACATCACTCCAATTGTTATTATTTCATGTGTTAAAATTAGTTTTTTTTTTTTCCTGAAATTTCTTAGTGACAATACTCCTGGACTTTCTTCCAAAAGCCATAAAGATGGTCTTTCAAATTTAGAAAATGCTGAAATTGTTGGAAAGTTTTATTAAGCTGTTTAGAATTTAAGACAGCAGCTTACAGCAACGCAGTTAAGAAATAAACATCTCAGGGTGTTTTCCAGTTCCTTCATGAAGCAATAACTTAACATCTTGTCACATTGGAAAAGGAGACAGATCAAGTGTCTAAACATCCTAAGTGTCTTTAAGGAAAACACTTCTTCCGCCAGAACAGTGACTCGAGCATTAAACCACATGGTTGATGGTGAGTTATAGCACCTTAGACTTGGGAGATACTTTACAAGTCATCTCAGTCTATTTCCCAAGTTAATGAAAATTTCCTTTCTTTTTATAAAGAAGAAATAAGTTTCCCCTGCATTTTTTTAAAGGCCAATTGCACCCATTGCCAAAAAACTCTTGTCTTTTAGACTGTGTTTCATTTTCAGCCATTATTTCTATCTGCATCTGTTCCATACAGCCATCTGAAGAGATACCCACTCTCTCAGCTAAGGACCTATGCCTTTCTCTCTGACATGATCAGGCATTATCTCTTCTTCCAAATCTGATCCTTTTGGTAACCTCCTTTGTACAAATATTTTCCCACTGTTTGGGAAACCATACGTCTAGCTGCACTGAGTAAATTTACAACAACATACCTTCCTTTCCCAATTCTCCAATGTGTTCTTCAATCTGAGCACAAGGCTTTCAGAGTTTCAGTTGTACAATCAGTGTTGGTCACTGATGGCACAGACCTGGAAGATGCTGGAGAGATAGCTAACATAGCCTCACTTTACAGATGAAATAATCACAGTTCAGAGAGGAGATAACATATATCTAAGAACACGTAGGTTCATGGTGGCATAAGTGAGTCCCAGAGCAGACCTCTCTCTTCTCAGTCTAACCCTCAGTTACGACAACATGTCAAGTCTACAATTCACTCCTTTTTGTTCAAGAACATGGCCCTTGGTTTGTAACAGACACCCGGTGAATTTGTGTTGAGTAAATGAATGGATAAAGAATGAGTAAGTGAGACTGTTCTTAGGAATTTTGTTTTAAGCAAAACATTCATGCATGTCAAATGGCAGCAATCATGATCACCAGTCCTTGGCCATATATGAATGTTTGTAGAAGTGCTCAGTGATGGAAAGAGGATCTTATCCTGGAACTGACTAGTGCCAGGTCAGTGAGAATCAGAAAGCATCTGATTCTGTTTTGTTCTAAATCTTGCTTGCCAAGGTCATGTAGATTGTAAATTCAGCCAGTTTACTAACTCAGGCAAACCCAATGATTCTGGAGAAAATAAATCAGTATTTTTAGATTGCCAATAAGAAGAAAGGCCCTAAATTCTCCTGCACACTGACTCCAGCTTGCCAGACTTCCTATTCCTGCCAAGGTACCATCACTTTGGAAGTCCTCTGTCAGCTCCCAAAACACCACTCCTCCTTTGGCTTCTGAATAGTCATTATTCACCTGGTGTCAGGACAACTGATCTCCCTGAACTCAGGCAAGCTCTTGGAAACCCTTTGCTTTATTGACACAGACAGCTGTTCCAATGCCTAACAGGTATCTACCTCTCTTCCTAGGGAGTAGCAGGCATACTTCTAGATTTGTGAGAACAAAGTTAAATGTGGACTTGTTCATGGAAATACGCCTCTATGATGTACCTCCAGATGATTAACAAACTCTTTAGCTCTTAAAAAACAAAACAAAACAGGCCCTCCCTGGTGGCGCAGCGGGTTAAAGCACTGCACTGAGAAGCTAAAGCCACTTCCGCATGAGTTCGATTCCTGCCTGCCCCGGAGGAGACCACATGGTGCGGCAGACCTCTCCTGACCCGCCCGCTGCTCCCCTCTGCAGTGTACTTCGTTGATCTGCCTGTTCTGCTCCCCACTCTGTCTCTGGTGAGGCCTCTCACCGCCTCTGGCCTATACCCCAGTTCTGTATGTACAAATAAATAAATCTTTAAAAAAAAAAAAAAACAAAACAAACAAAAGCCAAAATAAACTTAAATAAACTTTTGACTATCTGTTTCCATAAGGCTGCTTGGTACTTGATGGTAGAGATTACCTATTTTTTAAACTGTCTATGTTTATTGTTTTATAGTTTGTTTTGGAACAATTTTAGATTCACAGAAAAATTTCAAAAGACTCTATAAAGATTTTATATATAACCTTCATTTAGATTTTCTACAAATATTAAACATATTGCTTTATTATTCTATCTACATACATGCAATGCCCTGAAATGTTTCAATGAAGGCTACACACAAGATATCCCTTTACCTCTAAAGAATTCCGTGTGTATTCCTTAAAATCAAAGCTATCTCCTTATAGGGCTCAATTATCAAAATCAGAAATCATCATTGATTCAATATCATCATTTAGCCTGTAACTACTCTCTAGAGTTCAATAGGTACCCTATCACCACCAGGGACTGATTCAAGATCTAATCTGGAGTCACATGGTTGTATTTACTTGCTACATCCCTTAATCAGTTATGCCCCTTTGTTCTCCTTTCATCTGGAACAGTGCCGTAGCTTTTCTTCATCATTCAAATCTTGGTACACTGGAGTAGCAGAGATTAGAATGTCCCTAAATTTGGTTTTTCTGAGTTTTCCACACAATTAGCTTCAGGCTATGGAATTTTGTCAGGGAAACCACAGATGTGATGCTGTGTCCTTCTCTGTGCATGATATCATGAGACACATGATGTCCATTTGTCCCATTTTTTTTTTTTTGGTTTGTTTAATTGCTTCATTAAAGTGGTGTCTGCCAGCCTTCTGCACTGTAAAGTTACTAGTATTTTTTGGTAATTAATTAGGATCATATGGAGAGATACTTTGAGACTATATAAATATCTTGTTTCTCATCATACTTTCACCCACTAATTTTAGCATCCATTAATAACTCTTGCCTGAAGCAATTAATGCTGTGGTGGTTGCCAAGAGGTGATTTTCTAATTCCATCCTACTTTTTACATTTATTTGTTGGAATTCTGGCATCTTTTCCATAAGTATCGTCGTTGCCTCTTTCAATCTGCTCCAAAGAAGGCTTCATTTTGTGTGAGTTGTTTTAGTTAGTTACTTGGTGTTATCACTAAAACATTTGAAACAAGAACATAGTTCTAAAGAAGAAAATCTGCCAACATAACAGGATGTGTTCTTCAATAAACAGTAAATGGATTGCAATTTAAGTGGGTCTTAAAATATCAGTATAGATAAAGGCATTTTGTAAAAGTTGTCAGAATAAATAGACTATTCCAAGACCCCTTTTGGAAGCTGAGTAGACACTTCAGGGTGAAGTCTTCTATCCTCTCCTCTGTCAAATGGGAGAGTATTGATGCTCATAGTAGCAGAGGACTGAGTCACACAAGGCACCATCTTCTGCTTTTGGGTCAGCAAGTTACCTAGAGGAACTGTGACACTGAAGACTACCACTGAGGCAATCTGCACAGACAGGTCTTTCTTATTTCTTAGCTCTCTGTATCTTAACGTCCTGGTTTTGTCTTTTGTGGTTGATTTTTGGTTTGTTTCTCTATGATCCATATAAATTCGAGTTCATTTTATGTTGCCTCTAATTATCTCTTAAGTGGCAGATCGACATTCTGTGACCTTTAGATAAGCATGCAGGGTTACAAGAAGGGATAAGTAGAACTGTCTTATAGATAATACAGCTGACTCCTTGGGGTCCACAAGGTCCTTCTTCTCTGGCCTCCCTCTCTTTTCTCAAGTTTCTTGGGCAGTGTTTCATTGTCCTAAACTTGACCCTGGATGTTGACCAGCTTCTCCCATGACTCAGCCAAAGCACTACCCAAACCTTTACCTTCACCCCTCTGGGGTTTTGCATCTGGGCAAGTAACTTTTATTCCTGGCCAGCCTATGATCTTTCTTCCTGGAATCTTCCACTGCCACATCTGTCAGTTTGAGGTCTCTGACCCCAGCTGGCTTCTCTTCTGGGCTACTGGCTTTCTCCCAAGGACAGCCAGAACTCCTGAGTTAATGATCTAGTGTCACACTGCTTCCCTGTCTATCCTACTTTATAGAGGAAAAAATCATTTCCCTTGTAGTTTTATAAAAGAAGTTAGCACTTCTCAAAAAGAATTTCCACTGAGACACAAGAACAAAACAGACCAAAAGGTTAAACAAGTAAATAGTTTAAAGAGATTCCAGGTTTTATAACAAATAAAAATTTCAGCACAGGTAATATTAAGTAGCCACAGTGAGAAAACAGGGACCCACAATACTTACGAGTATACCATCCATCAATTTTATGTTTTAGGAAAAACTCTTGATGTGGGACTTCTTTTAGAATTATTGTGATTTTCCTGGTTCTTAACTTATGGGGAAGGGACCAAGTTATATTTTCACAGTCTCATATGGCACCCAACTCAATGAGGTCCAAGGAGATGCCTATGGTGGTCACACAAACTTTGGCAAGTTTCTGAATTTCCAATATTTAAGCACCAGGGCTGTAGTTTCCAAACTGGAGGACTGGAAAATAAAGCAATATGCAGATGGATGGCTTGTACTCGACATTAGATATTTACACTTGTCACTCAACTCAGGTCCTTATGAGGCTTGGTAAACAGCCTAGTGTCAGGCTACACCTCTCAATGTGTAAGTACTCACTGCAACCTGCAACTTATTGTGCATCAAATCCTAAGATTTCCCCCATCATCAAAGAGTTGAGAGAAGACAAAGATACAGAGTCAGTTTAACATGATAGACAGTTGTCTCTGATAAGCTTGCCAATGCATATCACTTTCCATGGAAACCATCAATTACTGGTTTCCATATTCACTGTGGACTATTCATTTTAAAAAATATTGAACTCACCAATTTGAATAAAAGTGAGACCATGTGGGAAGTTGTTCATCTGTAAAGTGGGAACTTGATTTGTCATATGATGCTATGAAGATTGTTTTGAAAAGAAAGAGCCTTGCATGGAACCGTTGTGGTCCTTTAAACAACTTGTTGTGATTTAGTCCTTTTCCCTTCTGTCTTTCCATCTTGTGGTAGGCAGAATTCTAACATTGGGTGCCATATCTCACACTGTAATATCTGGATCTTATGAGCTATCACTTCCATGACTATGTCAGTGGATGTCACAACTGTCTTTACCATGATGAGTGGGTCCTGTCTGACAGCCATCCAGGAGACAGAAACCTGAGTTCTACAACCGCAAATAAATGAATTATTCCTTTCAGGAGATAAACATACTGTCACCTTCAGACAGACATGTGGGGTTACAAGAGGTGATAAATAAAACCACCCTGTAGATGATGTAGCTGACTCTTCAGGGTCCCACAAGGACCTTCTTCTCTGCCCTCCCTCTCTTTTCTTAAGTTTCTGGGGCAGTGTGTTTCACTGTCCTAAACTTGACCCTGGACGCTGACTACTTTCTCCCATGACTCAGCCAAAGCACTATCCAGAGAGGATAGGAGCCCAGTACAGTCAACACCTTGACTCAGATGCTCAACAGAGTAACAAGTTGAGCTCACCTGAACTTCCAAACTTACAGAACTGTGAGATAAAATGTGTCTTAAGTCATTAATGCTAGTGGCCATTTGTTATTCAGCAATAGAAAACATACACATCCTTCTTTTATTTCTTCTAGCATTAATAAACATTCATTTTTGAACATAGTATATGGTAGGATCTCCTTCAGAAACTATAAAACTCAGGGCACTTAATTCACTAAACCATTACTAAGAAGTATGTTTTAATATCCTGTTTTCATATGATAGAGCACAGGATTATAGAATTTTAGAAACTTGATGGTCTCTAACCCAAATTTTCTACTATACTACATTATCTTCATTTTCTCTTCTTCCACATAGTGTGGAGTGGAGCATAAAAACCTGGTGGCAGGGAAGCAGTAAGAAACACTGCTTCTCTGGTTACCATGGAGATAGCACAAAGTAGAAGCCAACATCATGAGTTGGGAGCAGTCCTTGGAGACTTCTAAAGAACTTTTGATTATTGTCCAGCTTTTTCTGATCTTCCTCTCAGTGCCTCAGAACTGTGTTTGGCACAGTCGTTCGGAAGTCCTGGTTCTGCTTTAGAGTACTGAGAAGGGATTGTGATAACAATGATAACAACAGATATTTAATAAATATTTATTCTGTTCCAGGCATTCATCCACCTTTAAATCTATCTTTTGTCTCACTGAGGGGAACTGTGGGGCCAGGTCATGTTGAAACTTGAGCACCTGAAAACCATGTACTCTGACTTTAAAATGGAAGCAACCACAATGAAAATATTCTGAATCTGAATCTGTTCCATTGCTTATTTCATTTACAACTGGGAGAACGTCATGTGACAATTTCTCTTCACCAAGGGGCCATATTAGACAATTTTTAATTAATTTATGTTGATTTTAACTAGTCATAATTCCTATTTGGGCATAAATAAAATACCTACAAAGAAGGTAGTTTTAATACACTTATATTTCAATTGTTCAATATACTCTCAACTAATGCTTTGCAAAAATAAATTAACCACTAATAAAATACAGTAAGATGGGTGGATATGGACACATATTTTATGAATCAATAGGGCACTGGTCTTTTAAAGATAATTTCAATAATTTGTTCAGCATAAGCCTTTTGCATTAATTTTAATTTTTAAAAATATATTACATAAAATTATTATTTACCTTAATTTTTAAGCTTCTTGGATAGTCTTAAATTTTACATTGGAGGTAAGTGCTTCACTTGTGTCATCTAGACCCTTGCTCAGGGCACACATGCGAAGTTTCTGGACTTCTCAATACAGTGACAAGAGCCCCAGTATTGGCTGCATTATACTTGAAACATGTACTGGTAGATTTTGACATTTCATATTTCAATGTGCCTATTTTTTTTTAGTAATTTAACCCAACATAGACTATATTAGAAAAACCCAGGACTTTGCAAAGTATTATTTTAAGGAAAAAAAACCTTACAAAACACAGTTGTATTAGTGTAACAGGAGCTATAACTTTAGTCTGAGATGTAGCCATGCTGATATTTAAGGATGTCCACAAGACTGTGGGGCCCATTAACATGCAGAATCAGAGCGCTTCCTGGGCAGTAAAGGAGTTAGGTGTGCAATTGTCCACAAAGAGCAAGTGCTAGTTACTTGATCTACAATGTTTTTATTGGTTTGATAATCATAGAAAAAAGCCAAAATACAAAAATATTCTAGGTCAAAGATATGTCTAATGTAACTTGATGCTACTAGATATCTTTATTTTGCTATTCTCCCATTTGTCATTTTATTAAAAAAAAAAAAAGCCTGGTGAGAAGTCTTGCTGCAGAAGTGAGGTATCCATTCCAAGTGAAGATCAATGAATACCCCTAATCCATTTGTACAAACAAAAGCTTTTGGAAGAGCTCGAACAAACAGGCAAATGATGTGAGAGAGTGGGGAAGAGTACTGAAACATCACACAATGCATTGTAGTGTCAATTCCCCAGGCAGAGAAGATACTGTGAAAACATAGCAATCAGTGTCATGTTCAGATTCCAAATGGCAATTCAGTTTCAGACATACAATAAGAGATGCCACGTTGAATTAATATCTTAATTCAAATGCAGTGGGTTGGTTTTGTTTCTGCTCAAGTTGTGAATGTGTTTTGTATTATAGCTGCATATGAGCCATGAGGATAAACAGTTAACATAAAGCTTTAAATATTGTATAGACTGAAGTTACATGATGTTAGAAATTATATCAAACTGAACATACATGCATTTGTTTTTCCTCCAAAAAGTTTCATTCTGTGTCCAAGTTTGGAAAGCTAGGTCACTAAGAAGTGTCTTGGCAGCATAAAGATTTTGAAGGAGAGAGAAGGCAATGCTTAACCCAAAGGGGCTAATAGCTCGTGGCACACCATCTTGTATCTGTGATGGAAGAGAGATTCGGGAGCCCTGGGCCCCTAGACGCCCTTGAGCTCCAGCTGCAGTCTGCTTAATGATGAAGGGGGTCTGAGCTGCTCCGTGGTTTGTTCGCACAGTGTTAGAGCAAAGTTAGAAGAGCTCTGCTTTCTTCTCACACCAAACAGCCTAATGAGATTGTTAGTAGCGTCGTGAGAACCTGTTATCATGGTTACATCTTCGCAAGAAGGTGCCTATGTGCGGGTGGGCCTGCCCATGTGTGGACGAGGTGTGGAAGTTTCACTGTTACGGCACTTCCTACTTCCAGAAGCTGTGAATTTGGCTGGGCAGGGTCTGGGCTTTCAGCCAGCGCTAAGCTGTCCAGGTAGATGACAAACTAATTAGGGGAAATTGCAAACCAATTAGCACTTGGGCTGGACTGGCTGATGTATCGTAGAGACTTCTTCATTGAGTGTTTTTGCTGCAAGAATCAGCCCCGTGTCCCCCTTCCCCCAGCATCTAGATGGGCTAGCCAATCTGTCCTGATGGGATGTTTCCATTCTAGTATGTTAGCCTTCCTTTAGAAGATGGTAGCTGTGGCTGAGAGATGACCATTATGGTCAGGGGCAGGCGAACTAGGTCATCCCCCCTTCCCAGAGAGAACAAGAGAACAAAAACAAGCTGGCTTCCCAGGAGGGCTGGAGGGCAATGAGCTCACAGGGCAAAGCAAGAGCTATGGGGTTCATCATCACCACTGACACAGATTCCCACACTGCGTTTATTTTCCTTTCCTTCTGAAATATTCTTGCCTCCCCCGTGGAGCTCAGGCATGTATTAGCCTTGTCTCCTCCCTGGCAACCTCTTCCTCTTTCCCCTGTTGGTGCTGGTCCCCTAAACTGGCTTTGCCACGTTGAACTCTGTTGGTATCATGGCTGAAGAGAGCAGGATGAATGAGAGCCAGAGAAGAGGAGGAGGGCTCCCCGGGGAGGCACCTTTGCTTGGTTCATATTTTTAGGTGTTATTTATGCATTTGAGGAAGTTGTTTGCTCCTGAATGATAATAGCAAGGGGACTGTGTCCTAGACACCTTCCAATTCTCTGTTCTATACAAATGTGTGATACCTGTAGTCACATCAAACTGCTTGAATCTAGATATTCCTCTCTGTATGTGTTGTGTGTTGTGTGTGTGTGTGTGTGTGTGCGTGTGGGAGACAGACAGAGAGAGAGAGACCAAGGAGCAGTTTTGTCTCTGGCAAGTCAGACACTTCATCGCAACCAGTGTCTGACCTCTCCAGATATAATCCAAGGTGAATTTAAAAGGCCTTCTCTTGAGCACAAACATCACAGATCACAAAACATTTCCTTAGCTCACAATTTGTGTGCAAGATCATTATTAAGCCCATTTAACTTCTCCATTTAGAAGCAGCATACATACAAAACTGGCAATTCTCACACGTTTGTGTCAATGGCCTCAGCTGTTCTCATCCTGGCAATGGGATATGTAGGCAGGCCTGGAACATGGTGTCTGGGCTCAGGACTTTGGACAGGAAACACAGGAGCATCTTGGGATAGAATTTACTCTACCTGTGGTATATTTCATTTTCTAGTGAATCAACTTACCATGGGGCCCCTATATTGGGAAAGTTCTGAAGGGAGTTACATGACATCCAGAAAGCACGCTTGGTTTTAGCAATATTAAGTGCCATGAAGGTAGGAAGTAGAGATGGTAATGCAATCTCTGCTTAAGAATAAGACAAAGTCAACAGATAAAATATTGAATAATGTGTTAGATGGCATATTTTTTTTTAATTTACTGACTAGCATTGGCTTGTATCATTATAGAGATTATAATTCAATATATCTGAATGTCCTTTGCACAGAGAATTATAACTCCATCTCTGCATATGACATCATATTCACCTGAAAAAGTCCAGCATCCTTCCTCGGCCACACAGCTGAATCTTTTTATCCTACATACCCAGTGCCCCTTCCAGTAGTCACCATTTTGTTTTTATAATCTAAGAACTAAAAGTTTTGCTTGTCTTTGTTTTGCTTTGTTTGCTCAATTACTTTGTTTCTTGATCTTCCACATAGGAGTGAAATCATATGGTGTTTGTCTTTCTTCGTCTGACTTATTCCACTTAGCATAATCCCTTCCAGTTTCATCCATGTTGTCACTCGTGGAAAGATTTCATTTTTTTTTTAATAACTGGGCAATATTCAGTTGTGTGTATATACAGCATTATCTTCTCTGTTCAATGATTACTGCTGGGCACTTAGGATGTCTCCATAGCTCTGGCTAATATAAAAAAAAATCTGCAGTGAACATAGGGGTGTGCCTAGCTCTTCAAATTAGTGTTTGCATATTCTGTGGACAACTAGCCACTGGTGAGTAGCTGCATCACACAGCATGCCTACCCTTAATTTTTTGAAAATCTTTATACTGTACCATTTTCTCTTCCCATCCACAGTCACAAAGGTTCCCTTTTCTCTGTGTCCTCAGCAAAACTTGTTTTTTTTTTTGTCTTTCTGACTATAATTCTAACAGTGGTGAGGTGGTATCTCATGATTTTGATGTGTACTGATTGAATGAGAGTGGGAATGAGCATCCTTTCATGTACTGGTGGCCATCTAGATGCCTTCTTTGGAGAAGTGTCTATTCCTGTTCTGAAGCATTTTTTATTTGGGATTTGCTCTTTTTGTCTTGATGTTGCTATTCAGTTGTTTGGGCTCTTTATATATTTTGGAGATCAATCCCCTGTTGGAAGTATGGTTTGTAGATGTCTTCTCCCATTCAAGAAATCATCATTTTGATGCTATTTTTCACTGTGCAGCTTTTGAGTTGGATGTAGTCCCCTCTGCTTAACTATGTGCTTGTTTCCCTTGCTGTTGCCACCGAATCCCCAAAGACCTGTGCAAAGCAAATGCCAGGGAGTTTATCATCACCTGTGATCCCTCCCGCATGTCTCGCCATCTTTCCCTGCACTCACACACATGCCTTGTCTCAACATAGATGTAGTGCATCTTGCTGACCCTTGCCTTTGGACTTGATGGCATGAGCTTCTTTGCCCAATGGGATGTGGGTGGAAGTGACAGTGGGCTGATTCAAGCAGGACTTGGGCAGCCTCATCTGTTTCTGCTTAAGACGTTTTTGCCACCACTGTGAGTTAACATGTCAGCTCCTGGTTCTGGCAGGAGGTAGAGAGACTGAGACATGTCACTCCAGACAAGCTTTTCTAACCAGCTCCAACCCGGATCAGCTGAACTGCCATCACCCTGATATGTGTGGGTCTTAGCACAGTTTGTTACACAACAGTAGTTAACAATGCAGTCCACAAACAAAAGGTTGGGTTACAAAATGAAAGTGGATTCTAACTGCAGAAGTGTTGTTTTATTTTCCAATCTAACCCCAAAGGACTTATGCCTGAGTCCCAGGGCAAGGGGATGGCAAACAAACACAGCCAATAAAGTGGCAAAAGGTGTTTCATTAATAAAGCATCATAAAGACTCAAGACCTACTAATGCTAGGCAAAGTAGGTTTTAGCCCATGTTGCAGAATATAATCCTTATGGGGCTGGGTGTAAGGGTGTGGTGGTTTCCAAATCTGTCTGCAAATTCTTGACACTCTAGCCACCAAAATGTAGAGCCTAATTCTCTTTCCCTTGATTATATGCCAGCCTTAGGAATTGGAAATGACTTGCTTCTTTTTTCTAATAAAAGTTCCATGCTGCAATGACACTGTGTGGCTTACAGGGTTAGGTCATAAAGGGGTAACAGCTCTTTTGCTCTTTCCTTCTATTTCTCTCCCCCTTTCTTGTGCAGGCACGCCTACCCTCAGAACCCAGATGCCATGATGCCAACCAACAGCAAGGAAAGCCACATCAAGGTGGGCCAACCCCAATGCCTGCTCTGTGTCCATGTAATGGTCAGCATTAATAGCCTAAATGGGCATGAAGGACTTTCTGGGTATTCCAGTGCCCTTTCTTTGATGTTGAGTGCTACAAAGGTTATGTATTCATGGAGCCTTGCCTAAACTGCAATATGGTGATTCCTTAGTAACAAGGTTCATGGGGCAACGTTTTATGCATTCAAAGATAACCAGAACAAGGACATTTACTTTTTGAGTGATTGTACTGGCATAGGAAGAGACACAAATACCTGGACTAGTGAGTTTCTTGACCAGACAGAGAAGAAGTCATTCTAAGGGCTTTCCAAGTGGGTGTAGGTGGCCCAAGAAGCTTCAGCAAGGGCAGCTGATGGGCCCATACTTTCCCTGTGACTTAAAGGCACCAGGGACTTAGGCAATAAGAACATAAGTGGATGCTAAGAACATCAAGTGCGTTATGGGTAACAGAGAAGTCCCTATGGATGAGGGTCTAGAGCCACCCCAAGGGGGCACCCCAATAACTGAGGAATTCCATCAGGGATTGGCCCTTGCATGCTGCTGGCAGAACTGGAGAGCTGTATTACCTGCTTTTCCACCCTGGGCTGCTGCGGCCTGAAACGCCGAGCTTGCACTTTTGGTGCCTAAGTCTGGTCTCCCAAAGCCCTCACATCCATCATCCGTTTCAGTGCTCACATTAACACCTGTGAGGTAGGTATTATTATTCCCAAGTCTCAAGACTATAAATGGCAACCCTGTCAGGAAATCAAGCCCTGGTTTGTTTCCTGTACCCAGCTGCCCTAGTAAATTAAATGTTATTTTTAATGTAAGTCCACAGAGAACTTCTGAAATTAACCCAAGTGAATTCTGTCCCTTACTCTAAACCTCTACTGATATATCCAGTCTATGAGTTCAGAGACCGACAAAGTAACATACACTAATCCCAGCCCCGCAAATGTAGAGTTCCATTAGGAGGCACATAGGACGTGTCTTCCTGATCATGTACACATACTTAGTTTGGCCCACTAACCCACAAGTTTTGTGTTAAGCCCGCTCTGTGAAATAATTTCCAAGATAGGCCCTTTTAAGTAAAAACCTCAGCCATTCAGGCCTGAGGCTTGACCATTGGCCAAGCTCAGTCTGGCAGGTATGGCTGCCATACCTGTCTGGGGAGCAGGCCTGCCCCCGGTGCCAACAGTCCTTCCAGCTTGGCCCCTTGTCTCTTGTGTGCTAAGTGTGGGGTTGAGGACTCAGCTTCCTCCTCACTGTCTGTTCTGACTTAGAATCCTGCTTCAGAGGCAGACAGGCCTCGTGGTGGATTAAGATTCTCCCTCTGCTCTTCAAAAGTTCTCACGTGGCCCTTCAGTAACACTGACCATAGCCCTAGGGCCCAATATCTGCCAGGCAGCATGGGCCAAACATAATAGGGCCACAGTATACCTCAGTTTTCGGCCTCCCCATTCTTAAGAGACCAGTAGAACCCCCAGTCTGTCTACAGCTGAGATGGTCATGGCATCAGCAAAGTGGCTGTCTATGGAGGAAGAAACTGACCTGGTGGCTTGCAAAAAGCACCCTCCCTCTGTACCCCTAAGATAAAGTATAATCATTTGAAACTGATAATGCCCAGTGCTGTGGTCTAACTAAACTTGAAGGGCACTTTGCCAATCTCAAATAACTTTTGAAATGCACCTAAACTTTGCTCCAGCCATTAGAGTTTCAGGAATTTATCTAAATCTGGATGTCACAAAATATATGAGGTGGCTCATTGCCACATTCTTAAAAAGTATCAGCAGCAAGTAAATACCCATCAGTGACAACTAGTTGAATAATGCTTTATGAATACATAGGAGAGTACTTAAGCTTGGCAGAGAATGAGATAAACTTTTACAAACTTCGTGAGTCACATTTTCAAGTTAAAACAAAAGAACAAACAAATGAAAACACCTATGAGTTGATTTAGAAGAGTATAGAAAATAAAACATAATTTGGCCACAGTTGTGGAACCCGGGGAGCAGTGAAGCCTCAGACAGGGTGCCCCGCCACCCAGGTCAGACTTACAGAGAAAATCTGGGGAAAGGAAAAACAAACAACCACAGCAGTCACATCTGGCATTTTGGTAGGGAGAGAAACTTTGCTTTCATGACCTTTTTGTCACTTGACGTTTTGCTTTATTTAACTTGTTTCATAATTTTTAATATATACATGTGGTAATGTTTTAAATTAAAGTAAACCATAAGCTAAAAATGATATTTATACAGAAAAAAAAAATTGATTCGAGATTATTGTCAATATGCAGTGTCTGTAAGCACAGTTTTCTCAAAACTGCACCCCAGGCAGGAAAAGGCAAGTCCTCGGCTTGGAAAGCAAACATCACTGCCCAGAGAACACTGCCTTAGGGAACTAGGTAAGGCTGATTTGAAGATCTGAGACCTAGGGGATTTGGGCACAAAATTGTTCTTTGCCCCTTAAAGTGTATGTGGCCTTTAGGCTGACAGTGTTCAAAACTTCATCAGTTTACCTTGTTGCATTCTAGGGTGAAACTCTACAATGCTAATTTGAGAACATTTTGAACACTTTGCAACAGTTGGTGAAAGTCAGTTTAAACTGGCATCAATAGTTCTGTTTCAGAGGTTTCCTCCTTTCTCAAAAAAAAAAATGCTGTTTTGTTGATTTTTTTTTTTTTTTGCAACTTTACTGGAATTCCAAAATTTTCCTAGGAGAAAATTTAGGTGGAGTGGAGGGAAAGGTGCTGTTGCCAGGCTCCCCTTTCCCAACTCCACTGTCCACGTTCTTCCAATCAGGCTTATTCTTGCCTCACTAAGGAGAGCTCAACTTTTTATTTACTTTGGGATTCAGTATAAAACTTTATTTGGAAGTTAATTTTACTGGAATTTTGCTACTAAAACACATTTAGAAAACAACCTTTTACTGTCACTTGTGCATAGTGTTATTTCAAAATAAATAGAAGATAAATTTAGTGACTGATGCCAGGGCTAAAAATTGAGAGTTCTCTAGATGTAATATACTTGAGATAAAGGTGGCAATTGCTGAGTTTGCAAAGAGGTGACCAAACAGAAGTAGGTTGAGTCCATAACCTTAATGCTGGCTTTGGACCCTGGTTGTGAGTCACTAACTGAGAGTCATCTGGCACCCACTGCTGTGGTCCTGTCTCCAAATGGACGGCACAGAAATTGTCACAGTGGCAGTGAGAGCTCATAGCTTTGTTGTGTAACTAAATCAAATACCTAAGAGGCTTAGCTCTGGTTATTAGCTATTAGCTGTTGTCATTACTGATGTTCCTCATTGGGCTTAACACCACATTCAAATGGGATTGTGCATGAAATATTGGAAACATTTCAATATGAAAATTATTTGGAGTTTCATTTTATGCCTTGGCTTTTGGGGAATTGAATCACGATATGGAAATCAATCATTCAACTTCTAAATATTCAAACTCTATACAGATTTTCAGGAACAACTAAACAAGACAGCTGTCTTTCTGTCCAAGTATCTTAGTAATTTTTAGGCATAAGTTACATATAATAGAGTCGACAAATCAACTACACAGACTGATGAACTTTTCACATGCAGACACCTGAGTGACCATATTTGATCTCAGCAGGGGATGCTGAAAAGGCTCCCACTTACTCCTCACGCAGTGCCCTTCATATAGGGGACCCCCTAACTCAAGCCCCAGGAGAAGTTTTCTTTTTAAGTATGAACTCATTGAAACTGTTGACCTATGGAAACGTTTTTCAGAAAATGTTGCCCACAGTGAACAAGCACAGAAATAACATTTAAATGTTACTACACTTAAATCTTGAAACATCCTCCTTGCACCTGAAGAGTGGTCTTCGATTGTTTAGTTACATGAACCATTTACTTTCTCTAATTTAACCAGTTAGAATTGAAATTTCTCTTAATTGTAACCACAAGGATACTAAAGTATTTGAAGCTATTTGATGGCTAAAATTACAATGGAAAATGAAGGAACCCTAGGCATATCAAGAACAAAGACTAAAATAGAGAAACAAGATATGATCAATGTTGCAAGGACTCAAGGCAATAAAAACTAATATATCTAGAAAGTTTGCAGATACCAAATTACATTTGCAAAGTAATTTCCCATGCATTTTGTTAGTTTCTTGGGTGGATTATATTTGTTGCCCTCCCCCACACAAAATTCCTATGTGGAAACCTACCCCCAAACTTGATGGCTTTAGTAGGAAGAACCTTTGGAAGGCAGGTCATGAGGGTGAACCCACTGTGAATGGGATTATTGCCATCATAAGAGGCTAAGGAATTCCCCATCCTCTTTCTGCCATGGGAGGGCACAGCAAGGAAGCACCATCTACAAACCAGAAAGCTTCTATCAGACATAAAGTCTCTGACACCTTGATCTTGGACTTTTCAGCCTTCAGAACTGAGAAATCATTGAGTGTTGTTTAAAAGCCACCCAGTTTATGGTTTCTGGGATTTTGCTATAGCAACCCAAATACTCTCAACAGCTGCCTTGAAATATATAAAGTTCACTATCCAGGTCATGGCAGAGTGAGCCGCAATAAACAATAATTTCCATGATTCCACTTTTATCCAATCTCCTTCAGTCATAACAACCAACAGTTCCTTGTGGGATAATAAAATAACCACTATAAGCATAAGCTAGTGTCTTCAACTTTAGAGGACAGGACTCATAGTTTAAAACGGTGTCAAATGGAAATATAGAAAGTTGAGTTATTCCCAGCTGAATACAAGTGATTCTCTTTCGAGAAATGAGACTAGTCATGGTGCTGGGAGAAGGAGCACAGTGAAGAGGAAACATAGCCACATTGACCATGTTCCATGGGAGATAATGTACAGAGTCAGACATTGTACTGGCCTTTGGCATTAGATTTCAGGGGTAAAACCAAACAATAAAGCTAACTAGAGAGAGTTAGTTTGTAATGAAAATGTGTGCTGGCCCTCCCTGGTGGCGCAGCGGATAAAAGCACAGCACAAAGAAGCTTAAGCCACTTCCACATGAGTTCGATTCCCGCCTGCCGCCTGCCCCGGAGGTGACCACATGGAGTGGCAGACCTCTCCTGACCCTCTGCTCCCCTCAGCACTGTACTTCGTCGATCTGCCTGTTCTGCTCCCCACTCTGTCTCTGGTGAAGCCTCTCACCCTCCGCATCTCTGGCCTGTACCCCAGTTCTGTACGAATAAATAAATAAATCTTTAAAAAAAAATAAAAAAAAAATGTGTGCTTAGGGAGCATGGGTGGAGGGTAGCCACAGGAGGCCCTGCAGAATGGAAGACGTTCAGTATGTCAGCCAGGCAGACAGAGGGAGACACGGGGTCCCAGCAGGTATAAAGGAAGAAAGGGAAGCACACAAGCCCTTTGACATTCTAGGAGGGCAGACTGCAGCTTGTAGCTTGCTGGAGCAGGGTTACAGTTAGAGGCCTGTCAGGGATTAAAAGTGTGGGCCCCCACGGACAAGGGTGTGGCCAGGATTGACTGATGCCTTTAAACCAGGGCCAGCAGTGACCACAGAGAGGACTGAGGGCATTGACACTCACTTGACCCAGTCCTGGCAGATGCTGACATTCCGTCACTGTGTGGTTCCCACAGTGCTAGGCTGGCCGCAGGAGTGAGCATCACCAGTGACCAGACTCTGGGAGGGAGGTGGGCATGTAAGCAAGGAAGAAGGGAAAGTGGGAAGATAGGAGGGGAGGTCGTTCCATGGGCCAAGGATCTGGCTGGCCCCAGTTAAACATGGACACTTGAATCAATGACTCCACTCTAGTTCCTGAAAAGTGCTGTAATATTGGGGGGAGAGACATTGAGCCTGGGGGCATTTCTGTTTTGGGGGAAGTCTCACTTGCCTCCTGTAAGAGGCACAGACTCTTAAGGAGGTACTGCCTCAACCTGGGCATGAACTTGATCCCCAGAGAAGTAAATATTTTTCCAAGAAGTTATTTTGTTTCAGGTGACAGAAAACAACCTCTATATTGAGAGAGATAAACCAGGAATTTCAGGAGTCACAGTGGGCGGGATACTCTCTGAACTCCATGAGGACTGAGACAGCTGGCATGGTTGGGTCAACTGTGTTGACTCGGTTAGAAATGTCTCCAACCCAGACCACATCTTGAGGTCCCCTCCAGGGATGGTAGGTGCTTCTCCTTTACACACAGTCTCCCTCCTGTCCCCCCTCCTCTCTTCCCTCTCCCCTCTCCTCTTTCTCTCCTCCCAAAGTATGTCTTCCCTTCTTACCAACTGAACCCTCTGATCCTTTTTCCCACAGTGGAGACCTGTTGTCCCTGACTTAACAACGTATCAGCTCCAGTTTAGCCTTTCTAGGGAATCACCACACAATGACAGATGAGAAAAGCTTAGTAATTTGAAGATCTGGGAGAAGAACACATGGTCTAAGATGTTTCCAAGGCTGGTCTGAAATTACTGAGCATTGTTCATGTCAGTAGGCAACAGACTACGCTGCCCTGTGCGGGGCTGTGGATTCAGTCAGATCATCTTATGTTACACATCTGTGACTAGAACAGCCTCACTGAGGAAGCTTTGCCACGCGGTGTTGCTACAACTCCTGGAAGACCCCTCAGGTGGGTGTTAAAGGGAAACGGTTGGCAGCCTGGATGCTTAGGGCTGGTGGCTATGCTCTCACTGCACACAGCTGGCATTCTCCTCATTCTCCTCCTCCGGGCAGCCCTCCCTTCTTCAGGCTGTACCACTGTGCATCCCTAGAGCTCGGGCTGGTGCATGGTTCATGGTGACAACACTGAAGCTAGCCTGAGAGGACCTCATTGATCCAGAGTCAATCCCAAAGCCTCGGCACTGCAGGAGGTTAGCCCACAGCCTTGTGAGTGAAGCTGACTGGCTCCACTTGAGTCAGGTGTCAGGTCCCAGCCTGTGCTTTGCAGGTAGGACCCGGAAGCAGAGTCACCTCATTCAATAGTGCAGACTGAGAAAAGAATTTCCCAAGGAAGGGCAAAGGGCCTGGCAGCATTTCAGACGTGTCCAGCACAGGTGGTCACAGAGAGGAGCTTCCCCAAAAGCCTTCTGTCAGATGAAGATCACACATTGTCTTCATGCTCTTGAACTCACCGGGGTGTGAAACTTGCCTTCCTGAATGAGAAGGCTGTGAAACGAGATCCACAGCACGACACAGGCCTGTTGGCAGCAAGGCACTTAGGATTCATGGCTTCAGCCCCATATTTCTACAAAAGCAATTCCAAACCCTCAAAAGCAATTATACATCATATTATATCATCAGAATAAAATAAATATAAATCCCGGGATTAATAGGAAGGCATAAACAACCACCGACAGCCTATAAATTGTATTAGGAATACTTTGACAAACTCCCACATTGCCCTACTTCCTTAACCTCATGGCATAGCTGTTTAGATTCAGCACACAACAGGGACATACAGGGTGAGTGTTTTGGTAGCAGGCTGGAGGAAAGAGAGTGGGAATAAAGAAAAAGATTAGGACCAATGGGTGGAAGAAGACTGTTTTAAGGAGTCAAAGACTGGACGAGGTGACCTAGGAGCCCTGGAAACACCTTTCTCTCCTGTGACTTCTCAGTAGAAGGCATCGTGCTGTGTCTCTGTGCTCTGCCCTTCATGCTTCTGTCGCCCCAGCCCTTACCACAAAAGCAGCAATCCTGAATAGGCTGTTATTTACTCAACACCCACTCCCTGAGCTCCACAGGCTAAGGGGAACAGGGGGCTCTGGACCCCAGGCAGCTCATGGAGCAGTGCAGGGTGGAGTGGAGCAGACAGCTGGCACTCAATGGGATCGTGCAAAATGACATGTGTGCCAAATGACACGTGTGTAAGAATGCAGCTCGTGGTGGGGACAAAGCCAGGGTTCCAGCTGCTGGGCACTTTGTCCATCTCCAGTTACTGTACTGACTCCCTCAAAGGGCACATTAAGGACTTTGGATTGTGCCCTTCCAATTGGCATGTTCAAGTCCTACCTCCCAGAACCTCATAACGCCCCTTATTGGGGAACAAGGTCGCTGCAGATGTAACTGGGTAAGTTAAGAAGAGCTGGTTACTGTGAGATGTTTTTCTTATTGGAAAAAGACCCTTGGGCACAGGGGCACACACAAGAAAAACTCTAAGTGATCATGGAGGCAGACAGGAGGGTGATACAGGCCGAAAAAGGCCAAAGATGGCTGGCAAACCACTGGAACGGAGGGTAGGAACTTGGAACAGACATTACCTGGTGAGGGCCACTCTGCTGACAAACACCTTGATTTTAGACTTTTAGCTTCTTACTGTTGAAGCCTGATGGACAAGAAGCTTTTGTGGCCATTTGTTAGGGCAGTCCTAAGGAACAAATAAAAGAAAAAAAGAAACAACAAAAAAAGAAAAGCTCCTCCGGCTGATGGGCAGCCTGGCAACTTAGTTGCATGAAACAAAAAAGAACTTTGGGGACTTTGGGGAAGATGGGGAGATGTCTCAGGTCCTGGAGTGTATGTTAGAGCAGTAAGAAGCATGACTAGAAAGACCAGGGCAATTGCAGGGAGGCTCTCGGAGGTAACGGACTAGTCAGGGGGAGGGGTGAGGGTGGGGAGGCTGCCCTGTTATGCACCCCACCGTGCGGAGTATTAACAGGCGTTCAGAGATTATTTACTGAATAAATAGATGAGAATGGGCCATTTCAGTGCAAATGAGCAAGACTTGGGTGCACCCAGCCTTGGTCTCTGCCAGGTGGTGCCGAGCATGAATGTTCCAGTTGAAGGAAGAGCCCCAAAGGCAGAATGCTGTAATTATTCCTGGAATGAAAAGGTCAGTCCCAGCAAAGGAGGGTGTGCGTCTCCCCCATGCTCCTCTGCTTTTCAAGCTAACCCATTCATCACAAGCACTTTGCAAGTGCAGGTTGCCAAATTTCACTCTAAACTCACTTCTCTTTTGGAGCCTAAAGAAAAATGTTCAGTGAGTGGAGGAATCGTGACTGCAGGTGGAGAGTGTCCAGCATCTGGGACCCTGACCTTATCTTGCCCCCTCCAGAAGCTGCTTTCTTAAACTTACTTGATTTCTCCACAAATCACATTGTGGTGGGATCCAGAGGGGGGCAGTCTTGTAGCAAAATGCCTGGAGGCTGTGTTCACTTCTTTCCTGGGCAACTTAGAAGCAGCTCGTTTACAGCTACCTCCTATTAGTTTTTTGGGGAAAATACAGCTAACAATAAGGAAGCGAATGCCATCTATTTCTTTAGCTTAAACATGCCTGCCCCCGTGGTGAAAGGCTGATCTCTAGGCTTGCTGTTTTCAGGCTATAAAAGCTGTTTATTTCACTCTATAAAAGAACATTTGAACTTATATAGCTATCTATGTCTAAATGTTTCAGGGAGAGAAAAAAAATACAAGGGAATTAGCAAAACAGCCTGGAAACCTGATCTGTAGGCTGCAGGGTTTGCATAACAACTTTCTTCACTGGGAAGCCCTAGTCCCTGCCCCCAATGCACCCACAGCATCCCCCCTCCCTAGCCCCCCAACAGGAAATGTACTGAGCTGAGTATGACTCCGACATGAGCAGGCTTTTCAGCAAAGCTCTCCCAGTCAATCATTCCTCTTGCACTGGTGTGATCTATATTCACTAGGGACCCCTTGGCTCTTAAAAAGCTGCAGCTGCCCAAAAGAGGTGACAGACGTTAACAAATCTGTGTTGTTTTTCTCCTAAAAACTGAGTTTGTGTGCGTGCTTCCCCTGCGCAGTGTGCTGCTGGGAATGAGAGGCCCGCGGCTCTGACAGATGAGCGAAGTACCTGTGCTACTTTCCCTTGTGAAGTGTTCAAGACCTACCTAGGCACCAAGCCACCAGGGCACTGGCCAGGGCTCCTTTTCGGACAGGTTCAAGATCTCTGCGCAGGCTGAGTACACGTCACAGTGGCCAGTGCAGGTCCAGTGTGTGCTTGGTGTCCCCTCAGTCCACATTTTTTTTTTAAAGTATTTTATTACACTGTTGTTTATTTTTTGTACAATATTTGGTCTCTCCCCTCAGATATTGTCCCCCTTGGTCTACTCTTAGTGGTGGGCCTTTCATGCTCCCAAATGCCCTGGTTTAGATCTTATATAACCTGACCAGCCCACTCTTAGAAGTCTGCTTATGATTTTTTAGGCCACCTTTTATGTCCAAGTTGGGGAGAGGTAAGAGCTTTGGTACACACAAAGGTTTGGGAGAAGAGTTCTCTTGGCTTAGGTTTCCATAAAAGCAGGACTGAGTTAAGGAACTGAGTACAAGTAGTTTATTTGGGAGGTGCAGAAAACACCTGCAGGCAAAATGTGGAGGTGAGAGAAAGGGACAGCAGCCAAAAAAGGTGTGCTAGCAAACCACACCATGGGCACCTGCAGCTTAATTCTACGGGGGTGACTCTGACAGACAATAAACACAGCAGGATTATTCTGCATGTGGGAGACAGCTCCCAGGGGTGTGATTTCTAGTATTTCCTGTCTGCTCCAGGAGGGCACAGGAGCCTTCAGCCACTTTCGAGTACAGCTATACCTATACAAAAACACATTGACGCATGTTCTGTGCAAACTGAAGGGAGGTAGCATTAGCAGCACTGGTCAGGAGGGTGTGATGGGACAGAGAAACAAACACAAATGTTATTGAGTATCTGTGTTTTTCCTGATTCTTCAGCTTTTTTTAATTAATATGGACTCTTCTTCAGGGGGTTCATAGTTACTATAGTGAAATTATTTTAAATACAGTGTTTCATGTATTTCTCTTCAGCAAAACCATGATCTCCATGGGGCAGGGTTGTATTCATTTCCTTCCGGATGTTAAAGTACAGAATGTGGCAATATTTTCAAACAAGTCACTAATGAATGAATGAGTGAATGAATAATGGCAATTTTCTTCCCTTTACTTTATCAATCTATATTTTTTTACTCTCTTTAGGAGGCATATTTTATTATCCCCAACTTGTGGGTAGGGAGATAAGAAGGAACTTTCCCTGATACCACATTGCTCAGAAATTCAAATCCAGATCTGTTAAACTTTAAGCTCACCCTTTCCAACATACACTTCTGATACAGGAGAAATAATGACACCAAGTGACCTTTCCACTTTTGTAAGGTTATCTAGAATTCAACCACTGTGTCACCAAGCCCCAGATTACTGCGTGATCTAAGGTCCCATCTCTTGCTTCTCTTGGCCTCTCTCATTTTACCTACCTGGTTCACTCAGGGTATGTTAGACCCAAACCTGATCTAACTACATCACCTTAGCCTGGGGAAGGATATGCTTTGTTTAAATCATCAGACAAGTGGAAAAAAGAAGTCAAAATTGCAAAAGCAAATGCCTGCCTTCCCTTGAATGCTTCTGCTCATCTCTGTGGCCATTTGTTTTTCCTTCATGTTCAAGGTCTGAATGGTAGAAGCTGATTCCAGCATACTATTTTCAGGCTTCACTCTTGCATAAGTGCTTTTCTTACAGACTCTAGCCAGGGTTTGTCCTAGGTCTCTAAGAGGAAAGTCTTCAGGGAAATAGGTCAATGACCTACGGTTCAAGGTACTGAACCAACTGTCTTGATATTATCAACATCAGACCCTTTGTGTTGAGTTATCCTATTTGCCATCACTCTCAGTTCTGATCAACCACATGCCCTTTGCTACCCTGGATAACCAGAGGCTAAGGAACACATTGCTCAGATTCCTTGCTTCTGGGTGAGCTGAATTAAAAGAAGGAAAGAGACATGATGTCAGAGAAAGAGAGAATATTGGGAGTATATGTAACACAGCCTCTTTCATGCCAGTGGCATTTTTTTTTTCAGTTGAGTTTAGAATTGTGACCCCGATTTCTGGAGGCTCCAATTTCCTCTTGAAGCACCCCCTTGCACTGTACTACTCCTCCCCCCAGCACCTCTGGGTGCAGGTTCCCACCAAAACTGCAGGTGTGCATACACTGTATATACCATACAGTTGACCCTTCCATGCACGGCCTGTACCCTACTTCCCAATAGCGCCCCCATTCCACAGGCAGGCCAAACCTCATTCTAGCTCTGGTCTCTGTCTCCGTGAAAAATGAATTCCAAGATTGGCCACAGTGTAGAACATTTGCTAGAATGGAGAGATTAAGACTAAAACAGGTGCTTCCTCCCAATGCCTAATTATCAGCATTTCCTGAAGATATTTTAAAACAACCAGATTCACTTCCAGAACTTCTTGTTAGGTGAGATGGGGGAAATCTACATTTTTAAGCCTTCCTAAAGTCTGACAATCAGCTAGAGTTAAGAACAACTCATGTTCACAGTAGAAGAATTGAGGGGAAAATCACTGGATGCAAGGGGCAATTCAAATGAAGCACAAAAAAAGTCAGAATTTTAGGTGAATGCCAGGAATGGGGCTTTCTGATTCTCAAATATTGGGACTCTCTGGAGCAGAAGGGAGGGACTGTCTGTGCCCAGCACTGTTGACCGACCACTTCCTGGAACTGCTTCCTGACCCTGGTGGCGGCCTCGCTTCCTCAGCACTCTGTGAGGCACAGCCCTGACCGTAACCAGGCAACTCTAGAGTCTGGCCTCAGCTCCAGCAGGGTTGCAGGATGAATGCAGAATATCCAAGGAAGCTTGAACTTTATACATATACACATATATAACCATACCATCACACAGCATGTCCTATAACATGCAATATCTCGTGAACACACATGCACACAGGTGTATGTATGCTCTTTACACAGGCTGCACACACATGCATGTATGTGCCACACACACGGTA
Organism: Condylura cristata; assembly: GCF_000260355.1. Lineage (NCBI taxonomy): Eukaryota > Metazoa > Chordata > Mammalia > Eulipotyphla > Talpidae > Condylura > Condylura cristata. The sequence goes on from NW_004567123.1 coordinate 24,589,575, forward strand.
TCTATACACATATCATATATAGTGTAAATGTCTACAATAGTATATATGTATATACATGTAGTAGATACATGTCAGTAGATATAATTGTATGCATGCTATGTACAATACACACACATATAATTTTCATCTGATTTTTTTTTAAGATTTATTTATTTATGCATACAGAACTGGGATACAGGCCAGAGTGCAGGGGGGTAAAGAAGCTTCACCAGAGACAGAGTAGGGAGCAGAACAGGCAGACAGATGAAGAACACTGCTGAGGGGAGCAGTGGGCGGGCCAGGAGAGGTCTGCCAGGCCATGTGGGTCACCTCCGGGGTAGGGTGTCAAACTCATGCTGAAGTGGCTTTAGCTTCTTAGTGCTGTGCTTTAACCCACTGCGCCACCAGGAAGGGCCCTCATCTGATATTTCAATGTAACTGAACAACCTGAATTTTTTGGTTGATTGCCCAACACTGGGCAGGCTGAAGCACTAACAAGGTTCTTCTCCTTTCTGGAAGGACATTTTGGAGTCATTGAAAGAGAGAGTGGATTATGAGGAGTCCCTCTTATTTTTTGTTTGCTTGTTTTTTGTTTTGTTTTGTTTTTTACTCAAAGAAGATACCCAGTCTCTGGGAGCCACAGGCCTGGTCCAGTAGATGGCAGGACGAAACATATCTCTGGACATCATCAAATTCCTCCAGGGGACAAAGTGTCCCTGATAGAGAAGCATTGCTTGAAAGAAATGCAAACATAAGCTAGAAAAATGTACTTCTAGAAGATTTTTGTTTTTACTTTTAAAATGCTTTATTTGTATTTATTTTTCTTTTCTAATGAAATTTCTTTTCTTATCTCATTGTTCATTTTGTACAATATTCTAGAAGAAAGTACATTTAAAAGAAGATAAAGTTAACAAGGCCCTTGGGTGACTGCAAACACCATGAAAAGAGAATTGGTTGTGAGGTAACTGATGGTGAGACAAACTGAGCACAGGGTTAACATAGGTGAAAAGAGGAATCAGTGTCAAAGGTGGGAAGCTGTACATCTTGATATGGCTGGTCATGTGAGGCCCACCCTGAGCAGCCTGTTGGTATCAAAAAGGCCCATGTTCTTACTTAAATGCTACAACTTATTAGCTGTGAGATTCTGGACAAGTCCCTTAACCATCCTGATCCTTAGAGTCCTCATTGAGGGAAAGATGATGAACACTGGCTTAAACAGACTGTGAAAATAATAGTCAAATCTTATAAATATTAGGAAAGAAAGGAGGCCTTGTTAAGCCTGGGCTTAGGGGGATTGGTGAGTCTTAGGCAGGGGCTGCTGGAGGGAGGAAGGTCAAGGGGCAGGTGGGCTGAAGCAAGCAAGTTGACCAAGGGCCTGCCTGTCACACATGGCTGCAGGTCACTGTTTGGAAATGTGAGAACAAAATGGGACCCCAAGCTAATGACTTTCAGGTGTGCTGGGCTGGCTGCCTGACCTCTGGGGAATTGCACCGAGGCCCAGGCTAGTGCCCTCAGGTTGCCAAGGCAAACATCCCAGCAAGCCCAGAGCCAGGGTCTGTCCTCCACCAGACTGCACAGCATCATGGGGCTGCTGTGCCTGCACCTGCCCAGTGTGGACAGCAGGTGCTGCCCTGCCCCTGCCCCCAGAAACCCCTGCTCCCTGGTCAGCCGCCCAGGCCAAGAGTGGTGCCACTGTTGCTTCTTTCTCTTTCTCCACATGGCCCCATTGAAAGTTCTGCTGATGGGTAATATGAAGACAGAGACTGTCCTTCCATCTCCCTTTGACAGCTTTATTTTTGCACCCATACTGGCGGCGTTTGTCTCCAGTATTCCTTGGTGTTCCCCTCTTCCCTTCATCACTCAGCTATGGACGCAAGTTGTGTTCCACCAGAACTCTACTCTGCTGATACCGCACTCTTCGGTGGGATGAAAGGATGGCACAGGCCACACATGCAGCTTCTGTTATCCCCAAGGCCACAGTGAAAGGGAGACAGAAAGGCCAAGGTCCGTATGCAGGAGGGCAGAGCTCAGGTCAGGGACATCCGTGGCCACCTCCCAAATCCCAGCTTGAAGGCCCTGGGCTTTCAGGAGGATCTCTCCTGACCCCCTAAGCTCATTGCACACCTATTTTTCCTCTGGGTCTAACAGACCTGAGTCAGAGTGTGGACAACACCAATTACTTATTAGCTGTGCCAATACCAACTTCATTCAACACGGTTTCCTCATCTCCCCAGCCAGAACAACTGATTGTTTTCTATGATTAGTAGGAGGATTTATGTGATTACTTACTCTTTAAGTAGAGTAGAAGTTAAGCTTCTACTCTATTCCAAGAGCAGTGTTAGGTCCATGGGCCACAGTAGTCATAAGTACTCTGTAGGTTATGGTCTCCTGCACCCACATTCCTGGGGGAAGGCAGGTGACACGCTATTGCAAGTTCTATACAGTCAGCTTAGAGACTTCGACTTAAAAAGATCAGCATATGAAGAAAGCAGTCACGTAGGCATATTGATGTAAGTCAAGCCTCTAGACCTGATTTCTGGTCACATAAACATCATCAAACATCTAAGTAGAGACCCAAAACATTTCTAATATTCAACAATTAATTACCCTCATTCGTTATCCAACTTCCTTGTTTGACTCAGGGTCACCTCAGTGGCCACAGCCTCCCTAGCAGCTCAGAAATGAACCTTGGACAGGATGCTCTTTACCACAGAGTGCACTTACACACACACACACACACTCACTTACAATGGGAGAGTTGACATGCCAATGAACCTAACTTATAGGTCTTGGGATGTGGGAGGAAACTGGAGAACCTGGAAAAAACCCACACAGATGTGGGGAGAACATGCAAAATCTACACATTGGGCCAGATACTGACTTTTTCCTTATTAATGTTCTAACAAAACCACGCTGTATAAATGACATTATTCAAGGACCTGGTGTGTGTGTGTTTATACACATATGCACACACACTACACATGCATATGCATGTACACCCATGCAGGCATACACATATACATGCGCAGGAAGAGAGAAGATAGAAGTTTCCCTGGAACATGCCACTCTGGCTCCTGCTTAGATCCTTTGTGCTTGTAGGTACAAAGCTTATTCCTCAACTTGCCTTATGTCTCTGCTCCAGTGCCATTTGACTATAGACAACGTAGTGCCGCTGGCTCCAGCTGCATTCCCTTACCTTGGTTTTCTCCCTGGAAGCAATAGTACACTTCATCTTTTTTCCCTTTGCCACTCAAGAATGTCATCTCCATAAGAGCACAGATGTTCTTCTGTTCATGCTTATAACGCCAGGACCCAGGACTGTATCTGTAAAGTAATCAAACCCATCAATACATTTTGATGATTGAATGGATAAACGAATAAATGAATGAAAACTGGAGTGAGTGAAGTGTGAACAACATAACTTTCCAGAGAGAATCTCTGGGATTAAAAACCTTGAGAATAAAGGGTTATCTGCAAGATGCAGGGAAGGGAAGAGGGAGGAGCATGGGCAAAGGACAGCTAGGACGTCTTGGTGTGTCTGGATCTTTGCTAGTGTTCTTGAGAAACCACGAGCTGTAGCTAGGATCAGAGGCACTTGCAGGAAATGTGTGTAGAGAGAGGGCTGGAAACAGATCTTGCTGACGCCCCCTCAGGAAGATGGGACTTGGCAGGGAACCCAGAACCTAATTTTATTTTTAAAAAGTAGCACAGCATCAGGCACACAGATGTTCCAAGCTTTCCAAACATTGACTCTCCCCTATACTGGCCGAGACTCTTCACATAACTCCCTATGGGGTACATAGCATGGCTCCACGGTCCCTGAATGTAGGTGAGGGCACTATGGCAGCTGAGACCTGGGGGAACTGGTCTTGTGCTGGATCACGCTGGAGTGCGGCAGGCGGTGTACGTCAGCATCAGGGTGGAACTCACAAGTACATTTCCTCTTCTCAGAATTCAGCCAAGGCCAGTCTGCCCCACTCCTGCCCGCCACCCTGTATCAAAATTCTCCACTCCAAGCATGCTGCTCCCCGAAGTGTTCAGGAATCAGAGCTTAATTATACTAGTTCCAGTTTTCTTTTGCTTTGGCTACAGTCCATAAATTAGTCAGTATAAACGGTTTTTGGCCACCACATAAGCTCTTGCAAAGACATAGACTTCCTACTGAAATAGTGTCACTGCTCTGAAGAGGGTCCAGTTTCACAAAGAGACTTGTAGCTACTTCTCATCCAGAGAAAAGAAAAAGCTGAAGCTCACATTGGACTAAAATGCAGGAGGCCAAGAAGCTCTGTGGAGTCACCACAAAGATTCTCCCTCCACTTCCTCATGCATGTCCAGTTTTCCAAAGACATTCCAGTTTAAGAATAGTTGAAGAGAGTTATGGTGACACTCTGGTTTTGAAATGCATTTTCTTAAAGAAAATTATTTTTCAGAAATGAATGAGCATTGTTGCTATGGTATGAGGTAGGAGTGTGTGTGTGTGTGTGTGTGTGTGAGTGTGTGTGTGGTAAATGGAGTGATTATAAACTTGTGACTTTCTAGATCATATTCCTTGTGAGTGGCATTATAACTTATAATTTTAGGATCCCCTCACCTCTCATCTCTCTCACTGAATCTCCATCCGTCCTGACATCAAAGGTTACCAATGTTCAATCTACCCAAAGTTGGCCGGGTTGCTCTATGTAGACATTGTTATACTTAACTCTTATACTCAGAACACCTTTAATAAAAGCCACTGTCCCTCACAGTAGCGTCCAAACTAATAAGCTTCTGTTCATGTCACCTCCTGTACAGTAGTCTTCTAAGTTTCAGCCAGAGAGAATTCCCAGGATTTGCGATATTATTTAATTTTTACTTTGACTAATACCTACCTGCAAAGACTTAGTAATTTTGTGAAGAGGATGCTCAGCAAATATTTCTGTACTAAAAAAGTGAAGGGCAGAATGGCTATTGGATAATATTGATTCTTCCAATTCATAGCAAGGGATACCTTTCTGTTTCTTGGCTTCTTCTATTTCTTTTAGCAATGTCTTAAATTTTCTTTGTTAAAGTCCTTTATCTCACTTGTTAATTCTGCTCCTAAGTATTTCATTCTTATGTCTGGTACTACTTTAAATTGGATCATGTATTTAATTTCTTGCTCTTGTAGCTCATTGTATGCAAATGAGAAGGAACTAATTTTTGTGTACTGACTATGAAAGATACATTACTACACACATCTGTTTATATTTGTTCCATTTTTATCCTTTGTTTTCCCAGGGTTCCAACATCTTCAAGAACAGGTGACTTCTTTGAGAAGACCAGGGTGCTGATAAATAAAGATTAGAATGAGGGCCTTTGACAGGGCAGGTCAGCCAACTTGACTTCTCATTTCAGGGCCATGAGTTCTGAACTCACTTATAAAGAGAGAACTCTGCAGTCTCTGGGAAGTTCTAAAATGGTTAAACAAGGAACCGAGGCTCAGTGACCTGACATGGGTCGGAGGAGAGAAGCAGGGATGCTGGCACTCCTACACCTACAGATCTAGACCCAGAGCTCCGATGACCTGCTTCTCTTTCAGAGAAAACCTTAGATGGCAACCTGGCTCTTTACAATGACTGAAGCTGAAGTTATGAGTTCCAATAAAGAGTCAGATCAAATGACCACCAAGTCTATACTGCAAGGGATAATGCTGCTGTTCCAGATGAGTAGGAGAAGAGCAACAGGCTGAGTGTTGCAATTTCAGATTTTTTTAAACCTGTCTCTAGAAGGCAAAATATGCCTTTTATCAGAAGTGAAACTTTTGGGAAATATCTCATCTGTATTCTAATTAGCTTGGATCTGGTAGCCTGACATGTCTGAAATCATTAGGTTCACAACAAGGCTGTCATAACTGAGACCCCTCTTCCCCCAATGATTCTGAGGTTTCTCTAAGGCAAGAGATTCCTCCCAACATCAACCCTTTATGGTTGAGAACAGTTATCCCCTTCATCCAACTCAAGGGCTGAACATATTTCAGAATCCATTGTAGGTTACCTACAATGGGGATATTTCTGGAAGAAGACAAGAACTCTACTCAGTGAGCAGGGTAACTTAGAAATTGGGAACAAGAAGATCCAGCCATGGTTGTGTGCCTGAAAGTCAGGCTTTGAATCCAGTACTTCGTCACCTCAAATCCGCACATACATGTGCTGCACTGTATTCTCTCCCTTCATTCCACAATCCATTCCATGCTGCCGCTGCTTATCTTTGTGATGCCATACCAAAGGAATCCTTCATACCTCGTGTCTGAGACTCAATGCTCCATCCTGGTCTGGGAGTTGTGTCTCTCGGCCTTTGGTTGATTTTAATATGACATGAGGGCCTGGACGTTCCTCCTATTCATTTTATTTATTTATTTTAATGGCCTAAATTCAACTCCACTAAGCAAATCAATTCAGGCCAAGGCTGAAATTTACAATATGCCCACCAATACTATGGCTCAACAGGATGCATTAAGAGGCTAGTTAAACACCAAATGCAATATAAATCTCAGCCTTATAGGTGTGCTGAAAACATAAATAGCTTCCAAAGAGCTACGATCAATACCGAGATATATGTGGCGGCTCGAAGTGTGCAAATAATTTAAATTTTAAATTAGCCCCTCCTTAGTGTCCTTCCCCTCTCCCACATCCTGGGCTTTGCAGTTTCTTTTAATGACACCCAATTTCCAGTATCTAAATATTGGTTTTTGGATATCTATTATGATATCAAGGCTGAGACTGAGGTGGCATCAGGATCTGTGTTTTGACTGAAATCCAGAGATAGGAACGATAAAAATCTGAACAAGGGGGTTTTGGGGGATGAAATAAAGGGTGGGCCCACAGGACATCCGGGAAGGCACAAATAGGTAGAAATAGGAAGAAAAAAAAAAGTCATGAGTTGGTATTGAGAACCGAAGTAGAAAGTGCCAGTTCTTACTAAAAGATATCTTCATGATGCCTTAATGGGGACTGGGCAGGGCTTGTTCTGGGGAGTCTCAAATTCTGAACACAGCCACCTGGCCATGCTCCCCTGACCCTACGGGTAACCTGGAGCTCCCGGGAAAAGTGTGCAGGAAGAGGTCATTTCCCAGGGACATCAGCTCTTATAGCTGCTGGATTGTGAGGTCTCACTGCCCCTATCTCAAAGGAGGCATCACAGCCCAATCAGCGACAAAAAAGAAAAGGTGGGCAGGGTTGTTTTCCAAGGCCCTCTTCTCTGGGAAGATGGTCGCAGGTTTGGAGTGTGTCTTTAGTCTGATCTGCCAACCTCAGTGAAGATGAATTCTTCTTATCTCTGGAATAATTATCAAACCAGCAGTAGGAGACCCCCCACAGACAAAGCAGATGTGCAAACCTCTGAGATGTTCTCCCCAAACCACACTCTCATTTTGCCCCCATAGCATATACAGGATTCCGGTTCTAGTCTTTCCAAAGTTTGTGTCACGTATCTTGATTGTTCCACCTGTTATTATTCTTACTTGCTTGCCAACCTAAATAGCTTGCTCCCCACCCCCATTCTGGCTTCACTGATTCTCTATGGGACTCAGAAGAAAGTGCACCCCAACTTGTGCAGTTCACTTGCACCTCCTGCCATCTGGCCCTAAGAGTTCTGCAATCTGAGGGTTCTTCAGCTCTCTGGGGGTGCTTTTCGAGCTTTACACTCTCCCTTCCTGCCAGTCTAACCCAGCATCAGTTCAAAAGCAAGTTGACTATCCCAGGAAATTAAATGGCTCATTCCTCTGTGTACCCAGGTAGATCCTGCCTTGATTGCAGATTTCCCAAATTGCTTCTCAATTATCTGTGTGCATGGCATTCTCTGGAATCGGTGTAGCTGCTCCTGGGGGCACCGGCTGCTGTCCCGAGCTGTTTCTCAGATACTACTGGTGGCAGAGTGTCCACTAAATAGATTTAGGCCAAATGGGCAAGCAGAAGGTATCACAGAGAGAGTTACAACTGCAGAAGAGACATCCCAGTCACTTGATAACACTACAGCAAGTATATTCTTAATCACCGACTCATTTACTCTTCACATAAATCCCACCAGGGAGGTGTTTTTATTCCTTTTCTGCAGATGCCAAACTAGGGCTTACTTAGGGAGTAAGATGAACTGAATTGCCCAAGGCCTGACAAGCAACGAGTCAGAATTTAAAGCCCACTGCATCCAGGAACTGTGGGCCACTGTAGGAGATTCTGACCTGCTGGCCTGTGTCTGACCAGCTCTGAGGTTGGACTTGAATGAACCGAAGAATTATGTAAGAGAAACAATCGCAGCAGTCTGCAAAGGTCTGCCTCCAGTAGGATTTACAAACCCACTTTCCTGGCTATTGATAGTTCAAAGTCCTTTAAGTGTAAAATCAAAATGAAGAGGACTTACACACATAGCCCCAAATACACTTAACCACCTCACTATCCAGAATGGATCTATCTTTACCTGCATAGTTTACAGACACAAACAGAATCTTCATTCATTATAAAACCTTCATTTAGTTCTGTCCTTGATTCGGGGGAGGGGGTTTGCGTTTGGGTGATGACAAAGGGAGCAAAAGAAGGTGTCACTGGAGCGATGACGGGCTGCTTTTCCTCAGGAAGTTCTCCAAGGAAAAGCCCTATTCCACAGTCTATTCAGAGCTCCTTTGGACCTCCACGTATTCATACAAAAAACCTCTGCTAACACGTAACACAGCAGCGCCTGCTTTAGGTGTTGAGTTATGGCGGCAAAGAAAAGACTCTTAAAACCATTAAACCATTAAAGGTGATACCAAAAATAATACAATAAATAATATAAAAATATTTTTCATTGCAGTAAGTATTATTAAAGAAGCATTATTATAAATCATTATAAAAGACATTCTTTTTGGGTGGTTATTTGATTGCAGATAGTGTTATCATGGAGACTTCCTGGAGGAGGTATCACTTAAATAGAAACCTGAAGAAGGAAAAGCACTTGAGGGAGGAAGGAAACTGTAGGCACAGGAAGCCGGCAGTCTGGATGGGCAGCCACTGGGCTGAAGGCCACCAACTTGTCTGAGGACGCACATGGTCAAGGTGGCAGCTGTATTGTCTCTGAAATGTAATCTGGAATTCCACAGTATGCTGTAAGGAGGGCGAAACTGCAGCTTTTCTTTTCTCAATCTCTAGTTTTATGAACTTTTAAATTTACTTCTATCACAGTGTTTTAGTTTATCCCCGGTAAGCATGGATGTGAGAACACTCCCTTGGACAATGTCCTAGGTTAAAGTCAACAAGGAAACCAACATGGATGCTGACTCTAGCTGTCCTCCAGCAATCAGGGCGTCTGGTTCAGGTCTGCAATGGCTGTGGACTGGAGTAGTTTTCCTGCACCAGTGCCTCCTCTATTCAACACTTTAGGGAGAGAAGCAAGTGACTTTATGTGATGATGTCGGCTTCTCTCTGAATGGCACCATAGGGTTCAAGGGCACTCAGGGAAGTCTCTGGATGAAGTGACTTCAGGAGGTGTGTAATGTCAGTGATGGAAGAATAGTGCACATGCAGGGTGGAAGAAACAGGCTCACATGCTTTGGAATAGGTTCATGCAGCATGAAAGTGAGCCAGGCTAGAGCAGACTCATGTGAGAGATGAGTCAAAGCAGGGTCATGAAGTTAGCAGGAGACCAAGACAGGCTTTGGACAGTCAAGTGCAAGCACCTTCATCCTGCATCTCAGCCCTTTCTTCCTCTTCTTCTCTGGTATAAAGGGGACTCTTCCCTTTCTCCCTAGGACACTTGCTCAGCTGTTGTGTCAATCCTACCAATCACCTTGAAAAGCACAATCATTTCTACTTACCGAATGAGGAAACAGAATCGGGAGCTAACTTAGAAGGGGTGGGAGCAGAATCTGGATTCATATCCCCACGTGTCCTTAGCACAGCTGCATTTCTTCCTGCCTGATTTACTGCATGCGAGTGTTTGGGTCACAGCCAGGTTTGTCCCTTTGAATCTCAACACAGGTAGTTACATGATTATCTCAGTTTACAGACTTAAACCACTTCCCCGCTGTCACTGCTTGGAAGTGGCACATGAGCTGCTCAAAGATCCTGCCCAGGGATCTTCCTGCTGTTAACAATGTACTGCCTTGTCCCCCAGTACTTGGTCATCGTGACTGTTAGAAAACACTATAATTATTAACAATACTGTAAAAATTGCTTTGGGGCAACATCAGAAGCACAGCAGTGAACAGAGAGCAGGAGGCAGCTGGCCAGGACACGTGTGCGTTGGGGCTGCTGTTTGCTGTGTACTGGGGTCTTCCGAAGTCTTAGTGCTGTCAGCATGGATTCCACCAGGGAAAGGGAAACACCCTCAGTTCCTCCTGCCTCTCTGAAAGCTGGCCAGGGAGCAGGGCCTGGGCTCAGAGCAGACAGCCCCTAGGGCCTCAGCCCCAGGCACCATGCCCTTGCTGTGCTGATAGAAGTAGCAAGGCAGTTTCAAGTGAAGATGCCTCCTTGCTTCTGATGCCTTGGGCTTAAAATGTCACTGCTGCTGTTCAGCATCTGCTCTGGGGTGTGAAGTAGGGAGAGAGAGAGGGAGAAAAAGGAAGGGACCAGCAGGCCCTGGCCCAGGAGGGAGGGAGACTGGTGCAAGGCCTTAAGGAACCCGTTTCTTGTTTGGCCTGTGGGGCCAAAGCCCAGTTGTGAGGGATCAAAGGGGAGCTCCCGACACAGCCCAGGGCCAGAGCACCAGAGCACGGGGCTCGCAGGTCTCCTTAAGCCTGGAGCTCCTGCTCCTTAGCTGTTGGGGAGCTGTTGCCCGGATCACACTGCTTGTATTAGTCACACAACAATCCCGTGGAAGTCCTGGTGGGAAGACCTTGTATTGGGATTGTCCTGCAAAGTGTGAACTAAAGTCACATTCAGGAAAAAAAAAAAAAAAGAAAAAAAAGACATTCTCTCGATTCCCTCTTGAATTCTCTTTCAATCCCTGGAAGACTCCAAAGGCCACGCACATCTACATTAGATCCAGAGCATCTGCGGCTCCACACCCCTCTCTAAGCGCCCTTTGAACCCAAGAAGAACCAACTCTCTGGAAGTCGAGGGTGCCCAGGTAAAAACGCCACAGAACCTCTGGTTTCCCGTGTGCTCACTCTTACCTGCTGCAGAAAGTTGGGGACGCACCACTTGCCTCTCTTGCGGCAGGTCACCCCGGCCGTGGGTGGGAAAGTTAGCACCACTTCCGCTTCACGACAGCGCGGCCTCAGCGCGCTTTCCACTGCGGCGTTCACGGCAGCGTAGGCAGTGACACGACATCACTGACGTGAGGCGTGAGGCGTGTGGCGTGAGGCGTGAGGCGTGAGGCGTGAGGCGTGAGGCGTGAGGCGTGTGGCGTCAGGCGTCAGGCGTCAGGCGTCAGGCGTCAGGCGTCAGGCGTCAGACACCGCCCAGCAGCGCGAGCCCTTCCGGGAACCGCGGCAGGCGCTCGTGCCCACCCTTGCCCTCAGGAGACGCGATTTGTCCCTGGCGCGCTGCTCCCTGGGCCATGGCAGGTTAGTTCTGGGGCCTGGGACCGCTCGCAGCTGTTTTCCATACAGATGGATCGTGGCTGCGGCTCGCTTACCTGTCGCTGGCTCCGCTCAGGCTCAGGGTACATGGGATCAGCCTGCTTTTGGAAAATGGGGAGACTTGGTACGAGAGAAAGTTTCTTTTTAAAACCGTGTAACCTGAAGTTTTTAAAGAGCGAAAGGAAATAGACAGAGCCGCTGAGCCCCTGGAAGGCATGCTGGGTTTCTGCAGAGACCCAGCACCCGCGGAAGTGAGACGCAGGGGTGCGGGGCCCCAGGAGCCTCTCCAGGGGCGGCTGGTGGCGACTTGGCTCCTGTAGCCGCCGGGGCCCTGAGCAGCAGCCTTTCTCCAGAGCAAACATCTGTCTCTCTCCTCTTTGTCCTTAATGACCACAGCCAGGGGGAGCGACTTTAACTCCCAAGGCGGCTGTTTGTATCCAGCCTGCAAGGAGAGGTCTAAATTGGCATTCCACATCATAATAAAAAAAAATTCCCAGCAATTATTAAAAGATTCTTATCTCTTGCTCCCTACGTGGATAATGAGGCCCTTCTCTGCTGGACTGAGACAGGCTGTCTCTGCTCTCACTTAATGAAACAGGACCAAGTTTGCAAATGAGCCTGCCCCGGCTCTCCCCTTAACCTCTGCTTGTCGAGTTGTACATCAAACCTCCTGGCTTCTGTCTTTCCTTATTAACAGCCCGTAATCTTAGCGGGGCCTGGCCTCGGCTGGATCCTTCCTCTTTGGGTGCACAAATCTGCTTTCCCTGGACATAGAATCAGGGGCTTTGTGTTTGTCTTTCTGGCATGGAGGTTTGGGGGCCTTGAAGTGTTCCTGGATTCCTCTAACAAGAAGGGCGAAGGGAACTGCAGTTAGAAGTGGTGTTGACTGAAGCCCACCTGCAGTAATAGGTCCCAGGATGTCTCTCTTGCCCCAGACCCAACCTACTCCTCCTGGTGTGACCAGGTCAGCTGAGTCATCGTCACAGAAGCCACTGAACACAACTTTCCAAGTGCTCCCCCTCCCTGTCCTGGTCCCACTTTTGGACTCTCAGGGACTTTCCTAGACTTTGACCTTGTTCAACAAGAACCTTTGAAATAGGGATAACTTTATCAAGTGGAGTGTTTGAAGCTTTCCCTTAAAAAGGCTCATCGCCTGCCAGGGATGGAGGGGGTGGTGAGTGTCAGAGGGGGTGTTGCTCCAGCTGGTCACATGGACAGACTGTCATTCCACAATATGAACTGAAGGCCTCTTTCTCTGGAAAGTGTGGACCCTCTCTGGTGCAGTGTGACCGCACCAAGATCATTTTGTGACGTCACTTAAAATGGAAACTCCCATCATCTCAGGAGCGCTGCTCGTTCTCGTTGAGATTCTGCTCCAGTTGTCTGCTGCTATATAGCAAAGCACCCTGCCCTCAATGGAGTGGCTGTGAACAAAATCCATTTCTAGTACTTCATGATTGTGTGGGCCAGGAATTCAAGCAGGTCTTGGTGGTGCTGTTTGAGGATTTCCAGATGACAGACAGTGGCCTTCTTGGTCTGAAGTTCTGAGTGACTTAGTTCACATGTCTGGTGCCATGTGGAGGGCAGGTTCTCCAAGCAGGACACCCAGCTCACCTGACTCTCCAGTGGTCTCTCCAGCCCATAATTTGGCTCCTTACATGATTGTGGAAGGACTTCCGAGAGAGCATTTCTGGAGACAGGCAGTAGAAGCTGCTGATCTCATAGCCTGGGCTGACCCTTGCTCTGCCTCACTTCTATACTATCCTGCTGATTCCAGCCACCATAGCGTCTGCCCAGATCCTGGGGAACCCTTCGGCATAACAGTTGGATCCCCAGTCACTGCTTGTAGAAGAAGGTACTGGCAGAAATTCCTGGAAGACATGGGCTTAGCTTCTGGATAGATGCACCAGAATATTCATTTGGCTGATTCCTATATGAACCCAGCACCTGTTCCTGTATGAATTCAAGTTTAGAAAAGAATAATTGCACAAGTATAATTTCCAGTTTCCACAGATGCAAAGAGAAACCAGGGTCTCCAGAGAGATGGAGGCCTGGGCGTCATCCTTGCTGCCTGCCACAGAGATGTGGGCAAAGACCTTAAAGTGTCATTAGTGACCCCCATGGACAGTTGTCTGCAGCTTGGGAAATGGGATAATCCAGAGTGGAGGACGAGACTTCCACTGCACACCCTGGGATCAAGCTCTGAACTGCTGCCTGCCTTTGCTCCCAGGCATGTGTTGAAAACAAGTTACCCACCTTGGCCTAACAGGGTGCTGCAGGGGTTGGAGGTATGGCAGACAGAAGTCTCTTTGCTCTTAAACTCTCAGCACTTGGCATTTGGGGCAAGGGTGCTTCTTCCTTTCTACCAGGGCAGGGATAGTACTTCGCCTCTTCATGTCTCTCATCCATGTGCTTTGCCAGCCAGCACTCCTGAGTGACAGCCTTGAGATGTCAGTTACACTGTTCTACTTCCATGTGTCCCCAATTTAACACCTGGCACCACTGTTTGATCTGGTTATTCTCAGAGGTACAATGAGACAAGAGGCTACTTTCAGTGATCCCCAAACCTACCTACCATCAAAATAACCCAGAAGGAAGATGCAGAGATTTCTGGGTTCCCCTTAAAGAGGGCTGGGATTGGGACTCAGAAATCTTTATGTCCCCAACTCCTCCCTGGTGATTTTAATGTGTGTCTGTGACTTCTAGATACATTTTATTAACTCTCAGCTATGCTGGGTCCTCGTTTCAAAGGGACAGGGCCAATTAGCCCTCTCCGTTGGTGAGACCAGCTTGGTTATTGAAGAGACAAAAGCTCAGGGTGTGTTTCTATAGCTAGAACCTGACCTGTGACCTTAGCCAGCTGCCTTGCAAATGCCATTGGTCACCAGGGCAACCTAGCCAGGCAGGGTTAATGGTTTAGAGCAAATGCCTCTTCATCATTGGTGTGAGAGGGGAGGGAAAGGCAACTTATCTCCTAAGAACCGGTGCACTGAGTCTGTCCTTGTGAACAGCATCATGGTCTTTCATTCTGAATGCGCATAATACAAGTAGGTTCCTCCTTGGCTCTTTGAGGCTTAAGTCTGCTGCCCTCACTAAGGTCTCATTGCTGCCCTTTCCCTTCAAGGAGATTCTTGTTCAAACTAAGTAAGATTGAATACTACCTGCTTAAGGCACTGGCTCTGGATTTAAAGGCCCGCGATTGAGTCTTGGCTTTGGTGTTTGTGAGCAGAGTGGATAGAAGCAAGGGATGAAACTTTGTGCCTCAATTACCATATTCTGGTAAAATTAGTATCTATATTGTTTGAAGAGAAAACATGAGGTAGCCCTGATAAAGTTGGCGTTATGACTGCTGCTTAGTCAGCACTCAAGAGATAATCACTGTTCTTACCTTTGCTGTTAGATCTATGTGTGATAGAGACTTCTTTCATACGTGGCCCTTGTTCTGGTCCCCAACTTCAGACAAAGGGATCATCAAACCTCAATGGCCAAGTAATAATAGGGACACCTTCTTCCTCTTCCTCAGTCTCCTTCAGCCCTCTGGCACTTCAGATACCTCCGATCTCTTTCCTAGTGTACAGGAAATGACTGTCCAGCTTGATTTTCATCACTTCTATCTCCCTGCTTGCAATTTCTCTTCCTCTTACTATTCCCCAAAATGGACCAAAGGGAGACTTCTAAGAGATGAGTCTTAATTATTAATTCTGTTTACAGAACTTATTAGTTTCTTCTTCCCGTGACACTAAGTTCAGATCTTTTGCTTGGTAACAAAGCTAACAAAGCCCTTCATGCATTGTCCCAAACCTCACCTCTAGGTCACCCCTGACACTTTCCTCTGTAAAGTACATACCAATTGGAATTCCACCTCTACAGGAGGTCTGTCTCTAGTTTTCTCTGCATATTTTCCCTTCTGGCCAAGATGCCCATCACCTTCTTTTCTCCCTGGAAAGCCTCGAATCACCTTTAAAGACTCAGTCTCAGTGTCAGAGGTCTCTGTTTGATGTCCTTAGGTGGAATCCATCTCTTCTTTGTCTTACCTTTAACCCCTTACTTCTAGTTAAAGACTTATCTCAAAGATATATTTACAAATAGATGAGATTCAGAATAATGTGTTTACAAACAGCTTCTGAGGACAAATTGCCCTGGGTCTAACTCAAGTTCTAACTTGGCTGTGACTAAATTTTCTCCTCTATAAAAAAAGTACACATGGAAGTACTTCTTTCCAGAGTTATTGTAAGAATTCAATGGAATAAGACAAGAAGGATACATAGCAGTACTAAATAAAAAACTATTTTTTGTGAAATTGGATATATATTTCTACCTAAATATACTAAGTGACATGTATAACCATTTAATGACATGCAAATGTATAAAATACATTTAAATATAATTTACTTTTATTTTATATAAAGTTAAGTATACTAAATCTATTCTCCTAAATCATATAGCTGATGCATTCTTTCAATTGCTGCCCAGTACTTTGTCAAAAGCATATACCACATTTTATTAAATACCCCCCATTGATATCTACTTCCAATTTTTTTGGTAGCATAAGAAGAATTAAAATTAAAAGCCTTGTTCTATGTTTATGGAAGATGTATGTATGTATGTAGGTAGGTAAGTAGATAGATCGATAGATAGACAGTAACCTTTATAAAATTTTCTTGGAGAAATTCCCAGTATAGTTGGGTCAGAGAGTAAGTGCACTTTGAATTTGGATAGATTGTTAAGTTTTCTTCAAAAATACTGCTTTGGTGTTTATTAGTAGGTCAAATCCTTGAAATCTGTTTCCATGTTTGGAATTATTATTAATGTTCAAATGACACTTTGATAGGTTAAAATGATTACCCCCTTTACACAGCATTTCTTTATTTATGAGTAATATTAAGCACTTTTCATAGTTTTATCGACTTGTTCCCCCTGTGAATTGCCTTTTTCCAGATAATTCCGTTCTAAAATGAAGATTTCAGCAGAGCTCATTTTGACTCGTTTGGGGGTCGTTGCAAGGTTTGAAGGAAAACTGCATTGTGAGCATCCTGCCGATTGCTCTGTATGTTTTATGATGATTTGTGAGGAGTGATTGATCACAATCAAAAAATTAATCACCAATCAGCCCTAGTAATTAAGTCATAATTATATTTGCATGTATGTGATAATTTATGCAATCTTTAGGCAAAGCACTTTAGGTGGAGATGGAGGAAGATGTGCTAAGGTGTCAGCTTTTGGGATGCCTGGATCCCTAGCGGTCAGTTCACTGACTGAGGGGGTAGACTGGGAGAGTGATGTTCATGGTCTGGGTGGCGGTTTTCTAACCCACTCATTGCACATTTCACCCTGACACGTGTATTTACCATTAGTACTTTATAGTTTAAAAAAACTGTGGTGATAAAAATAGGTTGGCTCAGGGCAACTCCAGCACATATAGCTGGGGTCTGGAAGATCTATACTATTATCCTTTACTTCTTCCATCCTCTTTATTCACCTTTTTTGTAACCAAGTGATGTAAAGATTGAGGTCAAGGTCAATGAACATTTTAGGGGAAGGGAGTGATAGTAAATAGGCTTTTGCTCTGCAGATCATATAGTCTCTGTCATAACCAATCAACATTGATGCTGTATCTCAGAAGCAGACTAAACACATGAAAAGGAATGTGCATGACTGTGTCGGAATAAAACTTTAATGACATAAAAAAATGGATCTGACTTCACCCCAGGACCATGGCTTATTGACCCCTGAATTTTAAATTCTTAGTGAATCAAGAACTTTTTTGAGTCATCCCTATGGCAAAAATTTTATTTTCCATAATTTTCTTTCTTCTCTCATCTCTCCTTGCCCTTATTTTCTATCCCTTTTTGTCTTTTTATTCTTCCTCATTTTTTTAAATAGCTCTGAAAACCTCTGTATGTTTCCAAGTTTAAAATGGTAATAATAGAACAACATTAAAAAGTTAGGAGAAAGAGTGAGCTCTAGAATATTCTTTGAGAGCTATACACATCTGTATGGTGTGTGCAAAATTTCAAAATGGGAAAGAAGCAAAGATGTTACTCTGAAGTGAAATATTTACTTGTCAGGATCATCTTTTTTTTTTTTTTTAAGATTTATTTATTTATTCATACAGAACTGGAGTACAGGCCAGAGATGCGGAGGGTGAGAGGATTCACCAGAGACAGAGCGGGAAGCAGAACAGGCAGATCGATGAAGTACACTGCTGAGGGGAGCAGCGGGCGGGTCAGGAGAGGTCTACCACGCCATGTGGTCACCTCCAGGGCAGGCGGGGATCGAACTCATGCGGAAGTGGCTTTAGTTTCTCAGTGCAGTGCCTTAACCCGCTGCGCCACCAGGGCGGGCCAGGATCATCTTTTAATGTAGCTTTTAGTTTGTTGTAAACTTGTATATTTTATATATGATTAAAACTTGAATTCTGGTTTTGCTTGGTGAGTGAAGAGTTCTTTAGAGCTCTGTTCTCTTCATCTGGAGCCGGATCATCTTCTTGCAAGTTTGATTTTGCAACATCATTTTCAATGTTTTCTGCACCAGTGACATCTAGATTCACCCAGAGTCCTCGCTGTGTGCTGCTCCGTACTCTGATTCTGGTTTTCATTCTAAGATCATCACCCCTTGGTGCATAAACCCCAGCATGTCAGCTTGGGCCTGCCTGCTGTATGACCAGCATCTGAAAGACTTTGAATGTGAGGCTCCTTCAAAACAACATGTTAATAACTACATTTGTCTAGTGTTATTTTATGTAGAGTCCGTGTACTGCTTATTATGAGTTGAATTGTGTTCACTCAATTTATATGTTGAGGCCCTAACCCCCAGAATGTGACTTTGTCATTGTAGATATAACTGGTTAAGGTGCAGTCACACTGGAGTAGTAGGACGAGCTCTGACCCAGTAGCACTGTGGTTATAAAAAGGGGAGATTTGGAGATGAGCACACACAGGGGGATGTTATGTGAAGATACAGACGGAGATCAATTTCCCAAATAAGGAAACACCAAATATTTCCAGAAATCTAACTACCAGAAGGGGTGCAAACTTTTCCTCACAGCCTTCAAAAGGAACCAGCCCTGCAGATACCTTGACTTCAGTCTTCAGACTTTGACTCAGTCTCCAGGACTGAGACAAAGTTTTCTTTTGTTTGAGGTACTTAGTGTTACTTCGTTATGGCAAAACCAACAAACTACCCTATTCGTAACCATCCTCCCCATAATAATAATAATGAAATTGAGCAGTGATTATGTACAAGACATGGGCTCAGTTTTTTTGTTTTTTAAGATTTATTTATTAAGCATACAGAACTGGGGTGCAGGCCAGAGGTGCGGGGGTGTGTGTGTGAAAGGATTCACCAGAGACAGAGTGGGGAGCAAAACAGGCAGATCGTTGCAGTACATTGCTGAAGGGAGCAATGGGTGGGTCAGGAGAGGTCTGCTGCGCCATGTGGATCACCTCTGGGGCAGGCAGGGATTGAACACATGCTGAACTGGCTTTAGCTTCTTAGTGCTGTGCTTTAACCCGCTGCACCACCAGGAAGGACCTGGGCTCAGTCTTTTTATGTGCATTTCATTTTGTCCTCCCAAATACCCTATTACAATAGGTGTATTGAATTACCCATTACAATGAGAAGCAATTATTATACTTGTTCCATAGACAATGAAAGAGAAGATTTAACTTGCAGAGCTTAAGTATCATTTTCAAGGTTATACAAGTGGAATGAACCAGGCCATCCGAATGCCTGTCCTATGGCCTGGTCCATTTTGCAAAATGGAGAAGCTTAGGGAGAGAAAGGCCACAAAGTCAGTCCAATAAGCACTGTGTTTCCATCAGTCTGAGTAAACGAGAAGCTACATAAGATACGAAAAGTGGGATGTTGACAGTGTAGCAGTTAAATGGGAGAGAGCAGTGTAAATGGACAGGTGGTTATTTGTGGGTGTTGCTGATTCAGGTTTCTGGCTTGCAAGTCTGAGTCATCTGTTTGTCCTCAATATTCTGTGCTCTCCAGTGACCGAGGTGCTGCCCTGTATCAGCCTGCCTGAGTCTGAGCTCTTCCCTGTAATAACTGCCCTGTTTTTCTACACTACAGCCCTGGTTAGGAAGCCCATCGGTGCTTTCCTCAGAGGATTCTGTGGAAGCTACTAGAAACACACCCCAAGCCAATTTTGGGACTTGGATCCATCATGCTGAGAGTCAGCAGGTCAGGCCAGAACTAAGTTCAGAGGTTAATTGAAATCAGAAGTTTGGAACCTGTTAAAGTGCTCATTTCATTATGTGCAACTCCTCCTCTCTCCTCCCTCGCTTTGCCTTCACTCTGGAGCAATGAACAGTGAGAAAAAGGCCTTTCTGAGCACAGATGTTCACAGTTAGCCTGTGACATCAGCAGCACCTGTCTGTCATTGTGCTCACCCGAGAAAATATAAACCCACCTTCTCAGTGCCCCAGGAGATGGTACACTGATGATAAAAGCGCTGTGACATAACCAAAGTCCTTCCTAACTTTGGTGCAACAAGGAGCTGGACGTGTCTGGAGGCAGAAAGCTGACACTTGCTCCCTGAGTGGCTGTAAGAAAACAGGCTGCAGTGTCTACCTGACGTTCACCAGTAGTATGTGCTTGAGAAAGCTTTGTATCTTCTCTCCTCTCAATCCTCAAAATGTGAATCATATACAGACTGATGCAATGTTGCATCTAAAACAAAATTAGTACGCTATTTGGAGGCATAACAATTCAAGACAGGCTAGGTCCTTGTGAATGCTCTGTTATTGACAACCCAGGGCTTTTCCTCCCTACTTCTTGTTCCTCTCTGTTATGACAAACTGGGAGAAAGTGGCTCCATGTCCCGATTGATCCTTCTGTTAATGGCTTTCACTCCTAAGACAGCTTCCCAGATACTGTCAGTCTTCAGCATGAATCATTGGCTTGGACTTCATCTCTACAGAAAGACAGGTCCCATGTGAAATAGGTCTCAGCTTCCAGAATTCACTGTGGGGCCCTTTCCTGCCCATTTACTAGGTGGGCTTCAATTGGCCTGAGGCAACTAATGTGTTTCACAGTGTGTTTTGTAGATTACATCTGGCCGGATGTTCCTCTGTGTGGGTTCCCTAAGCAATATGGGTGGGAAGGAACACCCTCATATACATGGAATTTCAGCTAAGAGACCTGGTGTTTCAAGTCCTTTCTCTAGACCAAACACCGCTGTTGTTGCTCTCAGGGAGCAAGATTTATTCAGACTGAAAGTTGGAGACAATGGGTTCAAAACCAGTTTTGAAATATAATCCCTTCTGTTCAGTATATGTCAGAGATTGTTCCTCTTGATGGCACACTCTTCAGTGTCTGAGGCAAGAAAGTCTGAATATAGATCTGTAGCAAAACACTTTATGGATAATTTCCAAGGCAATCATGCTAGGAGCTATAGGTAATGGCCAGGGGAGTAAATGTTCTTGTTTGGCAGAGATAGTGCCATCTACCATCTCATCCATCATCACCCCTTACTACCCAGTTAGAACCTGAAAGTATATGATCATCCTAGTTATGACAAAGAGTCAAAGCATTTTCCCCAGGGCCCCAGTAGATCATGTGATCTTTAAGAGGAGTCTATGGAAGGCAACCTCTTCCTCAAATCAGATGGTGAAGGGCAGTTGTGGAAAGTTATCATGCAGAGGTCATCCACTTCATCAGATGGGGACGACAGACACCCAAAAAAATTAAAAGAAGAAATTGGGATTATAAAAGAAGCACTGGGTTGAGTATGCCCTCTCTCTTGATTGAAGACCATAGCTTCTAAAATCCAGCTCACATTATGGATGTTGACCTTGTGTGGAGTGTGGTGGGAAATGATAGTAAGGTTGACCCACCTTGGCCTTGCCTTGCAGGATATAGCACTTTAATGAAGGCAGGAGGTTTAATGTGAAGGAATGAGGGATAGTAGGTTAGTAAAACAATTGTAATAATGATAGAAGATAGAATGGGGGTGACAGAATATTTTCTTTAAATGGAGTATTTATTTAGATGTTACCTGTTGTGCTAAGTACATCATAGACATTGGCAAATTATAGTGTCACACAGTCAACTAAACAAAAGCTAATTGTCACAGATGAGAAATGGATGTTACAGAAAAAGAGTGACTTGCTCAAAGTCACATAGTCAGAAGTAGAAAGAAAAAAATATTAAAATCTGTCATGTCAAAGTCAGAGTATTTAATTAGCACATCACCCTGTCTTTTTTTTTTTTTAATAAGGAAATATTTTAAGTTGGATGATATGGAACCCCAAAATTGCCTTTCAATAACCCAATGATAGCCCAAAATAAAAATGGTAAGTTATGGGTAGGATAGTAAAATAGGATTGGTTACCTCTTACTAATTCTTGAAGCTTAATGATGGAAATGTAGGTGTTCATCATACTAGTCTTTATTTCTGCCTATGTTGTGTTTGATGATTTCCATTAAGAAGTTAAGATTGTTACTTTTATATATTTAGCACTAGTTCTCAAGATATTATTTTGAAAAAAATAAAAGCAATTAACTTTGCTTTTTATTCCTTATCAATTTATCTTTTAATAAATTATGAAAATGAGAATATTGTTTTCCAGTTGTTTTAGGTCTCAAAGAATTTAAGTAAGTATGACCTTAAGCTCCCTTGAAGTTATTGTGTCTAATTTGTACAGGGTAAATCAACTTAAAACTTAAAGATTTACCTAGTGTTTTTAATGAATGAGACAGAGAGAAGAGAGAGAAATTATCATACATAACTTTGCTTTCATTATATAATTAGTATATGTTTAACAATAGAAATTATCCAATGGGGAATTTGCATAGGGAAGTGCATTTAAGAACATAATAGATTTATAAAAGAAATTAGATTAGATTATTAATAATTTGCCCGTTCTTTATGAGTAAAAGGTATGCAACCCTGTCTTTTGGGAATTATTAGTCTCCCAGTTTTCTTCCTTTTGAGGGAACATCTTGTACAGTCAGTTGATCTAAGACTGTACTCTGTGCTGCTGTGGCCCCATTGTAATGATTGAACATTCCGCGGGAAGCCACATCATTCCAGTTGTGCCCTGGTTACCATTTTGCTCAAAAAGTATGACGTATAGGGTAGATTCTCAGTGCACAAAGTTAAAATAATTTTCTCATCATGTAAAAGGCACACTAATGGACTCCTGATGGTGGTGGTGGTAGAACTTGTAATGATGGTGGTTGTGACAATGATAATCATGAAAAGGAACGGCAATGATAGTAAAAGTAGCAAAGTTCAGTCATACCTTGTACCATGGACCAGTTCTAATTATGAGCCCTTTGTACATAACAATCCTTTCAATCCTCACCATAATTCTCAAGACCTGAACTAAAGTGAGGCAGGGAGCTCCTGAGGATACAGTGCAAGAATTGCTCACTGTCGGGGTTAGCAAGAAGGCCTACTGTTACAGTGGTTTCTTAAAATCTCAGTCTTGTACTTGGGAGAGTCTTAAGAAGTGGAGGGAGGGAGGAGGAAAGGACAGGGAAGGTCACAGCTTGCTCAGAAGTCAACATGAGGCGCCACATCATCCCTGTTGACTCTTTCTGCGCATTAGGCAGGATATTGTTTGTTCACAAAATCCAGTTGACACTAGCAAATTCACATAGATAAAAGTGGGAATGTATTCTTTCAATGTATGTTTGTAGTAGAAGGAAAAATGAAAATCAAACTTCAGGTAAAGCATGGGTATAACTAGTTTCAAGAATAATTGAAAATGGAAAATTGATCTCTGGCGGCAGCATCAATATCTTTTCCACAAAGTTCATGGGCTTCATGCTCAAATCAACATGCAGACAACTGATATTGCACACTGGAATCGTCATGATAGATATGCAGATAAGGGCTCATTACTTGCATGGTGACAGTCACATTACCCGAAAGAATATGGGAAGTTTATACATTTCTGTGCTGTAGGGCTTCCAGGAATGGAGAATAAACATCTAGTAATAGATGTAAAAACAGTCAAGAAAAATATGGCATGATAGGATGGGTGGGATTATGACAAGTAGAAGTATAAAACCAGGACTTTGAGGGAGGGAATGGTATTGCAAATGCCTGAGGCAAGGGAACTTCAGAGCATGATCAGCCATTGTGTTTGGTTTGAATTCAGATTATAATTCATGCTTTCATGAGAATTGGGCAGAAAAAGGAAATAAAAGTATTGTGGAGCACTTTAAATACATAGAGGAGAAATTGTATGTATGTTTATATAACTCATTTGTTTATTCATTTTTTTTACTTTATTCACCAGTAAATATTTATAAAACACTTGTTGGACATCTAGGTGCAAAGATAACCATGGCACATGAATATTTCCCAGTTTAGAGAAATTGCTCATGTGGATGGGAGCTGGGAGTAGCTGAGGATGTCTCTTCTCATTCAGTCTTTATCTCCTGCCTGGAAAATCTTCTGTCCACTTCTTTTCTTGTTGACTCTTATTCATATTTCAAATGGCTGAGCTGGACTTAAATGCTCTAGGAGGCCTCACCTAACTAGGTGTACCTGTATCACTCATGTATATCACAGTTTCCCTCCAAGAACACCCAGTTACCTTCTGTATATCTTTGTTGTCAAAATTTAATATATGATATTGAAATGTACAGTTAGGTACTCAAATAGCTTGCTAGACATTGAAACAATGGCCATATTACGCTTATTCTCAAAATACTCTGGCAGACATAATGCTGAGTTACCCAGATCATCCTTAATGGAAAGATTTGTCTCAGCTGTCAGTTCCTACAGGGCTGCTTCTGTGGTGGATATCCATCCCTTTATGGGAAGTGTTTTTCCCATAGCAGCCCAATGCCAAGAATCAATCAAGTTCAATGTGGGACAATTCTGGGGAGCCATACACACTTCAGAGTTTCCCATTCAAGTCTTCGTTTGGCCTCTACCACAAGTCAACTTCTCTGTCTGCCTTATCTCACTTTGTGTCTCTCCCTTCTAAAAATAAAAGTATCAGCCCTTACAAGCACTGAATGTCAAACTGTATCTCGGTATCTGCTTATAGAGAACACAGTCAGTGACTTGTTAGCATCCGGAACTAAGTCTAACATAGCTCATAACAGGACATGAGTGGCTTTTTGTGCAGTCATAGAAGTTGAAGGTTACACTAAAGTTACAAAGTTTTCTAATCCATATAATAAAAGTTAGGTACCTATATATTGTGTGTCAGGCTCTGTTCTAGGCACTGGATTTTGGCATAGATGTTGTTGACCTTTGGTATCTTTGAAAGTAGTGAATCAGGGCAGGGGGCTAATATAATATCATCACACATTAAGGAGAATGAGCAAGTGGTTCAATGCTATGTTCAATATGACTTAATAGAGAAGTTAGAACTTTATTTTTCCTTCAAGAAATATAACATGGGGAAATAGAGATGAGATGTTACTTGCCTTGACATGACTGAGACTGCTGATGCCGCTAATAATCTGGGTTCTCCTTCACCTTCAGGAACTCTTCTTGACTACAAGTCCCAACTTTTTTTTTTTTTTTAACAAAACTGGAACAGAGTGATTATTTCTAGACTGTGCAGTGTGAGCAGAAGTGATGTGCATCATTTAAAATCCTAATTCATAGCACTGTTCCCTGAGAATCACTTACTTTATCTTTCTCCATCCCGCAACAGATAGAGAACAATGCAAGAACCTGAAACCAAGAAGGACCATACAATGGGATAAGCTTATGTACCTGAATGACTACACAACACAATGACCCTCCACCTTGACCTCTGCTACACTCTGATGGAAGCAAAAGGCAAGTCACTGTTGCATGAAACCACTGAGACTTTGTAGTTGTTTAGTAAAGTTCTTGACCATTCTGACTAATATGTGTGCTATAGAGTGTAAGGAAAATTTCCTTCTCAGAATGGAAAAAACTTTGATTATATTTAGAGGCTGAGGGGATGGTGCCAGGGAAGATAAAATGAGGAAGTGGATAATCGTTCCTGCAAGTTCCCTGCAGCCTAGAAGGAGGTCACCTCTTTCTCCTCTGTTTTGTTGTCAAGAATGAGAATATTGGTCATTTTTGTATTAGAGGTTTTACTACTAATTATTAACTAGAGAGAACATATGAGAATGGAGTAAGGATAATAAACACATGGAAGTAACAAAGGTTCAAGAAGCAATGTGGTTACACATATGGAGTTTTGTAGGGAAGACTCATAGGAAGTCAAACATGAATTGAAGTTCCAGCTTGGCTCTATCATAGTTGTAAAATATAGAACAATTTATCGTGAGATTTTTCAGTTGTAGCAAGCTATGTTGGTAAATACCTCATACAGATTATTTCCTGTGTGTGAAGATACAAAGAGGTGCATGTCAATTGTATAGGAAAAGGTTTGGGAATTTTTTGGAACTCTTAACAATCAACTTGGACTTTTGCTTAGGCAATGCTCTAAGCAAAGCATTGATGTTAGTTCACTCCTCACAGCAACTCAGTGAGGTGTGTTCTTTTGTCACTGCATTTTACACATTTGGACATCCGTGAAAAAAATAACTAGATGCCAGCACTTTCCTTTAGGTGCAGAACGATGGGTGCATTCTTCTTTATAGCTTTGTGTTTTATAAGGATGCAGATTTTTTTTAAGAAAAGTATTGATATGACATTGCATTATAAATGATATGTTTCAGGTGTGCATTATTATAATTTAAATTAAACTCTAATTCAGATATATACTGCTTAAGTTCACCACTGAAAGTCCAGTGCTGTCCTCCATTGTACAGTTGAACCTTTTAGCCATTTTACTCGCTCCCTTCCCCCTTTCCTTCTGATAATCAGTCTTGCAGTGTAAAAAGTTTAGAAAATAGAGTTAGCATTGTTTTTAAATCAGTAAAATATTAGGCTTTATTCCTTTTGAGGAAATCATAAATGTGGTTCTTGAAGGTGACATTTTATGAACTGCAGCACTACTAAACTTTATGCAAAGTTCCTAGGGCTAATAATCAAGATACTTAATGGCACGTAGACTTATAGGGAAAATCAAGAAAGTTAGAACAGTTTTGCTTTTATTAGGTCCTTGAACCTCTAGTGTGTGGGGCAGGGGCAGATTAGTTTCCTTAAAGCCTTCTGGACTTCTCATAGAAATATCTCATGGGTGTTGGAAAGCTGAGTGTTTTTGTAACTTGCCATTTAACCTTCTCCTGCCACTCCACTGAGATCTCTGAGAAATGGTATAGAACCCATCTCAGACAGAGCTCCCTTTAACATCTGTGCGGACCAGTAGCTTGTGTCGTGAAGTAAACCAAGGTACCAGAGCCAGGCACCAACAGAATCACTTACAGATAGTAAAATATAAATATAATAATGCATTGAACATATGGTGAGTGCTCAGTAAATGCTAGTGAAATAAATAAAAAAATTATAGCACATTCATGATTATTCTACAATTCATAGGAAAATGAAATCTTATAGATCTAACTCGGAGTATCTGAGTATTTTATTTCATTTGTTTTTCATAGGAGAACTGGGATCTAGGAGAGAGGTGTGAGGGGTTGGGGAGGTGGACTGAGAAGATTCACCAGAGACAGAGTGGGAACAGAAAACGTGGATCCACTGAAATACACTGCTGAGGGGAGCAGCAGGAGAGACAGGAGAGATCTGTTGCATAATATGTGGGT
The DNA here is from genome assembly GCF_000260355.1 of Condylura cristata. NCBI lineage: Eukaryota > Metazoa > Chordata > Mammalia > Eulipotyphla > Talpidae > Condylura > Condylura cristata. The sequence goes on from NW_004567123.1 coordinate 24,616,690, forward strand.
CACCTCCTTGGCTGGGGATCAAATGCAGGCCACAGCAGTAATAGCATTGAGACTTAACCCCTAGGCCACCATGGAGGCCTAGGAACAAGGAAATCTTGAGGTTTCTTTTTAGTTATTCTCCTTCTCCTTTCCTTCCACTCTTTATGACTGTTTTAAGGCTCAATTCCTCATTCTCTGAGAATAGTTCTCAGAAAGAATAATTAAATGGGAACTATTGTTAGAGACTCAGGTTTTCATCTCTGAGATGCTGGGCTTTGCTTCAGGAAACCCCCCAAACGAACATTAGGCACCATTGTTGTTTTATGACTTTAAGCTATGCCACTACAGCCCTGGGGTCAAGAGCTGGACATCTTGCTTGTGTGAAGGTCCTGAAGGGGTGAACTCAGTCAAAGCATGTTACCCTGGAAGACTTGGAGCCATTTTAGCTGCTCAATGGAGAACACATCCCAGGATGCAGGCAGGTTTCCAAGACAACTGGGGTTTGATGGTTCATTGAAGGGTGGCCAAAGCAGCTGCATCTTGGTGCTCTGGAAGTCTCCAACTATTCTGCACGAGCCTTGGATTCAGGAAATCCAAAACATATTTGCTACAAACATTTTTCTCCACGATTTTTAATCATGTATATATTGCAAGGAAATGTATCCCATCTGTTTTTTTTTTCTTATTCATTTATACTTATATCATCCAAATAAAATTTTGAAATTTATTTGATGTTCCACACTTAAAAATAAAAGTCACTGGTGTGGAAGAGCCTGTTGGTAAAAGGCAGTGCTTCGTTCATCAGGCTGCCATGATTGGTTCCTCCAAGCAGTCTCAAAGTCCACGCAGCGAGTGACCCATGGACTCCTTTGAGGGATAGTCCCAGCCTCACAGGGGCAGATACCATGGATGATGAAGGGCTCTTCGCCCTCTGTTAATCATAGAAATCTGGCAAACAGGAGAGGCTAAAAGACCTCAGATATCATTGAGTCCAACCTCACTGTCATGACACAGTTGAGGAAACTGAGCCTCAGAGGGGGGAAGTTCTCTGCTTAATGACACATGGTTAGTTAAAGGCAGATTTGGGGATATAAACTCATATATCATGAGCCTATTAGCTGTATAGCAGTGTTCCTTCTACTTTGGTTGTAAAGTATCGAAGCACAAATGCAAGATCAGATTGCAAGACCGAAGACCTAAATATGTTCAAGAGTTAGGGATGGTTCAGAATGGGCAGGTGCGGGTGGGAGGGTCGCATAGACTTTAAAGCAGGTTCCTTCCCTCAATGAGAACAGGCTCTTGGGAAGAGATAGGTGTCTTTCATAATGTAGGATAATGCCATTGCGAATGATATTGACCCTGGCTGTGTTATTTAGTATCTCAGAGCTTCTGCTTTCTAAATCTGCTAAATGGGTTAAAATTAGCATTCAATTATTGTGACAATGAAAAAAAAGCCTAGTGGTGCAGTGGCTACCACAGAGCAAATGAATGCTCAAAATGTATTAATTCTTTGTATTACCATTGTCATGACGACTCATTGAACTGACTTTGTGGCGTGGTATATCCTAAACTCTGTTTGGTGAACACTATTTCCAGATGTTATTAATAATAACATGACCTTAACAATAAGATGGTCTTATTAAAAAAAAATAAGTGAATGTGTGGCAATGTCCCATATTTTCATATGTTTTGAAAATACCGTATCCTCCACTGTTCTCTTAGAAATTCTTAATGCATGATACACAATTGGTAAAGTCTCTGAGAAGGCATGCAAGAGAGAAAAATGTCAAATTTTGTTGGATGCAAACATTGCCAGAAGTCACTGATTTTCCTTCTAAGAACACTCTTAAATGAGTAGACTGTGTTCCTGTTGCACATCAGTTTTGAGGATGAAGGGATCGGAGAGATAAAGGGGGTATGAAGCTGTGGGGCACCGTGGCTCCTGCTCCATCTTGGGAAGGTGGCAAAAGTGAGTGCTTAGGCGCATCACCTCCTCAAGGGGCACTGTGCCGTGCAGGGAGGGCTGTTCAAGCAGGAAGGGCTGGTCAGAGGTTAGTGAGGACATTCCTGGACACGGAGGCATGAACACGCTGAGGAAATGCCCGAGCACGCTGAGCTCCCCTTTGGCATGGTCCACTGTGGGCATGAGCCAGCAGTGCTGGCCAGAGACTGTGAGACCAGCTTACATTTTCCCCCCCAAGGGCAGGAAGTGTGCTAGGTTCATTTTCACATTTACAAGGCCTAGTGCAGGGCCTGGGACTAAGCGGGACTCAATAAATGTGCACTGAGTTGAGACCAGATCTAAGTGGATGTGAAAAGCTGTGATAAGGAATCTGGATGTTATTTGGCAGACAGTGGGGAGCCATGGAAGCTTGTGGCTCAGGGGAGTGACATGTGCAGAAGGGCACTTAGAAAGATCGGTTTGGCAGCATGTGGGGGATGGAACCCAGGAGGGAGAGATTCTGGAGGCAAGAATCAACCATGCATTGTTTCAAACAAAAAGGCTCAGGGGTAGACAGAGGAAGGCCATGCTGAGGAAAAGGCAGCTGCAGAGATGGAAACTTAATGAAACTTTCTGAATCTGTAATTAGTTTTCTTTTTAAGTTAAAAAGGAATGTTATGTTGTGCAGAGGGAAAGAGAAAGATCTAGATGCTCTGAGCCCCAGAAGCTGAGAGGGCTTGGATACTACAAAGTTCGGTTTTCAGCTTGAGTGAGGTTGGAGCTGCTGGCAGGCACGCCAGGGCACAAGACAAGAAGCATTTGGAAATGTGCAATAGAGACCTGGAGGTAGATGAGGAGAGGGAGGTTTGGGATCCACCTATGAGGGCTGAGATCTGTAGCTCCGCGCATGTGTGTGTACGGGTTTGGAGATGAGAAAGGAAGGAAAAATCCAGGGTAAGTGCTTGAGGGCACTTCTGTTACTCTGTTCAACACTGCCCACGCCACAGCCTGACAACTTGTTCCTTGCCCACCACAGGAAGATGCTACCCGCAGTCATAGCTCCATCCAGATCCCAAGTCAACCCTGCAGAGCTGACTTAGCTTCCCCGCAGGTGGAGTCTGCATTGTCCTGTCCTCTTGTCCCAAATCCCTACCTGCCTACTTAGTTGGATTTTTTTTTTTTTTTTACCATGTCTCAGTAGTTGTCTTAATGCAGCCCCAAGAACCAGACTGCTTGGATTTGAATCTCAACACCAACAGAGCAGAAAACAATATAGGCTCTCTTCTTTTTTTCTGCAAATTTAGAATAGAAATAACATGTAGGTGATAGGGTTTTGCTATTAAACGTTAAATGTAAAGCAGCTAGAAAGTTATTGACATAGAATGGAAACTCGATATGATTTGGTTGTTTTTCTAAAGATTATTTATGCATACAAAATTGGGGTACAGGTCAGAGGTGTGGGAAGTGGGGTGAGAGGATTCACCAGAGTAGGAGCAGAACAGGTAGATCCACTGAAATACACTGCTGAGGGAAGCAGTAGGTAGGTCAGGAGATGTCTGCCGTGCTGTGTGGGTCACCTCCCTGGCTGGGGATCAAACTCGTGCTACAGTGGCTTCTGAGAGCTTCATAGTGCTGTGCTTTAACCCATTGCACTACCAGAGAGGGCCCCATTTTGATTTTTACCATTTTAATCACTGGTATCCAGGACTGATGACTGGGTTTGTGTCTGTTTTTCACAATGATTAAAAACCTGCCCGGAAGTCCTGTTCCCCTTGCAGGATCTAAGTTATTAGTTTTATTGTGCTGGGGATCGCCTGAATGTAGCTCTGGCTCACCCACTGCCTTCAGATAGCACTCGTTATATCACTGCCTGGGGACATCGGCTATCTCACCCCCACCCTCATTCATGTATTTACAAACTTGCCTATTCACCCATTTATTGAACATCTACTTTGTGTTACATATACAGCTACCAGACTGGAGACTGAGATATCCCTGTCTGGATACTGGGGCTCTGTGACTTTCTGTTGTGAGAACCCTTTCCTCACATGAATTCCTAGTATGCTTTGAGGCTGAGTCATCAGACTCCTCCAGCAAATGTCTCTCCAGACATTTCTTGTGTCTCTCCAGACTCCTGAACAAATGGCAGACATAGAGTAAACCCAGTCCATCCATGCTGCTGACTTGCTGACTTGGGAAGATACACTGAAAGGTCAGCCTCACTCCCACCCCATGAAGACCCAGACTAGAAGACATCCGCACTCCCATATCTGTTCACATCGCCCTGATACCTCATAAAACCTTCCCCCAGATAGTCATTAACGAGGTGGCAACATGGATATGAGAGGCCCAGGGGTGGGGGTGGGGGTTCTGTTTGATGTCCTGCCCGACAGAATTGCTCTTTGTGAAAGTTTGGGGCTGCTTTGAACTCCTGCTTGGCAGCCTCTCTTTGTGAGCTTAGACACGAAAGTCTGAGGAATATAATTGTGTTGGGGAAGCAGAGCAGTGGAGTATTGGGGCTGGGGTCAATGGGTAGGAGAGGAAGAGCCCAAATGAGAGTGCCGTGTGGCTACCGTGAAATGCCCAGCCCCATCCGCCTCTGCACTTTGTTGCTTGGTGTGGAGTTTCTGTGTGTGTACAGCCAAACTACTGGTCACCATGAAGGATGAGGAGGGCTTGGGTGCTTCTCCTGCAGTCAACATATATCGCTGTGTAGTTGCAGATGTCTTTATTCTCTCTGTTCCTGTATAACATTCAGCACCATTCCTGACACCTGTGAATGCTGAGAAAATTTGTTGACTGAATAACTGACCAAATGGACCATATGGCAGGAAGAAGGGACTTTCTCTTTTCTGCCCTTGACACCTGAGTGTGACAAAGGATAGGGAAGATGCCCAGGGGATCTACTCTAGAATGTCTTGTAGACTGCCAGGTGTTGGCGAATCTGACTCCATGAGTTCCAAAGAGGTGACCTTCTGCTGGCCAAGATGGACAAATCCCCAAGGCAGGATGGCATAGGGAAGGTGGCCTGACTGCTAAGCCAGGTGCAGCAACGCTTCCCTCCCCGGATCCCGGATGCCCTCAGCACTGGGAAGCAGACCCTGCTGTGGACTGGGGAAGGTTGATCTGAGCCACCCACGGGTACCATTAAGTCAGATCACCAAGAGCCCAGCTGAGACACCCACACATACCTCAGTGTCACCTGTATAAAAAACTACTTCTCTGTCCTCTGGAAATTGACTGCTGCTTTGTTTCAGTGGAAAGACACGGATGTTGTGATGTCAAGAACAGAGTAATTTTGAACTCTGGCTGTCACAGGTGCTTTTCACCATCCCCTACATTGACTCTTAGTCTTCACGTCAGCCAGGATGCAGAGGCTACTCGCCTGCTCCTTCGCAGAAAGGGCAGTAAGGCCCAGGCCTGCTAGTTTAGCAGTCTTGTTGCCAGAGAGGTAAATGAGCTGGCCAGATTAAGCAGTCTGAGGCAGAGCTGGGGCTGCACCCGAGGCATAGCCCCCTAAGCAGTACCCGTAAGCCTTGCAGTCAATGCTCAGACCCATGTTTACATCCAGCTCGCAGTAGTGGCTTTGTATGGAAGGTCTGGCATGTGCACTGCGCTCCAGGCTTCTCATCTATTAGCAAAAGGCCTTGTGGACCATGATTGTGTGAGCCCCATCCAGCAGTGTCTGGCAAGCGGGAGGTGACTTTCCCCCCATCATCTTGGCCATTAGGGCAAACTCATGAGGGATGGTCTTGTCACAGATTATACAGTGTCTAATTCTCAGGGGATCTAAGAATCCACCGGGAGGCTGTCGCCACTCACGCTGAGGGCAGAGGCATCCTCCAGGTGAGCCCAGGGCAAGCTCATTCATAAAACAAACGTTTATGGAGCTTCAGCAAGAGGCCGGGCAGCCACCTCCACGGCTTCAGGGACTCCGCAGTTGGTTCATTAGAAGCTGAAGCCCCCTTGGAGGCCAGCAGGGAGCGGGGCTGGAGGGGAGAGCAGTGCAGAGGCCAGCTGGCTCTCCGGCAACAAAGTCAACATCTCCCCAGATGTCTGCCCCGGGGTGGAGGCCATTAGCTCCAGTTTACCTGCTCACTTCATTTTTCAAAATTAGCCACAAAAGTCTCCCTTGGAAACACAATGGGCAGCGCAGCTCAGCAGGGGCGAAAGGAAAACAAAGCCTTGTTTTTCCATGAACTTGTTTGGAGTTTCTGAAGGTTCCCAGAGCCCAAGGCTTGGCAGGCCCTTTCTAATGGTTCCTAGGTAGATGTTTGGGAGACCCCACATTTCCTTAGGCTCCCACAATCATTCTGGCTAAGACCAGGCTCATGCCCCTTCCTGTCTCCAGCCTCACAGTGCCCTGACTCTTTGCCCAGCCAAGCACTGACTTTCTCATTTTCTTGCTCCTTTTCCTGGGGGATAAAATTACAGTTTAAATTCTTGGATTCACTTTGAGGGTTGCTTAGAGACGGTATTAGCTTTCAACCACCTGATTTAATCTCTTCTCTCACTCCCACCTCCCCCATGGCTGCTGAGACAAGGCAGAGGGCAGAGGGGAGAGGTGAGGAGGTTACACACTTGTCTGCAGTGACATCTTTTCATCAGGTGGTGAGGAGAGCATGGCCAGTCGGGAGTGGCCAGCTGTCTGTCAGTGGGGCTGTGACAGGTTGTCTGTGTGGCTCTTCACCAAACAGCCCAGTGTGAGCTTCCATGGGAGAAATGTGTGTGTGTGTGGGGGGGGCAGGCGGGGGGAGTGAGCAGGGTGATGAGAAAGAGAGAATGGATGAACAAAAGTGGAAGCCTTACAGTACAATATATGCAGTTGGAGCTTTCTGGGCAAAGTGCATCTTTGTCCCAGGAAAGTGATTCTACTCTACATTCTGTGTCCACCGGAAACTATGTGGCAGCCAGCCACGTGCTAGGGCCTGCCCAAATATAAAAGTCGGGAATCCTTGTAAGAGGAACCTGAATACAACCCAGTGGATGAGAGTGCTCCCAGCTACGCATCATTGCTTTCTACTTTCAATCTATGGGGCAACAAGGAAGCCGGAGAGATGCCAGAGGATTGCAAAATGGGCCTGTGGGTTTTTTTGTTTGTTTTAAAGAGTTATTTATTTGTTCATGCAGAACTGGGGTACAGACCAGAGGTTCAAGGGCTGTGAGAGGATTCGCCAGAGACAGTGGGGAGCAGAACAGAAAGATCAATGAAATACACTGCTGAGGGGAGCAGCGGGCAGGTCAGGTGAGGTCTGCCGCGCCATGTGGTCACCTCCAGGGCAGGGATCTAACTCATGTGCAAGTGGCTTTAGCTTCTTCATGCTGTGCTCCAAACCGCAGCACCACCAGGGAGGGCCCCTATGGAGGGTTTTGATTCCACGTAGTTGAGGTGTTAATTAAATCTCCCAGCTAGAATGCAAGTGCCACCGACCTGGGTACTTTGCTTTCATCTTCACCGCCGAAGGATCCAGTATCCAGACAGTGTTTGATTCTTAGTAGGTTCTGAGTAATGTTGGTTGACTCTACCTAGAGGAGCAGACTTCAACCTGCAGCTGCTCACATACTCCATCTTCAAAAGTCTTAGTCTCCCCCAACATGCCATCCTCCAAAATGGTCTTTGGCTGGGAAGTGCCACTCAAGCTACTTTCAGCTAGTTGGTTAAATAACAGCCCTTGATGGTATCAGATCCTAATCCCTGGAACCTCTAAATGTTCCCATTTAAAATATATAATATATATATATATATATATACATTTGCATGTGATTTAATTTAAGATCTTGATTTTGGGAGAATATCTTATTCTAGTGGGATAAGGTGCAGTGATGAAGGAGGCAGGATGGGAGTGATGCAGCCCTAAGCCAAGAGTGGCTAGAAACCACCAGGAGCTGGAAGGGGCATGAGTCAGATCCTCCCTTCAAGCCTCCAGAGGGAGTGTGGGTGAGGGAGTGTGGGCCTGGTGCTGCCTTGAATCTTGCCCATTGAATTGGTGTTGGACTCAGACCCCAGCACTGTGACAGAACATGTTTCTGTTGTCTTAAGCCACCCAGCTGGTGGCAATTCATTCTGGCAGCCATGGGAAATGAATGCAGGGAGAAATGCTAATGTAAACTTTAGCCCTCAGCAGAGGTTAGGGCTTGGACAGGGGTAAGGCTGCTCAGATCAGGAGACAGGCAAGGACAAGGGACAGAGTATTGTCCAATTAGCTATTATAAAGGGTAGACTGTGACACTGTAAGGGTGTGGCCTACAGACACTAGGTCTTGTACTCATAGAACCGACTGATAGCAGTGGTAAGGGTGGGTCCCTGTTCCATGAGAAGGACTCCACAGAGGGAGGCTTAACCATCACCGATGCAGGATTTCTAAGGTCACCTTGGCTACATCCAAGTGTCAGGTGGAGATGAGGGAAGAGGGGAAAATAGAGGGGCTTAACAACTTAAGATTTTAAATGGCATAAATCACTTCTGCCCACAGCTCACTGGGTTTATTCAGTCTTATCACCAAAGCAAGGTCAGAAATCTAGTTTTTGCCTCACTGGGTAGTCACATTCTAACAATAATTTTGTCATGAAGAAGGAGCATTGATTCTTAGCGGCCAGTTAGCTGAAGTCTCAACTACAGAGGAAAATGGCTATAAAAGCAAGGGGATTAAAATTAAGAGAAAAAGGTAATTTCATTTAAAATATGAAATAATCTCATTTTTATTTTAGAACATTTGAATTAATATACAAAATTCACATTAGTATTTAAGACAGACCCAAAGCAAGCTTGCCTTTACTATGCACTTTTGAGGATGCCTGTTATCAGAAGTCTTAGAGCCCACCCCTCTGCACTGCACTGCTGGGAGTCGGCACTAGTGTCCCTGTTCTGAATCTCAGTGCCCTTGTATTTGAACTGGGGAAGTTTCTGTGGGTTCTCCAATTTTCAGGATATAAAGACAAAATGAAGAGAAGAAAAATGCCTACTGTGCTAATTCCTGCATACACAAGCGTGGAAGGAGCAAAGATCACACTTCAAACTCACTCTAATGTATCAGCGTGTCCAACAACTCCTGCACTTGTTCAATTCCTGCTAAATGGTCCTCCCTGCTCATAAGACTGAAGCGGAGCAGAGGCCCTGGTAGTCTGGTGAGCACCACCCCAGGGACATCCTGGGGCGAAGTTGTAGTGCAGACAGGGACGGTCACGACTGCTGTTTGCAAGAACTGACTTCAGGATAGAGGCTTAAAAGAGCTCCTAGGTTCTGTTAGTTGGTTGACTATCCGACTATTTCAAGAGGATGTGGGTAATTAAACATGAAGTTGACCTCCCATTTGATTCTCTGTCCATGTGACTGACCTGAAGGTATTGTAATATAAAAAGAAAAACAACAATACTGTGTTTTTTGTGGAAGGTTACGCTAAGCTGGAAGTATCTAGGAGGTCTTCTGCCTGTACGTGTATTGTTTTCCTTCTTCTTACCACTACTCAGATAAGGTGTGTTCTTTCTAAGGGGCTGCCCAGGAAGGGAAAAACAACATGTCAATATTCTCTGACACATACTTGCTTGCACCCAAATTAAAAACTCCAATACTTGAATATAGACAATCTGGAAATATTTATGAAATAAAATTATGTTAAATATGATTAAAAAGTTAATAACATAATATAGAACCCAATGAAAATAAAAAAATATATAAATAGGTATATTTGTGAAAGGATTGCATAATAATCAAGAAAAGAATAGAGAAAAATCAATAGAAAAACAAAGCCTTAATGGGTACATTACATGCCAGATTAGATACAGACAAGAGGAGAATCCATGAACTGGAAATTAGATTTGAATGTACACAGAAAGATAGGATGATTAGTACCTAACGTCAAGTCCAAACTGCAGAATGTGACCAACACTAGTGACAATGGATTCCATTCAGAAAACTGAAAGAAACGTTAAGGAAACGATGAGGTGTGGTTTGACACGAGATGTTCAACACTAATCCCGGCAACAGGGCTGAGAGCTGGAACTTGTTTAATATGTTGCTACATAGTGGTGGCAGACCCTCAGCCCGATCCTGTGTCATGACTGATTTTCCTCTACTGTCTGATCTGTCAGAATAATTTTGACTAGGATTATTATTGAGAGGAACTAAAATTAAAAGTGTTAATTCACTTAACTTTTCTTTAAACATAGATCTGTAAATTATATTAAAACAAAATGACATTCAAAACAACATCACTTTTACATGCTTCCCCGGCAGGTGTTTGGCAAATGTCAAGCTTAGGATAAAGTATTTAGGATTGAGTAGCAAGCTAGTGAAAACCACCATATAACTATGGCTGTAATTATAATGGAAACTCTGTAAAGCTCACCTTTTCTTAGCTCATGCAGTTGGCAATACCGTTGAGAGGCTTCCAGGTGGATGTGGAAAGGGGACAAAAGGCAGGTCTGTCTTTGGGAAAAATCCCAGAAAAGGAAGCACGATGCATTCCTACTTACCTCCTAGTGGCACTCCCTTACATGTGAAAGGTCTAACGGCAGTTCTGACCACCAAGACTTCGCCCGTCCACTCCCTGCTGAAAAATTGCAGAAGCCGCTCATCTCCACCACACGGTATCAGAGCTGCTATTTCCAGCCTTCAACTCTATTTGCCTTCATGCCTCAGAAGGCAGAGAAATAATCATGGCCTAAGCCCAAGCTGACAAATGGTAATAAAACTAAGGAACTCCCAGGCAGGATTTTGAGCTTGACCTCAGAGCTGTTGGTCAAGCTGCAGATATGTTTTTAATGTAAATATTCCTGGTAACTTGAGCTTGGGAATCATGCCAGCAAAGCTTCTGAGGGGCCTTTTCTCACCCTGGGTTCTCTGCACAAGTTTCTCCTGCCTAGAGCCTTTCCCTCCATCTAGGAGCAAGTTTTGTTTTATGACCCCTGAAACAGTGAGCAACCTGATGACTTTTGCAAAGTCAAGGTTGAAAGACCATACAACAGGTTTCAGAGATTGAGTTTAGGCCCTCAGGGAATAGCTTACGGTCTTGATTTGACAAATGTCTGTGTGCATTTGGTTTTCAGCTCTTGTTAAGCATTAGACAAGTCCTATTTGCTTATGTCCAATGCATTCTACAATGGATTCATGGTGGCTGAAACATATGGTGTTTAAGAAAGGGCATTAGCGATATATAAATATGCATTCAGAATCTTTTGAGAATAAATTTGCTAAACTTAGGAGTAACAGAGTTATTATGACTGAGTAATAAGTTTATGCTTCTTGGTGGTCAGGGTTAAAAGAAGAGTCTGTCAAAAGGAGGAGGAAATAATTTGTATCTTAGGTAGAAATAATAGCTTCCATTTCATTCTATATATTTTGCTCCATTTTAAAAGAAATATGGTAAGTGAAAACTTCTAAAGGGGGCATAATGGAAAAAGTACTTCAAGCAATATTGAAACCAAGACAGAAGAAGTCATTTTTAAATTGTTATTTGATTTTAAAAAAACTGGAAAAATACCAAAGATAATATCTTGAAGGAAGATTTAGTGACAAATGTCTTCTAAGTGACTAAACTCAAACAATTGACCCAGTGACAGCAACTTATAAAGACTGGAGTTTAGATTATTTGCAGTGATGAATGAAGAATTTATATTCTTCCAATATTCCTCCAATATTATATACCTCCAATATTTTCTCTTTCTCCTTAGAAACTCTTCCACCCCCCCCAAAAAAAAAGTTAAATAAGACCCAAACTCTCGGCTTAATCAAACATCTCATTTTTTTCTCTTCTTGTCACCTATCCTTTTCATTATAGCTGAGACATTCATGTCTTATATATTAATCATTATATTTTATGCATTATCTTTGATTACTCTTTATAGCAATTTTTTGAAATAAGCAATGCTGTATCCCATTTACTGGAGGCAAAAATTGAGGCAAAGAGATAAAGTAACTTGTCAGAAATCTCAGAGCTAGTAAATGTCAGCACCGGGATGTTTACATTGCTATCTGCCACCTCCCTCTTGTTCTGCAGTAAGCCACCTCCAAACTCAGTGCCTGAAAACAACAGCTATTTCTTGTCTGAGTTTCTTGACTTTTACCCTGCTCATGCCTCGCTCAGTCATGCCGCTGCAGCCCACTGTGAGCTAGACGGGTCACTGTCACATTGTGGGGGTATCTAGCTATAAAGTAGACTGGGATGTTGAGTTGTCCCCCTTTGTGTCTTGTGCTCTTCCCATGAAAAGGAAGAGATCTGGGGATGAACAACTCACTTAGACAGGAGGACAAGGAGGAACATCATGAGCTTTTCAAGACTCTGCTTGCATCATGTTTGCAAACAACTCAGCTGCCAAGGGTACCACATATTGAACCCATATTGGCATGGGGATGGACACAAACGTTAAGGACAAAGGATGTGGTTGCGGTTCGTCCATAATGTAATTGGCCCACTTCAAAAGATTCCAGAGTCTCAGCTTTTACAAAATATGCATTTACTCATCAACATGATCACTTTTCTAAATCTTGAGGTAGCTGCAAAAGCCATAACACAGTGGTCTTTTGATTGAGCTATTTTAGTTCCTCTTCATTCATATAAGGAAATGGAAGGTTACCAAGTGGTTTCTACCTGAATAGAAAGTGAAATGATTCAGGGATGTGAGCACGTAGTGCTTATATAGGTGCTGTTTTCTAGATTTGGTGTTTGCAATATTTAATACCAGATGAGAAGGGAACAGGGAGTTCAGTGGAATATAGTAGAGGATTGTGGGTGCGTTGGTGGTGTGTGTGATATGGTAACATGCATCTGAAGAGATATGAAGCTATGAACCTATCCCCTTAAATCATAAACAATACTGTAAACCTTAATGAAAAGTAATGTAACATATAAGGTAATACTAGGTGTACTGCAAATAGCTCTTACATCTCTGAGGCTTAATCTCGTGGAGTTTGTTGTTGATCTCAAAATTCCAGTGTTTTGAAAGGTAGTCAACAGACCTTTAATAGATTCCCAGCATTGTGCTGGAAGACGGGAGAGGGACTGGACTTAGTGGTTCCCTGGGACTGGGCCTGAGCCATCTCTATCCTACTGAGGAGAACTCTACTGTGAGGCTGCGTGTCCTCGAAGCATCAGCAGCAGGGGATAGTAAGCACATCGCAGCCTGCACCAGCTTATTTTAGTCTTCCCATCTGGAATTCATCTATCTACTGTGGAAGTGCCAACCTGATCCTGCCTGAGGTACAGCTCCCCTCCCCTTTACATATGCCCCATGTATTTTCAGTGAAGCAATTTCTATCCCTGGCTCTAGAGTAGAGGGAGCCTCCAGAGAGATGTTTAAGTCAAGACCTTAAGAGTTACCCAGTGGTGGCCCTCCCTTGTGGTACAGTGGGTTAGGATGCAGCACTGCAAGCTGCTGCAGGTTCTTCACTGCGAGTTCGCCCCTTGGCCCCGGAGGTGGCCCACATGGCAGAGCAGACCTCTCCTGACCCGCCTGCTGCTCCCCTCAGCAGTGTACTTTGTCAGTCTGCCTGTTCTGCTCCCCACTCTGTCTCTGGTGAAGCTGCTCACGCTCCTGCTTCTCTGACCTGTACCTCAGTTCTGTATGCATAAGTGGATAAATTAAAAAAAAAAAGTTATCCAGATGAAAAAATTGGATAAGAGAATCGTAGCAAGTGAAAAAAGAATCATATAACACAGTCCTGCTGAAGAAGTAAATGCTAACTTTAGGAGAAAATGAGGGGGGAAAAAACTTTTGCTTCATCCAGTGGGAGATGGAAATGAGAATGGGGTATAAGCAAGAGCTAGTTCCTAAAGTTTGTGGATGCAGTACTAAAAATATTGGATTTAATATAAACCTTAGATTAAAAAAGCAATGTAAAGCTGTTGATGGGTTCTGAGATGGAAGTGAAATTAATGATTTAGGTTTACAAAAAAGAAAAAAAATCATCTTGGCAGTGTACTGAAGAATGCTTTCCACTGAGGAAGTGTAGTGGGGACAATTGAGAGCTTCACTTTAATTGGAAAGATGTTGTAATAATCAAGGAAGAAAGGAGGTAATTTGGGGATCTCAGTTAGATACGAATGATGACTCAGGATAAGGTGAAGAAGACTTGGGCAGTGACCTGGCACAAGAGAACTCGCTTCTACAGATTCTGCTTGTATGGGATGTAAAGGTCAGGCAATGTGGGGAACTCACTTTCAGAAAAAAAAAAAAATAGGCAGAATTTAAACATAAAAAGTACACAAAAAGTACCATTTCTTCCAATTGGGAAAAGAAGTCACAGCAAATCTTAAAGATTCACTTTCTTTATTTCCTAGATTTCTTTAGAAGTGTACCAGGATGCTTACAAGAAAATGCTCTCTGGGTCTTACCTGCTTTTCCTATAATTTGTGGAAACTCCCAGCACTCACAGAGGCCCATGGGAATAAGGGTGGGGATAGTTACAACAGGCTCTCCTGGCTTTCCACTAAGCCTATCTCTGGGTGTCAGTTCATCAGTTTTAGCATTACTAGAATATAGTAGTGAGTAGTGGCTGAAACCATGAGGACTTGTAAAATATCACCTACAAATGATATAGAATACAGAATATATGTGTGTATTTATACATAAATCAGGGTCAAAGAAATAAAGAAAAATAACAGCAAGAGAAGCAAATTAAGGGAAAATTCTGTGGGACTCCTGTACAGAGTTACCAAAAAAAAAAAAAAAAGGAGGAGGAGGAAGAGCAGCAGGGTGCAGAAGAAGGAAGAAAAGGTGAAAAAAGAAGAAAAGAGATTGAGGGAGGGCGAGAGGGAGGAGAGGAGGCAAGGAAAAAAGGAGATGAGAAAGGATGCTGAATAAACAAACTCCAAATTTATGAAATTATGTAAACAATTGGCAACTTTATAAAATTTGAGAGTGGGCCTTCCCATTGGCTCAGGGATTAAAGCTCAGCACTGTGAAGCCATCTGCAGCCACTACAGCAGGAGTTCGATCCCAACCAGGGGGCTGACCCACACAGCGCAGCAGACCTCTCCTGTCCTGCCCGCTGCTCCCCTCAGCAGTGTACCTCAGTCATTCTGCCTGTTCTGCTCCCCACTCTGGCTCTGGTGAATCCTCCATCCCCTGCACCTCTGGCCTACATCCTAGTTCTTCTACACAAAAGTAAATTAAAAAAGAAAAAAATAACTAAGAATCACCATCATTGTGTGCACACCGTCATTGTGTACATACCAGCATGTGCCCAACTAGTGATTTTTTTTTTTTTTTCATGAGTTGTGCTGAACTGGGCTCTGAGAAACCACAGGTGCAAATGAAGGAAAAAGCCCCCGCCCAGCAGGTTCACTTTCTGTTTCCCCTCATAGTCAGTCGATTTATAATCGATGAATTTTACTCTTTGAGGAAAAGAGTGCTATGGCCCACTTTGGGCTTGAGTTTGTTAATCTTAGCAGTTTGCTAAAGGCCACTAGCCTCACAGAGTCTTTGAGGACCACACCGATTATCTGCTCAGTGATGGCATCATGATGACTGGTTTAGCGGGGGGAGATTTAGCTGTCATCACAGTCAGATGTTGCTGTACAGTGGTAGGGAAATTAGTTTATGAAAACACGACTGAATACAAGGTAGAAAAGTTTTGTCTCCCTAAGTAAAACATAGCAACGGAGTTAGTTTCTTGAGACTTCTCACTTCATGATAAAATTGGCTGCCATTATCACTCATTCTGATCTTAAACACTTTTTTTAAAGATTTATTTATTTATGCATATAGAACTGGGGTACAGGCCAGAGGCACGGGGAGGGTGAGAGGATTCATCAGAGCCAGAATGGGGAGCAGAGCAGGCAGATCAACAAGTACACTGCTGAGGGGAGCAGCAGGCGGTTAGGAGAGGTCTGCTGTGCCATGTGGGTCACTGCCAGGGCAGGGATCAAACTCATGCTGCAGTGGCTTTAGCTTCTTAGTGTTGTGCTTTAACCTGCTGTGCCACCTGGGAGGGCCCTTAAATACTTTTTTTTCACTTGGGAAAGTAAAAAAGTTACTATATATTCCATAGAAAACACATCTGACTATGGACAATATTGAATTTTAGTTAAATCCAAAATGGATCATTGAAAATGTATTTATTGTTTTGTACACACACACTCTCTCTCTCAGAGGAGTTCTTTGTTAAGCTTCAGCTCATACTATTTTTTTTTTAAAGATTTATTTATTTATTCATACAGAACTGGGGTACAGGCCAGAGGCTCAGGGGCGGTGAGAGGCTTCACCAGAGACAGAGTGGGGAGCAGAACAGGCAGATCGATGAAGTACACTGCTGAGGGAAGCAGCGGGCGGGTCAGGAGAGGTCTGGCTCGCCATGTGGTCTCCTCCGGGGCAGGCGGCAGGCGGGAATTGAACTCATGCGGAAGTGGCTTCAGATTCTCAGTGCTGTGCTTCAGCCCGCTGCGCCACCAGGGAGGGCCCTCAGCTCATACTATTTTTACCAACAATAAAAAATAAAGGTTTAAGGATGTTTTATGTTTTCAGAACTAATCCATATGTTTTTTTTTTTTTCTATGTAAACTGTGGAAAACGTCCCAGTTTCAAACCATAAGCTCTTTGGGACATGGGAGCAGTGAAATTCTTCCTGTTTATGTTCAATATCTGAACAAAAGCAGGACACACTCGAAGAAAAAGATAGGCAGATCTGAAGTTTGGATGAGAAATCTAAAATATCCATGCATTGGATATTTTCTTTGTGACAGGGCTGACCATCTAGAGAGAGAGTGTGTGTACAAAACAATAAATACATTTTCAATGATCCATCGTCTTGTATAAATGTTCTCCTTTCTTCAGCTGCTGTGGAATTCTTCCCTCCCTTCATAGCTAGTTTTAGCTTGAAGTCCTCAGAATTCCAACAGGTAAATAGCAGAAGCTGCTTGCAGCATATAAGACTCTTAGTTTATTTTTACGGAAAAAAAAAGGAGCAGTTTTGCACTGTCTCCTATTCCTGTGGGCTGAGTCCCTCACATTGAGACTGATGAAGTGTCGTGGAGTTGCCCTGGGGCAACTTAAAACCAGCTGTCAGAAGACAAAAACATGTGCCCTGTTGAAAAAGTGAAGAGCAGCCTCAGTAGCAGTGTGCCCAGGTGTACTGTAAACTTGTATGCGACACCTGTGGGGTGTGGCTTGCAGATGAGTGACTGTCATTGACAAAAGGCAGATATGCCTATCTCTTGGCTCCTTCTTCAGTTTGCTTTGGAAAACACAATAGCACAATAAACACAATAGCCCATGAAACGGAATTTTAGTAGAATACAGCTTCATGGCAAGTCTTAAACACCATGGATTTCTAAGATCTTAGCACTTAGTAGGTGTTCAGCAGGGGGCAGTGTGACACAGTGGTTCAAAGCTTAGACTAAACACTCCATCTGTCCTCACGTTCCTCACCTGAGCCATGGAGATGGACCTTCTTGTGAGACACCTGTGCAGCTTTAATTAGAAGATAGATGGTCAGCCCTGTCACAGAGAAAGTATCCAATGCATGGATATTTTAGATCTGTCATCCAAACTCCAGATCTGCCTATCTTTTTCTGAAAGTTCAGAGAAGTCTGCCAAATCAGAACGTCCAAACTCTAACTCATGGCCAACATTCCAGTCTGAACTTACCCAGAACTCCATGCTTTAGCCAGCTTCTGTCATCCCTAACACTCCTGTTCTCCTCCTCATACCCACAAGCCAACCCAAGTATTCTGATGTTAGCATTTCCTTCTTGGAGTAACCCCTGCCTGAACTGTCCCGAGCTCTCGGGGCACAGTGATTCCCTCACATCCTCCCTTGCCTCTCCAGCCCCAATCTGCCACATGGACACCACTCTTTTAGGAAAACATACAAGGTCATGCCAGCCCCTGCTTGACACGCTCCTCTGCTTCCCAGAGCAAAGGCCAAATATTCCACCAGCACTCCAGCCTCAGCTTGTCAGTTCTCTCCCCTTCTCTGGGCCCCCCTCTCTTCAGTTTGTTTCAGTTCCTCAGAGGGCCCACATTCCCAGTCATAAGACTTCTGGGTGAAGTGACCAGCTGGGCCACCTGTCTGTGGCACTCCAGCCTTGGCCTGATTAACCCTACTCATCTGCTCACCGCGCTTCTTCAGAGAAAGCTTCCTGAGCGGACCCATCTTCTTTTGTGTACTTGTAGCTCCCGGACATCACTTTTGAGTCTTTATCTCTGTTGTGCTATACCATGGCTGTAGTTATTTGACTCTTGTCTGTTTCCCTCCAACATGTGAGTAAGCTCTGCCATGGCTGGGTGAGAACTGGAGACAGAACCCATTTTTGCTCAGCTCTAGACCTGCTGGCCCAGCGTCATAGCTGTTCAGTGTGTGCATGTGCATATGCATGTGGGCACATGTGCTCCTGTGTGTGGCATGTGCATGTGCGCACCTAGGATAGTGGATAGTAGTAGCCTCTGGAGCCCCAGGATTTTATACAGTGACCGCCCTCCATCTTTCTTGTCCAGCTGTTTGAAGCCCAGTGGAATCAAGAATCCCATGATGTATTAATGATCCTGCTAAACTGAATGATAATTAGAGCAAACTATTTTTTCTTTGGGGACTTTGTTCAGCGAAAACAATTAGCATATAATTACTCATGGCCAGACCTTATTATGTTTGCGTCTGAATTTGTACTCCGGCACTCTGACTCCCTGCACATCACAGGCCCCTGGGATGGGGGATCCGAAAATTAAGATATTAGTGGGACAGTGGGGGAAGGTACATTGATGATAGCAGACTCTTTCTGCGACTAGAATAGGGAGCTGGGTTTGGGGCTCCCATTGTGCCAAATGTGAGATACTACCTCCCAGTATGGGTCAAAAGCCAGGTAGAAAATCCAAACCAGAAAATGACTTTACATAACTGTTCAGTCAGTGGCATATAGGAAACTGGAGAAAAGATGATGACTTAGACAGTTTTCCCTCAAGGAGATATTTAAGAACCTTATCTGAGTTCCAGTTCAGGGTGGCAGACTGATGGTTGTTTCTGGGAAGTTCACATTGGATTGGAATTCCTCTAAATATTAATGGAGAGCAATGTTTCCCAAATTTAATGCCCACACAGATCCCCTGGGGAGTCTGTTGCTATTTACTTTTGGTGGGTCTGAGATAAGACCAGTGATTTTTATAGTTCTAACAAGTCCCCAGTGTTGTCAGGGCTGAGGTCTGCAGTTTAAGAAGCAAGTGTATAGAGACAACTGCCAATCTTGAAACAGTCTTTAGTGACCGATACTGCTAGATAGGTCCAATGTTGATATAAGCCACAACCCAGACTGAGAAGTTTGCTGTCCTCTCTCCTAATTGCTCCTTCACGGAGGAGTCATTGTCTTCGAAACTCTTGTCAATGCATTTATTCTTAATTATTATAAAAGCAAACCAGGTCATTGTCAACCAAATTTGTACCTGCAGTGGGACAGGATCCCATAATAGGTTCTTGTGGCCAGGCCTAGGGTTATAGTAATTATCAAAACGGTACTCAGATCCCTGATGACACGTGAGGCAAATGTGTTAGCTGGACATGAGGTAACTTAGAGAGAGGCATCAAGAACAGATATCTAATGAGTATTCCATGACACACAAATGCATTATGTTATTCAATATATTTGTGCTTTATGGGAAAGAAACTTACCCTTGTAGATGTAGAAACTAAAGTGTGAAAGATTAAGAAAATAGCCCCAAACTTTGTAGGCAGTAACTGAAAGAGCCTGAATTCTGGCCCACAATGACCCAATTTAAATATCCTGTTTTTTATCTGACTAAGCAAAAAAACTTCCTGAGGACCTTACAGAAAATATCCAACTCTTAACCATAATTCTTATGTCATTGCTTTAAAAGAATCTGTCCAGTTAATTTAATCTGCATCCAAATGTTGAGTATGATTTCCTAGGGCCTGACTCTTAATTATTAAGGCTTTTTGGAGGAAATACTATCTGAAAGATAAGTCAGCCTTCAATCCAAAGCACTAGGAATGTTTGATGGGGTAACAGGAAGGCTGCATTTGGGTTCACATAGCACCAACACCAATTCCTGAACACTGAGCTTAGAGCAGTCTCCATGCTGGTGTTCGCGGAACAGCCTCCAAAAGCCACCAGTCTAGGCTCTTTTACATACTGTGCTACCAGTATGCTTTTGCAAAAAC
Organism: Condylura cristata; assembly: GCF_000260355.1. Taxonomy (NCBI): domain Eukaryota; kingdom Metazoa; phylum Chordata; class Mammalia; order Eulipotyphla; family Talpidae; genus Condylura; species Condylura cristata. The sequence continues at coordinate 24,636,713 of NW_004567123.1, forward strand.
CCTAACACTAACATTCTCCACTAGAAAGATGGGAAAACTAAGATCTTGAGAGGTAATTTTGTTGATTACTTATATGCCACAAATGAGTGAAACCATCTGAAATCTGTCTCTCCTTTTTGACTTATTTCACTTAACATCATCCCCTCTAGGTCCATCCAGGTTGTCCCAGGATGTTGGGGGGTAGGGTGTGGAGTGGGGGAAGGTAGAGGACATCTCAGCATAGGTGGTTTGGGGGGTGGTGGCGGTGGATGGAACATGTGGACACGTGGAAGAGCACAAATGTAACTCAAAAACTAAAATGGAAAATTAAAAATCAAATCCAAATAGCACAAACAAGTGCAAACACACACACACACACCAGATCCTGAAATGTTCAATGCCTAAATGCCTTGCTAAGGTGCATCACATTTCAGACTCAAACACTCTGGCCCCATCTACTCATGATGTCTACACTCTATCACGTCATGGTCTGTGCTGTTTCTCATCAGCTCATTGATGCAGGTCTTCACTACCTTGCACAGGGTTAGAGCAAATGGGCTGAAAAGAGATTCATTTTGATAGTGACCAGGGGTCAATGCAAGGAAGTTTGGGAAACACAGATTTTCACTTAGAATAAGAAATGAGTTTTTATATGATGGAAATATATAATAAAAATAAAAGGGGGGCTACTCTTGGCAGGAATTCCTCCATCAGTAGTACATGGAATAGTTCCTGGGTACCTACAAGGTGGTACTGTTGAAGGGGCTCAGGGATGGAATGAGCTCAGAATAGGCATGGACACTGTCTCCAGTCTCCTACAGACATGAGTCTCTGAGATCCTATGATCTGACTTAAGTCCTGCAACATTCAATCAGCAAGTGAAGGCTTGATCATTTACAGTTACACAGTGAGATGTTTCCAGGAATGATTTCCCTGTAGCATTTTAATAAGTACTCTATAAATAATAATTTATCGAAGTTGCCTACCATGTTAGAAATGGAATATATTAAAGGAGCCTGGCTAATTGAAGCTGGCAGTTAAGTTCCCTGAATCAAAACCAATTGGTTTATCTACATCTAGAGATTAGGATGCAAACTGCTCATTCTGTCCCTACATCCTAATACCCAAAGATCCAGATGTTCCATAATATATTGACGTGGACTTCCAGTAAACCTCTGTGCACACTAAGTTACTACTGTTCTGATATAATTAAAAGTCAATTGGATCAGAGGGAGCCTTTACTTGTCTTTGGCGGGGAGCTAAAGTGACTTGGAAGATGCTGAAAGTTTTGTGACCCAAATCAGCAAGATTGCTGGTTCTAACTTGGATAGCTGGGATAGCTGCACAGTTAGAGTCGCCAGTGACTGTCCATTTGTAGCCGTGGTGCCTGGGTAACATCTAAGGGAGCACCTTTCCCTCCCAGCAGTGTCCTGGTTTGGCCAGGAAACATGAGGAAAAGAGCCCTGTAGCCCTATCCAAAGTCCTTCTACTTCTGTTATGATCACCCGAGTTACTCCACGATTACAGAGACTGAACGGGGACAAGACAGACACTGGGGAAGATCAAGTTCAGGTGATGACAGAGAGCACCTGTCAGAAGACCAGAGAGAGAACAGAGAGTGGGAATTTAAAAGACAGCCGCCCTCATTTTTCACCCTGTGTGATTCAACAATTTCACACAGGTTGTTCAGCTCTTGCACGTGTGCCTGTTGTGAGCAATAAAATCCTATGTTAATTCTTTCTTTTATTTTTAATTTTCTCCCAAGATGCAGTACTGCAAAGTGATTAAGGAAAGGCATTCAAATGAGATACATGATGCCCAAGGTCTTCTGAAGATGCTGCATTGGGTGGGAAAAAAAAATGATCGTGCATCAGTCTTGGCAATCTAGTCTCTCTATTGCTGCCTTGGTATTTTATAACAACTAGCATTTCTGGGCTCAGTTAATCCAAGGTATTGTTTTTAATGCTCATGGAGAGGTATTGCCATTATCTCTATTTTACGGTCGAAGAAAATGACACCAGAAGCAATGAAGCAACTTGCACAAGGTTCTATATCAGCTGGGGGTTACTGCCAGGTTCAAAGACAGGTGTCCGACCCACTCTCCTCCTGACTGATAGCCTTCTGAGTGGACCTTGTGCACAACTGAACAACAAAGATTGGTTGAATGGGCAGGGAGAGGGGTGGGGAACAACAACTGCTGTCACAAAGCTCACAGGACCGGGGGAGTGGCACAGTCCAGCCAGCTCAGACAGAGGCATAACATGGCAGGATACAAACACCTCTGGAGAAAAGTGTGCCCTCCTGGGTGAAATCAACACATTTCCAGAAAAGGGACTTTAGGTTGGTTTAGAGGGGTGAAATGTTAAAGAGAAGGACCGTGTCTGGTGGGAGGGCCAGCCTGGTGAATTACCTTAAGGAATAAGGAATAATTACCTTAATTACCTTAAGGAATAAATGGCGAGACTGGTTCTCAAGTAATCCATCTGGCTGGACCGGTGTAAGTACAAATGCCTTCAAATGACCTCTGTGGACTCCCCACTGTGGCCTCTGCCCCCACTAACTGTTCTCTCACAACCAAAGCTTTTTTATGGTAGCTTTAACTGCTGTGCTATTCCAGTACATTATGGATTTTCCTTTCTCCTGGAATACCCTTTTCATGGGTTCATGGCACTTTCTTCATCTTCTTCTCTATTGCTTTCTCAAACATTGCATTTTTAAAGCCTTCTCTGATATCCTGGGCCAGGGAATTTCTTTCTGCTGTGCTCAATAGCTTCCTGGTATGTGTGTGGTGTGTGTGTGTGTGTGTGTGTGTGTGTGTGTGTGTATATATCCACTACTGTGCACATTTCTTGGTACAGAGTAGGGTTCAAGTCAACAAAATATAATAAAATCAGTTGGAAAGAGACGCTTGTTGAAGACATGATGCCAGTTGGAGGCAGAGGTCATTTTTATAGTGCTCCTAGTGAGAGCCAGGGTAGTGTCTGTGAAGATAGCACAAGAGACATAGTGAGACGGATTGCTGAGACAGAATCCTGGCATGTGGACAAAATCTCTTTCCAAAAAAACTGAAAAGGGGAACTTTGAATTTCAGACTCCAAAATGTAGGAGGACCTTCGAGGTCCCCTGATCCAAGAAATCTCCCTGTGCTTCTCTGTTTCCTTGCAAGTATCTAGCCACTTCTAAACAGTTTTTCTGGTTTTGAAAAATCTTTGCTAGGGATTGACCCGGTCAGTCTGCCAGTCTTTCACCAGATCTGTGTAATGTGCTGTGTCCACTGGATAGCTGGAGCTGGGGATGAGCACGGCTCCCTTCTCATCCTGGAAAAGAAAAGAGGCTAACAGAAGAGACTGATGCTAGAGGATTGGCTAACCCTATCCTTAAGTACTGGGATCCGCTTCTCATCAGACCTACTTCAGTCTCTAACAGCACAGAATTGACGTGTCAGCCTCCTTTTATGTGAAAACATCTATCTTGTCTCCCCAAAGATCTGCCCACACGTTCCTCTGATATGAGACAATTATTTCATATTTTCTGCATTAGTGGTGGCCACTGATAATCTCACGAAATCTATAAAATGTCAACTTGTTCTTTTCCAACACTCTTATCTAGTGGATGCCTCCCTTAGATGTGCGTGGTGAAGTGATAGTTATGGGAGGGGTGTGTAATAAACAGATGCCATGGGAAATTCCAGCAAGAACATACAGAACCATTCATGTTTCTCAATTATAAGTTAAAAGGCACAGACTTGGGAACTGGATTTCCTTAACTTTGGGGAAAGTGTGATGTAATAATCCTTCATTCCTTCTTTCTTAAAAAATGAAGAGAAATGAGTGGTTTGTTCAGTTCTTGATATAAAAAAAATCAGCTTTAAAGCTATATTTTATTAGAACCATAAGTTTTGTTTGAGAAATTTTAAAATCCGGAGTTTATTTTCCTTTGGTATTGCTGCAGAGAGTCAACAGGAATTGAGATAATTTTTTCTTGTATTTGTGCCACTTATTAAACACACATGTGAGCCAGATTCCTTGCATAGGTGCAAAAGGGATTAAGGGTGGGGAAAAGGTGCAACTTGGTCCATTGACCTGTTTCCCTGCCCTCAGGACTCTTTCAAACAGCTGTGAGAAAAAGGAGGAGGAAGGAGGTAATTTAGCAGTTCATATCCAGATGTTCATTTCAAACACACCCTGAACAACTTTTGCATGGTTTATTTCATTTTCTGAGACCATTTTTCACAAGCCTGTTTTCTCAGCTGGGAAACTTCTGGGGTAGTCTTTTCAAACAAATATTGCGCTTGGCATTGCAAGAAAAAAAAAAAAAACTTTTGAGCCATTCAAAGGACAATCTGTTTGCTTTGGTTTGCAGACGCAGGACTACAGGAATGTAGGCATTTCATACCACACTAAGTATAGGTAGAGGAAAGTTCCACTCATACATTCCATCTACATGGAAACTTGAACTTGAGAGCTCCTTGAGCTGGGTCATTGCCATGCTCTGTCATCCTCTAGGTTGGTTAGAGGTATCACAGACAAGAAACCTGGCAGGAGAGCCACATCACCAGTAGAAGAATCCACCAACATGAACACTAAACCAGAAATCTCCATGTGGCACTCCAAATATAGTTGTTCATTTTCATATACTCATACTATTCTAGTCCCACTCACTTTCTTAAGTAAAATGGAAAGAACTCAAAGAAAAACTATTCCAAATGGACACAGTGGCATGGTTATCACAGTGCAGGTCTTAGTGGCAGATCAAGTCACTAGAGTTAGAGGAAATGGGGTTTAGGGTATTCCTGACCCACCAGAGAAAGAGCAGAGAATGAAACCATTCCTCCCCTATAGTCATGGTTGCCTCAAGAAGGAAGAGTTGGACCAGTACACATAGGAAGACTAAGATTTATCTCTTTAGGAAAAACTAATCAGACCATGGAGATAGAGAATTAGAAGAAATAGTAGATCAAAGTTTGTGAGTGAAGTTAACACCCAAGGGGTTAGACCCAACTCTAGGGTTTAAAACCCAACAGTCTTGAGCAAGTTTCTTAACATTACTGTGACATAGTTTTCCTCACCTTTAGAATTTGGAACAGACATTCTGTGACTGGATTTGGTATTAAATACCCCATGCAGTGCCAGATGTAAAATACTTCTCATTCTTGCTTATCTCTCCACACCACATCCCCCTGACCTAAAGAGAATAGTATGATAATGTTGGACAACTATTTCTGTAATGGTTTCTCTGGAGGTGCTGTGCATGACTGAGATATTAAAGAAGATATCTGGTAAATAGTTGGTTATACTCATCCTGATGTCAGGAAAGAAATCTGGTCTGAGGAGAGAGATTGAATTGTCATGCGTACAGAGCTGGTTGATGAGAACTTCCAAGAGATTCTAGGATTGAAAGTAAAGGGAACACCTGTGTCAGAGCAGCTGCTGAAGAAAACTCTTCAAAGACAATGAAAAATTGAACAAGAGTCATTAAACATTAATGACAACCAGGCTAACTATTTTTCTGAAAGAAACAGGAGGGAGCATTTTCTAAATTTTAAAGTAAATAGACTCAGAATACAAAATACTTAGGAAATAATAACAATTGTCTAAAAACTACACATTACACTATAAAATGCTAGGAAATGGGAAATGTAATGAAAAACTAAAATGTGCTAATTTTCTTGACTGAAATAGAATAGAGCCAAGAGCTATTGTTTCTTCTTGACCTTGATAATTAGGGGAATATCAGATCAAGAATGTTATTTTGCAAAATTTAGTAGAAACAAAAACAGGATGATTTCTCCTAAATTGCTGTGGGAGATTAAAGAAATCAAAGCAGAGTTCAACTAGTGAAAGACAGGAAATAAGGGAAATGGTAGGAAAGCATGAAATACAGAAAACAAAATTTAAGACACAGAGGGAAGTGCAAATTTATCTCTTGTGATAATAAACACAAAATGATTGCAATACCATGATATTTAGAAACCATCAGTTTAGTTAAGACAAAAATATATCTCTTGGAAGATTTTTTTTTTCAATGTCTCAAAAGTTTAAACTGAAGTATTTGGAAAATATATACTAAGAAAGTGCAAGTAAAAGTAGCATATAGGTATCAGTATTAATATCCGATCAAGTGAAATCCTAGGTTGGAAAAAAAATACAAACAGGATAAGACTTAATTTACCTGTAGTTATATTCAATTGTGACTAAATGACTGCAACATACCTTACTGCTTTCATTGCACAATATTAAATATACATTAAATTAGTCTTTTAAAAATTCAGAGGTATTTTTGGGGATATACATATGCCAAACATATATTGGAATGATAGGAGATATATATCTGTATATGAGCCAGAGTTATTAAATAGACAAAGATAATATAAATAAATAAGGACAGATAAGATGTTACTAATATAAGAACATATTGAACAGGTAACTACACCTTGAGAATGAAGGCCAGTCATAGCCAATTATGTTTTATATTTTCCACCTTTAAATTGTAGTCAACTCTTCCTGGGGCCAAACTCATTTACCTTCAGGATGTAGTTTCCATCTGAATAGGAATGAACTTTTGTCTCCATTTTTTTCTCCTACGGGGGTAACATTTTTCTGGACTCAGCACTGTAGACCTGCTGCCACATGCAATGCCCAGCCTTTTCTACAAAAATCTAACCCCTTCCTGTGGAATCAGGACATCTTGGGAGACTAGGTTTGGGGGGATATTAGCTTAATTAAGCTTTACAAAGACATTAGGAAAACTGCCTTTCAATCTTTCTTTCGAACATCTTTCTAAGACTTTACCTCTCCTTGCACAGATACTAATAAGAAATCATTCATACACCACACTAGAAGTAACAGGTCATCTCTGACACAAGTGTCCTATCAGCACCTTCACATTGCTCACAAATCAAGAATTGACTCTTACATTAGGAATCGGTAACTGACCAGTGGTCGAAGTTAGTACTTGCTAAATACATTTGAATATGCAGTCAAAATTGCAATTCTTATTTTTTCTCCTGACCACAAGAGTCTTAACCTAGAATGTTATAAAACAGCCCTTTCCTGGTCATTACCCATATGTTATAATTGGATGAACCATACTCAAGACTTTTCTATCTGCATCAGAATGAAATATCTCTGATATGTTTTCCTCCTCCTGTTATCATAATCAGTTATCATGTTTACTATAAATTATCACATTTTGGCAGTCGTGAAGACCATTGGCATATATTACATAATTTAACCTTAGAATCATGTACAAGCTGGTTCCCAATAACATGTCTACTTTACTAATGAATAAACTCAAGTACACATGAGTTTTGTGTCTGAGTCTGTAGAGCAAGTTCAGACTGTAGAGCAAGTTCAGAGCAGAGCTGGTATTTTTAATATTCTTTTCATCACTGGAAACATCTCCCTTTTCCCTTTAGATTTAGATTGCATAGGGTTCCAGGCCATTTCAGGGATGCCACCCTCTTTGATGGATTCCAGAATGTAGCTTTGTAGCTTCTCCTTATTTCTATTCTTAAATATCCTGAGTAATCAAGCCACTGCTGAGTTAAGTCACTCCATTCCCACCCATCACAGTTTTGAGGAAGTAGATGTAAAGTTATGATGTTCAGGGTTGTCTTTAATTATAGAGACTAGTGAGGATATTTTTTCAATTGAAATTACTTTTTTAGTTTCTTGGATGAATGGCCAGAATACTATGTGAATAACTCACCGTGCTGTATTTTATTCAGAATGAACTCTCTTTGTAAAGAAACCCTTTTGTGATCTGGTAGTTCTTTGTCACTCATGTTTTCATTCCTTGTTTGACTCATTCTATATATGTTTATTGTGTGTGTCTAAGGGTAAGGTTCTCTGTTGGGTGCTAGAGACACACTAATAAAGTACATATTCTTGAGTACCCAGTGAATTTAGCATTTAGGGAAGACTTCTAGGGAAGCTAAGGCTAGCAATAGCATAGTTAGTGTGATGGCTGTGGGCCGGATGCTGTTGGAATCCCACCCTGGAGGTTTCTGGGCTAACATCCTGCTTGGCTAGCTCACCCCGCTGGCATGCCTGGGCATGTCTGAGAGCTCAGGACGTATGGTGGGACTGCCTCCCTAGGGCCCTGCTAGAATAGGAACAGTACCAGGAACCTGTTGTTTGGTGCTGTGTTCTGAAACAGTATAGAAAAAAGGAAAGTTCTACATATGGTAGAATAGAGATTTCATCTCCCCTTCCTAGGGCAGTGCTTGCCTATCCACCCTTACCTTTTGCAGCTGGTGTTCATGCTAAGCTAGAATAAGAAAAACTTATTCTAGTAAAGAAAATAAGAAAAGGATGACAGTGATCTTGTTAGTATACATGTACAGAAAATTGTAGTCTAAGAAGAGGAAGTGTCAGCGGATAAAGGGTTTGCCAGTCTTGTAAGATGTCTGTATGGGGTTGGGAAGGGAAGTTCATTTCCTCCAGAAGAACTCCAACCTTTTGAGGCCTGTACTCCTCCCAATGTGATATGATCTCTGAAGTGGAAAATAATGACACCAATAGCTAATTTTTAGATTTGATGCTTGATTGAACATTTATATGCCAGACCATTATTTCATAGCATCCTAAAAATAACACTGTGGGAAGGCATTTACAGCAAGCCCATTTTTTAGGACAAAGGAGAAAGGAAAGAAAAGAAACTTGTCCCCAAGGGTACAGCAATGAAGAAGTGAGAAAAGGATTTGACCCCAAATAGTGAGCGTCCAGGGGTCCATGCCATAAAATATTACAAACTACTGAATTAGCAGTATCCTGTACTGTTGATTATCTATATTTATTATTAATGTCTAGAAATAGGTTGTCCTGTGTCTTTGCATACTTCAGAGGTATTAAATGTCATAATTGTGGCCTCCACCATAAGACATGTTATTGAAGGCACGTCTTCAATAGGTTTTGTTTCAGTAGAAACTTTAATAATTATACAACCAGATGAGTAAATTAAAGCACAACAAAGTGGGTGTCAATATAAAAGTGTTGAAGTTTCTGTTTTATAGTTAGGATAGAGCTTTGTCTCAGTGAGAGAATGTTCACCTCTGATCATTAGCTATTCTGTAAACCTAAATAAAGGTGCGAGGCAGCCAAAGGCAATGATGAGGAGCACAGAGTCTGCAGCTCACTGGCTGAATCTGAATCTGGGAGCCATCTCTGCTAACTGTGAAGACCACTGTTGCGTGGGAGGAATAACATTTGCAGGGTAAATGTTCTGAAGGAGTAAGCACGAGAAGCTTTTCTGCCAGTATTGGACACACCTTAGTTTTGGGATAGGACAGGACACAGATAGAACAGGATGCCCAGGCAGTGTTGTGAAGAGAGAGGCAGGACTTTGGCACAGCCACTGGCAAGCTCTCAAGAAAGGCCTCAGAGGGGAAGGAGTGGGGAGCTGCTGCGTCCTCGCAGGTGCATAGGCAGGTCCCTGATAGGCACTGTGGCCAAGGGGCACTGCCCCGCAAACATGAGAGCGTGGGCCGGTGTGGACACGGCAGGGGCTTGTGAAAGGAAAAGGAGGAGCGCGACTGTTTTCAGAACCCTAAGAGGGTGTTTGTGGAAGATGAGCCCAGAGAAAAAGACGATGCCATGGAGAAGGGCCTTTAGACGCACTCAGGGCTTCGTTCTGTGGACCATAGTGACCTATGAAGTAGTTTCAAGCACAGTAAGTCATATTTTGGTCACTGTTTTTTTGTTTACTTGACACTTTTTTGCTTTCATTTTTAAAGTCTTTCCTGTGAGAGAAATATTGTGTAATCCTTGCAACATTACTAATTTACAAAAATTTACAAATAATATGTTTTAGACCTAAAATCTTACAACCTTGAGAAAACAACTATTAACATTTTGCTGAACATCTCTTAGAAGGCACACATATGCATTCAATGAAGTTATTAATAATATTTTATAAAAGTCTTAATAGGTTATGACAGCCTTTCCATAGTAATAAATAGACACACATTAGCATTTTAATGAAGGCAGAGTTATCCATTTTGTAGAGGTAATGCAGTTTATTTCCTCAGTTTTTATTGGTAAAAAGCTCCTCATATTTCTGAACAATACCAACAGTACTTCAACAAATAGCTCAGGATACAATGCAGTAGAACCATAAAGAAATGAACAGGTGAGAAACATAAAGTGCAGCGTTTATAAATTGAATCCAACCAATAGAACTCCCTCTTTTAACTTTCTGTAAATGAGAAAATGCCCAAGACCTTGGGTAGAGACTTATTGATCCAATAATTCTGTTTTTTAATATCTCATTCATTGAGAATCAACAGTGTATCTGGTCCTATTCTAATAATTGAATTTAATAATCAGAGACTATCACTTTCATTACAACTTATATTCTAGCAGGGAGACAATGATAAACTAAAAAAAAGAAATTATCTTAGATGGCATGAGTACTTCATTAGAGATTAACTAGAGTTAATGAACAGAGCAGAGAACTACTTCAGTTGGATCACTTAGGAAGACTTCTCTAAAGAGTATCCACCATTAAGAGTGAGAGATACAAGTACAAGGAATTCAGGCAGATGAAGGTCAGGATAGGGGAATTCAGAGAAGTAGCAGCAGCTATTGCAAACACTCAAAGTAGGGGATGAGCTTTGCAATTTCAAGGTAGAAAACAACAAGAATGTTGACATGAGTTGGGAAGTACAGACCATGTCAGGAAACACCTTATAGGACATGTCGGAGTTAGAATGTTACTCTCACAATGGAGTATTATTGAAAGGTTTCAACCAGAGCCAAAACTTGATCTAAGATTTTAAGAGATCACTTTGATTTTTCTAAACTGTAAGCTGCGTAGTGGTAAGCTGTTTTGTTCATCTTGGCATTCCAAAACCTAGAAAATACCTGGCACAAGCAGATGTTACATCAACGTAATAAAGAACCAAGGAACATTATCAAGGGAATTCAATGTGGGGAAAACAGAGGTGGACACCTGGCTTCACTTGCTGACTTCACATTATTGATGAAGCATTTAAAGTTATCGTTCTAGGTGCTATGGTTAGGATGGTAAAAGAGGCATAGTCCTTGCCCTCACAAAACTTTTATTCCAGTTGTCATAAAAAAACCTGAAATAAATAATGAATAGAGGATTATTTCATTTCAGTTGTAAGTTGGAAACGTATTATTAGAAGAAGCATATCTTCTTTCAAACAGTCCACCCTGTGGTCTATTCATGTATCAATTACAATGCAGGCCACAGTTGATAGTTTCTGTTTTCCTTTTTAAGGAAAAGTCAGGTCTCCTACTTGAGAAAATCTAGAAGGAAAAGAGGACATAGGGGCAAGGTAATGAGTCTAGGTTGGGATATGTTGATTTCTTGGTACTGCAGGTGCTGTGGAAGCTGAGCGTGGCAACATGGAGGTCAGACAAAAGAGCTACAGATGGGGTCATGACCATTTGGACAATCAAATAATAAAAAGAGCAAAATGGTTTGTGAACTAATTGGCCCTCTGTCCAGTCAGATGTATTACCCCCTCACCAGATCCCCCTGAGAACTATAATAACATTTAAAGAACATGGGCTCTGGAGTCGGACTGCCCGGTTGGGCATCTAAACAGTGTCACTAGTAGGATTCTCATGCGCAAATTACCCGACCTCTTGGAGCTTCACTTTCCTAGTCAGCAAAATGTAGATCATCGAGACACCTATATTGTAGCATTGATAAAATGCCTTAACATATTACAGCCCTTGAGTCAAATTAAGAGTCTAATGGACATTACCTAATATCTTTATGATATTCAATTGAAAATGTTTATTACAAGGCTGTAACTCCTGGACTAGTCATTGATTGCAATTGTCCATTTTTTTGCTAATGGCTGCCCTCTTTTTTTTTTTAATTTTTGTAAAAAGTGTACTTGAGAAAAGGTTCTCTATACTACTCTTACTGGAGCTCTTGTTTCCCTAAAGTTTAGAAAAACTGTTCATTGTTGAGGGCAAAGGGCACAGAAGTGTGGATGGTGTGCTCTTTTGTCACCTTCATACCATTGGTATGGTTGGAATCTGTCCTTTCAAAAGAGGGTTCCAGCCATGATTAGAGGATTTGGCTAAAGGATGTGGCATCTGTGAATCGAAGGCAGATGAATCCCCAATGCAGTGTTTCAAAGAGGGGCCCATGGACCTTCTACATCCCAGTCATGGGGGGTCAGCTGCTTATTGAATTTGGGATGCCTTAACCTCAGCCCTGACTTGCCAATTCAAGGAGGTTAGGGAGGGATAACTCCCTAACCTGGATCTACTGCCATTGTGGCTCCCTGAATGTGCCATAAACTTCTAAAAACAGAGGAAATTGAGGAGGGGGAAACACATTTATATTCTTGCTGATGGAAATGATTTCTAAAGGTCATAGCCTGTGCCTGTGAGGTCCTGGAATCAATGTTTGTCTTCGTGTAGCTGAGCGTTTCTTTGTTGAGAGGACTTGGGATGTAGAAAGTGGACAGTGCCTCTTGGTGGCAGTCCGAGTTGGCAGGGAGCCCCTTCTTCTGGCATAAACTTCTCCTGGACCCACGGAACCCTTACTCAGCCTTGACCGATGCACCCAAAAGATGAGCCCTGCCTCCCACTCTCCCTGGAGAATGAAATTATGATGGTTCTGACCCTTGGCCTTTGCCCCTTGCAAGGGGTATAATTTAGTTGGATTCAAAAGAAAAAAATATATTTTTTTCCTTCTTTTCTATTTTTTTTCTCTTTTCTTAACTGACTTGCTGCCAATGCAAACTGGTACAAACCGATGCCATCAGGAAAGCGCAAGATGGAACCCAGTTCTCTCAAACACTTCATGCCCAAGTGTATTCTTGCTCTAAATATGTATCCAACACTTAGTGAAGCATGGATTCCTGTAAAAGCCTTGAAAAAAGGAAACATAGATCAAAGACACCTTCAACATGTTGTCATGTTGCATTCAAAATCTACATGCTAGCAGGGAGTCTTAGCCACCAGCTCACTCATCCCAGTCACAGCCACCAGCTTCCAGCTTCTCAGTGACTCCCTCCCCGGAGGACCATTTCACCAAGATGACTGAAGGTTCCGGCCCCTTCCTCAGCCTTGTGTTCCCCTGTGAGAAAGGGCCAGAGCAGCCCCAGCAGACGCCTTAGTCCTTGGCAGCACTCTGCATCAGCAGAGCGTCGCCAGCAAGCATTTCCGTGGGAAGGTCTTCCATCTGGAGCTTGGCAGAGAGGGGAAATTTCCTTTGAGGTCCTGCCACCCTTCCCCTGCAGCTCTCCATAAGGTGCAGCTTGGAGAGGCCAGCCTGATTTTCAGGATAGAATTGCTGTGTCTCCTGTAGCCTGAGTCAGAACGCTCCTTCCAATTTTCCACAACAAATCAGAAAGGTGCAGAGAGAAAAAATGCTGTTGGTTCTGCCACCACCTCTCATCTCAGTGTACAACAGGTCACACACTGTGACATGTTCGTGCACTCATCCCTGTCTCTGTGGTTAATAGAATCACACAGATGGGAACATTTAACTGGGGCTAATATACCTCAGCGCAGCAGTAGAAGGAAGATAGAGCCAGCCGGTTCTCAGGACTTCACTAAGCAGAGACCATTCGCAACAGCCTCATTGCCCTCAGCTGAGTAACCCTGACTAGTGGTGCAGGCCGTGGCATGGGTCCCAGCTCACAGAATACTCACAGCGTGCTGCAGAAATGATAGTCCTAGAGAGCCACATCATGCTTCCCAGGAGTCTTAGATCTGGCAGCCATTCTAAAACCACCCCAACGATTGGTTGTGGGGTGATGAACAGAATACTAAGGAGGAGGACTATAGACCCAGTATGGAACTGCTCACATCTCTCAGGAGTCCTTCACTCTGTGCCTCAAATGCTCAGGTGCAGAACCAACTTGTGATCCAATTACTGGTTTAGAGATTACAGATCTGCAGTAATCAGATGGCCAATACTTGAGCAGCTAAGATTGTTCTTCAAGTTCCAGGTAACCAACTGCAGGGTGCTGAGCAAATTACAAACTCATCCTAAATCTCTCTTTTCTCATCCGTTAAAAAAAAAAAATTGGAACAATACTTTCCCCTTTACTCAGTTTTTGAAAATCAAAAAATATATACAATGCAGAAGAGGAAATCTCTTCAACCAGTGGTGCTGGGAAAACTGGGCAGTCATACATAGAAGAATGAAAGTAGGACATCCTCTCACACCATACACAAGCATTAACTCAAATTGGGTAAAAGGTCAGGACGTGAAACTGGAAAGCATGAGGTACATAGGGGGAAAGAAGCAAAACACTGCATGGCATTGGCTTCAGTAAGATCTCTGCGGACTTAACTCCATAGGCAAGGAAAACAAAGGCCAAATAAGCAAATGGGATTATCACAAACTAAAAAGCTTCTGTGTGGCTTTGGAAGAAACTATGACTAAAACAAAAGCCAAAGGAACTATTGTTAAAATGAAAAGACATCCTACCAGGTGGGAGAAAATATTTGCATATTATGCGTCTAAGAAAGAGTTAATCCCAGAGCTATAAAGAACTCATACAAACAATCCAATGGAAGGGCACAAGAGTTAAAGTCTCCAAAGAAGACTTGATGGACAACAGGCATATGAAAAATGCTCGGCATCACTTCTCACCAGGAAATGCAAATCAAACCTACAATGAGCTGCCATCTTGTGCCTGTACTCATCAAAAATCAAACGGACAAAAACAGAAATAAATGTTGATGAGAGTTGTGGAGAAAAAAGAACCCTTCTACACCATGGTTGGGAATGCACACTGGCCAAGCCCCTCCAGAAAGAAGTACAGAGGTTCCTCCAAATATTAAAAAAGGATATGCCCTTTAACCCTGTAAACACCTACTCTTAGGTATTTACCTAAACAATGCAAATGCGCTAATTTGAAGGGATGTCTGAACTCCTAAGTCCTTGTCTCTAGAATATTTGTCTTGTCTCTTCTGGGCTATGTAGAAGAACATTCCAATTAAGTTCCAGCGGACTCTATTTCTTTTGCATGGTGTAATGGAAAAACAATGAGCTTTGAATAAGGAGATAATTATTTTCAATTATCAGCTTTGTCAAAATGTAACCATGATTTTGGACAAGTTACTAAGTTCTCTGAAGCCTCTATTTTCTCATCTAAATTGGAGGTGGGTACTTGGATGTGAGATAGGGTTCCTGGGCAAATCAAATGACTTAAGGTGGGGAAAAGAAATGTCCTGAATAGTCTGATTCTTAAAATATATGCAGCAATGTTCTTTGTATCCTAGGCAGTACAAATCACTCTGTTCTCATGAAGATGGCAATTGGGGGAAGGTACCTGAAGTCTTCCAGGAATCTGAGGACTTGGGTAATGCAGGGGAAAAAAAGTTTCTCTCTATGGTGAAAGTTGTGTATGATATGGGATATGTGAATGTCAACAAAACCTCCCAGTCCTGATTCTCAGAGTCAGTTGCAAAAATTAGCAAAATATATGAAGTGTCTAATTTGTTCCTTCAGTGAACAGCAACACTTCTGGCATCATTACCACTTCTCCCCGCTGCTTTGTGCTGCATAGAAACATACTCATGGCTCTCACTGCCCTGTTCCTGCATTGGTGGAGGTGATGACCTGGTGGCCTTCTTTGACCTCACGGTATAGTTGGTGACAAAGAGAGCAGGGATGGCCCCATGTATTTATTTCTTGACTATGGATAGTCCCTCTCTAGCTGATTTGCTTAAAGAAGGGGAGCAGCACAATGCATATGTATGTGGAATTTTATAAGTTGTTTTTATGCTCCTATTTCTTTCATATCATCAATAGCACCAGATTGTGAAGGGCTTGTCTCGCTCTCGGTGTCTTTCATTCCTTCCTTTTTAAACCCCTCCCTCTTTTCTTCCTTTCCCTTCTACTTCCTTTTTTCCTTTTTCCTCTCCTCCTTCCTTGCTTCCTTGCTTCCTTCCTTCCTTTTTTCCTTCCTCCCTTCTTTCCTTCTCCCCTCCCTTCCTCCCTCCCTCATTCTCTCTTACTCCTCTTCCTCCCCCAACCTCCTCACCCACCCTCCTTCCCGAATTCATCCTTCTTTTTCTTCTTTATTCTCTGCTTTGTCCTTCCCCTCATCTTTGTGCCCTAGTTGTAGGTAATGGCAACACAGGCAATGAATAAGACTGAAAAAGACACAACGGTCTTTCTCAAAGAGTTTGCAGTCTCTTTGAGGATACAAATTGAGAGAAATTTATGATCACAGTTTATTTAGCTTGCAGCCAAGGAGGTGGAGTTGAGACCCATGCCAGAGAGCAAAGCTGGCTTCTCAGTCTGGAAGAGGTGACATTAAAGGGTGTCTTTGTCTCACATGGTGCCCAGATGCCGTCTTTGTACCCTGAGAGCCAGTTAAGAGAGAGCTATCTTCCTATAAAAGCAGAGACTCTTAATGCCTGGCAGACCCTGGATGTAAATTTCAAACGATGTGATTTAAGTAAAACTTATTTAAAGTGAAAGTTGTGGTCACACTGAAGATACAACCCGACTTTGTTTTTTGCCTTACAAAAGTTTATATGGAATTCCTTTCTTTCCCATTCTTGATGCCCATTGGGTATAGGTATCTTTTTGGCTGACTCAGAACATTCATGAAGAAAATCAGAACCAGGACCTCATCTCTTCTCCTGAAAACAGTCTCTCCTTTTCAAATAAACCTGCTGCTTAAATGTTTACAAGTGTGATATTTCACACATGGAGGAAAGGATCATATTAGCTGCGAGAAAAGGGGCATCTGCCACTTCATTCAAGTAACATCCCTCATATTTCTGGGATTGAGAGCAGAAATGTATGGGTTCAGAAAAGGGTGGTATTCAATATGCTGTCCTCTGGGGGAAAAACACACACACACACACACACAAGAGTTTGGAGCACTTCTACCTGAGTCATTCTGTTGTGAGAGATGTTTTACCTGTTTTTGAATCCAAATGTAGTTTTTCCTCTCTCCCAAGCATCTAAGACAAATAAATTGATGTTCATTTAGTATCTACTGCACTTTTGTAAGACAAATGAAAGGGGGAGGGGGAGAGAAAGAGGGAGAACTGGAGAGAGGGAGAGAGTAAGAGAGAGAGGGAGAGAGAGAGAATTCATTATTTACAGCACCCCATAAGAGAGTCCACAGTTCAAATTCCCTTAGCAAATTAGTTGTTGAGCTTTCATCTCTATGAAGGGATTTTCCTTACTAAGCATTTCCCAGGTCTTTTTCAGTCTGTTTTCTTAATTTTCTAATTTTACAAATTGTTCACAAGGGACCAGGACTGAGAGGACAAAACCAACAGAGTGAGGCCATGTGGGATTTGGTTGCCAAGACTCAAGAGGGTCTTGCTCTTCCTGGAGACTCAAGTTCAACTACAGTCTTAGTAACAAAACACAAACAGTTCCCTTGACACTCATTTGAAAGGGGAGGGTGGGGTGCGGGAGCAAATGACTTGTCTTCTAATAGGACTGAAAGCAAAATTCAAGTGAAGTCAATTAAATCTACAAGTAAAGTAATTTTCACAGGACTTACCCAGCAGAGAGGAGCAGTCATATTGGGGATCCATCAGGGGAAGTGGAAACATTTCCGACTGGACTCATCAGGGCTTATCATGGTATTTTGGAATCCTAGGTCTGGAGAAGATAGAGAAGATAAGCTAAATCAAAATGTTCTGTCCTGGTGAACCTTGGGGCTATGCAAACTCCTGTCATTGGGGAACTGTCCAGATAGCTAACAGAGGCAATGTTGCCAGAATTAGGCGCGGCACTCGGAGAAATGGAGATGGAGTGTCAGGAATGTGGAGAAAAAGTAGACTCTATATAGCCTATGAAAGAAAATGAAATAGTCAACTCAAAGGTGTGATGGAGTTTATTCAATTCTTATCAGCAACCAAAAGCCGTGGTAAGCTGGGAGGAACTGCAATTTGGGTTGAATGTGTTAGTGCCCTGATCATGGCAGTACAGAGGGAGGATAATACAGTTGGGGAGGGTCCCCAACTGTTATGGGATCAGGCAAAGAACATCATCTGAATTACTTTGGTAGGTAAAGGTCAGGAGGGGTTCTCAAAGGGAGGCACCTGTATTGGCTGCTGTCATTCATTGTGATACTGAGAACACAGGGGGATGATTCATGAGCATTTACTGATTACTTACTACATGCCAGACACTGTGCCAGGGATACAATGCTATATAACAGTTAAGAGGGGGAGAGAGAGAAACTAAGCAGCAATTTCAAACTAATGTAGTGAATAACATGAAAGAGAAGCACAAAGAATGTTAAAAGCCATAGATTAGGCTGCATTGGGGGAAGTCTCCACTGGATGCCTATAAAACATCCGGGCAAAGAGGTAGAGCAAACATAAACTATATGCAGGAGAAAATTCAGTGGGAAGGAAGGCATTTACATCTTCTTTCTGAATTGACATTCTTGAGTACTTGGAGACAATGTGGTGGGCAATGCTCATTGATGTACCCTAAGATTTCTGGATGCTCTTTTATACACACCTACTCTTAGTTATTAAATCACTAACTTATGTGCAGCTATGTAGGAATTTTGCAGGTATAATCAAGGCCCCAAATCAACTGATCTGGAAATGATCTGGTGAGCCTGACCTAACACTCATGCAACTGCATGAGTGTTTTACTTTGCCGTGGAAGGAAAGTGGGAGATTTGGAGCACAGATGATTCAGTGTATCACTGTTGTCTTAAAATTAGAGGTGCCTGTGGATCTTGGATTATGGGCAGCTTCCAGGAGCTGAAAGTAACCCTTGACTGAGAAAATAGGGACATCAGTCCAACGACCACAATGAAATGAATTCGACTAACCACTATGAGCTCAGTGAAGGGCCCTGAGTGACAAATGAGAACAGTAGACGTTCGGTTTCAACTTGTGAGACCCTAAGTGATTCCAGTCATGCTGGAGCTGAATTTCTGGGCAATAGAAATGGTGAGATCCTACATTTCCCTCATTTTAAGTTACTTCATGGGACTGGAAAGTTAATGCTTGAAACAAAAATAAAGCTCATCATTCAAAAAGCATAGGTATATAGAACTTAAATGAGCATCCTCTCTTTTATTTACCAAGACAGCATTGTGACATTTTCAATCCAAACAACTGTCCGATGTATTGAGGAGATGCGCGTCATCTATGTCCTTGGAAAAAGAACAGAAATTATTTCTACCCTCAGCTTCAAATTGAAGTTAAAAATCTTACTTCTTGAAATATTGATGCCTGAGTTCTTCTTGACTCCAGATAGGAATAGAAGGATAGAAAATTTCAATTATTTTTCTTAATAGTTAGGACTGGTTAAGGGGTGAGAACCAACTGAAAGTTAATGTCACAGGCATGGATATTTCTTACCTATAGAACAAGTGAATGATTAATAAGTACATAAAGGACTTATTAGGTTACTTCCAGATCAACAGCTCTACATGACTATTCTTTGAATTAGAAAGTATTGGCAAGTGCTAAGGCTCAAAGTACTTGTAGAGAATAGAGAGAGAATCAGAAGGACATCTATGTCTATCTGTTGGCAGATAGAAGACATGAGAGGCCTATATTCTCTATTAGAAGGGAACTAGCTGATGTTGACATCTGACCTGTGGCATTGTTCTCCAAATATATGCAGCCTGAGTCAAGAAAAATTCCTTGCCAAATGAGAACTGCTGGCCTTTTGCCCAAACACCAGGCCTGCTTGTTTTAGAGATACGTATTACCATATAAAAAGAGAGAAATTGTAAAACTCAGACTTCAGTGTTGAAAAATTAATTAGATCTTTGGCTTTCTTGACTCAGCATTTGTAATGAATTTCCTTGTATACTTCACCAGTTCAGTGATAGGGGTTAAATATGTGTACTCTGGAGATTAGCACTCTGGTTGGAGCTTTTTCAAGAGGGAATCTGTTTTATAACTAGGAACCCTTTCAGTATTTTCAGAGAACATATCAGGACAAGTGAATAAATTAGCCTGGTGGTCACCAGGAATGGCTTCCAATTGGAGGCTACACTGGAGCTGAGGAAGAATGGTCCATATACCAGACTGGAGAGGGGTCAGACATCCTGTCAGAGGTACATGAATAGGGGACATGGGTGGAGGGGTCCAAGAAGCTGAAAGTCAAATCCTTCATGCTTGGAGTAGGAAATCTGTCAATGGCAAGAACAGAGGATATGAATCTGGACATGAAGATAAAAAACTCAGAATATGCATAGACTTTGTGCCTTCAGATGGTCTGAACTTTATCTATAAGTGCTAAAGGGTTTATACCAAAGACCTGGCACAATCATTCTCATTTTATTGTGATATCCCTGAGTGTGGTGGGGAAACCAAATCACAGATTTTAGGGTGATAACCCATTTTCTGTTATTGGTCAGTGTCATGCACTGAGATAAAGAATGAAGCTGGGGTGGAGGGATACACCTAATTAGCTTTTGACCATGTTGAATCGTGTTTGCCTGTATTGACACCTGCCTATGTCCTGTTTCCATTATTTAGCAATTGGCAGATAATTGAAGATTTAGCCTGGAGAGCTGTTACTCATGCTGGTCATGAACTTGTATAGGCAACCATGTAGCTGTCTTTATAGCTCTAAATCAGGATATCCCTCATTGGCATTAGGTGACCACACTTTAATTTCTGGTAATAAAGTCATTCATACATTCTTTTTTTTTAAAGATTTATTTATTTGTGCATACAGAACTGGGGGACAGGCCAGAGGCTCAGGGGTGGCGAGAGGATTCACCAGAGACAGAGCAGGGAGCAGAACAGGCAGATAGACGAAGCACACTGCTGAGGGGAGCAGCAGGTAGGTCAGGAGAGGTCTGCCTCGCCATGTGGTCACCTCCGGGGCAGTCGGGGATCGAACTCATGCGGAAGTGGCTTTTTAGCCTCTCAGTGCTGTGCTTTAACCCGCTGCGCCACCAGGGAGGGCCCATTCATACATTCTTAAACTGTTCTTCAAAAGCATAATGACATCCTGTTGTGATGGGTATTTTTCTGGTCATCAAAGATACTGGGAAAGACAAGATGGACAAAATCCCTATCCTCAGAGATTCAGTCTTCTAGAGATGAAGGCAGTTAAAAAATCACTGAATGTATAAATATCAGAAAGTTCTATATTTAGGCCTCCCTTGTGGCCTACGGGTTAAATCTTAGTGCTGTCACTGCTACAGCCTGAGTTTGATCCCTGGCCAGGGAACAGACCCACAAATGATCCACAAACAGACCCACAAACAGACCTCTCCTATCTCGCCTGCTGCTCCTCTTAGCATGGTTTTTCAGTAAATACACTTGTTTTGTGCCTCAGGCTGTCTGGTGAACCCTCTTACCACCCTCACCTCTGGCCATGTTATACCCCAGCCCTCCTATGCAAAAAATCAAGTAAATATGTAAATAAATTCTTTTTGTTCAAAAGTTCCATACTTAATAAGTGATAAGTGTTTTCAGACATGTTAAGGTGATCAAACGTTGGCAAAGTGATTGGTAGTTGTGGTTCTATTTTAGGTACACGAGTCAAGTGATGACATTTAAGCAATGACCCACCTAATGCCAGGGGTGAGTGAATCAAGGTCTAAAGGGAGGAAGAGCAAGCCCTTAAAGGTTTCAGCCAGGAATGAGAAGGATGATGGCTAAAAGCAGCTAGAGCCTTGTGAATGATGGACAGAGGAGTAGATAAGACTCAGGCAGGCCACTGGCCATAAAGGGAATTGAGGCTGGGGCTGTAGTTTAGGTGAATGGGCAGTTGTTGAGGTTTGAAATAAATAAGTAATAGTGTCTAATGTGTATTTGAAACAAAGTTATTGCTCTTTGCAGTGAATCTAATTGTACTGAAATACTATAATTTTATTATTGGTATTAGTATTTTTATTCACTTATTCAGCCACTCATTCATATTTTCTAGAAATGTTCTGAATGATTTCTCTGTACTGGGCATTGTGATAAGTATTGGGAGCATAGGAGCTAGTAAGATGTGATTCCTGCCACTAGTGGGTTGTACCTTTGTATAGGTACAAATATTGCACTCAGCATTGCACTCTCACCTACTCCTTATATACTAAAGGGTTGGGGGCAGCCTTATGGAAATGCCAGGCATTGTGGCATGGCTTTATCATCTGTGCAAGACCCCTAGCTTTATTTGTTCTATTAGGTTTTATTCTAATTCCTCACTCTTACCTTTCTCTCCCTAAGGTCCTCCTTGTATCTACTTTTGTTTTTATAAATTATTTCAAAATGCATGTTCCGCTTTTGTGACAACTTTTTTTTTTATTTTCTTCTGAAGTATATATGCTAGGTCAGCAGTAGAGCATATAGCCATTCATCTGATTTTGTATGGAAACCAAGAATTTGTATTTTAGAGAAGAAAATATCTCAGGTATTACTGATTCCAGTTTAGAACTTTTCAAAATGGGAGCTACTGAAGTCCAGTGGTAGGCTGATAAACCAAGTCTTCTGGGAGTGGGAGGTAAAGGCACTGACATGGTACTTATTAATTTTAATGGTATAAATATTCCTGTTACGACCAACTTCTAAGATTTGACTCAGCAACTGGGTTGAAAATGTTCAGAATATTGAATTGGTGGGGGTCGTTCTAACATACTGCTTTCTGGTTCCTCACCAACTGTCCCTCCTCAAAGGGAGTGATGAGGACATTGCTCTGCTTGTGAAAATGTTAGCTCATTGTGTCTTTCCCAGTGACAGGAAATGTCAGTGTCCTTACATAAAGATAAGTTAGTTGGGTGTTACAGAAACCCGGTAAGCCCACATGGAGGTGAAGGACATGACTGTTTTTCTGTTTCAAGGATAGATTAAGAGTTTGTTAGTGGGTCAGTCGTGATCCCTATTGTTGTCTCTGTGGGCGCACAGTATAAACCAACTGTTTAATCATGATGCTGTGAATAATTCCTAGCCAAATTAGATGAATGGCTTGTGGCCATTCTAAATATTACCTCAGAAATGTTTCCAATCCTTGGGTTACAGTGTTTACTGGAGCCAATATCTGCTGTCAGTTTCTGAAGCATGTGGTGGGAAAGACAACAGATCTTGAGAATACAAAAAATGCTTGCATTTTGTGAGTCCATAATGAAAATAGTGAAATAATTTCTGAAAGATCTGAAGGTATCATCTTTTGAGTGATGAAATTTCCGTATGGGTTGGACTATCCTTATAAAAAAGACTATTCTTCATCCTTTATACAATTTATAAAGTGTAATTGTTGAAAAGTAGTAGTAGTAACAGTAATAATAATAATAATAGTGTTATAGGCTGATTTATATCCTCCCAAAATTGTTTGCTGAAGTTCTAGCACCCTAATATGATGGTATGTAGAGATGGGGCCTTTGGGAAATACTATGGGTTAGATGAGGTCATGAGGGTGGGCCCTAGTCCAGTCGCATTAGTGTCCATGTAGGAGGAGACACACTCTCTCTTGTCCATGTGAGGACATGGGAAGTCAGCCAGCTATAAGTCAGGGAGAGGACTCTCATCAGAATCCTTAACTCTGCTGAACCTAATCTTGGACTTTCTAGTCTGAAGCACTGAAAGAAAAGAAGTCTCTATTGTTTTAGTCATTTGGATTTGGTCTATGATATTGTGTGACAGTAGCCCAAGGTGACTGGTGCTAGTTCTACTCCTACTCCTACTGCTATTGCTACCACTGCTGATAAACTGAGAACTTACATATTTACTCTCCTATAATCATCACCGTAAACTGATACATTGATTTTAGTATTTTCCTCTTATAAATGAGGAAACGAGACTCAGAGGTTAGGAGATACGTGCAAAGCCATACAGAATGGCCAGTGCAGCTGGGGGTTGAACCCAGGCTCTGTGCTCCCAGTGTCCCCCCATACCTTGTTGTCTCCCAAAGCCACCATGGTGTTGGCCTACAGTGGGTGCTCAGCATATCTGTGTGAACTGATTGAAAATGAATGGAAAATGATTAGACTTCCAAGACAAGAAACTGAAGTCGGATCACACACATTTGGGGAGCTTTTCATGTAGTGAAAGATTGTACATATGAAACCAGAGCAAAATTCTCTGTTATGAACTTGGACCATTTAGTGTTTTCTTGGAAATCTGAAAAAAAGAAAGAAAGTCTAAGCCTAAGGTAATTGTCCTTTTACACTGCTATGCTTAGTCTCGATGCCAGTATCCACTTATTTCCCCTAGGGATCAAATTAGAGTGCTGAATGTTCATGATTAAGGAGACGATTACAGAGTAAGTGTGAGGCAAGAATCATAAAGTAGAAAGAAGTCCGCATGTCTTCCCAACTGATTGAAGGCAGACCTGATGCCTGCAATTGGTTGTGGAGGATTTACTGCATGTGGGTTTTCTTCTATGTTCCTCCTGTTTGAACCCTTTAACTCCTGATTATCACACAGCTCTGATGGTGAAGAAGGAATGTTTGCGAATGCATTAGCACCAACCTAAGGCAGTTTTTTTGCAGTCATGCTGAAAATACAAAGGTTTCACACTGAAGCTCAGTTAACTTTGCTATAATGTGTAAGTGCTGGGTAAAAATACACATTTTGTAACTATAAGAACTCTTCCCAGTGATTAGAAAGGTTTCTGCACAAGAAAATTTTAGACAGAGTGTGAAAAATGAGACTTATATTACACATATAAACACAATTTTCACATGAAGTTTAACTGTCTATTTATTTGTTCATGACATGTAAAAGAGAAAGTAATAATTGGGGAGAAAACCAGGTTCTGATTGTTTAATCAGGAGAACTTATTTTCAATTAGAAAAAAAAAAAAAAAAAACCCTACAGAGGGGTATTACAGACACAGAATCTGCCCCTGGCTCTTTCATTTCCCATTCAGTGTGATGCAGCCTGATCTGTGAGGAGTGTTGCAAAGAGCCAGCAAGACATCCAGGGCGCCTTCATGGGGCCGACTTTGATTTTACCCTTGCTAACCTCAGTTGAAGCAGATGAAAAGGATGAGCCTATTCTGATGGAGTTCTCCGTTAGCTTTCCCTCTGGGCTGGTGGGAGGGGACACATCCATTTGTCCTTTTTTACAAGTGCAATGCCTTTCCCTCTTAAAAGGAAGAGCTTGCCACATGCCATCTACCCCACCATTAGTCAAGCAGTGGAAATAATTCAATACAGACTAAGAAGTACAATGCCCAAAGGGACACCATCAATCCCTTATTACCACAACTTCCTCATTCTTGAGTTGTTTATATTGATTTATCCTTTGCTCAGGTAGAGTGACTTAGAGTAATGGTCTCGGCAAGGGAACATGGATTGCCTGCGTTCTTGAGCCTGTGACTGTCTGATAATGTTTTTGTCTGCACTCACATGATCAAGTGGGATATGGGGGGTTATCATCTTTTTCCCTCAAAACGGTAGTTTCTGTTTATTCAGACACATGTATGGCAGATCTAAAATATGAAGCTATCATGATTTGGTATTTAAATCAACTTCCCTTTCATTCCCACTTCGACTTAGGACACGGCTTTATAGTTGGGTTGTCAGTGTATTATCTGAGTAAATTTTGGGTTTTACTCTGTTTTCCTTAATGTCTCCCAGTATTGATGAGTTATTGAATCAGTAGACTAATTTTTCCTTTACTCAAGAATGATTTCTCCTATTATTCCTTTCATCATTACTTTTCTTACCACTTTTCTCTGATATATTTATATATAAAGTATGCATGTAGCTCATATACATTCTCATACACACACACACATATATGTAGGTACCTTATGTTCTTTTAGTTTTCTTATCATTTTCTTGTATCTCAGTTTCTAAGTTTTATCCTTGTTTATCTCATGATATTCATTATTGTAGCATAAAATTTATTTATGCAAAATCAAGAAAATGATGCATCTTTTAATTTTCACCTTTTCCTGTCCTTCGATTGTTTCACTTAAAATATGTGCTTATTTTGGCCCTCCCTGGTGGCGCAGTGGGTTAAAGCACAGCACTGAGAAGCTAAAGCCACTTCCTCAAGAGTTCAATTCCCACCTGCCCCGGAGGTGACCACATGGCGCGGCAGACCTCTCCTGACCCGCCCGCTGCTCCCCTCAGCAGTGTACTTCATCGATCTGCCTGTTCTGGTCCCCACTCTGTCTCTGGTGAAGCCTCTCACCGCCCCTGAGCCTCTGGCCTGTACCCCAGTTCTGTATGCACAAATAAATAAATCTTTAAAAAAAATATGTGCTTATTTTAATTTCATAAATTCATGTATTTTATAGAACATGAATCAGAGTACTTCTGACATTTCAATTTGGAGAGTTTTTCTCTAAGTCCCAGGGACTAGTAAAATGTGAGGTTTGTTCCCAAGCCCATCGGGACAGGCTTTTTTTTCAGGCATGAATTTGCTTCATAGGAGACCAGGAGAGAAACTTTACCCCTTTCTTGTGTCCTTATCTCTGGTATGTTTTCCCCTGGGTACTTTCTTAATACTTGTACAATTCGTAGTTTTTATAGAGCCAATAAAATGTTGTTAGCATAGAGAAGGCAAAGACTCCAACCATTCCTCTAAGGGTTTTGTTTTTTTCCCTACTTAAAAATATAATGTTGGACTCACTTTAAAGCAATTTACTAACTGAAGAAGCCCTATGGCGTAGGGTCTGAGCCACAGAAACACTTCTTACAGAGCAAGATATTTCCTGTGATAAAAGACTTAACTGGTGGTCATTCAGGGTGTTGTGTGTGCCAGCTGTCACTCGGCATAAACTGCCTCATCAGGAAACCCTTCTCTTGAGATGCTCCCTGTAATCTATGCCACTTTGGCGGTGGGTGCATGATGCAAGGATGAGATTCTTAAGCATTTTCTAATGTGGCTCAGACTTCTCTG
Source organism: Condylura cristata (assembly GCF_000260355.1). Taxonomy (NCBI): domain Eukaryota; kingdom Metazoa; phylum Chordata; class Mammalia; order Eulipotyphla; family Talpidae; genus Condylura; species Condylura cristata. The sequence goes on from NW_004567123.1 coordinate 24,663,448, forward strand.
ATGTTGGTCTGCATGTTGTATACATGTAGGTCTACTGGCAATAGTTCCAAGATCCTTTTTCCTTTTGTTTAAAGAAGAATTAGAAGCTTAGCCATCCTTGTCTTTACCTCTACACTTCATTGCTCACCATGGCATGCCTCTAGACATACTTCGCCTAATATATGGTGAACATTAGTCTCACCATATATAAATTTTTGAATACCTACTTTGTACAAAACTAGAGAATTTAAGTTGTCCAACTTGAGACAATGTCACTTTCAATAAGCAATGTTTAGGAAGAAGGTAGGCATCACCGTCTTCTTTCTTGGATGCAAGATATTATTTGGTCAGAGACTTTTAAGGTTATCTCTCATTGTATAATTTTTAGAGACCCTGATGTAGAGTATATCGCAATAGGAAGTTGGTTGTCCTGAGAACATTCTGTTTGCTTTCTGATTGCAACCCAGGCAGGACACATTGATGGTCAGAGGGGATCTGGCTGCAGCCCAATCCCAGTCCTCTGACTCTGAAAGTCTAGAAGACACACTCGGCTTCCAGTGGTCATCCAACAATGATGAGGCTGTGACTGACGGGAATTATCTCAAATTTGTCAGGAATGAACACACACTTACTAATGGCCCATTTCCTTCCCCCACTTGCATCCCTACAGAGGAAGAGGGCAAGAGAGAACAAGCCCCTTGGCTCAATGTGGCCTTTTCTCCTCTTTCCTTTCCCAAACACCCTCTCCTCTCATCCCAGGATCATACTTGATTTTTGAATTCCCATAAGATTTCAGGGGAAGGGGAAATACTACTTCTTGCACTTTTTGTTGGCGAAGAAATTGATGCTATCTGTCTCCTATTGTTCTACCCACCATCCGGTTTGGACCTAACCAAGGGCAGGAATGAAGGTGCACATCCAGATGTGTCCCCATGGCCTTTGACAACTCAGTCTTTGCACAGATACCATATCAGAGACTGCTCCATTTACTTGAAATAGTGGTAGCAAACTCAGCATGTTAATAAATTGAGTGCTACAAACATATCCAAAGGGCTACTAAAAAGGAGATCTTGAGAAAAAAGAAAAATAATGAAGTCTTTGATATCTCAATTAAATGTTCAGATGGATTGGGGATTGGCAAAAAAGAGAAACAGACCCTTGGAATCTGTTCCCCACCAGTGACAATTTTTATTTATTCTATTGAGGTAATATCAGTTTACAATACTCTGTGTGATTTAGGGGTGTAGGTTCATATGCCTCAGATATATGTCATCACAGCAAAGTACCCATAGTCCCTTGCTCTAGACCATTGGGCGCCCTCACCCCTTTGTTCCTCCCCACCTTCCCTCACTCTCTAGTAGCCTCAATTCTGTTGGTTATATTTCTGTAGTTTGTTTTGATTTAGTTTTGTCAGTTCCTTTGCTTTTTGTCTCTGTGCCACACCTAGGAATGAAATATCCAGTATTTGCCTTTCTCCTTCTGACTTACTTCACTTAACATACCCCCCTCCAGTTCCAGTTACATTGTTGCAAATAGCAAGAGTCCATCTTTTATTATAGCTAGTTTTTATAGCTAAATTTTTCATAGTAGTATTCTATCCCTACATACACTATACCTTCTTAATCCACTTCTCTGCAATTGGGCACTTAGGTTGGTTCATAGCTTGGCTATTGTAAATGGTGCTGCAGTGAACGTAGGAATGCATATATGCCTTCAAATATTAAAAGTACATACACTATAGGACAATGGTTTGCCACAGTTGACCTACCATACCATTAGTGCATAGCTCAATAAATACGTGTGAATATCAGTGCCATATTCCTGTTAGACCTGTCATTCCTTGTAGTTGAACCTAAAGTGCTTAAGTGTATCTTGCCTAGAGCTAAAGAGACTGCGTAGATTATAGGAAGATTTTTTTAATAACTTTTCCTTTTATGCTTTGGATTTTGGGATTATTTTATATTTACAAGAAAACATTACCAAGGAAGGCTCATCCAAAGAGTTCCTTTCAGATTCCCCTGAAGTTGCCAACACATGTTACCAGGGTTTCTTTGTCAAAAGAAACCAACTCCAGTACTTTATTGTAACACCAAATTTTATTATTGTAATTCCACTATTTTTCCCATTAGTATCTCTTCTCATTGTTGTTATTTCAAGATCAAACTCAGCATACCACGTTCCATTTCATCAGGTCTTTTTAGTTTCTTCTGGTTTGTGGTAGGTTCTTCTTGTTCCCTTGTTCTTCATGATTTTGATCATTTTGAGGAATACTGGTAATATCAGTATTTTGTAGAATGTACCTCAAGTTGTGTTTGACTAATTTTCCTCACAATTAGGGATTTTTGGAAATAACCCACAAGGAATGCATGATAATCATTTGGCATTATTGATAATGTTAACCTTCCTCACTTGGTTAACCATCATTTGTTAAGGTGGTGCCAGCTTTCTCCCATCTTACTAAGTTAGCAATTTATGGAAGAGTTTTTCATTGTTATTTATTATGATTTCATTTTGCAAAGCTTTGTGTATATAGTTCTTCATTGTGAAATGAAAGAAAAGTATTAGAAATATTGCATCATTGATGGAAATATCTTGCTGGAATTCCGAAGAGTGTTAAATGAGTAATTGACTTCTTGTATTATTAATCCAACTCTTGTGAACTCAAAGCAGATTGGACATGCTGTAGGTCAGATCTATGTAGCATTTCTCTACGCTTTTTTTCAGGTGCAGAGTCTAAGTACTACCCACTGCAAGCACACAAGTCAGCAGAGAAATCTGCCATCACCTGTACCTCCACATTTTGTTCTCTTCACCTTCCAGCAGTCTGTCTGAATCTCTTCTACTCTCCCCTTTTATACCAAGACCCCACCTCTTTGTGTTCTGGCCTTTGATTCCATTACCAGTTACAACTGTGTATTCACTAGGCTTAAAAAGGACACGCCTGTGGAGGCGTCTTTTTGGTCTGATCTCTATTTGAGGTGCTGACAACACAATTTGGCCTTTCATGTTGTAGAAATGAAAACATCCTCCAGTGTAGGTCCTATATTTCATGATGCTGGAAAATAATCTGTTTCATGTTACATTCATGTTCTGTTACATTTTCATGTAAAATGTTTATTACGGCAGTGTTGTTAAAGATACTTTCCAGTTGAATACAAAGGTTTCAAGAGGTCAAATGAATACTATCCATTTTAAATAATGATAGATTCAGTTTATATTTAAAAAGAACCTAAAGTATACTGGGGGTCAGGTTACTGTTGAAGTTTGGTCAGCTTCTGTGGTTGTGATACTTCTACATCTCTCTGTCCCAGGGTAGGACTGATACCTTCAGGGTATCATTCTATGAAGGTCAATTCCCGCCCTGGGATTGGGGAAGGGGAGACTGAATCTAGGAAAGGATTTTCAAGGAAACAAAATTAGGAGAAAATAATTTCAGCAGCTAATGATTTTGTCACTTTAAAAATCAATAAAGAGGTTATCAAAGAGTACAACCTTGGCAAAATTTGAATTATGATTTGAAAGAGGAAGTGAATTTTGAAAAGTTTCTCTTCTTTAATTTTTAGCTTTGCATAGGAGAATTGGGCGCAGTCCAGAGGTGCAGGGGTAAGTGGATTCGCTAGAAGCAGTAGGAAACAAAACAGGTGGATTAACTGAAATACGCTGCTAAGGGGACCATGAATGACAGGAGAGGTCTGCTGCGCCATGTGGCCAGGATTATACTCAGGCCATAGTGGTGCTAGTACTGAGATTTAACCCCTAGGCCACCAGGGAGGCCCTAACAAGTGTCTTAAAGCAGAAATACAGAGGAAAAGATTTGAGAGGAAAAGTGAGATTTTTTGAAGACAGAGTTAGGAACCTAATATGAGTCATTGAATTAATTAGAGGGGGAAAGGAACAATAGAGAGAGCAATCATTTTTAAAGAAACCTAAGAGTTTCTTTAAACTAAGGATGATACATTTTCAGTTAAAGTTTCTCACTGAGGGCCCTCCCTGCTGGCACAACTAGTTAACGGGCAGCACTGCAAGTAAGCCACAGCTGCTTTGCTGAAAGTTCGATCCCTGGCCCCAGAGATGACCCACATGTCGAGGCAGACCTCTTCTTACCTGCCTGCTGCGCCCCTCAGAAGTATACTTCGTCCATCTGCCTGTTCGCTGTTGACTCTGGTGAATCCTTTCACCTCCCCTGTACCTCTTGCCTATACCCTAGGTCTGTATGTATAAATAAATAAATCTTTTTTAGAAAAGTTACTCACTGAGCCTGAAGAAAAAAATATTATAAAGCTTTGAAATTATTAAATTATTATAAGTAACACACACATTTTTCAATTTTCCACTTATGAAAAACTGATTATCTCTGCATTACAAAGTGGGGCTCTCTGACATCTGGTTTCCTTGCAATATGGGACACTATTTTGCAATATCTACAGGCTCTTGAGATAGAGAGTTGACCTGTCATGGGAAAATGTCACACCCTACTGAGGAGGAAAGAGAAGGAGGCAAGAAAGGTCTTGGAGGATATAATCCAAGTCAATTTTCTAAGGAAATATCCATGTACTTTATCTAAATTTCAGTGCAATAAGATCAGAGATTTCAACATAATTCATGATTTTAAAAAAAGAGAAGAAGCAGTAATGTATGGACTGTGACTAAAGACAATAGGCAAAGGCAGATGAAAAGATAGGTGGATATGATCCATGCTTAGGTATACAAACAGATATATGTAGTTGTTGTTACAGTTATATACATCTGTAGTTGTATATAATTACATACAGCCATGTGTAAATGGGCAGTAATGCTACTAAGAATTTGTAGCATAGTACTAAGTTGTCTTGGTAAAGATGACACAAAGGAAGACCTTTTAACACACTACATAAGAGCCAAACAAAATAATCCAACTCTCTCATTAGTGTAGGCTGAGGAAGGAGAGAGTAGCAAAGAGCATAATATAAAAATGTGATAAATGTCTCTGATAATAAGTGTTGTCCAAGTAATTCAATTGTTGTAATTGAGACCTGAAATATTATTAATTAGTTAAAAAAAAAAAGTCATGCAGTGTTCTTTGTAGACTGTATTAGGAAGAGAAAGCCACAAGAGTAAAGATAGTGAAAAATAATCTGTCCTTAGCTGAAAGCTGCCTGCTCAGAGAAAGCCCAAATGGCCCCAGGCTACTCACCTTATAAAGGATAAGGATCCTTATAAAGGATAAGACCTTCAACACACCCCCACTTAAGGACTGTTTCAGCTGGGCAAAACAAAAGTCAGGGCCATTCCATCAAGAACCTCATCTCCAAATTGGAATGCGGAAGGGTTTACTGTTGTTCCAAAAGTTTGTGTTGTGGCAAAAAGTGACTCACTTGTGCAGAAAAGGATGCAAGTTTCTACAGATGTTACCTCCACATCCCTGGGGGAGCATAGGAGATGCAGGTGTCACTCCAATTAGAAGTGGAAATTACCATGGAATTTAAAATATAGCTAAGCTTCTCAATTACCAGGAGAGAAAAAACTGAAGAAAATTTAATGATTGTGCATTATGAAGCAAACTCAGATTTGATGACATGTTAGGAAAAATACTGTTATTGAGCCATATTCACTAAGCAGGACAAAGAAGGATATTATAAAACAATGAAATTGTATAACAGTCCATTAAAGAGACTGACAGAAGGCAGACATCCTTATACCACAAACGGCAAAGTAGCAAAAGGTAGACACTGGAATAGAACTCTAGAAATACAATGATTTGTTAAAATAAATTAGTTTGGAAGTTTTCAGTGTAACTATATTAAAATATAAAAATCCATGTGAGTGAAAATAGAGTATTAGCAATAAGCATAACAATAGATTTATATAGACTGTTCTCTTAAAATATAAATATATGCCCTTTTCTATTAATAGAGCACAAAGAAAAAATGATTAATATTATTAATCATAAAAAAAACTTAAGTTTCTAAAAGACAAGATTTTATAGACCGTTTTCAAGGCACATCTTTGCCCCTGCCCCCATAAATGGAATCAATAACAAGTCGTGTCTGTTCCTGTGAAACATGGCGAGGTCACCACTGCTTAAAAACTCTTTTCAAATGACACTTAAGTAAAAAGGAGTAAATATAAATCACAAATTATTATTTTTTTAAATATTTTTACAATTAAGGTAATGGTTTATACTCTATGATTCAAAACATTTGCATTGCCTTTTCCTTTCATTAACCATTTATATTTTTTGTCCATTTCTTCTGCTGTAACCAATTCATTTTTATATTTATATTTTGTAGATATTTTATATGCAGTTTTTATTCTAGACTTTAATATAGTACATTTGTAGAATTATTCTCACTTTGCTTTAGTACTGATTTAAAAAATATTTAAAAGAAAAAGTTTAATTTTCTTATAGCCAAAGGTCTATATTTTCTTTAATGCTTTTGGGATTTGTTTTAGTTATGATAGTTTCCCAGTTTGGTTCTAAGGTTTTAAACACATAAAATTCATTTATAATTAAAAAATTATGTTTTATCACAGATAGAATTTTTTAAATTTAAATTTATCATGAATTAGATGAGTACCTTATTATTTTTTTTTCTTTTTGATGGAAAACTAGCTTGCTGGCATCATTTATTAAATTCCCACTGAATTGAAATACTGCTCTTTCATTTATTAAATGGTCATATATCTTGGAATCTGTCTCTGGGCACTTTGTTCTGTTTCTCTGATCCCTATGACATTTTTTATGTCAATATCAAACTGCTTTTATGACAGTGACATTAGAGTGTATTTCAAGATCTGGCAAGGCAAGTCCTGTCTTCACTGTTCTTCTGAACCTGACGCTGAAAGTTAATGTTGCCCCTTTATCCTGATTTTATATCCTAAGCTTTTCTAGTGGTTTTGTAAGGCATCCAATCCCTTCTATAAAGTAATTTTACTTGAAATTCTAGAGTGTTTTATGTCTGAACCCAATGGATGCAATAAGGGTATAATGAAGTAGTTGAATATCTGGTTAATATATAAAAAAGCTGGCAGCCATATAGCCAGCAAGAGATGTTTACAATAATTAATTTTCAAGAATATTATTTTCAATAGCAATATGGAATGTAGGTGTCTGAGGCTATAGCTTTAAAAAAATGTGAAGACATTTATGACAGATTTTCTTTAGACGTCATTGATATATTCAACATATTAAAATGGAAATAGACTGCAGAGTGCAAAGCAGGAAAGTGAAGAAATGACAAGCCATAGACTACACGATGAACATGGCCAATCAAATCACCTACAAAGTTGTAGTCGGTTACTAATGCTTAGTTTACTTGTTTGTTGTAAAGGTTATTAGAAAGGGTACGGATGAACAGTCAGATGAAAAAGTACACAGGGTGAGATCCAGAAAGGTCCGGAGCCCAGGAGCGTGCTGTGAAGTGGGTTGTGCTAACTTCTTAACACACACACATACACACACACACACACACACACACACAAATCCAGGGCTTTCCAAACCCCCTACTTTAGGGAGTTTTTATGAAGGATTTATCATGAAGGCATTATTGATGATTAACTCAGTCTCCTCATCTACTTCTCTTGCCCATAGGATGGAGAGTGGGGCTGAAAGTTCCAAGCTTTGAGTCATACTTGTTCTTTCTGGTGTCCATCCAGGAACAGCCTAGAAGCCCTTCAAGTGTCACCTCATTAAAACAAAAGATGCTCTTGTCATTCAGGAAATTCCAAGGGATTTAGGGACTGTGTCAGGAACTGGGGTCAAAGAGCATATATTAGAGCAAAAGGAGCCAGCCCTCAGGAGATTACAAGGGTTTTGAGAGCTGTGTCAAGAACCAGGGGCTGAGACCAAACCTGTATGTATTTTTATTGTGCCTCAGTTAGTAGGGCATGATGCAATAGCAAGTGTTACCCAAAATAGCCTCATCTGACATGATGGACCACTTAATTTTGAAATGTCGCTATAATTTTATATCCAAGTGAGAAAAGAGTTTCCATCGTTCCTTAGAGCTTAGTCGCCTACATCACAACAAAATTTCCTTATGTTAGGAGTGGGAATGCAGATCTTTTGGATGTAAATCCCAATTTTGTCACCTCTAGTGATGACAACAAACATGCTATTTGACCTCTGTAAAGCTCAGTTCTCACATCTTTAAAATGGAGAAATAAATTTTACCCATACGGGTTTATGAGAACAAATGAGCTAACAAAAATAGAATGCTTACCAGTGTGTCTGAGGTCTAACAGGGCTTGGTAGAGATGGCCAGCAGCAGCAGTGTCTCTTGCATGGTGTCCATGCATGAGAAGGGACAGAAGTTTCTGAAATGGCTACAAAGCCATATCCCACCTTTTTTGCTAAGAGAGAGCTTCTGTCATGTTTCTTGTGTCAAGTCTGGTTCCTGGAAACAATGGGGAGGCATGTGTAATGCTTCAGGAGGGACCGTGGTTGTGTTGATGCAGCCAGACTCAGAGTTCAAGCCTCTGATGGCTGCAGCCTTATTTTCTGCCTGATTTTCCTACTTGGGTGAAAGAAGTTATTCTAAGTGCAGACATCATGCCAGCCCTCTCTGCAATTCTCCTGATAAATCTGCAAAATTGCACCAGAGATTCTGTGAAGTACAGGGTTACTTTATAACAACAGATTATCCCCTGTGGCAGGTTCTGATCTCCCTGGTCCTACCCTGCCCCATATATAATGGTGGTTGTATAACTTTCCATATTTAGAGGGCCTCTGAGCTGGCAGCCTGCTGAAGACTTATAGGGTGGTGCCTTAATGTGTGGGAGGAAGATGCAAATTGTCCAAATGGCTGCCACCCAGAACGGAGGCTGTGGGTGGGGGTAGAGACAGGAGGAAGGAAGGACCTTAGCTGTGCATGAAACTGTTCCATCCCTCCTTTAAGGGGTGTGGTCCACCCATCAGGATGTCCTGGGCAAAGAAGCCAGGGTAGAGGAACCAGAGTAGCCAGCAGAGGCTCTGAGTCTCCACATACTTCTCTTTTGCTTCATTAAGGTCAGACCCCACCTCATCCTCACACTCTGCTGATATTGTTGCATCCACTATTGATTCAATCAGGCCTCTCAAAGTTTTTCCTTCTGACCCTTGAAACCATCTCTGCTTTTACTATCTTCTGTTTCCTCCCTAATATCTGCGAAGTGGCCTCACTGAGTAACTCAGATCTCTGGGTGCATGTTCTGGGTGATTTTGTTACTCCATCTCTGTCCTTCATATGCCCCATTTCTTCCAGTATTGTCAATGTCTTCACTGGTTCTACATTTAAATCAAATTCCTACCTCTCCCTATGGACACCCCACCCCCATTTCCTGTGGTCCTAATTCCACTCTGCCTTTCAAAATTAAATTCAGAAACGCTCTCAAAGTTTGTATGCTTCTTGAAGATATTTCGATTTGTCCTAAATGGCTATAATCTACATTATGTAGAATACCCATTACATTTACAGGTATAAGTATATTGTCTGCATTGCATGGGAAAAGTTCCTGGAGGTGGACGTTGCGCATTAATTATTTTCCTATCACTAGTACTGCAAACAGTAGACCAAACACATTGGTTTATTTGTATAACAAGAGGCATCATTTTTGGAGGAACACATAGAAAGATGTTCAGTATCATCCATTTATTAGGGAAGTACATATTAATGACACAATGAGGTTCCTGCTAGAATAGCTAAAATGAATCAAAAATACTGACACTATCTAATCGTTGACGATTTTACAGAGCAACTGGAACTCTTGTGGTAGTGCAAATGCCAACGAATGCAGTTATAATACAGCCATTTTGGAGAACACTTTGACAGTTTCTTACGAAGCCAACAATAAACTTGTCATAAGAACCAGCCATTTCTTTCCTAGGTATTTACCCAAAAGAAATAACATTTTCATTTATCAAAACAAAAAGAGGTGATGGCTACAGTGGTTTTATTCATAATGTTCAGAAACTAGAAACAACCCGAAAGTCTTTCAACTGCATAACTGAAAAAAAAAAAAATCTGGTACATCCACCCACAGGCAAGTCACCCAGTAATAATAATAATAATTATTTTATAAAGCTAATTACCAATATATGCAGTCACTAATGAACCCCAAATGCAAGGTCTACATGAAAGAAGTCATTCAACATCTTGTTTAGATGACTGGATATCTCTCCCCAACTCATAAGCCTAAATTGAATCCTTAGTGTGATGGTCTCCCTTTGGGAAGAGACTAGGTTATGAAAGTGGACCCTTTGAATGAGATTGGGTTACAGCTGCTCTCTCACTTCTTGTGGGTTACAGCTGTTCTCTCATCCCTTGTGCTATGTGAGGGAAGGATGAGAAGACACAGTCACCTCCTACCTGGTTGCAGGTCCCTCACCAGACTCCAAATCTGCCAGCATCTTCAACTTAGACTCTCCATTTTCCTGACTTCAGAGAAATTAACTTCTGTTTTTTAAACCTCCCTACTCTATTGTATTTTCATTATAATACTAGTCTTATTAAGAGTCATGTAATAATCTGGAAAAGGCAAAAACTATAGGAATAGGAAATAGGTTTGGAGGTGGGTAGAAGGTGTGAGAGGTCATTGGTGACCTTTATCCTTAAGGTGATTAAATATTTGTTTATTTCCCAAAACTTACAGAACTTTATCAAGAAAGCTGATACTACTGTATCTAATGTTATATTTCAGTTCAAAAAACAATGTGAATAGAGAGGATATTTGCAAATAGTACAACTTCTGATCAAGAGTAGTCAAGGAGGGGGGTGGTATCCCCTGTACCCAGCTGACATGCACAGCTCCCAGGGTTAACCCAGAAATCTTGAGCTGGTGTGGCCAGGGTATGATAGCACAGCCTCAGCTGGGGTGTACGGTCGGACATGGTAGTGACACATTTTTTCTACAGATTTGAAGGGAATGGAAGTGTCTAGAGTTGCCAAGCAGTGTTAGGTGCAGGACAGGACTCCAGTTGACTGACATAAATTTTATTAAGCTTATTTTTATATCAACTCAGCCCAGTGGACCAATGAATAGAATTCAATAAAAATAATGCCTGTCAAAACAGTGACATGTTTAATTTAAAAGCAGTTAATCAGTCTTTGGACTTTCATAGCCCCCATGTATACCCCTCGATTACCGTATTCATTAAAATGTATTTTAATTATTTGTTTATATCTCAGTCTTCCCCACTAGGACTTTGGGTTCTTTGGGGTCAGGGATTTTAACTAACTTACTGATTTGCATGCCAGGTACCTAGGAAAGTAAAGGCTATGTAGATTTTTGTTGAAAGAATAAAAGGATGAAAGGGAATTTGTGATTTCTACGACCATCCTCTGTCTTCTACTTCCTCACAATTCACCTACATTCACCTATATCTCTAAATTCTACAGACTTACCCCACGTTATCTTGCCTCTCATATAGCAGTAGGCCTCTTACTGCTCATCCACACTCCTGCTTCTCTTACAATCCTACATTCATATGCCAGACAGAAAGATCTCTCTGAAACATTCCTTAGACTGTGCTCAGAGGCTGAAAGCGAACAGTGATTTCCAGTCAGGCATAAAACTAAATTCAGATTCCTTAGTTGGGTACCCAGTAGTCATTCCTCTCCTAATTTTTTGTTGTTTGTTTATTTTCCAGAACCTGAAGAAGGCAGGATATAGATAGGATGGGAATACTCTGCCTTACCCACTGGCAGCTGGAAGGAAATTCCAGCTGTCACTCCATATCCATTGCTGGAAGCACCTAGTACCAAAGCCCTGCAGGAAGTAAATGACCTCCATCCTTCCTGCCTCCCTCTGCTCTATATCTGGGGACTTCACAGCCACCCCCAGGCCATAGAACCCTCTCATCCTACATAGAGAGTCTAATGAAAGCAAAAAACACAGTAATGAAAGATGGTGTATTTCCTACAGACAAAAACCAAAAAAAAAAAAAAAAAAAAAAAAAAAAAAAAAAAACATGAGACCAAAATAGCATCTTTTCATGGTGCTTCAAGAAATCTAATTCTACAGCACCCTTGGGAGAAGTTAGTGTCTTCCTCCAGGGAAAGGATGGCAAATTGTATCATTTCTATTCACACCCATGAATGATGTCTCTGCAGCTGTTTGAGTTAATTCTGAAATACAAGCAATCTCAGTAGGAGTCTGCGTTTTCATAAAACAATTCCCTGCTGAGTTGATTCAGCTTAGCTCCACCTAGTCCTTCCACACACTTTGGTGATGAGGACTTTTACAGGATAGTCATTTTGCTTATTAAAGCATGCTCAGAGTCTTAGAAAATCCATATTTCCTCAAAGTTAATGTATATTTGGATTTTTCTTACTTGCATGCCACAAAGTAGAGCTCTGGAACAGTCCTGGAAAACACATCTAGGCATTACTGACTCCTGCTACCAAAGTAGCAGGAAGGTCTTCAACTGAGGGTCTTCAACTCAAAGTTTGGTAGCCTATGATCCTGAGTCAGTCCAAGGTGAATCCTTAGGCCACATGAACTGTCATCTTCCCCATGTCCCCTGGAACTGAAGACAGTGCACCAGGCTTCTCCAAACGCAGCTGCTATGCACACAGGAGTCCTGAGGTGTAGATCCCTAACCCCATCCCAAGCATCATCATTGTGTTCTCTCCCCAGGACTGGGTTTCTGTATTCTGACTGTATATTTTTTTTTCACTTTCAGAAATTGATATTTACTGTCTTAACCAAGGTAAATATATTGGTTCAATGGTATTAAGTACATTCATGTTATGCAACCATCATCCATCTCCAGAATTATTCTTGCCTTACAAAATGGAAATTCTATATGCAAACTTTCCATTCTCCCCTTCCTCTAGCCTCTGGAAACAACCATTTTACCTTTTAGAGCTATAAATTTAACTTCCCTAGGTACCTGATATTAGCAGAATAATAGTGTTTGTCTTTATGTGACTGGGTTCTTTCATTTAGCATAATGTCCTCCAGGTTCCAGACATGTCGCATGTGCCAAAACTCCTTCTTTTTAGAGGCTGTCTACTATGCCATTATATGTCCACACCAGATTTTGTGTATCCATCATCTATCAATGAGTACTTGAATTGTTGGCAAATTTTGGCAATATCTTATTTCTTCATATGATTTTGAGTTATTGTCTCCTGATATTTCATTTCAATCAGTAGGACTTCCTTTAACATTTCTTGTGTAGGTTAGTGGAAAACATTTCTTCAGCTTTTATTTGTCTGAGAATGCCTTAATATCTCCTATACTTTTGCCAGATAAAGCATTCCTGGCTGACAGGGTTTTATTTATTTATTTATTTATTTGGTATTTCAAACAGAGCATCCCATTGCTTCTGGTTACCAAACTTTCTGCTAAGAAATCTGCTTATAAACTTAGTGAGAGTTGTTTGTATGTGATGAGTCATGTATCTCTTGTGCTTTCAAGACTCCTTGTCTCTCAAATGTTTGAATTTAGTGTGAATCTCTAAGAGATTATAAGAATTACTGTCTTAAATCTATTATGATTCATCATCTGGTATTGGATGCATGTATTCCAGAAAGGAGAGTGGTATTTAAAGGAAGCAGGAAGAATATGGAAACATCCTAGACAGGAGAGTAACTATGTTGTGCCTCACAACAAAGCTTACATATCATGTCATGTCTTTGTAGTACACACATACATAGATATTCATAGATAAGGATGACTAGATTTTGGAGTAGGTGCCATGGATAAATGATTACTGGTATGGGAAAAATTCTTCCCCTCAACCTGGTATTCTCTTTATTTACGTGTGAATTTTAAGTTGCATTGGTTAACTGTTTTTCAACTAAATTCAGCACATATTCACCATCAGAAACCTAAAGTTAGCCTGGATTCAACCTGGAGGTATATTGGAACGAGAGGGAAAACTTGTAATCCAGGAAAGATCTTCAAATCAGGAGACCCTTGAGAAGGGTTGAAGATATACACAGGGCCAAAGAAAAGCCCAGCAAACCAAGCTATGCAAGAACGAGAGGAAGCTAAATATTGAGTGCTAATTATGTGTTAAGATTATCAATCATGAAAGTTGGAAAGAAGTTGTTAACAGAAAAAAATGCAGACAATTCTAGGCAAAATGACATTAATTATTGTGACTCAGAGCCATGTATAGACTGAAGATCTTGATGAGTAATTGAGGAAGACTTGGTATCCTTCCTCAACTGGAGTCTAGGGCTGAATACTAAACAGCCTCCTGAATGTGGGAGCTATGGTGACATAGGAGAAGTGAGATTATTCCTGGTGGCCAACTGTACATTTCATTAAAGAGATAGAGAAGAAAGAACTTTCTTAGATTAGATCTTTACAGAACAAGTAAGAATATAAATTTCTATCGATCAAAAAACAACCTTTACTCCTAATTCTGGGATATGAGCCATTTCAGACATAAAAACTGAGGATTCTTTGTAATGAGACTATGAAATCTGATAGCAAAATGTTACCATCCCAGTGGGTGAAATATATTACCAAGAAGGTCAAAGGATAATTTATAACCAGACAATAAAAATGTGAAGATAGATTAGAAGAAAAATGTTTATATTCACCATCCCTATCAAAGGTTTCTACACTCCCTAGAGGTAAACTTTTGTAGCAAACACTGGAATAGCTCTCTCTGTATATTATGTTCAAGTTTGTTGTAAGCAGTGCCTTTGTGCGTATGTGTGTTATTCATCTTTCTTGGAAAAGAAAATGGAAACAAAAACCAACGAGAGGAGTATGCATGCTAAGCCAGAGCCCCTTTGACTGGCAGATCCATCCCTTACATCTCTTGTCACTCAAAGTTGTCCATGTTTCAGGACTGAGGCTATAATGTGTTTTTGAGAATGATCTAATAAAAGCATCAACAGGACTTTGAAAAAGTGAGGTCTCTCCAGATAGCAGTGGTGTAGACAAGTAGACAACCAGAAACATGAAGCCATACCCTTAGCAAAACTGGAATTATTGGGATGCATGGTTTTCTCTTTCTACCTAGAACTAAAGACAAGAAGGCTTAGATGCTTCTAGAACACCATTTTCTGTCTCCATTGGATTAGTAAGAAGGACAGAATTCCATTGGAACCCTGGTGTCCTTCCCATGCTGTTGTTGGCACATTCTGTACTTTACAACAAGAACAAGAAACACCCTCTGAGAAACTCCAGGTTAAATATATTTGATCTTATTTTTAAAATGAGAGTAAAGCCAGAGTTGTGTGCAAGCATAGCTCTCTTATAGGGTAAAGGGAGGTAGTATGGTGAGACCAGGCTGTAAATCAGAAAACACAAGTGGTGATTTCTCTCCCAGTATCTATAGGAAAATGGGCTAATCATGAAATGGGCTCATCTGGTCTGGCCATCGGGTTGGGGCCTCTTCCTCTGTCTTCAGAGGAAATACAGGCAGCTTCTGATAAATCATGCACTGGTGATTTTCCTATCCTGCACTGTGTTAACAGTATTTTGGGCTTTTGCAAGAGCTAGGGAATGACTGAAGTGCAATTAGGCTTAAGTGCAAGAGAACACGTGTGATTGTGACAATTGCCAAGTCCCATGAAATGAAGACAGAATGAAGAGATATCCCAGATCTGAGAAATCTCATTATTAATACCAGTCTGTCCCAGGAAAAGTTAGCTCATCAAAGCTTGAACTCAGATTCCCTAGGGAACCAGACACAGAGCATTTCTAAATTACTCATAAAAGAGAAAGTCAAAGAGTGTGGGCGTCTACCAGAGCTGGAATATTCACCCCCTTCCATATGTTTGATATAATAAGAGGGATTCTCTCATGGAGGCAAGGAAAAAGAAAAGTGTTGGAAAAGGGGGTTGATGGTGATGATTAAGGAAATTTCAAGACAAAGGCAACTTTGGCATCTTATGAGTAAACAGAATCTCTTACACCTGGTGAGAGCAGATCCAGCGTATAGAAATGGAAAACTGGGTGGGTTATAATCAAATGATCAGAGAGAGGCAAAATGTACCAGTTCAATAACTAGCAACAAGAATTTAAATCTTAAGTCAAAGCCACATGTGGATTACAGGAAGACAAAGACACAGGACATAAACAAGGAAGGGGCAACTTTTTGGATTTGCTAAATACAGACTCTTCAAAAACCTCTGAGTTAGATCTCAAAAACAGGACATTCTGAATTGTGATGTAAATCTTACCCTGTCATCATCCACATCATCCATAAACACAGTGGAAAATGGAAAGGCAGGAGAAGATGATCATATTTTATCTTTTATGCTGCATAACAGACCCCAGACCCACCCACCCCCCCACCCCCACCCACCCACACACACACACACACACACACAACTGTATGCATTTACTTCCCTTGATTCTCAGAGGTTCATGATGTTCACAACTCTCTTGCTGGAGTTTGTTTGCCTGGGTCACCTATGATGTCTCATGCAGACACTTAGGAGGGCTATGGAGATGACATGCTTCTTGTCACCAATAGGTTGGCCAAGGTTTGCTTTCATGGCCTTGATCACAAGGTCCTCAGCAGTTTGGCCAAAGCAAGTCATAAAGCATCCAGAGACAGTGTGGGAAGCCACTACCAAGGCAGGCCATGGAGATGAGAGAGAGTCACGTGTAGACATCTTTCCATTCAATCACAAGTGTTTCCTCCCTTTCACACAACCTGTAGGTTCCCTACATGTATACCTCATTCCAGCTACAGTGACTGACCAGAAACACCTTTGCAGTCCTCAAACGTGCATAGGGAGTATTCAGGGTTTTTGGCATCCGTTGTGAATAAGGCCCTCTGTCATGTCAGAGGTTCAACTACATGGGATTGACTGGTGTGTTGCCAAACTCCCCATTTAAACAGAAAAGGCATACCAGCTTTAGAATTAAGTCTCAGGCTTAATACTAAATTTATTTTCCATGGGGTAATCACTGAAGCCACTGCTTTTCCAAGAAGAATCTTTCTGAAGCCTTTTGTTCTTTTGATTGAAACTTAATCAGCTTCTTGTTTGACAAAAATGACAGGCTGCGTGAAAGGGGAAACAGAGTTTGGGGTTTACCCATCCTAATTCCTATCAAACATCAGAAGAAAATAAGCACTTTTCTACATAATGTGCTCACTTCATGTTTTAGACTCAAATTTATCACTTAAAGAAAGGGGGGAAAACCCTGTTTACACTGTGAGAGGGAACAAAAAGGAGACAGTTAACTCTCTCTGGGTTTTTCACATTAAACATTTTTTAAAAGAGTTAGACTATTTTGACTTGGATAGTTAGTTTGTTGGGATTGAGATATGAGGAAGTAAAAGTTTAGTAAATCACTTCCAGAAGATGTGTCCTAAAATGTCTTTGCCTTCTGGCACAGAGATCTACTGTGTGCTCAGCTTACTGTCTCCCAAGTCTCACTCAGACCTGGAATTCTGACCCCAAATTCTAGCAAATTTTGATTAAGAGAGCAGAATTTCTAATTGGGTTACTTGGAAAGCTCTGGCTTTGGAATTAGAAGACATACTCATCGTGGACAGATTAATCACTAGCTGTGTGATCTAGGGCTGACTAAGTGCATTCTCTGACTCTCTTCCTGTACCTACATTACTTCACTGACAGGTGACTGAGAAGTTTCAACCAGAGAATGGGCATCAGCGAGCAAACTTGGAGCCCGAAACTTAGTGCTTAACAAGTGTTAATTTTACTCCATCATCCCTTTTTCTCCCTTCCCCTTACATGTCGTTCCCATTTTCCCACTCTGGCAAAATTATGCAAACTGGCATATTTCCTTTGATGAAAATAAATGGTCATACTGTGTTTGTCCCTGTGATAGAGAATATAGAAAAAACAGTTTAGAGCCAGTTTCATGAATTTGCTAGTGACTGGGCATGGGTGGGCATGGCTCTGTTTCTGCCTTTGAGACAGAAGGGGACCCCTCCTATCAGTGACCCCATAACTATAAAGTGGGAGTGCCTGTACTTAAGCCCCAGTAGTGCAATTTCAGAGTCTGTGTGCTTTTCTAAGAAATTGTAATTCTTCCCTAATATAGATTAATCAATTCATCATTCAAAAATAGTTGTTGATGATGCCAAGTCCATGTTGATGCCAATAGTCTATGATGCGAAGCACAATGGTGTTGGTTATAAAAAAGCAAAGCTTTTAGAAGATCATAGAGGAAAAGTTGGTACATCTTGTCTGGGAGAGTGAGATAGAACTGAATTCAAGTCTTGGTCTCATTTATACTATGTGATATTACGTGTGTTAGTTCAGCCCTATGAATTACAGTCTCCACTTATGCTTAATGGGTGTGGGGGCATGATTTCTGACCTATTTCTGAACTTCAGTATTTGAACTACACAAGGCCATATGTGCAAGCACCTAAGCCGGAGCCTAGCACGAGTGGCTACTCAACAAATGCTCACAGATGAACTTCACAAAACGGGACGGTCACTGTGTACAGGACAATATCAGAGAATCTGTCAGAGACAGATGTCAAGCTAAGGACAGGAGTCAGTAAAAGGGAGCTGGATAATCAAAACACGAGACAAGAAATAAACAGCTTGGATTCAAAGGACAGTGGAAAGTATCCCTAAGAAGCACTGTCTGGCTGTAGGAGCCCTGGTCCTATATATGTGCCCTGACAGTTATGGCTGTGGGCCAAGGTCAAGCTGCTGATACCTGTCACTATCACTTTCCTCATCAATATCACAAAGGTGGGAATGCCGGTCCCAAGGAGGCATGGGGGAGTAATGAGGTTATGCATGCAAGTGCCATCTTAATAATACTGCCCACCTGACCTATGCTCAATAAATTGTGGCTAATATGTTTATTGACATCAAGAAACATGTAGAATGGGGATGGGCATATAGATGGCAGACACAGTCCATGTGTATGGCAGATGGACCATACTCTGTGAAGCAATATCAGAGGCCCACACCAGCATCTACTGTCCAGTTCACTATGGTAATTCTTAACCAAAGCCCTTTGGGCTTTAAACAAAGGGTCAAACCATTAGGTCTCTGCCTCTGCCCCTGACTTGACTCGGCCTGTCTGATTCCTAGGGTATCCTTAAATATCCCTTTTGTTCTCATACACACAACAAAGTTATGTTTCGCCAGTTTGCTACCTCAGAGAAAGCCGGTTCAAATTGACAACTTAGAGCCAGAAGTGCTAAGTGGACTTGCTAGTGGTCCCCGACTGGTGCTGCCGTCAATGTCTCCCAGAGAGTTCTATATCCAGAGTATGATTTCAGAGCAAATCAATTCTGAATCAAGGTTGTCCTGATCTCCACGCACAGCCGGTCACACCTGCTCCCACTGTCCACCCCACTTCCCTGATGTCATGGTGTTAATTGGTTTTGGATGTGTGTCCCCTCTAAACTGTGAGTTCTTTAAGGATGCTTGTGCTCTTTAACTCACCTTTTTATTCCAAGACTAGGCAGAGTCAACTCTCTGTAGGTAATACCTGAAGAAATGAAGTAATGATTATAAGCCAGGAGCTTTGAGCCTGACTGTTAAAAGACACTTCTAAGGGAAGCTTTGTCCCAGACACAGGCTCCAGGAGAGGGCTCACAGGCAGAAGGGGGCAACACATACATGAGATGATGTGAAACCTAGAACTGACTGTCTCCACTAGATGAGAAATGGCCCAGGCCTGAAGACCAAGCAGGCCTTTCTAAAGAGCTGAGCCCACCCAGTGACCATGTCCATCACCTCCTGCTCTGCTGATAGCCCCGCAAAGTAAGGAAAGCCAGGCCTGAGTCCAGCACCAGCCCAGCAGGCAGTGGGGTGTGCAGCACTGGGCGAGCAGGGGATCACCACCTGTGTCTCTGAGCATCTCTTTGTAGGCCTGTCTCGTAAGAGATGGCAGAGAGTTGGGTGGGAAGGGAGAAACTGAGATGGAAGAGTTTAGGGATGTGATATAAACTGATCTCAGACTCTGGGCTAAACAACACTGCATTTTAAGTGGGAATTTAAATCATGTATCAGAGTCAGAGTCACTTTTGCTTCTAACAGAGATTGGGTTCCTTTAGCTAAAATGTCAAATCCTAAAATGTTTACTTCTCTCAGATGACATGCAAAGAGGAAGGAAGGGAGAAAGAGAGGGATGGAGGGAAACAGGGAGGATGGAAGGAAAGAGAGAAGTAAAAAGGGAGGAAAGAAAGAGGCAAGCCGGGAAGAAGGAAGGAAGGAAGGGGAAGATAAGGTAGGAGGGTGGGACAGAGGGAGGGAGGAAGCAGAGACAGAAGGAAGAAGGGAAGGAAGGAGGGAAGCAAGGAGAAAGAAAGGAGGAAGAAGGAGTGAGGGAAAGTGGGCAGGAGGGAGGGAGGAAGGAAGAAGAGAAAAGAGGGAAGGAAGGAAGGAGGGGGGGAGGAAAAAAGGGAGGAAAGAAGGGGAAGTTTTCCATAAAGTAAGACAGAAAAGTCACAGCAACTATCTCTTTCCTTTTTAATCTTAGTTTAGATGCTCTCCTGGTAAAATCATTACAAAGGCTGTTGATTTTTAAAATTGAAAGATTGGGAAGAGTCATAATGAGATATTATGTGTAAAAGTTGCACATAAATTTCCTCTTGTCATATTTTGGGCTCTGCTAACACATACCCTTGGCAGGACAGAGGGAAGCTGATCGCTTTAGTATAGATTGTGTGAGCCTCAGAAATATTGCCCTAGGAGAGAGCTCCTGGGTGGCTGACTTGGCTCCATGCTGATTTAGAAATTAGCTGGGCCTTTATTGGCCACACTAAATTGTTCTCAGGGAAAAAAAATACATTTTTATTACAGAACAAGGGCAGATGATTGAAACAAGACTGCCTTCTCCTCCATTTGGAGATGTGTTTTAGACCGCTAAGTATACTTTCTTCTCTGGGGTTCCTGCTGCTGTTTAATGGGGGCACACAATATCCACCAGTAAATAAATTACCTTGTTTCCCTCTGTGTCCCCAGGGATTTCCTTGTCCCTGAATAATGTGTTGTTTGAGTTCTCTTGAGTGTGTGAGTGGGCAGGTCGAGGAAAATGGAGGGACTGTACAATATACCTATTGCAAGCTTCTGGAAAAAAAAGAGGGACTTGGGAGTTGTCCTTACAGAAGAGGTTAGAAAGACTGGGAATCTGGCCATACCTTTGACTCTAGATCTAGAGGTATGATGATATCTTGGAGACACATGGCCACGTGTTCTAGCCAGTGCAGCAGGATGACGTGACATGAGAGCAGAGGAGTCAGTCATATGCAAACAACACCCAATCCAATTATTGTCTGAACCCTTCTCTTTGATGACCAGCAGGATTCCTCTGTCTGACTTCATCTCCAATTTTCCAGAGGACCTCAGTTTTCCCCTCAATTCAGGAAAACCCTTGAAGTATTTTTGTGCCCTCTACTTCCTTCACAATCTGCTGCTCTTCTGATTTCACAAAGAGCTTCTTGCTTAGAAACTCTTCAGGGTAAGTGCTGTGTTCATGTGAACAGATGCAACTATCTGATTTCTGGAACCTTCCTGAAGATTAATTTCATTTACTAAAAGCTAAAACTCAAAAATAAAGTCTTCTCCAAAATGAAGAGTAGTATGATACAGAGTAATCAAGATGTTTGAGGAATGCATCACTCAGCCAATGAAACACCTGGTCAGCCCTTCAAATGTGACCCTGATCTTATTCTTTAAGTAATTATAAAATGTTTGTCTGCACTTTCCTGCATTTATACATAATATAGTGGAGCAATTAGGATCTGGGACTCAAGGTTAAATCAGAACTGTCACATTCCAGATCCTTGGGCAAAGCACATTATCAAACAGATAAAAGATATAATATTGCCTCCCTATCAGTAAGAATGAAATTATATTTGAGACATATATACACCCTATCAGTAAGTACATGCCTGGTGTACAATGAGGATTCATTCAGTGTTCTTCGTTATGTCCACCTTCTGCACTGCATTGGGGAAGGCAGATTAAGTGCCCCACAAGCTAATTCTCCAACAAAGCCATGTCTCACAGGAAGCTAGAGGGTGAGCTAAGACAGAAAACATAACTTTTGATTACTTATCCTCCACTAAACTTCAGACCACACTGCCTTCTAGTCAAATGAATTTCTGTTCATTTTGGGTGGAGATTTAGATTTGTCATGCCTCCCTCAGCCACTGGACCCCCAGCCCCATTGCTGAGTGTTCCTCGGGAGGCCAGACTGCTTGAGGTAATTAGCTCACTGCAGGCTCCCCTACTGAGACTGGGAAGGAAACGCCAGCTTCTACTTGGTTTCTTCCTAATTAGTAACAGAGAGCGGGAGAGAGGCAGACTGAGCAAGGGAAAGGGGCCGAGCTAAGTGGGGTGTGGTTCACATGTGTTCCCAATCATGACCACACAATGAAAATGTTTTCTTTTTGGGGCAATCAAGCAAAATCTTGGAAAAATGAACATTCCCCCCCCCACACACACACATACACACCAAATGTACAATAATAACAATATTCCAAATTTGAGACTTTTTTTTTTCTATCTTGGCACACTTTGGCTTCCAAAAGATTTGGAAGCCTTCCAAGCTCTGATGACCTATGCATGACCCTTTCTTCCAAAGTCCAAGGAATGCATTTTATAATAATAATCAGCAAACATGTAAATGACACATATTATGTGCCAGGCTCTATTCTAAGTACTTAGTGTATCTTGACTAAAATTCAGTCTCCTTTTACAGCTATAGCTTGACACTATTATCATTCTCATGGAACAGATGAGGAAATGGCAGCAAGAGACTAGTCAGTGGTCCTAAGTGAATCAAACCATGAAATGCAGAAGCAGGAGTCACACTTGGACTGTCTAGATTTCAAATCTGTGCTTGTCACCATTGATGAGGCTATGGAGGTGTTAAGGCAGAGTCCAAAGCACAGGACCTCATGGAAGAGTTAGAAAGCAGGAGACCCAACAATTGAGATGAGAACCCTCAGGAAAGGAGGCCACACCAACAAGCCACTGACACCGCTCCCTCCTTCATTCTGGGTTCTGCTCCTTTCCAGCTCATGAACCCTGTAACTGTTACCACCACCTTGTCACTGCTTCCCCATGCTCTTTACTTTGATGGACATCCAGAATCTATTCTCTTAAACTCTTAGCCTTTAATATCTAGCCTCTGTTTCCCCTAGGTCCTTTGCCTCCAAATCTGCAGCTCTGGCCAGGTACCCTAATTGCTCCCTTTGCTTAACTGCCCAGCTTAATGTCCAGACTCTGAATTGGCTCTTGGCTCAGATTATTTACAGCCTGGGGCCCAGCAGCAGGAGTTTAAATCTCCTTCCGGTCACTTGAGTAGGCAGGTTTGACCTCCAGTTGGCTAAGTAATGGAGGACACCACACCCACCTATTGAATATGGAGGTTGCCCTCAAACTTGACTCTTGAGTTAGTGCATATGTCACAGACACGACTCTGCCAGCAGGAAGACCCTCAGGGGCTTGCTGCCATCTGCTGAAAGGCAAGCATGGATAGATGGGTGTGTGTTCTCTGACCTCTTTCATTCTTTCCAGGGTTAGAATTCTTGGACAGAGGCATTCAAGAGTCTGGGGAAAACACCATTCTAGGAACAGCTGCAGGGCTGGCAACATTGAAGCAACTGATGGTTTTCAGGGGTAGAGACTCAAAGCTTAGGTCAGGAAGCAATGCACAGGTCTAGGTTACAATGCAGTGATTCAGAGATACCAATTCTAGTTGAAACATTTAATTTGTGAGGGATATTGATCATGGAGATCTTGAACATACAGTTCCCAATAAGCGTGAGTGTTTTATCTCAAAGTCTTGAACTTTTGCATACAAGTGAAAGGTATTGTGAGACCTGTTCATTTCTCAGAGCAGCAGAGAGCAGGCACCATGCTCCCTAGATTCCCCAGGCAAATACATCGTTATGAGCAGGCACATGGAGCAAGCACAGGGGAAGGAAAGGCACATGTCTTATATGCCCTGACTGCCTGCTGTTGTGCTTGCTGCTTGGAATGTATTAATTGGCTTCCTAGAAATCGTGTACATTTATGTCCTTGCCTATATTCTAAATTATTTAATAAAACATCAGCTTGTTTAATTTTGCAACTACCCTATGAGATTATCATTAATGGCATCTAGTTTTACAAAGGAGGGAATTTAAACACAGATGGCTAAGTGGCCAGTCTGAGGTCAATGGCAGAGTAGTTAGTATGTGACTCTCATCTGGGCTCTGGGCACGGTGCTGTCTGCCATCTTGATAGGGCAATCACTGGCTCCCTGTCCATCACACGTTCAAATTTTGTTGCATCTTCCTTGACAGCTCAATGACAGGGAAGCTTATATTTGAGCAAACCTACCTAAATGAGACATCTGTGGGCAACTGACCCACCAGAGTCAGCCATATTCTCTCTCAGAACTCAGAATTGATCCATGGAGTGAGTAGTGGGTGTTGGGATGTAGAGCAAGGCTAGAAGTTGAGAACCAGGTCATAGAGTCATGTGTACCTGGAGAAGGAGCTGTGAACCTAACCCAAAGAACAATGTATAACCAAGTTAGAACAGAAACCAAAGTGTCATGGGACACACAGTAGGTGCGTGGTTTCACTCCCTGGTTCTCAACCTAGAGCTTTGTGATCTGGCTGAAATTTGCATGCTGTCCTTGGATAGTCATGCAACTGATCATGTGGACCATCAATATTGACTAATTAAAATAATTCCTGACTAAGAGAGGTGCTGCTTTATGCATGGGGATTAGACCTGAACTGATGTGAGAAACTGAGATGAAAAATATTATTAATCATGGTGTTGATAATGATAATTTTGTGAATGTTTCCCAGGTAACAAGAACTGTGCTAATACTTTATACATATCTCCTCAGTTAATTTTTATGATAGTCCTATAAAATAATCAAACAAGAAGACACTGAGGTTTACACAGATGCTAAGGAATTCATTTCACAACTATTTATGGAGTGTCTGCTATGTACCAGTAACTTTTGTAGGACTCGAAATATATCAACAGATGAAATAAACAACAGTCCCTTTGTTCTCATGGATATTATGTTATATATTATCAGAATAAAAGCAACAGCCATAACAAACAAGTTTTGGGTCAGTTTCCCATAGATGTCTCATTTAGGTAGGTTTGCTCAAATATGAGCTTCCCTGTCATTGGGCTGTCAAGGAAGATGCAACAGGTTTTGGAAGTGTGAAGAGCAGTTAGAGGATTTTATGTAGCAAAAAGAGCTATAGAAGCAGAGTAAGAGATTTGGATTAAGGATACATGGAGTGTTGTTAAGTTGAACGTGGGTGGAGGGTTGCATTTTTAAATAGAGACATCAGAATATACTTTTTTGACTAGGGGCAGGACATAACTGTGTGTGTATCTGGAAGAAGAGCCTTCCAAATTAGAGGAGCAGCAACTGTGAAGTCCCTGAGGTGGGGTCAAAAACAAGAAGGCCACAGTGAATGGCAAAAAAGGACTGGTGGAAAACAATAGAGAAGGTGACTGAAGAAGTAATGGGGCCAGATCACAGGCCTTGAAGTCCATCATAATAACTTTATTTCTGAGTGAAATGGGTCATAGTTTTGATTGCCTGAGTGATTTCCTCTAACATACCATAAAAGTATGTTAAGAAAACTCTGGCTGATGATATGAGAAGAGCCAAGACACTAATCTATAAGGTCATACAAGTAAGTGAGAAGAGTCAGAGTCAAGTATTTTATTCCCTTGCATTCTACTCTGTTTCTACTTTAAAGTTTCTAAAGTGATAGAGGGCTGTTTTGAATGATCTTTCCCTCATCATGGCCTAAATTTTTCTGTCTTTGTTCTGCAGTGAGAAACTCCTGCAGACCTCTTAACCTATTGAACTGTTATCAGGATATCAGTTAATGCTGATGGTGCAGAGGGTTGTTAACTATTTGCCAGGCACTGAATTAAGTTTACAAATCTACTGTTTTGTTTGATCCTGACAACAAAGCTATGAGGCAATGGTACAATTGGGATCCTGATATTCAGATGACTTGGGGAATTTACTTACTCACCCTGGCTCCCAGGGAGCTCTTCCACATCCTACAAGGAGTGGCTTTTTAAGCATCTTCTCACTGGCAAGTTTGCCAGCTCTTTAAAACAAGAAACCAAGCCGTATGCTTCTTTTTATTAATCTCTATTCCTAGCATTCTGCACATGGAAAAACTTTAATATATTTAACTTGGATGATTGAATTATGTTAACAACATTTAGTTTAGTTAAGATAGATCTTAGAAACATCAAGTATTTCCTTGGAAGGTGATTTAAATTCCATTATAAGCCACAAAAGTAGGGTGTCCAATATGGTGTCTTGGATGCCATGGGTTAATAAAATTTCAGTGAGTCATGAATTTACATTTGCTGACCTATTGATACCTACTAGGGGACCACTGGAGAATGTATCACTCTGCCAATCCCTTCAGTAACTTATTTGCCCCACCTGGGTTTCATTTTCTTCACTCATAAAATGGAACTATTACAAGTTTGCTGTCATCACTAAATGATTCAGTGAACACAAAGCACTTACACACTACCTGCTCCATAGTAGGTACCCAAGAAAGATTACCTTTTATTCCAGTTTCCTTTTATATCCCAGGAATGTTCAGATATATCTGAGTCAAATAGAACTAAAATCATTTGGGAAAAACATAAAAATATAGATTAGTGCCTGGGTCTTCAGAGACATGCTACAAATATATCTCTATATATGTAAAATACAGACACAGAAATACCAATAAAATATAGATATATGCTGGTAAGTATTTAATACATAAATGACTCTTTGTATCTATTGCCCATTTCTATGCTCACTATGACTGATTTCATGTTGCCAAGATGACATCCCAAAACTCAGAATTAAGAAGATATGTGCAGGATTGGCTCTCAAGAGTTGGGTTCCAGCTTTACACCACTGTAGCTATTCTCCACCTTGCCAGTCTTCCCTCTCAACAGCTTAGAAATACAGTCAGATAAGGAGGTATAGCCTCTTTCTTGCTCCACAAAAGGACTTCTCTTTCCTAGTCATAGTAAGGTGATTTTTACTTTGTTTTCCTAAGCCCTTACTGAGTGCTATAGTCTAAGCACATTACACATCTTAACCCATTTAGTCAGTAAGCATCCTTTGAGATAGATGTGTTTATTACCTCCATTATATGGATGAAGAAACTGAGAGCCAGCGAGATTAAGTAACTTGCCTAGGGTGTACATTTCAAACAAAGTGGCTTGGCTGTGAGTCCATGGTCGTATCTGTTCTGCAGGCCCAGACTCAGTTCTGATCCAGATCACGGCCCAGAAAGGAAGTCCAGAGAACACTGTTGGCTATTCTCTAGTGGGTTAGGACCAGTGCAGAACCTTTTGTACTAAATGTTTCCTGCTTCTGTAAACCCACTCTATTTGAGGTTCATTGCAAACCAATCAGCACTAACAAGAGCAAAGAAAGTGTCTCCCTCACTTCTTCTTTTGGTGCCTGCAGCCTAAGTGTGGCACCATGACAAAGGGGCCTGGGAGCCTGGGACTGAGGCACTTTGATAAATATTGCTTTTGCATCTCCCATGGAAGGTGCAGTTCCAAAGATTTCCTTAATTGCCTTTCATAGGCTGAACAGAAACCCCTGCTACTTCTGGGACTGGGTTTCCAAAGGTTGTTCTGGCAGCAAGAGCATAACAGCTGCTCGGCAATGCAATGATCCAGCGGCCCCAGAGGAGGAGGGTGCAGGGAGGCCTGATGTCCTGTGCCAAGCCCAGCACCCACCAGCTGCCTTGCTCCTCTTCCATCAGAGCAGGAGCAGCATTAACTCTTTCAGCACCAGCAGCCTCTGGCTTAGAGAAGGAGCAGGGGTTTTCCTCAAGGCCTCATATCCAATATCACACAAAGAGTAGCTTCTGTTCATCTGTACCATTTTCACTCCTTGGTGTTTTTCTGTTGTTCTGTCTTCCCTGGTCATGAAGCACACTGCTGAGCATTCTTTTTTTCATCTAATTTCTGCACTAGTTCTGCTTCCCTTTCCATCTGCTTCCCTTTTAGCAAGTCATATTCATTTATATTGCTTTTAACCAGTAAGTTACAATAGAGAGAAAAACATGCATTAAAGCAAATTAAGTGGATTCCAACATTTAGAGGAATCTACAATATAAGAAAGCCTTTTATTATGTGTTTCTCTATCCTTGCACAGTCATTACCATGCTTGGATACCACAAGTCATGTAACACAGTTAAGACCCCCACTACTCAGTAGGCAGGGAAGGGAATGCCTCATCCTAGCTATTGACCCTAGACCCACAAGATGGAGTGGACACTTCTCCATACCTACCCCTAAGGCCCAACCAAGCACAGGGCATTTGGGATGGGGCCTCAGTCCCAAAGAATAAGAACCTCTTAAGCCAAGCAGCAAACACACAGAACAAACAATACAGACACAGACGTAAATAAATAAAGCAGACACATCCACATGTGGAAAGTCTCCCTGTCCTGCTCCTGGGGGCAGGCTCCCTGAGGCCTTACAGATGTCTGAGCAGAATCCACTTGCATGCTTCAAGCGTGTAAGCCTAGTGCTTCGTGTTACTCTAGGAAAAATGAAGTAGAGGAGAAGACTATTTTTGATTTGAAAGAGAGGTGATCCCCTCCACACACATACCAGCATAATAGTAGTTCCCCCATCATTTCACTAATATGCACCCCCTGTGGGGATTTTTAAAATTATTTCTGCAGCTGTTGACTGAGTTGGCAATTCACACATACTCCTTAAAGCTGGCAGAGGGTAGCCGGGAGCTGATCCTTAAAGAGAAGGGATGTGAGGCAGTAATCTAGCTTTATTCTTTTGCATGTAACAGTATAGTTTTCCCAGCACCATTTACTAAACAAACTGTCTTTGTTCCATTGCTCCTTTGTCAAAGATTAGTTGTTCATAAGTCTGTGGGTTAATTTCTTGGCTTTCTAGTCAATTCCATTTGTCCTTGTGTCTGTTTCTGTCCCAGTACCATGCAGTTATAATTATTGTGGCTATGTAGAGGTTCCTCAAACTACTAAAAATGGAGCTTCCTTCAGATCTAGCAATTCTTCTCTTAGGAATCTACCCAAAGGACACAAACACATTAATTCAAAAGGACACTGGTATCCCTGTATTTATTATAGCATAATTTACAATAGGTAAGCTATGGAAGCAACTCAAATGCCCAAAACTGGATGGTTGCATAGTTACACCATAGAATACTACTCAGCAATCAAAAAGGTTAAACGCATGCCCTTCGCAGCAACATGGATGGAGCTGGAAGGGATTATGCTCAGTGAAATAAGCCAGAAAGAAAAAGATAAAAATAGAATGGTCTCACTTATAGGAGGAATGTAGAGGAAACAAATAAGGAGTCAGGAAAAATAATTATAATAAAGTAAAAATCAAAATCATCAAGCAACTATAGAATAGAGACATCCTGTAGGGGAGGAAGAGGAAGAAGGAGTAGGACAGGGGTGGGAAGAGCACAAGGGATTACAGTGATGGTGCATGGGTGAACTGGTGTTGGGGAAATCATACATTGTACAAAAATGAAGGATAAAGTAATAAATATATTTTTTAAAAAAGAGAAGGGATGAGGAATTCAGTTACCTAGTGGATGTGAAGAGAAGGAAGGAAAGAGAGATGGAGTGTGGGGAGCAGACAGGGATCTTCAAAGACCCATCTCTGCTTTGTGAAGGCCATGTTTACATGTCTTCGTAAATACACATTGGTGAATGACAGCGATGAAGAGTTCAAGTCATTGTCAGCTCTGTTTTCTAAAATTAAGTGTAAATTTTAATGTCAGAAAATAAGGTTAGTCAGTAAAGAGGGTTTTTTTTTTTTTTTAGGAAAAAAGAATACAATTGGTCTGGCACAATAGTGGCTTGACATTGGAGATGTGAAAACATAATTACAAAAACAATTTGCTTGATAACATAGAGCTCTTTCCTTTCATTTATCTTCAGGGTTTCATATGTTTAATGCATACAAGAATCTTCTGAGTGACTAATTTTTAATCGATAAATGATTTTCCAATGAGTGACAATTCTAGCATTCACTAAACTTATCAAATGTTTAGGTAGTGTCTGTGAAGCGTATTCTCTTTGTGAGTCAAGTTTGGGTTCTAGTGAATTATTTCCTTAGAAAACATTCCACTAAGAAGAATGACTGAATAAAAGAAATGATATCTTGTGGTTTAAATTACATAGTGCCTGGCCCTCCAGAATCATTCACATTGATTTTTCAAGCAACACCACCATAAGAATGTACTACCTCACAAAAATGTCAGCAGCAGTTGGGATTACTGATTTTTTTTTTTTAATTGGGTGAATTTAAAATGATCTCCAGTTCTTGCCCTTTAGGATAGCCAAAATAATATTCATAAAAAACATTTTCTTAAAAAGCAGCATTTTTTGCCTAGCCTCTAGGAACACAAGAATACTTAATTCTAAAAATTCCCCCAATGCAACTCAGGTAAGATTCAGTGTGGCCCAACATGGGAAAGGGTGCTTGTCTTCCCTGCTGGAGTTAAGGTATATGCTTCTGGTGGAAAGGTAACCACAGCGCTGCTGAATAAGTGATAGGCAGTTCTAAAGAACTCCTCTTAAATCCTATGGTCAGAAGAGGCAAGATTTGGTGCTATGAGTATGAAAATTCTTCCCTCAAAAGTAAAATAAAAGCATCTCTCTCTCTTCTCAAGGGGGCCATAAGCTTAGCAGGGTGGTGATGCTTAGAGGCTCAAGGACTTTCCTCCATGGTAACCTTAATCCATCCCACCTTTGACCATCATAATAATAACAACAATAATAGCAAGAACTAATACCCATTAAGTGTCTAAAGTCTGAGCATTCGAGCATACATATTTAGTCCTCCATAGCACTGTCCTCTCACTTAATGCATGATGAAACTAAGGGCCACGCAACAGCTTTGTGAACACAAACTCAGATCATCTGATTCCAGAGACTTTGTTCTGTTGACCTCTCATAGTACACTTCCAGTTCACAGCTATCACTTCCATTTTCATCTCTGCCCCCTAGAAACATACAACAAATCTTTCATGTCAGGCACATTTTGGGGTTTGGGAAGGAGTCGTAGTGTCTTATACATGTCCTCCACCTCCTCCTCAGCATCTGACCCTGCGCATCTAAATTTGACCTCTGTCAAAATGAGGCTCCATTCAAATGGCACCTCCTTTACTCCCCAGGCAGTTTTAACTTCCTTTTTCTATTATAGATTATTTCACATAGGAGCCAAATTGTAGGTCTCTCCCAGAAAATCACCAGATCTTTCTGCAGAAGATAGCTTGTTCTCCTATTTCTGGTTTCTTCCAAAGGACATGCTGGAATGCCATTGGTGAAACTGTCTCCCAAATATTCACAGCCAATACTATCTCTGAACAGGAGCCAAGGTCAGAGGCCCAGCCCAGACTCCACCCTTCAGCCAACATGGCCCACATGAGTATAGTTCCTGTTACAGCACTAGCATTAGAAGACAGTTACTCAATCTTCTTATGTCCCTTGATTACAAGAGTATAAGAAACCTTGCTATATTTTCAGGAAATGTTAAAAACATTTATCAGATTAAGGAAGGTCTTGAATAAAGCTATCACACATTATTTTTTTTTATAAAAAGATAATGAAAACATCAAATGTGCCACATTTTTAGTTTGTTCATTTTCCAAATGAATATAATTCCATACAAATGTTACAAAACCCTATGGAAGGCCCTAACTTTTTTTTTTATTTTTGAAGCTTATGTCAATCAAATTTACATGGAAATATTATTATGCCTTAAACATTTTTTAAAAGAAGAATCACTAAGTAATGTTCTGGTTAATTTTCTTTTGCAATTATTTTTCAACATAGGGTCAGAGCATCAGAAATGCCTGGGTAGCTGGCTAGATGCCAATTACTGGCTTTATTTCAAGCCTACTAAATCAAAATTTCTAGAAGCAGGCCTGGAGAATTGAAGATTTTTAAATTTCCCTTGATTATTCTTATACACTATGAAGTTGGAGGACTACTGCTGCATCATCCCTGCCTCACCTTGCAAGGTGTGTTGGGTCCAGGTGCAGAGTAAGTGCTGGCATCTATTCTCCTAAACCTGGACAGATTTTCACCCTGCTCTGGGTCTTCCTATTTTTCACACATTCCATTGCATTCACTTTTCATGGAATTCAGGAGAGCAGTGGGTAGAGTAAACTATACAAAAGACTTCAAAGGGTCTGAACATTATCACCGAATAAAAATTTTTATAAATGGCTTAGATGTACCCATGATGGTCTTCTTTTAGGATGATGAAAATTTAGCCTCTGAAGTCTTGGGAGACCCACTACTCAGAGAGCAATGCAGAATGGAGAAGAAATTAGAATAAAAAATGCCTGCTTGTTCTCTAGTAGGAATAGCAGTCACTTCCAAGCTTTGGAATTATGTGTTTACATAGGGAACTAGAGTTATACTTTAAGTGGAACATGTATAAATGCACCTTAGATCTCAAATATTCTGTAATGTGACCCTCTTCATTGATTCCCGGTATGTTAGGACAAGGGCATGTAGTAACCATTTAGAAAATGTTTCTTCATAGTGTCTAGAAGGGATATCTGTGCACCTTCATCTGTCTAGCCTTTATTTTACAGACAATGAAAGGAAGACAATTATTATGATTTTGATCTTTAGCAGGAGGAATCCTGCCTACCTTGCTTACCTTCCAATTCTATAAGAAGGAAGTTAGGTAATCAAGCCCAACACAACCTATAATTAATGATTCATTCCTATCCTCATTCATTTGGAATTTCCCAAATCTTAGTGTGTATGTATTCCATGAAACCTAGATATTCTACTAGTTGTTGGGGAAAAGAGTAGTCAGCCATTAAATATAGCCCCTGCTTATATAGAGCTTGTGGTCTGATGGGAGCATTTATAAATAAACAGGCAATGTTTTAACTTGGATGAGTTCTGTGAGACAGTCTCAGTGGGAAGAGCAAACTATGAGAACAAAGAAGACAAGTGCTAGAGACAGGGGACGTGTCAACGGTCTTTGGCAGCCATTCATGTGAAAGAATGGTACCTTGTGCATGGAGAACCATTGATCTCCTTCAGGTGATTTTGCTCATTTTTCTTTGTAAGTTTTAGAGATTAGGAGGAACCTAGTAAGTCATTTCTGTTAATGGATTCTAACCAATTCATCAGTGCCCGTAAGACCCACTATGAACTAAGAGCATGAACCAGTAAAGAAGGGCCTTCTCTCTCTCACTTCAGTTAAATTTATCCACTCAGCGCTGGGTCATTCTCTAAACCCATTGCAGCTGCCATCACATTGTGGAGCCCCTAAACAACAGAACTTTGCATCTTATAGTTCTAGAGCGAGAAATCTGAGACTAGGTACCAGCAAGGTCAAGTTCTGATGAGAACCCTCTTCTGCATTACATGCTATTGGCATCTTGTATCCTCACCTGGCAGAGAGCAGAGAGGGAAGCTGAGTTCCTGTATAATCCCACCTTCATAATCTCATCTAGTTTTTGTCACTTCCTCAAGGTTTCACCTCCTAATCTACCACACTGGGAGAGGGGTGGAGGGTGGAAGGTATACCAACCTTCAGTCCATGAAAGACAGAAAGTAGAAAATAGTAGTACTCTTCTGTAATAGAGTCACATCCAATTTCACAAGGGCAAGCGGACTTTGGCCACACATTTTCTATACCTTTTCTATTCATGTCCTTGGTTGTGTCCTTTCATAAGGTTCTGGGCTTGCCCTTGTAATAATCTTTCAATGGTAGAATATGCTAAATGTGACAATATGCTAGATATTGTCAGGCAAGGAGACTTTTAGACTCTCCTTCAACATTCTTTCAAAAAAGGTATCACCTTGTGAAAAAGCCTGAGTACATTTCTGGAGGGTGAGAAATTATGAAGAAAAGAGCTTTGATACTTTGTTTACCAGTTTTTTTAGGTGACAGAGTGTCTAAATTACCCTCAGATGACCACTGATCAGTGAGCAGAGTTAAAATCAGAAGAATTGCTAGAATTGACTCACATTATCATCATGCTATCATATTAAGCCACTTCATTTCTGTATGATTTATGATGTTGCAATAGCTAACTGATAAACCTAGAGGTCTAAGAGATCCAAGAAGTAGAGACCAGACAGAAAGGACTGGTAGATTACCACTTTCTTTACTATGTCTTTGAAACACATTCCTAAGGTCCAGTTCACATCAGTTTCTGTAGGGTTTAATCAACCATCAAAAAATGTAATGAACATAGAGGAGATGAGAGTTAAATATTTCCTCTGACTTCTTTGGTTTGAGATTGAGGCAGATACTTGAAAATAAAAAAGACTTCTTTCTTCTGGGTACCAAAGGTGTTCACCACACCTACATTCTAACTCTTGAGGTGCCTTACGCCTCAGATAGCCACTCTTTGAGAAGGTCATCTGAGGGTAGTGCATTGGCTAGGACTGACAAAAAAATCACAAACCAAAGCCAACTAATAGACTTTACATCTTCTTTCTTTATTTCTCCCCTAAAACAGTATCCATGCTTAAGTGTAACAGAATATATAGAAAAACAAGCTGTCAGGTTTCTGACACAGTTGATACCTGGAGGCAAATGTTTCTGCTCAACTGTTGATGGAGCCCTGGGGAGAGGAGGGCAGGTCCCAAACTGCCTGGGGATTGGCAGCTGGGCTGGGGGCCGCAACCGGACTCTCTCTCCCCGTTTCACAAAGAAGGTTTTGTTTGAATTCTGGGCCATGGTGAGTGGCTCCTCTAGAGCCTTGGGGGTAGTTTGTGTTCTGGGGGAACATCTGGGCTGCCAGCTCAAGCCAAACTGAAACCCTATCCTGACCAAAGCTGCTCTGATGAATCAGGTGTAGGTGTATTTTCCCAGGATGTTCAAAACCACATCTTACCCTGAGAAACAACTTTGTCCATAGAAACCTCATTCCAAAGGGCAAATGATCCTCCTATGTTCCCATGAAACACGTGTTTATTAAGGCTTCATGCCCAAAGAGTCAACCCAATCACTGCAGGCCTGGCCTCCTGCAAATTGTGTTAGGAATCCTCATCC
Source organism: Condylura cristata (assembly GCF_000260355.1). NCBI lineage: Eukaryota > Metazoa > Chordata > Mammalia > Eulipotyphla > Talpidae > Condylura > Condylura cristata. Next base: position 24,698,360 of record NW_004567123.1, read on the forward strand.
ACATAATCTATATTTTCACCAGCAGATTCACCTCATGCCATTACCATCTCTTTTTTAATGATCTATTTACTTATGCATACAAGAACTGGGGTGGAGGCCAGAGCTGTAGAGGGGTGGTGGTGAGAGCATTCACCAGACAGAGTGGGGAGCAGAACAGGCAGATCCACTGAAATATACTCTGTGGTACACAGAGGGCAAGACAGGAGAGATCTGCTGTGCAGGGTGGAACTCATGTTACAGTGGCTGGTGATAGTTTGATAGCACTGAGACTTAACCCCTGTGCCACCAGGGAGGCCCCACCATTACCATCTTGTGTTTTTAATATACTGAAGAGATTGAGCCATCACTCTGAGCTGAAGGAATGTATTATTTTTAAGTGAGACAAGCATAGCAAAGTTTATGATGCATTCAAAAGCCCTATGATTCCATAACAAGGTTGACAAAACGCGTAAGAAACCTGTCAATCTAACTAAAAGTTTTCAGTTTTAATATTTGTTTTTTTAAGCTAACTATTTTTGTTTAAAAAATAGTGTGCAGGTGTTTATTGCTACTTTGTTTACAATTGGAAAGACATGGAAACAACCCAAATGCCCAAAAGTGGATGACTGGATTAAAAAGATATAGTACATATATACAATGGAATATTATTCAACAACCAAAACAAACAACAACAAAAGACAAACACATGCCTTTTGCAGCAACATGAATGGAGCTGGAAAAGATCATACTTAGTGAAATAATCCAGAAAGAAAAGGAAAAATACTGAATGGTTTCACTCATAGCAGGAGTATAACGGACCAGGCAAGAAAATAACAATAATAATGAACAGCCATTTACCAGCGACATTTTACGGGGGTGGAGTGAGGACTGGGATCAAAAACAGTGGGGAGAGGGAAATGCACTGGACTATGGTGATGGCACATGGGTTATTTGGTGATTGGAAGCCCATGGGGATTACAAATGAGAATGGAAAAATGCACAAAATTATGTAAAAATAAGCTATTATATTAAAAAAATGTATGGAGGCAACATTGGTTTATAACTATAGGTTTCAGGCATATAGAGTTATAATTTGACATATCTATGGATAGAAAATAGTAAGATCTGTACCAGAACTCTGAACTCTGGTTTCTATCTATCACAATACAGTTGACCCTTTTACTTGACCTGACCCTGATCCCTCTCTGGTGACTACCACTCTGTGCTCATAATTGAAGAGTTTTAAATTAGTTATGTTTACTTGTTTTGTTTGTATTTATAAGTTTCAGGAAAACAGTTTTATATTTCAGTATCTGTATATATATTACATCTTAGTTATAACCAAAAGTCTAGTTTCCCTCCAACACTGCTTAGTTGACCCCCTTTACCCATGTTGACTTGCACCCATCTCCCTTCCTCTTTGACAACTACCTTTCTTTTGTCAGATGTGGGGATTTAATATAGTTTTTCTTATTTTGTTTCTTTATGTCCCACATAAAACCATATGGTGGTTATCTCTCTCTGTTTAATTTATTTCAATGAGAAAAACCCCTCCCATATTTCCCCAAAATGGCCAGATTTCATTTTTTAGTAATTGATTAGTACTCCATTGTACTATCTTTATCCAGTCATGCATTGGTGGTCTCTTAGGTTGTATCCATATCATGGCTATTGTGAATAAGGCTTCATGAACATAGCAATTGCTTATATCTCTTTAAATTGCTACTTTTGTATTCAGTGAGTCTGTCTTTGGACTCTTGAAAAGTGGGTTTTCCATTCTTTATAGTTCTTTGATTCTTCTGAATTTCAATTGACAGCAAATTCAGATGCTCTTTGGTGTGAGCCTATTGAACAGTCTCTGTTAATATGATATTCTCTTGTATCTACTGTACTGCATACAGTTTGTACACTATACAGTGCTATATACAAAATAGTAAAATATCTACTACTTGCCTGCACAGAATTTAGTTCTCTTCAGTTATTCACATTACCTGTTGACCATCAATGTCAAGACTCCAAGAACTCAAGTACCCTGAACCCCAGATCAAGGGTTTAGATTGCCTTATGCATGCCTCTCACTGGGAAAGTTCCTGAAACTCCACACCTTCAGGACCAACTATGAATTGCTGTTCCTTACTCGGTGAGAATGTATTGCTGTCTGCCTTGCCAGTCTAGATGCTGTCTTTCTCTCCTTTGTTGAAGCTCTATCCCTCTTTCAGGTCTTCCATGTAAATTATTTCAAGGGTAGTTGTGGATTTGTTATGTCTATGAGAGGAAGTTAAGTTCAGATTTTTCTTAGACTTACCTGAATTATTACATCTTACAATCTCCTTTTTCTTTCAAGGGAATTTTCTAAAATGTTGCAAGGATCCTCCCTTCTTATCCAACCTACATACTATGTTCTTGCTAATAGTAACACATCTATTTTCAATACTCTTATTTTTCAAAACTACCATAGACTCCAGGTATGATATTATAAACATCAGTATTTTCATCTAAAGAAACCTTATATATTTATAGTAATAAATAAACATATATGTGCAGAAATTTACATAGACCAGTTTGACTTGTTTGTATTGACACATTATAAAGAATCTTTGATAGCAGTACGTTATCTTATGGCATTCTAATATGATGTGTGGAGACAAATATTATTATTTCTCAAGGTATATGAGTAATAGATACTTATAGAGAGGTTGTTGATAGTTAGAGGTAGCTTCATTCCTGGGTCTTGATATGACTCCTGAGCAGTGCATCATTGGCAGTTAGGAGATGAATCAGGTTAAGGGCGCATGGGCCAAGACTAGTGGCATGGAGTTGAGCAACAAACAGGTTGGAGGTGAATATCATACAGAACAGAGACCCCCGTTCTTCTACAAAAAAACTGGAGTCAGATCTTGGAGCCCCAGAATTTGTTGTAGACCAGAGATAAGGTAAATAATACACTTCTTATAAAATCTAATCATGATGTAAATCTTGTTTGGGAGCTATAAACTGTAGGAAATACTTACAGACACAAAACCAAGTCCTCTATCACATGAAAAAAGGTGGTCAGATTATAGCAGTTTTGGGGCAAGCTGATTTCGGTTGATAGCAACTTCAGATGCTCTTCGGTGTGAGCCTAACCAAATAGGCCTGTCAGTGTGATGCTGCTCTGGCATCTACTGTCTGCTATCTGCAGTGTGTGCCCACAGAACTTAGTTCTCTTCAATTATTCATAGTGTCTTGACTCTACTGTGGGGGATTAACCACTTTCCATTCTCACCTCTGTAATTATAGATATGGGCCCAGGCTGGTTTAAATCAATCAGATTAACTTTTTTTCTCTATCATAGATATCATGGATATTGGTACAGAGATGGACAGATAAGTAAATCAAGACTGATGAAATGTAAGGGTTATTTTATGTGACTTCTACCAAACAGTTTTGAAACTGGGTACCTGTTCATGTGCTAGGATAAAGAGAAATATTGGTGGGGAGAAAGCATGCTCTCTCCCTCAACATGCACACATTCTGAATAAGGGACCAGCATAGCTAACTCTGCATCAAAGTATTCATGAATTACAAGTAAACCAGCCAAGGAGAGATCTTTAGTGCCCCTATTTGAAGAAAAGAGAAGAGAAGATATGGTGAGTTACTTAAGTTATAAACATCAGCATTATCTCTGAAAGGTAGAGTGAGTCTCAAGATTTTCTGACTTTCATTGACTCCCCCTGTATGATCTAATGTATCAAGGAGTGTGGATTCTGCTGAAGAAATACCCATTTCTGATGAGGGACAATAACTTACTTTCCAGAACTTGATTTGCTACTATGCAGATATTTAGAAGTTTACAGGAGAAATCTCACTATCTGACTAAAAATGCCTGATTAAGGGTAAATACCGGGAAAGATATTTCAACATCAAATGCAGTATTACTACTCAGAGAAAATTGTAATGAATAAAAATAGAAATTTGATTAAAAATAATGAGATAAAATTAATATGGAAATGCCTAAGAACTTCTGGGAAATTTATTGAGTGGACTTTGAACTTCAAGGACTACTACAATAGAGATATTGAAACTTGAACCACAAATGTATGTAGATATTGGAGTCTAACAAAACATAAGTTAATCAAACATTTCATTGATTTTCTTATTTTCAACAAATATATGCCTAATGTCTACCAAGTTTCTTAAAATTGAAGCCCTATACTGAGCTGGACAGTAGAACACTGAAGGATATTTTTTAATAGAAAACTAAAATTTACACCAAGGTATTTTCACTTTTTAGATACCATAATACACTTACGAAGAACCTTTGTATACATCTGAAATGTCACCTGGTTTGCATTTTCAATAATTTTTGTCATTCATTAACAACAAGATATATACTATATGATCATACCTGAGTAATTGATCATATAATAATTGCCACAGAAGTTACTCGGCAATCTTTTGATTTTATATTGACTGAATTTGCCATGACATGATACATATGCTTGCAATGGCAGCTTGAGCTCATTTTCCATACACAATAAAATATGGGTTTTGAAGTCAGCAAGATCTAAATTAGTATACTGGTTAGTTTGCTAAAACTTTAGGAAAGCTAGATAAGCCTTTCTTTAATTTGAAAGGGAGGAATAATTACTAACTTTCAGATATTAGAATGACTAAGTATGGCAAGTTCCTAAGCTGTGTGGACAATATTTGGCACACAGTAGGGCTCTTAAGATTGGAGTAAGTGAACGGATGAATAAATGAATGATACGGAGAGAACAGGACAGAGAAACAATGCAAAACTAAATTTATTTCTTTATTTGGGAGGAGCCATTACTCACCATGGAAAAATGGTAGTTACAATTGCAAGCATGAATAGATGCCTCAAAATTCATAGCATGTCCTTAATTTTGGGTAATCTATGCTGTCTTATAAAAGTTATACATTAAAATTATCACAAAAATATGATTTAAATTAGGTGTCATGGTATACTTTTTCATACAAATGAATTTATTTTTCAGGTTATTGTATCTGCATGCACATAGCTTATTTACATATTTAGATATATTTCACATATATATAATCAGTATTTGAATTATTGTGTCAGTTTTTCACTGAATAGTTATAGCCAAATTGCTTCTCGATAAGTTTGCTGTTTTTTATTTCTGAGAGGGCCAACTTGCTCACCTCCACTTTAAATTATTTCTTAGACCAAAGGGTATATTTTTGTTGTAACAAAAGTTTTTTAATTGTCTACATAAAATGCACTACAATTATTTATTATGGCTTATGAAACTGGTTTTACTAGTTTGTACCCATACTTCAAATAACTTTCTTTTATAAAATACTTAAATTTAATTATTAAACAGGAAGTGTATAATAGCAACATTTTAAAACAATAGACCCTGATGCCCCAGATGGCATTTAATGGCTACGAGTCTTTATGTTAAGCTTCAAGCAAAGAGGCAAAAAAGAAAAGCAAAAAGACAGGCTATTTCAGTGTTTCATTTTTACAAAGTGCTGTTATCTCATCCTTCAAATCCCTAATTATTGTCCACATTTCATGAATCCATTGGTCATCCTTGGAGACTACAAACACTATATCCCTAGTTCCACAGAATCACTTATTCTAAACATCTTCATGTATTTTTCTCAGCCCATCTCTCCAGCAGGGAAATAAACTTCATAACGTCTAGGAAGGAGTGAGTCTTAAGTCTCAACTTTCTCTTGTCCAGGAACCTGACACCAGCTAACAAGAAAAATGACGTGTACAATTGTGTTTCTTAAAATTGAGAGCTTTCTTCTAATGTGATGAAAACATATTTTATTATTTTAAAGGTTAATACCATAACTTTTGCTAAATAAGGAAGTTGTCCTGTGAAAAAGTCTTTAGGAATCAGCTGGAGAAGGATACGGCAGAGTATGGTATATTAATCACAAAGTAACCCCAGTGCTTCCCCTCTCTCTACTGTACCCCCTTGCAATGTAATTTTTCAGCTTCCCATCAAGAGGTGGACTCTCTGTCCACTACTGAATTCAAACTGGCTGTGTGACTTGCTTTGGTCAGTAGTGAGCAAAGTGACTCTCCACAGTCACGAAGTGAGGCCTCAAGAGGCTTTGCACATTTTTCTCACTCTCTTGAAAACCTGCTCAGCCATGTGAATCTACCCAGGTTGTCATTCTGGATGATACCAGAACCATGACCCAAGCATCTTCATTTCCATATTCGCCACTCAGTCAGGCAACTCAGACCATCCTGGGCCAAGTGACCCCTAGTTGGCAAGTCAGCTAACAGCAAATGCAGGCGCAAAGTCAGCCGGGAGCAAGGAAGCTCAGCCTTGGCAAATGGAAGCATCTAATAATAAACTAGGAACAATAGTGTTTATTCTTAAGTCACTAATTGTTGGAGTGGCTTATTGCTCAATGATTTTTAATGAATGTGATCACAAGCAGCGATATCCAAAAATATCAGGATATCAAAGGTTGTGGGACTCTATTCTGTAATAAGTAATATTTCTGTTGCCAAAAGTGAGCCCCAAGGACAAGTGGCATGGGAGGAGGTCCAACCATGTGTGGCTACGTGGGAGGGCTGGGGACACTGCATGGTGACAGGGTGGCCAAAGAGGATTTAAGAATGGCGAGTTAGCATACTGCCAAGAAGTGAGATCTTAATCCTTCTTGATGCCAACATTTTCAAAATGATCTACATAACTCATTAATGTGGCAGATGAGTTGATCGCAGCTGCTTGTAGAAACTAAAGAAGGAGTTGGTATTTGCATCATGTAAGTGACATGACATAAAGATAGCAGGCTTGGAAGCAAAGTCTGGGCTGTTGAGACAGTCTTAGTAAAACAACTTCCCATTTCTGCCCCCTACTGTGGAATTCACCAAAAAATACCGGTTAGGGTTTTCAGGAACTGTTAAATTGAAAAGGTCAGAAGGGAGGTCCTTTGTGATTTGTGTAGGTCCAAATCACTGCCCCAAAGGGATAGTGACAGGCTGCTGACACCTGAACAGAGACCCTCTTATGTACTCAAGTGTGTTGAGTACAGACACTGCACAGCAAGTACACAAAAACGTGATCAGTTAACCCTGTGAAATCTAAAAGGAATTGGACTTCAGTGACGAATTTCACACAGCTGTTGAGAAATAAGTGGTATTTTATGTCGAGGATAGTTTGACCCCAGCCCAGTGCTCCTTCACTTCTACCGCAACTGCCAGAAACATTCACGCATGCAAGGTGTGGGGTCTCCACCAGCTGTTTTGTTTGCTGTTGTGGAAATTTAAGTGTAACACCTCCCTTAGCAACTGAATTGGCCCTTAGTTACCTGTCATGTTTAACAACTGCTTTCCAGCAGCTTCCAAAGGCTTCATCTTGCTCTACAGTGGGCTCATGGAAGCTTTTCTCAGAATGATGTAAGGGAGAAAGCCCTAGCTGTGATCTGGGTGACTGCCTGGAGAGGGGTCAGGCATTAACCCCCAGAAGGTAGCAGAGACACTAGTTATTCAAGTGGCTGAGGCATTTTTTTTCCACTGGAGCATAAAATGTAGAAATTGCAAAAATATCCAACTTCTAAGAGGTGAAAACAGAGGTTCTGAAGTCAGCTGAAGAGTCATTTACCAACTCTTACTTTCTGGATCCCTAGGGTTTCATGGAGGTTCCTTAGAGACAGTTGAAAGTAGCAAGGGATGCATAAATGACTTGGTTAATATTAACAACAACACAATAGCAATACTTGTGTAAGACCCAACCTGTTGTAAGCAATTGGTGCATTTTAATATATTTAGTCCTTTTTTTCATCTTTCTGTGCTATATATTCCATCCATAAAGCAGAGTGGAGTATGAGGACGAAACTGAAGCACAGATTGGTTAAGGCACTTACTTAAAGTTTCCCAGCAAGTCGTCCAAAATTTTTATACAGGCATTTAGTTCCATAGCCCACAGTATATTGCTTTTAAAGCTTAGGACTTTTTTAATTGTTTACACATACACATTGCCTCATGAAGGGTGTCTTCACAACAGAGAGTGTGTGTGTGTGTGTGCTGACTAGAGACTCAGAGGGCATAGTCGCAAAGTAGCTTCATTTCCCTCCACTCTTGCCTGTGGAGCCCACCCTGTGGAGCTGGCCATGCCCACACACTGGGTGAACTCTGGCACAGGCAGCGTGGCTTCCCCTTCCTTCTGAGATGAGAAAAGCATCCAGAACAGCCTCTGTTCAGAATAACTGTGCCCAGTTCAGAGGCATCATCAAATCTCTGAACTTCCTCAGGTCGCTTGATCCTGCAACAGTGTTGGGAGCCCACTGCAGGGGGAGGGCTTTGGCCCCTTCACTCTGCCACCACCACCACCCCCCACCCCCTCCTTACTCCTGACCTGCACCTCTCAGGCTGGATCGGAGAGCAGAGCGCAGAGGCAAGCGGCACGGAATGCCTGGCTTGAGAGCTCCTCTCTGTGTAGCAGCTCTCCACGTGGGCTCTTTCTGTCCTGTCTCCCTCCTAAGCAGCTTTCTTGGGTGGAGTCCCTTTAAAGTGATCAAGGCCAGCCTCTTTGTCCTGCTCAAGGGACTGACATCTCCGGAAGGGACCAGGCCCCTTTCTTCTGGCCATGACAGTAATTAAACTGAACTCTTCTGGGAGAAAGAGGGGAGTTTTGGGATTTTTAAGTGCAGGTCCCTAATACAGGTGATACAGTCTCCACCTGTCCATGTAAGAATCCGTTAGACCAGGATTGCTCTCATTAAGGTCAGGGGGCTTCAATTTAGATGGAATAAAAAGAAGTTATTTATACATTCCTTTGTTGTATTTTGCTTTTTACTGAAGTGAAATGTGCCATGTCTGTCAATTATAAATGTGCAAACACTCATGGAAATTTAGAATGTTCCTTTATTTTGAAATTTTTTTTTAGCAAACCTGTGACTTTGTCACCAGTGAAATCACAATTTCATATTAAATTACTTTTGTGAAGATATTTCAAAATGTTGTTTGTACTTATCATTGTTTGCAAATTATGACGATTATGGTAGCTATTAAAACTGACACTAGATGTCGTTATTTAATGTGCTAAAATTTTGAAAATATTTTATATAATTCCACTTAGACATAACTGGTTTCCTTTGCAAGTTCCATTTAAGTTGGCACTTAAAAACAGTCAACTGAAAAAGGGTCAGCCACACAGGCTCCTCAGAACACCATTGTTTTTTGAGCTTCTCCACTGTAGGCTCATTCTGTCCTGTCTCCCTCCTAAGCAGCTTTCTTGGGTGGAGTCCCTTTAAAGTGATCAAGGCCAGCCTCTTTGTCCTGCTCAAGTGACTGACATCTCCGGGGGAACCAGGCCCCTTTGCCCAGCCATGCAGGTACTCCCTGACCACAGCTCCTACTGACCTGCTCCTCAGACCTGCTGGTCAGCAGGTGGACATAAGGCATGCTGTGCGCATGTAGAGATGTTACCATAACAGTAGGCAAACAGTGTCTGTTCTAAGCACCCACAATGCCCCCTGCCAATGCCCTTGCCTTCCTTGCTCCTTTGCAGGGCCCCAGACCTCCCACTGTTCGGGCAGCTAAGAGTTCACAGCTGGCAGGTATGGCCGTGAGAGGGCAACACCCCTTGCACAGCTGATGTCAGTTCTCATTTGTCATGAGCCCGCCTCACTGATGATGGGGACCATGTAGAGCATCAACCCTGTCCAGTCTATCAGGGAAACCCTGGCTTGGGTCTTTGTCCACTGTCTCTCACTAGACTTAAGGTGAGGAGGACACATCCTCACTCTACACCCCACATCTGATAATGTCAGGAGTGAAAATATCCCAATAATTTTCCAAAGAAAGTTCCCACCTCCAGCTTTTTTTTTTTTTAACCTTTCAGGTGGCATTGAGGATCCAGAGTAAATTTCCATTCGTAGAAGTTACCCACCCACGCACATATACCCCTACCTGTGCTTGCTCAGCACTTTCCAAAGGGTTAGCCTATCGAAACACAGATTTTCAGCACTGGCACTCGGACCTGAAGATGGAGAATATTAATCACTCAAGGTCTGACCTAAAGATAGAAGTTGCTAATCCTGGACTGTCCAGTTTGTTAGCATTACAAAGTCTCCCCCACATCTGAGACTACCCTCATGTTTTCCCTGTCCCCACTATCCCTTCTACCTGGCTGGCTCCTCCCCTGGCACAACTCTCAGTCCTTGCTTGATCCCTGTTAAAAACAACCTGGCCAGAGCGTCCAGTGTGACTTCCGGGGTGACCAGCCCATCTCTCTTTTATCAAAGGGCCATTTTAAGGAAAAGAAATCTTCCGTACAGAGAAGAGGGGAAACCCCAGCTTTGTTAGTTGTTAATGTGACTATGTTTTGTGGACTTGAGTCTTAGAGGGCAAGCCATTGTCTCTCAGCCCTAATCCTCACTGCACCATGGCGTTTAACAGGATCAGCTTTCAGTGACTCAACCAGGGTTTCCTTAGACAGTAAACAACCACTTACTGCCTTTTACACCACCAAGAAAATGAGATTACTCCTTGAGGAGATCAACGGCTCTGGGCAGCCATGGAAAGGGCGCTTTGCCTGTTTGTTTGAATGTGAAGTACCACATAGCCTGAGCATGTTTAAAATTAGCTTTCTCATAAATCACTTGCACAATGAAGTGCCTGCCTCTGCCCTCTGACATATTTGTGTCTCTGTTTATTTTTAATGATGACATGGCTTTTTCTGTCTCCTCTTGGCTCTTTATCCTCCATGCTCCCGAGCACTGAATTCTTTGCCAAAAATGCAAAATCTAAGAAACTGCAAGAGAGAAAGATATCCCTTTCTATCAGTACACAGAGGTAATGGGGAGACTGAGTTAGCTCTGGGGTCTTTCTCATGAAAATTGTCCCTCCCTACCATGTTACTTTGATCTCATTATTATATTCTAAAAATGTCCCTTTTTATTAAGGAGAAAAAAGGGGCTTCTTCTGTATGCACTAGCAAATCTCAGAAAATGTGTATTTAAGATTTCTGTCTTTCAATACATATAAATTTTACATAAAAAAGAAAAAATGTAAACAAATCGTGAGCTATTCCTACTAATATGCACGCAGAAGTATTTAGGATTAATGTTCTAGTGTTCACAATTTACTTTGAAATGCATCCAAACTATAATGAATTAATTGATGGACAGAGGCAGAAATATGAGATAAAGGAATTATAGCCAGATGTTAGTGATAAAATATAGGTGGTAGGACCAAGGCTGTTTACTGTGAAATTCTTTCAACTTTGCTGCATGTTGCAAATGCTTCATAATAAAACATTGGAAAAAATGTTCCCTTGGGGACCTAGGTTGAATCCTTAGGGATACCAGGTGCTGCAGTTTCCAAATTCCTATCTTTAATCAAAATTTAATTTTTTTAAATCCATATTTTTTTATAGTGAGACTTCAATAATTTATAATAACAAGGGAAAATGATGATTGGTCCAGAGAAAAACCTGAAATATATAGTATTTTAAGAGACAAGTATAATTACTGGTTAGACACATTGGCACTTTTTTCAATTTAAAATGACACCTGACTAAGAGACGTTCTTGACTCAACTCTCTAATCGATTACATAAAAGATAAATGAGTATCAGCAATAGCTACACTGTGATCCCTCTTCATAGAAAAGAAATGCAAACACCTATAATGCTGATGGGCCTGGGATGAGAAACTCTGGCAGTGGTGGACCCTTAATTTGCTGTTGGAAGCACAGAGCATTCCACCCCCCCCCAAAAAAAATACTGAATCAAGGAGAAAATTGGGGGGACTTTTCCTTATGAAGGCTAGCTTTCTGAAGCAAACAGATTAGTTTTACTTTCTTTTCACGCACTTGGAGACTTCACCTTCCAGAAGGCAACTGGCGAGTTGGAGTAGTAGGGTTTTCGGTCCACAGTGCATTGATGCATGGGAAAGGGCTCTGCTGAGGCAGTAATGCAGACTTCAACACTCATGGTGACAGTTCGTGTTAAGAAAAGTAGCTTTCCCTGCACTTGTCTGTTTGAGTATCAGGAGAAGTTGAAGAAGCCTCCTCTGGGCAACAGTACTCAGCTACATGACTGCTGAGTAGATACTGGAAATAAGTGTAGCTGCCATTGTGATGAACTCTCCCTCTGGGGCAGGGATAGGTGCTCCTCCCATGGGAAAGGTGGGGTCTGGACAAAAGCCAACCTACTACATTGTCCAAAATTAGTTTTTCAACATGGGATTAAATACTCTATTTGGTGACAACCACCAGATCTTGATAAATTGTGTCTCATCTAAGGATGAATAAATTGAAATTATTTTGCAAGTATCTAATTTGATGTAAGAAAACATGTAGAAAATAATCTGTAAAGAAAAATTACAGCAAAATGAGGGAGAAAATAGAAGGATGAAATAAAGAAATATTTCAAAGAACTTGATAACGAAGTCTACATCTGAAGTAATAAGTAGACCAATGTGACTTGACCTTAAGACATGGACATGAAGTCCAGAAGTTCTCTAAGAATGCAGATAGAGAGGACAAAGGTAACAAAGAAGAAACAGGATACAAAAAGTAGACTACATGTGTTCCAAAGGAAGTACCCGAACAGTTGGAAGGGAAATAAACAATACAAATAAATAAAGTTGGAGGAGATATCATAAGGGTTCTTTGCCAAGGAGCACATCTGATTTCAGGGAAGTTCAGGAAAGGAATCCAGATGTGGTTCTATGCAGCTAATCCTACAAAAGGGGTCAAAAGTAAAGTAAATGAAGATTAGAGAGCTTAGATAACTTAGTCAAGCCAAAAGTTAAAATGGACTTTGAGGATTTTATTCTAGAAAACCTTATTTCAAGAATGGTAAACCAAAAAGAAGCCTGTCCTGTCAGCTGGGCATGCTGACAGGCAATGAGTGATCAACGTGAGATTCAACTCCGCAGCATTCCCATCTCTCTCAGAAGCTCATTGCCTTTCAGTGCTGTGGCCCCACTGCTGGGAGACAACGAAATCACTTCTTTTGTTCCTTTTATTCAGCCATTTGTCTTTAACCTCATTAATATTGTGCAGCCTATTGGACATGTGAACAAAGGTCTGTGACCAAGATCACCACAATGCCCAGGGGTATCGGTGGACACTTCCACACAAAGTGTGAGGTCAAATGTTCAATTGTTGAGAGAAACAGAAATCGAGCATCTATATTCAATTACTGTTCGTGTTGTACACTGTGCTTCTTTATAATTTACCTGCAGATTTATTTTCTTTGTTCTTATTTCTTCTCATGTCTTTTTCACCTTCCATCTGGGATCATTTTATAATTTCCGTTGGTAGCATCTGCCAGTGCTAAATGCCTTTTATTCTAGATTTTGAAATACCTTTATATTGCCATATTGCCTTTCTTCTTTTTATTTTTTTTAAAGATTTATTTATTTGTGCATACAGAACTGGGGTACAGGCCAGAGGCTCGGGGGCGGCGAGAGGCTTCACCAGAGACAGTGGGGAGCAGAACAGGCAGATTGATGAAGTATACTGCTGAGGGGATCAGCGGGCAGGTCAGGAGAGGTCTGCCACACCATGTGGTTCAGCTCTGGGGCAGGCAGGAATTGAACTCATGAGGAAGTCGCTTTAGCTTCTTAGTGCTGTGCTTTAACCTGCTGCACCACCAGGGAGGGCCAATATTGCCTTTCTTCTTAAAGATGTTTTCTCTAGGTACAGAGTTTGAGGATAGAATTATTTTATTTCAGCACATGGAATATATCATTTCACTTTTTTCCTGACTTTCATTGCGGTTGTTGAGAAGTAGTCAATTCTCAGTTTAAATGCTACTTATTTGAAGGTAATTTCTCATTTTTTCTTTGTCTACTCTTAACAATTTTTTTCATTTTATTTGGTTTTCTTCAGATCCATTAGGACATGGCTTGAAAAAATGTCAATTCCTACCTGAGTTTTTTTTTTTTTTTTTTTTAAATTTGGAGTGATACCATTCATCAGTTCTGAAAACTGTTGAACCATTAAGAACTGTTGAAGCCTGCTATTCATATATTACCTCTGTTTAATTTTTCTCTTTCTCTTTTGCTTCTGGTCTTAGACATGTTAGAAGTATCCCTATATTGGCACTATTCAAACCATTAGCCTCTATTGCAAGTGGCTATATGACATTGAACTTAACTAAAATAAAATTTTAAAGTCTATTCTTCATGTACACATTTCAGGTACTTGAGTCATGAATATCTAGGGGTCACTGAACTGGGCAGCAATCTCTAGAACAGCTTTATGAATGCAGAAGTGTCTAGTGGACTTTGCTAAACTTACTGTTTGATCTTCTCTATGTTCCCCCTTTTGATTCTTCCCCATGCCTCCTGCTAAAATCTTCTGACCTGTCTATTGGATAAATTAGTCTTTATTTCACCCTGCTAAGCCTGCTTTTACACTTAGCCATTCAGTTATTTTTTTCTTTTTAAATTTTAGAACGCTTTTTTTTTTTATTTGGGATTATCACTTTTTACAGTTTCTAGTTCTCTGCTACCATTTTAAAGCTTAAATTTAATCTCATTGATCATAGTGATCTCTCTGCAGTGGTGATTTTGGTAAAACTGATGAGCAAGAAAGATCATCAGTAGATTGGATGAAAATCATGTGTAGGGTCTCAAAGTTTGGAAGTGAATAAAGAGGAAGTTGTGGGGGTCAACAGCAGCTGTCTCAATGAGGTTCTCCCATGCATGCTTTTCCAGTCTGTGAGTTCAGTGGCCAGGACTGCTTTCTGAAGTTTTGTGAATGAGTTTTGTGGTTCACCAGCCCTGTCCATAAAGAAGGAGTCAGATAGTGATGTTAAATAATTTTCTCACAACAACAAAAAGAATTTCCTGTACATGTATACAGACCTGTGATACTCAGTTCTTAGGAAAGAAGGCAGGAAGAAATATAGCATAAAATTAATGATCAAAATTAAACAACAACTACATAGGGGATATTTAGTTCTTAATTCCCAACCAGTCATTCTGTGAAATTGAGAAAGCCCTTCAAATCAGAGATTCAACCTGACCTGCCAATGAAGTCTAGTACTATGTGCTCGCTAAGATTTTTTTTTTTTACTTTTAAACATCATGGAAGTATTTCACTGCCATTGTTTCAGGAGGTTATTTTCTATTGGCTAACATATTTTAGTGGAGTTTCTCTATAGTTTGTTAAAATCTATTGTTCTCTTAGAAATGTTCTATAATTTTATACAGTGCCCTCTTATTGCAAGACATTTGGTTTCCTAGGGATTTTTATCTCTTTCAATAACATGGAAAGTGTCCCCAAATTCCAAAAGTTAGCTAACAAATATAATTTGGAAATGATGTCACATAACAATGAACTAAAAACTAGATAGGATTCTATACAAAGAGTTAATAAAAACCCAAGATACAGATCTTATTGGATATGACTTTGGGCACTTTCCTTTAAAATCCAGATAAATAACAAGTGCAATAACAATAGCACATCACAATTTGTGGGTGAATCTAAATTTGTACTCAGGGAAATTCATAACCTTATTGAATATTTGAATGCAAGAAAAGGGACAAATTAATGACATGGCGGTTGACCTTAAGAAGTTGGAATTAAAACTTAAGTAAATCCTTCCTCAGAGTGTATCGAAGCTATTCAGAGCAGAAAATAAGAAATAAC
This sequence comes from Condylura cristata, assembly GCF_000260355.1. NCBI lineage: Eukaryota > Metazoa > Chordata > Mammalia > Eulipotyphla > Talpidae > Condylura > Condylura cristata. The sequence goes on from NW_004567123.1 coordinate 24,713,948, forward strand.
AAAAAAAAAAAAATGGAGAAATGTAACAAGGACAAAATCTCACTCTAGAATCACTAATAAATTAGAAAATTTCTGGACCCTCCCTGGTTGCACAGTGGGTTAGGACACAGGACTGCAAGCTGGCCACTACCACTTCAATGCCAGTTCAATCCCTGGCTGTAGAGGTGACCCACGTGACACAGCAGACCTCTCCTGTCCCACCAGCTGCTCCCCTCAGCAGTATACTTTGTAGATCTGCCTGTTCTGTTCCCCACTCTGTCTCTGGTGAATCCCCTCACCGCCCCTGCGCCTCTGGCCTGTACCCCAGTTTTGTATGCATAAATAAATAAATCTTAAAAAAAAAGTTACTGTCTTAAAAAAAAAATAGAAAACTTACAAGATTTTCAAAGTGAAAAGAGTAATGGCACAAATAAGAAACATGGAAAATTCTCTAAATTAATTTTGTTAAATGTCAAAACTACTGAAATAGAATAAATTGACAACATATGATAAATTCTGTAACTCTTACATAGCACTAGCATCAACTTAAAAAGATAGAGTGGCAATGAAATATCAATAATTAATTAATCTTTATATTTCTACTATACCCAAATAGCTTTATAAGTGACTAAATTTTAATGGAAAAAAGTTCCTTGTTTAATCGAGCTATGTAAGAATAGAAATGAACAAATATATGTACTATGCATCAGATTATATACAATATATTTAACTAGTATATAATATGAATCTATCAATGTCTTACAAAAATATATTTAGTTTAAAAATCCTAAATCAGGATCCCCTCTGGTGGGTGGCATGACAAGTTGAAGCATAGCACTATGAAATATACACAGCCACTGCAGTACACATTTGATTCCTGACCCACATGGTGTGGCAGACCTCTCCTGACCTGCCTGCTGCTCCCCTCAGCAGGGTATTTCAGTCTGTCTGTTCTGCTCCCCACTCTGACTCTGATGAATCCTCTCATCCTCCTGTACCTTTGGTCTGTACCCCAGTTCATGTATGCGTACATAAATAAATCTTTTAAAAAATCCTAAATCATTAATTTGTGATTTGTACTGTGAAATAATAATTTGCAATATGGTTAAAATTGCATAAATTAAATTTCTAGTACTACCAAGTACTACTGCAGTTATAGGAGGCCTGGAGCATCCTGGCCCTACAAGTGTAATTGATAATCACCATTTGAGGGAGCTGTTTGTCAACACCTAGAAAAATTGAAGCCCCGCCTATTTTATGAATCAGCAGATTGACTTGCAGATATGTAAGTATGTATGTATTTACATAGAATGTACAGTATGCAAGTCATAGAAAATCCACACAAAAGCTCTAGTTATAGAAACATTAATGGAATGGAAAGTTATTGAAAATGATGTAATACCCAGTAACACTAAAATGGACTGGAAATGGACTGGTAAATGAAATCTATTAATACAACAAAATACTATGTAAATGTATATAACTGACCTTCAAACAACCTGGAGTTGAATTGTAAAAATTTACTTATACCATTTTTCTTGTAAATGGAGATGAAAGCTTACAGTATCTATAAATATAATGCATTAAATATAACTGCATTTTCACTTTCTTATGATTTTATTAATAACATTTTCTCTAGATTAAGAATTCAATATATTATATATATATATGTAATGTGTTAATCAACTATGTTATTGATAAGGCTTCTGATCAACAGCAGGTTATAGTTAAATTTTTGAGTAGTCAAAGTGTGGGAGTATTCAACTGTGTGGGGGCACACCTAATCCTCACATTTTTTAAATTATTTATTTATTTGTATGTACAGAACTGGGGTACAGGCCAGAGTGCAGGGGTGGTGAGAGGATTCACCAGAGACAAAATGGGAAGCGGAACAGCTAAATTGTTGAAATACACCGCTGAGGGGCACATCAGGCAAGACAGGAGAGGTCTGCTGCACCATGTGGATCATCTCCTGGGCCAGAGATTGAACTCACACTGAAGCAGCTGTGGCTGGCTTTGCAGTGCTGTGCTTTAACCCACTGAGGGAGGTTTCCCCCACATTTTTCAAGGAGCAACTCTAAATAAGTGTGCTATTTCTTCAAGATGCAACGTTCATACATTTCAAAAATGCAGTATCATGGTACAAGAGAAATATATCAGGCACATATTTTTAAAACATGCAAAACAGACCCTCCCTGGTGGTGCAGTGGGTTAAAGCACTGCACTAAGAAGCTTAAGTCACTTCCGCATGAGTTCGATCGCTGCCTGCCCCGAAGGAGACCCAGATGGCACGGCAGACTTCTCCTGACCGCCCGCTGCTCCCCTCCGCAGTGTACTTTGATCATCTACCTGTTCTGCTCCCCACTCTGTCTCTGGTGAATCCTCTCACCCTCCGCATCTCTGGCCTGTACCCCAGTTCTGTATGAATAAATAAATAAATCTTTAAAAAATAATAAATAAAGTCAATGTTCTTTTAAAAAAATGCAAAACAATATAATACACTATCTACCTACCTATCTATCTATCTCTATATATACACACACATACACACAGCAGATTTATTTTGAGAAAATAGATAGGAAAGTTATACAACAACTGTAAAAGAGCAATTGCCTTCTAGCAGGGAAAGTAGGAAGTAGGGTCAAAAGTGGGTGTAGTGTGGACCTGACGTGACATCTAAAAATATGCACATCTTTTGTTTTTATTTTTGTTTTTTTTAAGATTTATTTATTTATGCATACAAGAACTGGGCTGTAGGCTACAGGTGTGGGGATGGTGAGAGGATTCACCAGGGACAGAGTGGGGAAGACAACAGGCAGATCTACTGAAATTCACTGCTGAGAGGAACAGCAGGCAGGTCAGAAGAGGTCTGCTGCACCATGAGTCAGCTCCCTGGCGGGAAATTGAGCTTGTGCTGCTGTGGCTTCGGAGAGCTTCATAATACAGTGCTTTAACCCACTGTACCACCAGGGAGAGCCCAGATGCACACCTTTTAAACCCTTTTGCTTGGAGCAACTAATGCTTGGGTTGAGAGTGTCTATTGATGTTATATCAAATCTTATTTTATACAATAACTGAAGACTAAGTGAGTTAATGCATTGAAAGGACTAAGAGAATATAGGATGTTGTCCATGAACTCACCATGCTATAATTGCTATTCGCTGGAGGCTTGAATTTCTAGACGGCACAAGCGCATGTACTTACCAGCCCATATGCTTGCCAAAGGGGTCTCATGCAGAGGGGGTTTCAGCAGTGCAGTTCATTGAATATACACATCTTAGATTCCTCATCCCAGCTCTCCTGGCCTCACCTTCGTGCATGAGTGTATGTGAAAGGGAGTGGATAATGGATTGGCAGAAACCACTGGTAGAAATGTTAAATCTTAGAATTTGACTCCTACAACTAGTTCCATATGTGACCTGGTTACTGGTTTCAGGGAAAGTTATTATTTTTAAGTAACCAACCAGGAGAGTTTATGTGTATTTTGAAATTCTTGGAAGAAGGGTGATTACATAAATGCCAACTACATTAGTATTGATTTCTCAAAGAATTTTCTAAAAATTCAGCTGCATTGACTATTTATTATTCATTGTATTCTTCACCATTACAAGAATTTTGTAGAGGGGGGTGGTTTTAAAACTATTTCAAAAATCATCATACCTAAAGCATTCCTGAGTATAAGACGCCTTAAAGAGAAGAAATGAGCCTTGGCGGACTTCTCCCAAATGCTGATCTCAATAAATATTATATAGTTAACACACTATCCAGATACTTTAACTTCCAGAGTTCAGGAAAGAACAGCTTTTGTTTATGGTGAATTTTCTTATGCATTGAATATAAAGTACCAATTAAAGTGTAATCGGAATAGCTGTTCAAGTTTTTGGCATCATATCAGAAGGAGTTACGGAAAACAGGCCTTTTCAATGATAGATCCGATTTTGCAGGGGTCATGCTATCAGTGGTATGGACAGGGGACACCTGGCATGATTTCAAACCATAAATGCATGCTAATCCAGTTTAATGAATTATATTCCAGGACCAAGATCCTCATTGCTTTAGAAGTGTTTTCTCCATATTGAAGGCAACTGTAATTTTCAGAATACTTTGCTTGGAACCCAGACTCTTTATGCTAAGAAGATTCATGGAAGTCTAGAACAGCTAAGTTACTGGGCATTTTATTTTAACACTGCCATTGCCCACTTCCCTGTTGATTTTGATTTGGAAAAATATTCAACCTGTTGGAATCTCAACCTCTCTCCCTGGATTAACTTCTCTCATTTTAGGTTTCCATACTGAATTCCTCATCTTCAGAATTTTCATTAATTTGTAAGTATGGATCAAGGACATGCTTCAGAGATACACAACTAATGGGAGGAATTGTAGGGCATCATGCAAAGTAAAGACTAGATGGTAAATAAGTAGAGAATAAAAAACGCAACAGGACAAGTGAATGTGGGTGACAGGAGGCTGAATCAGGAGTAACAAAGGTAGGTTCTTGAGTGGGGCAGCTAAATAAGACTAACAGTAACTTTATAGTCTCAAATAAAATCAAAAGAGAGAAACCTGACCCAGACTAAAGGTATAGTCAGTGATTAGCTCAAATTGTAACAGCTTCCAAAAACCAAAAACATGCAATTGACCTTGTAACTAGGATTGCATGTGGCACCCAGCCAAAACCCACCAGCCTCTCCAGGGCAAAGAGTGACAGCTTTGCTATCTTGCAGCTAAAACAGGTTGGAACCCATATTAAGCTGTGCCAAGCAGGTTCTGCCACTAAGCTGAACACCTGTAATTCACCCATCTGTGTCCCTCAAGTCCTCACCCCAAAGTAAATTGATTCTGAGCTCTAACAGCTGTCTGGGGGACTCTGATGGGCTGTTCACAGCAGGAAAGTCTTTGGGAGGTGACAAAAGCTGTGGGTTGTGTTTTCAAGGTCAGAACCCAAAGAGGGAAGTTCCTTTGATTCTTTCATGTGTGAAGATGACAAAAGTAGTCCGGGGTGGAGTCCATAATTTTTAGATCATTTGAGTAACTACTAGACATTATTCATTCCTTAATCTGATTTGAAGATAAACATGGTTGATGAAAAAGAAGAAAGGCTGGGCAATGACAGTCCCTTTCATGTAGGAGAATGAAGTAAAGAGTAGGGGGAAACAGAGCACAAACTTGGGAAATGAAAGACACATACAATGTTTCTATGAAGGTAAGTGTGTCAGGAATGTTGCAAATATAGATTTACTAAAGCCAGTGTTCATAATGATGATAGAAAAATAGATAAGTACATCCTGGTAGCAATAAAGTCAAGATTATTTGGAAGAGAGGAAAGAAAATACATGTCTGATCACCTAATATGGGCAAGCATAAATTTAGAAACAAAACTCTTGCCAACATCAGCAGCCACTGATAGAGATTATAAATAAGTGAAATAATAGGATTCTGTGTGTTATATTTTAAGTAATTTGCAGACTCTTAAATAATAAATAGCTGATGTTCCCATGTGATGTGAGTCATAGTCATATATATAATATGTAATATATACTTACTTTATAAGCGCAATACTTGTTCACCTCTTAATTTTTAATGACTTTGTCTATAGAATCTTCCACATTGGTTGATCTTCTTTACTAGACTTATTATATTGCTTATTTTTGGATAGTAATATTTTCTCTGCTGTTAATGTAAAAAAAAATCGTTAATTATCTCCTTTATTCACCAGTCATACTTCTGCTAATTTAGTTAACAAGTGTTTATTGTCCAAGAACTGGTATTATGGTTATGGTTCTAAGTAAGACAAACAGTCTCAGATTGCATTCTGGTTTTCAAGAAGTGATGGCTCTTAGAAACTAGATTATTTCTAGTTTTTGCATGTATGAAAAAGAAGTAATAAGCATGCTAACTTAAGGTACATTTGTGAGAAGCTTAACTTGAGTTCAGTTCTTGTCATTACCCTAAAAGCTTACTGGATAACAGCCTGGTCCTCACTGAGCAGCAGGGTGGCTAAGATTCAGTCACAAGGCTGCATTCTAGATGAGATTAGCCTAGTTAGACAAAAGATTCTACAGTACTGTTTAAATACACTATCAACATGTCCTTCATCTGAATATAACTAAGTAAATCAGCGTATTTGTTTGAATGCCAACAATGTAGCAGATACTTTGCTAGACACTGGGCATACAGAATGTTATTTGCCTCTGTCTACTCATTCACTCATCCTTCCGCCCATTTCAGAGCAATTTTTTTAAAAGATTTATTTATTTATTCATACAGAACTGGGGTACAGGCCAGAGATGCGGAGGGTGAGAGGATTCACCAGGGACAGAGTGGGGAGCAGAACAGGCAGATCTGCGAAGTACATTGCTGAGGGGAGCAGCGGGCGGGTCAGGAGAGGTCTGCCGCGCCATGTGGTCACCTCCAGGGCAGGCGGGGATCGAACTCGCGGAAGTGGCTTAAGCTTCTTAGTGCAGTGCTTTAACCTGCTGCACCACCAGAGAGGGCTCCCATTTCAGAGCATTTAATGAAAGTCAGCTATATGTAAGTGTTTCTGCTAGGCTGTGAAATATGATAGCTGAGAACTAAAGGAAATTTAATTCAAAACAATGCCACTCACAATAACTTTAATAAAATGTATTTTTTTTATTTTATAAAAGTTTATTTTTACATCATTTTGTACATTTTTTTCCCATCTCAACTGTAATTCCCGTGGGTTTCCCATCACCAAGTCACCCATGTGTCATCACCATAATCCCGTGCATTTCCCTCCCCACCCCTCCTGTTTTGGATCCCATTCCCCACTCCACCCCCACAAATGTCTCTGGTATATGGTATATTTTTGTTATTTTCTCACCTGGTCCGTTATACTGCTGCTATGAGTGAAACCATCCGGTATTTTTCTTTCTCTTTCTGGCTTATCTCACTAAGCATGATCTTTTCCAGCTCCATCCACGTTGCTGCAAAAGACATGTGTTTCTCTTTTTTGGTTGCTGAGTAATATTCCATTGTATATATGTACCACATCTTTTTTATCCAGTCATCTACTTTTGGGCATTTGGGCTGCTTCCATGTTTTTCCAATTGTAAATAAAGCAGCAATAAACATGGGGGTGCAGATATCTTTTTCAATCAGTGTTTTTGTGTCTTTTGGGTAGATACCTAGGAGTGGGATTGCTGGGTCGTAGGGAAGCTCCATGTTTAGCAGTTTGAGGAACCTTCGAACAGTTTTCCATAGTGGTTGCACTAGTTTGCATTCCCACCAGCAGTTCAGGAGAGCTCCTTTTTCTCCACATCCTCGTCAACATTTGTTGTTGCTAGTTGTTTGAAGATGTGCCATTCTCACTGGGGTGAATCACCTGATTTTTTTTTTATTAATAAAATGTAATTTTTAAGAAGACAATTAATAAAATATATGCAGTTAATAAAATATGTACTAAAAACTACTAGATTGGGAAATACACTATAACAGTATATTTTTGTGCATTTGAAGACTAGTATCTTTAGGAAGTCAGTTTTTCCCAAGTTTTATATTCTTAGTAAAATCCCACTCAAAATCTCTATAAGTTCTTTTTAAATAAAATGTACAAGTTAATTTAAATTCTATATGAAAATTCAAAGTGTTCCAAATTAATTTTGTCAAAGAACAAGGCACTTAAAGGAAACCTTATATATGTTAAGATTTACTATAAAGTTATGGTGTAATGTTTGTGCAAGGATAACTATGTAGACCAATGCACTCCTATGTCATCAGTTGATTTGTGACAGAGATACCAAGGTGATTGAATAGGGAAATGACAATCATTCAAGAAAAACAACTGAAATAAAATTCACATGGAAAATAATGTCAAACCTTATCCAATGTATGCTTAAGAATTCATTCAAAATGGATTGCAGGATTATGTAAAATGTAAAACAACAAAAGTTCTAGAAGAAAATAGAAAATTGTCAAGTACATAAGCTCGGCAAGAGTATTTTGAACAGGAAATTATATAACTAATCATAAAAGATGACTAAGTGGAGTTCATCAAAATTAAAGTTTTCTTTTCAAAAAGTGCCATTAAAGACAACGTAAAAGCAAAGCTGGGGGATGAGAGGAAGTATTTTTGATGTCTGTCTGACAAAGACAAAGTTACAAGTATAAAAATTTTTCAAATATCCATTTTACATCTAGATGAGTGTCCATGATAATGGAATATCAATTTTTCCTTCATACTTGCTACGATCAAAGGACCTCTAAAAGTGTATGATCAAAGGACCTCTAAATTTGGTCTCACCTGATAACTTGTCAAAATGCTTGCTAAAATGAAAACTTTCAGGCTACACTGAAAACCAACTGCATCAGAATCCTCTTTTAACCAGATCTCAGTTATTCATATGCATATTAAAATATGAGAACTCTGATTTTGACCACCTATGAAACTGGTTTCCCACTCCTGGTGCCTATGAAGGTGTTTACACATATCCTGAGGATGTCTAGACTATGGCGAGAAGCCTAGAGGTGTCACTTACATTGCAGGGGATCCCTCACAGGCTGTATTGCATGTCTGTCTGGGCACTGCCACCTGGAAACCTTTAAGCGTGTCATTTATCAGTTCTCAGCCTCAGTTTCCTGTCTATAAACAGAGATGCCTACATCCACTTCATAAACTTGGGGGATTAAATGAGATAACATTCATAAAATACCTAGGACAGTACTGGACATTGTCAGTTCTCAATATAGGCTGTTCTTTCAAGTGGTCAATAAAGAATGACTTTATTTTGCATTAAATAAATTGCAAAAGTCATTGCCTCAAAGCCAGTCTAAACCTCTCCACATCAAGGAGCAGGATCATTTGCATCTCTTCCTACAAGTGTTTTTTGTTTTGTTGTGTGTGTGTGTTTTTTGTTTTGTTTTGTTTTGTTTTGTTTATTCCCTTAGCCCACCACAGCTTCAGTCAATGAGGGAGGGAAGGCAGCTTTAGGAAGAGCCTTCGCCTGTGGGTTGTGGCCTCCCTCCACCCGCCCACAACCTCAGGAGCCTGCTTAATAACAAGAGCAATAACAGGGCTCATTGTGCATGCAGCTTTGCAGTCATTGCTGAGGACAAAATTAGTTTGATGCCCTGAGCGACAGTTGAACTCTAGAAAGTGCCTAAATAAAAGACAAGGAAAATATATACATATACATAGATATAATAAAGAACAAATGAGAAAAGTTATAAAGAGGCAGGTTACAAAACTTACTCTTTTTCTGGTCTTTCTTGATTCTTCGGGAATGATGCTTTGATTATTAAGGAATCTATTAAACCAATGGCTGCCTTCCTCTGGCTTTGTATGTGTGGTGGGAGGAGAAGTTCTGGGAGATTCACATGTATATAATACATGCACATTTTAAACATTTGGTCATAATTTTAGATTTACAGAAAATCACAAAGGTGTTCTGTATAGCTTTCACAGAGCTGTCTCTAATATTAACAATTTACATAATTGTGGTATATTTATCAAAACTAAGAGATTAACATTCATATATACTATTAACAGGCTTTCTTTTAGATTTTTCCTTTTCCTTTTTTCTCTCTGGAACCGAGCTTGGAAACCATGTTGTATTTAGTCTGTATGTCTCCTTGGTCATCTCCAATCCCTGAGAGTTTCTGTCTTTCCTAGTTTTTCATGCCCTTGATGTTTTTAAATAGTATCATCTGGTGTTTAGTAGATTGTCATTTAATTTAGTTTTGTCTGATGTTCTCTCCTGAATAGACTGAGGTTATTGATATTTCAGAAGAATATCATAGATGTGATGTACTCTGGTGTGAGCATCTATTTCAAAAGTTTGCCGCTAGCACAATTTTTCCTTTCTTTATTGCTATCTATCTCAGTGGGATTTCTGCTCCCTGTAAGATCCACCTTATACACCAGGTAGATCCAAAACCCCTAGCATCAATAGCTGTCACTCATTCTTTCTGCAGGACAAGTTGGCATAAGAGCATTGACAAGAGGGCCTGTTATCTCTAGGGGAAAGTGGATATGCTATCATTTCCCTGAGCAAAGGAATCTGATCATTGCCCTGAAGACAATTTTGTTATCTCTAGTTGCATGTGTGATCATTACCCTGAGGGCAGAGATGCAATCACTGCCCTGCAGAAATACCTATCATTATGACTTGGCAAGTGGAAAAGCGATAATTAACTTGCACAAATAGATGGGATCTTTGCACTACAGATAGAACTGTTATTGTATTTCTCTGGGAAATGCAATCTTTAGTGTGTAAAAGACAATGTGTTAATTACATTTATGGTGGAGATATGCTGATTATAATGCCCATACTGATGATATCAGTTGCATTTCAGGTGGAAATGGGTTGCATTGCATTGCTGATAAACTTGTTAAAATTACATTGCAGCAAGAGATGCAATCATCTCACTGCATATGGTGCCTATGGAGATGGGATCACTACATCAGGGGTAGAATCATCAGGGGTAGAATGATACTTATGTTCTCTACAAGCCTATTTTCATGGCATCACACAGCAGATAAAGATGGATCTCTCTTTCTTTCCCACTTAGTTGCAAATGATGTGGTTATTGCCCTACATAAGAATTGGGGGTCCCACAACTATTTTAAGTAAAATGGGAACATTACACTGAGGATATGGTAGAAATAATGCTCACAAGTTCCAGACATAGCTTTTAATGAGTCTTATAGCTTCTGCTTTACACCCTTTTGCCTTGAAATTCCTCAGGAAAAAAGGGAGATAGGTCATTTGGCGAGGGAGATCCCGCAGGATGGAAGACCAATAGGGAAGAAGGAAACCCAGCTACGTCCCTGCCATGTCAGCCACTACAGCTGAGGTACCAGAATGCCAGTGAGTTATCTTAGATCCTCCAGGGCTACAACTTATCAACTCACTACAAATGCAAGAGTGTCCAGTCAACACTCCATGAAGCAGACAAGCCATCCAGCTGAGCCCAGCTTTGATTATAGAATCACGAGAAAATAATTGGCTGTTGTTATGTTAAGTCACCAAGTTTGGTGGTGATTTGTTACACAACAATAACTAACTGTGAACACTTTAATGACATACAATCAAACTATAGTGTTATGATAGTCTTTTTAACTCAACGGATGTGATAACTCCTCCATTTACAATGCAAAGCAATTTAATGGTAATAGCTACAACTGCCCTGAAATGACATAGAGCCCAATGAAGCTGATTTAATATACACATATCCACAGTGCCCGATCACACATCCACACTGCATGCTGATGGCATCTCTGTAAGCCATGTTTTAGCCAACATTGCTTATATTCCTTTTTTAAATTGTTCTGATTTTTTTTATTAATTGAATGATCACATTTATATTGTGAAAAGTTGAAGTTGCTTCTCTTGCACTTGTTAGTAAAAGGTTCAAATTTTGGTTCTATTTCCTGGTAGTTGGTGTCCCTGAGGTGGTTCCTTAAACTCTTTAAGCCTCCTGTGTAAGTTGAGGAAAGGGATTCCATTGTTATTGAGAGAATTAAGTATACCTTACACAAAGAATTTATCATAGTTGCTGGCTCATGTAGTAGCATTGAAGCTGTCACTCTCACCCATGTTTCTGATATAATGTACAATTATCGTGCTCTTCAAAGATTGAGCTAACTGAATTTTTGTCAGTGAGGATTTGTTCCAGGTGAAATTGCTGGTGATCCCTTGATACAATTCCATAGCTTATTGGCAGGCATTCTTTTGTTTGTTTTATTTTATTTTTGAAGTTAAGACCCATTCAGTTATTAATTCATTTCTTAATTTATCAAACACTGCACTAATAGCATAATACCTTTCCTATCATATATTACACTGTGGTTATAAAGGTGGGTGCATTACATTGGGATAAAAATCTTCAGTTGCTACCCAGAAAGAAAAAGAAAACCATGAGGAAACAAAAGGCATTTGTCAAGAAGGAAGGAAAAGGGTGGTCATTTAGATTCTCCTCTAACTTTGAAGAATGTCTGGTAGAATGACTAAAATTTTAAGAGAGTTAGCGAGTTGGTGAGGACATAAAGCAATTCTAACTCTCATGGAGTTGTATTAATTTAAGCATCTTGGAAAATGGCAACATCTATTAAAGTTAAAACTACTTCTGTATTATACCCAGAAAATTCCAGATCTTAGAATATACCCAAGAGTAATGAGAGCATATGTCTTCCCAAAGATAGGTACAAAAAATGTTCATAGCAGTTGTAATCATAGTAGCTAAAATCTGCAAATGACCCACATGTTCATTAAGAGGGGAATGGACAAATACATTTTTCTATCTCTATTTGATGGGCTGATATGTAACACTAAGAATGAACTAACTACTGATGTGTATATGACACAGATGGATCTCATAAACATTATGTTGAGAGAAATAAGCCAAATTAAAGAAATTTCATAGTCTACTCTTTTATTTATATGAAGCTCAAGAACAAATTATTTATAATGATAGAAATCAAAATAGCAGTTACCACCTCTGTCTAGGGGGAGGGACTTGAGTAGGAAGGCGAATGAGGAACCTTGGGGTTGATGGCAATGCTCTATATCTTGGCCTAGGTTACTAGAATACACACATACACTTGAGATTGTGTTCTTTACTGTGGTGCATTATGCATCTATTAAAATAAATGGATGGTTAAAAAGTCATGATCATTTGTTCATTGGATTCAACATAGGAAGGACTGATAAAGCCATTATCAGGGCTTTGGAAGATGTGTGTGACACAGAGGTGCCCAAATACCAAGGAATAAAAGACACTTCTATTTGGTCCTTCTGTCCGCATAAAGGAGAGAGTTCTTCCTGTTCTTCCCTGACACAAAAACAGTGCCAGGCTGGGAAACACAAGCCTCCAACTGAAAGCTAAATTTCCTAACAGTACAGAAAGGCTGTGTCACACTGACCTCGCAGAGTTGGCCTCCACTTTACTTTTTATTGAGGCCTGGAGGACTTTTAGGACTCAACATCCACTCAAACCAGAGGACCAACATAACCTACTATTACACACTGGTCACTCATTGGGGAAGGGCTGCTTGAGGTCATGCCAAGTCCTGGTGGTTAGCTCTTCCAGGCTGGCCTTAAAAAGAACTCAGGGATGTCTGAATGGGACCCTGGAGACAGTGTCCTGGGCCAGAGACCTCTGAACTCCAGGCCAACAGAGACACCAGGCAGGCAGATTTATGAGCCATAGGCAAAAGAGCTGACATTTTTGTGGTCATCTCCCTACCCCTTCTTTTCCATGTGACCCTGTCGTTGGCCAGACCCTCATGTCCTTAGATGGCCATTGCCTTTTAGTCAATTGTCAATGAAGAAAATAAGCATATTTATCATGGCTTGTGGTTGCCCATCCTGAACCCCTCAGGGCGGTAAGTTGCATGAATACTAATAGTCTAAAACCTGGTAGCATTGACAGAGCGCCTCTTCCAAATTCCCTGTCCAAGAGACTTATTTCTAGGATTATTATGCTGATAAGTTTACAAGGTTGGTTTCAATGAGGGTGATTATATTGTCAAGGAGGAATGTAATGCTTTAAGGCCTGATTAACCTGTTAACACATTTTTAGATTTTTTTTTTTTAATTGAAGTACCATTGGTTTACATTGTTAGTATTTTGGAAGTGTTACCCTTTGGGGTAGTGACTGTGGAGCACCCACCACCAAAGCACCCATAAGTCCTCCGCTGTAGTCCACTGTGCTTTCTCCCATTTTGTTCTCATACCTCTCCCACCTCTTTGCAAGCCTCCATTCTACGGTCAGCTTTCAAGGACTAGTTTTTAAGTTTGACTTCATCTGACTCTGCATCTGACTTCATCTGTTTGGTTACTCTATATCCCACATATAAATGATACCATCCTATATTTATCCTTCTCTTTCTGGCTTATTTTACTTTTTTTTTTTTTCTTTCCATGTAATGGTTTTCTAAATTTGAGCAAGAAAACTTCACTTCTCAGAGCCTCATCTCTCTCATTGTTAGTGTTAATGGAGACACTATATGTAAAAATCCTTTTTAAGCAACTACAAAGTTCTAATCAAAAGAAGTTGTAATTATTCATGCTTGAAGTTTTTGGAATTTTCATATAGTAAAAATGTGGGTCAGGGCCCTCCCTGGTGGTGCAGCAGTACTCAGAAGCACTTAAGTACTTAAAGCACAGTACTCAGAAGCTAAAGCCACTTCAGCATGAGTTTGATCCCTGCCCTGGAGGTGACCCACATGGTGCCGCAGACCTCTCCTGGCCTACCCGCTTCTCCCCTCAGCAGTGTGCTTCATCAGTCGTCCAGTTCTGCTCCCCACTCTGTTTCTGGTGAAACTTCTCACTGCCCCAGCAACTCCGGCCTGTACCCCAGTTCTGTATGCATAAATAAATAAATCTTAAAAAGAAATACAGGTTATTCATAAGTCTACCCCTTTATCCTCTCAATTAATTCTCTAGTTCCTGTAGTTACTAATTTCAAATACCATCTTCCTGTACATCACTCAGTTTAGACTCTCCCTCTTGATCACATCCTACTTGATTAGTCATCTAGGCCTATTGGCCTTGATTCTTCTCAGTTTCCCTTCCTCTCCATTCCCATGGTCATTGACCATACCCATGCTCTTATTCCATACCATGACACTACCCTCTTTAGTGCCTCTTCCTGCTCTTTTGATATTTTACTATAACTTCATTCTCATATTCTCTGTTCTTAATGTTCAGGATATGTCATTTTTATCCTATAGATTTATTTTCTAATGGATTTCTACTTCCCTCCATATCTACTTAACAATCAAAAACTTTTTGAGTCCTTTTTTTAGGATCACCTTTATTTTTCCTCCCTTCTATGCCCAGCAAGAACTTTCCATTGATGACTATAACAAGCATTTTCTTGTGAAAATATGGTCACAGTTCTCTGGTCTGTGTATGGGCACCTGACCCAGGAAGAGTTAATTAAAACCTTCCCCTGAGGAACTAGAATCATTGTTAAGTAGGTAGAGACTTGGAAATTAGTCTAGAGTGTGAAAGATGACAATTACTTATGTAAAACCAAGAGGAATTTATAAGGAGAGACATGAAAAGGGAGCCTCTTTATGGAAAAGAAAGTACAAACTCACTTGGCAAAAGGAAGAAGTATAACATGGAATGTTTGATATAAGCAAACTACACCCTTTCTTAGTACAAGAGATGTGCTACTAAAGGAGGCCTGTGTCAGGGATCCAGTTGCCAGTGTGTGGTGTATGGAAGCAAAGTGGTGTTGAAGTCAGTATCAGGTTTTGGTCCTGTTTATGGTCTCACCCAAGATATACTCTTGAAGTTCACTTGCTCTTACATTCCTATAAGTTGCTGAGTCCTATTTCTTAATCAATTCATGATGAGAATAAACTATAATTCAACCTTCTTTTCCTTATGCTATTTTTTTTAAGATTTATTTATTTATTCATACAGAACTGGGGTACAGGCCAGAGGCTCAGGGGCGGTGAGAGGCTTCACCAGAGACAGAGTGG